>NC_065954.1:10730000-11386250 GCF_021464435.1 Cataglyphis hispanica | reverse complement strand
TGTATAAATTTCTCTAAGTATAGGTACAAAAGAGATATTCAACAATATAAATTTTGTTATTATAATTTGAATAATTCAAATTATATTCATTGAATTTTCATTATAATAGAATAATTTATTGTTGATTGATATTATTACAGGAAAGTATCTCTCTTTTTGCGGCGCAAATAAATTATATGTTTTTCATTAGATCGTGAAAATAATTATTGAAGATAGCAGTAAAATAAATTATGATAATTTTCTGAGAAACTGCCATCTATGAATAACGATCATATGTCTTTACGAAAACTTTATTCGCACAAATCGTTACGATTTACGATTATCTCGTTACGTGAAGATTATACAAAGCATATAAGAAAAGTATTATCATGTATAAAGTGTCAGGATATTTTACATCCAAAAACTTTTCTCGAATATTGAGTTATGTAATTAAATTAGTTTTATACAAGAAAAGTTATAGTGATTTTATTGTAATATATTGGCTTGTTAACGTATCGCAGATCATAGTAAAATCTTAAATAAAGCAGGAGATGGTAATGAACAAAAGTAAATTTTAACCATACAAAAATTTGTTTGACAAAGAAGTTTTCTTTTAAGAAACTTGATTTCACGCTCAGATGTCGTGACTACTATTTTTGAAATAATTTTATATTTTATTAATATTAAACTACTTTTTTACAATATCTATTTAAATAATATCTCTACATTATTTTGGTGGCGCTTTACTTTTTGCAGACTTTTATGACATAATCATGCAGATGGATTTAAAATTTCTATTGTCAGATTTAACTGTATGAGTTTTATCCATGTTTGCTCGTGAAACCAAGCATTTAAGGTCACAAGTTTGCGATTTTATAAACATGGTTTGATTATTATAAACCTTTAACGCCGAGCAACGGTATTTTTGACGTAACGTCGCTTTTCACGATACCGGTGAATTTAAACATTCACAGAGCGAGAGGGACAGTGTTGTCTCACTGTTTTTTTAATGACTTATTTAAATTATAAAATAAATTGTGAGTTACGTGTGTCTTTTTACATTTATTTACACGATAATCCAGAGACTTAACGGGTTATCTGCACGGCGACTACTTGTCATTTCTTGGAAATTTCCATTTTCAATGGAAATTCAGGTCAATGTTTTAGCTTAACTATTACAGAAGATAGGTAGCTGACTGTATTATCTCCGCGCGCGTGATATAATTTTTAATTCGTTATATGACTTTTTTTACACGAATATATTGTAAATTAAAGGGCGATCTGTCATTTCTTATTTAAAATGTAAAATTGAACGTTCAACTTGACATTTCTTTCATTAAGACTCCGTCAACTGTCGATTTCTTTTCTAAAATCATTAAAGTGAATGGTTATTGTATAAAATATACGTTGCATGTATACGGAGCACGGATAAAAAGCATGATGTGCCACGACACGCTTTTCGATAAAAAGTACGGTGCTGCAATTTACGAGCCGATACGTTATTTTCGCGCGTTCAAGCGGCAATCTCGACGAGCGAGAGCCACGCTCGCGACGCATATTACGAATAATTTGTGCTTATGGTGTATTCCTTTAATAGATTTTCACTGGAAACTCAAGTGGTTGCTGTCTCTTTCTCTCTTTTTCTCTCTGTGTCTCTCCCGTCAGAGTTATTTAAGACGCGCTCGATGCCTCGCACCTCGTCTAACGGGATTTCACGCGTAATAGATGCGAGAAAGAGATACACGCGAGATGCTCACAAAAAAAAATAGAAATTGTCCACGGGGGGAAAAAGAGCGGATCGCGAATGAATTAATAAATGCTCGTCGCTCGCGGAAGAAGCGCGGATTCCCGCGAGATCCTCGCGTATGTGCAGCGAGGAAGCTGCGCGCCGCCGATTGCATAACCAATCGATTGAATGAGTAAATTAGTTCAATAATTAACGCGTAATATGACAGGCGATGTTTGGAGAAATTATTGGAAAGAATATATATGTGCTTTAATTAGATCTATATGATTCTTTTATTCCTTCATTTCGCATTATTATGAGAAGTTGCTGTGTGAAAAACCACGACAAAATTATGTGATGGCAGAGGCGCGATTTAAAAAACGGGTGTCGAGTTTCGTCTCGAGGGAAGAGCGAGTTCCTTATCGGTGAACGCGGAAACCAAGAAGATCGGCGACGAGAATACGAGACGGCGACGTGTGAACGCGACCTATATATCGTACGGTAGCGATTCATCTCATGGGAGTTTGAACGGAGCGTAGAATATTAGTTTACTGAACGGCCCCCGCGGAGGACTTTCGGTCGATTAAGGTTACATCCATCAGCTGCTTAATCCGTTCTAGTTTCAAGAACCGATGGGACGCTCCTCGAGATTCTCTTTTTATTGCGTGATGATTGATAAATGGGAGCGTCCAGATGTCCGCGTTGCATATTTTTCTTGACTATTTTAAGAACGCTTTCGATTTATATGCGGCCACGCGCGACTGACCCTCGAGAAGCGGATAAATTATAGCGATTGTAGATTCGAACTTTTGATAATTTAATCCACGTTTTCCGTGAGATATTTTCACGAATGCGCGGAACGTAGGGTCTAATTCAATGTTTGCTTCGACAAAAATAACGATATATTTACATTTGCTTTATTTGAAAATATTTTAAACTTTTACACATGTTTATATACGTTTATTTAATTTTCTTTTAATTTCGATCAAATTAATCAATGTATTCATTAATATATGTTATTGTATATGTATGTGTATATATATATATATATATATATATATATATATACACAATATTATATCTCACAGATAATAAATTACATGTGAGTAATCAATTTATTTTTTATTTAAAAAAATTATTTTCGAGGAATTTGAATTTCCATTTCTTAGGAGAAATATTTTTCAGAAAATCAATTTATAAAAAAGAAATTTGATTGTCAGCAACAGTCATTTCGTTCTTTCAATCGCGGTCTTCTTGGGCGTGAAATTGAACGGTGTAAATGTCGAGCCGAAATTTGGCCGGATCTTTGGGAACCGAGAGATCCACGAATTTCACGGATCGTCGAACTCCCATGGACAAATACCTAGAGTAGGGTTCGAATGCTGCGTAAGCTATTATTCTACCTGCGTGCCGCGCAAGGTCGCGTTCACCATTGACGTGCGTATAAGAATTGAAGAAGTGAGGTTTTATCAACGTGACTGTCCGCCTCCTCGACGATGTCTCTCAAAGATCTCGACAACGGTATCCATGACAGGGCCCGTTTAATAATCGTTGCGCGATTTCCGTGACGCATTCCACGTCAGAGGTATAGCTCATGCCACGTTAGATAAGATCGTTGCACGTGTCGCAAACATGTAAGATTTCTGAGTATCAAAATTTTTTAGATTTCGCTTTAAGAAAACTGAATGATTTTAGATCTCAGAAGGTATATCGACGAATTAATGCATTTTTTAATCGTGCAATTGTTTTTATGAGACATATTAGCTCATTTTTTATTCATTTTTAATTATGTCGAATTATTGATGTTTTTAAATTGCGTGAAAAATCGAAGAGGAAAAAAATGAGAGTCACTGATAAGCAGCATCTTCCAAACAGGATCTAGACAAAATTCTATCTGCGCGACCGATCTCCCAATCTTGATTGCCCAAGGAAATCTACTTGGGCCGCAACTTTCACTGAAGTATCCTCCTATTCGTATTCTCGTCCTTCGCGGCAAACCCGTCCATTCTCCGTTGTGGGACACGTGACGTCAATTGAAAATTTGAAATTTTTTATCGAACTTCTTCGAAATACCACGCTACTCATTTGCGTGTAAAAAATAATACGACGGAATATCTCATATATTGCGTATGGGCGTGACTACACTTTGTTGTTCGCGAGATCATTCTCATCGATATCGCGCGATTCTTTTAGATTCGTCGCTGTGCAAAGGTCGCAGAAAGAGATAAGACCTGACACGTAGCTTTAACCCCTTCCGTTTTTCAATCGTACTCCTCGGCGGATTGACAGTCGTCTCGACGTCGATTTCCGCTACACGCGGTTTCCGCATGACTGACATGAGAGAGCGAAGAGATAGATAAGCGGGATCGACAAGCGATATATTAATCGATCGATCACACACACACGCGCATACATATAAATGGGCGCCATGAGGAATTCGCAATCTCTGATTTGTAAATTTTCATATATTAACGGAGTGTCGCGAGTTTCGTTCTCTCGACACTGCAAAAATCTACGCTTGATTGAATTTGCTTTTTTTTCCTCTCTCTCTTTCTCGCGGACAGATGGTGGCTCGCAAAGGTCTTGTTCCTTGTAAATTGGAATTTAATTGGATATTATTGTATATGTGGCTTTCGCTTATATTTTGTGCGCAGTTAAATTATGTAAATGTAAAAAAATGTTCCAATCTTTTATATTACTTATCACGATTCAAATTTCTTTGGATATTGCGCGCTGTCATGTCGCACAATCTCAACATCAAAAATATCTTGGGAGGTTTAATTCTTTTTACAACACAAAATTAACATATTCATTTCACAAATCGACATATTTCTTTTTTATATAACAACCTTTCACATTTTATATTAAAGCACATTTGCTCATTTTAAGATTTTTTTTCCATAATGAGATATTAATATTGTAATATTCTTATTTCTACGACTTTATATGAATATCCGAGATTATACGTGAAAATCTTTAGAATTGCGTCGATCGCATTTCAAGCGAGGGATCGACTTCGCTTCTTTCGCGTGGATAGAAACCGGGCCGGAGCATCCCGCGTCAGAGCGACGTCAATGCTTCGCAGCCTCGGTCGACGAACCCAAGGCGCGCACATCCGACGTTATTTTCAACGAGCGCCTATAAACCGCGGCACTTACTCGCACGAGCAGGCCGCAGCGCGGAACGGCCTTAATCGCTAGCGGAAAGAAATCGGCGGATGATGAAGGATGCGCGCAGAATCCCGCAATTCGAGCTAATCGTTGATTTCCCGCGCGTGCCGCACATCATCCTTTAATGAATCTCTTGCTGTACGAGATTAACCTGATATTTTGATTGGCGCTCTTTTCTTTTGTTTCTCGCAATGGAGTAAAATTAATACATTGCACATACAAGGTGTTTAAAAAAGTTCAATATTTATATGATAGATAGGACACATCAGAGTAAAAAAATCTTAGTAAACATAGGTTGAAAGCTCAATCATTTCTGAAATACAAACATTTTGATATGTTAGCATTATGATTGACTTACACTTTTATGTGTCGCATGGGTATTTACCTCAGTGTTTATAAACTTCATTTAATTTTCATACATGCTTCATAAGAAGATTTCATCGACAATGAGTTAGTTGTCATATCAATCGGCGATTGCGGATCTATTTGGTGATTACAAAGTATCTCGAGATAAAGATTTAGACAGATTATCTTCTTCTTACGTCACTTGCAAGAAGCCATATCAAGAATTTATATCCAAAAGTTTATATCTCAGAAACAATTGATCTTTCGATTTATGTTTACTAAGGTTTTTTACTCAGTACGTGTCCTATCAACCATATAAATATTGAATGGTTTTTTTCTGAATCCCTTTATAAAATTATATTTTATAACTTATATTAATCGTATACATTGTAAATATTTAAATAGTGCATTGTGTATTTGACATCTTAAAATTTGGCATCTTAAAAACTGGATTAATATGGATTAGCGAAATTAATTTTTATTATCGTCGAGTCGAACGAAACTCTATCGTAAAAAAAAAACTCGATCATGGTCGTTGTGGTTGCGCGAAGTATCGATTGGCGGCCTCATCAGAAAGTCGCTCTCTCGGCGAAAATTGACGATGCTTTTTTTAGCCGCGCCGCGCACAACACGAGGCGGTAGATATCGTTTTACATGCGATAAAGAGGCGGTTATTCGTCAACCGAGAGCAACGCCGCGTCGATTAAAGAGAATCAAATTTAGCAAAGGCAATGAGATTAGCGAAAATTACCTTTCAAAGCGAGTTAATTCGTGCAATTCGATGACATGAAAATAAAAACTGTGAATTTTATATAACGCTTTTGGAAAGAGCGCTTAGCGTGATACGAAAAGGCTGGACTTTTGTTACCAGGTAATTATATATATATATATATATATATATATATATATATATATATATATATATATATATATGCGAGCGCTTGCGAAAATACAAATTGTGTACTTTTTAATCACACATTTGCAAATATAAAATTTTATTTGTCAATAAAATTTAGAAAGGATTGTCTTTTTTACAGAACGTTGGAAACTGTTTATCTGAGACAGAGACTTGCGTTCAAAAACTAAGGTATCTGATTGCCCTAATCATATACACGACGATATCTCGATATATTGAAATTGACGGAGATCGGTGAAGGGAGACAAATGCATCTTGATTGACACGAGTTACCGGTCTGTGCGATACGATCTTCATTGGACGTTTTGTTATATAGTCCCGTATAGCGGGTCCTGTATTATGGCTTAATTTACGTCGCGACGATATAAATTGAATAACGATATTCTTTACGCCTGCTTCGCGAACGGTGGCAACCCAGCCGTGGCGAGTTGGCCGCGATGTAGTAACTGCAAACGCGGCGAACAATGCCTCGGGAAAATTGACACGGTACATGCGGATGCATATACACATGTCGGATGTGTAGAGGCGTAGAGTGCTTCCAACCTGTCGGCACCGCCATGCAAATGTAAAGTTTAAGGGTCGCGTTTTACGATGCATCTCTCCGCGTGGGTGCAGCCGCGACATTCGCCATTATATGCGGGAATATCATGGACGTGTCGATCGATTTTCATCCGGAATGGTCGCGTGTAAATATATATATATATATAATGTATGATTGGGATAAGTAATTCATTTTTATGAATAAAAAATATAAAAACAGAGATAGAGAAAGAGAGACATATAGAGCATTTCGTGTGAATTGACAGAATTATAAAATTACAAGAGCGGACAGCGCACGCAATACAAAGAGTGGATAGAATAAATGTTTTTGCTGATTCGCTTTTTTGTTTCGCTCAATTGTTTTTGTGCGTTGCGAATGTTGGCAGCACAGACTCAGCCATGAAAACTCTGTGTGGTTTGCCGTTAAACAAATTCGCGAAAGCATGGATAAATGTAGAGACAAACGTCGATATCATATGGTAGGTAAGCCCCGGGTTACGTTAGGAAATAGAGAGATTACGCAATATATTTTAAATAATAATATTGGATATTTTTATTTTTTTAGCAAGCTAACGACGATATTGAGTTTGCATTCTTTGTCAATCATGCAAATTTTTTATTGTACTCTCTGTATTTGAACTTCTGCGATCCAGAATTTAATAAATTCAAACATCAAACGAATAACTTAATTTTACGTATTTAAATATTATAGAGAAAATATATTTATATCTAAAAGTTTGTGTTTATTAATTTAAAATTGGTTTATGTATTTGATCTCTTCTATTTCTTTAGAATGCTTTTGAATGTTTTTTTTTATACACACGCAACAAAATTCTTTAATGATATAATAAATTCTAAATGTAATCCGTTCGAAGAATTAATTTCCATTGGAAGGAATAATATGTTACGTTTTTCTCATATCTTAAATGTTTCTTTTTGAGAAAATAATGTTCTATTGATTAGATTAAAATTAAAGAATATTAAATATTCTATCGAGTAGATTAAAATTAAAGATCGCAGAAAATCTCTTAATAATAATACAATGAAATATATTACATGATATTAAAAGCGTGAACGATATCACTCTTCTCAGAACGAAATAATATCTACTCTATTTTCGTTTATAAAATAACCATGAGAGTTTGTTAAGCAACTTTAAAGTCATCGAGGCATACGACGTACCAGACCAAAATTCGATGACAAAAGCTGCTCGTGTAGGCAGCCTATCCGCAAGATCCTATTATACTGACGGCCGGCTCGCAACTGACCTATTGAAAATCAATGTCGGACCTTCGACAAAGCCTCCCTATATCTTTTCCTATCGTCACACGGATGATCGCATTGCATTCCCCTGTAAACATCGAACGGCGAAACCCTTGCTTCGGCAGTATGAGAGGATCACGTCGCGAATAAAGCACTTGAAAATAAATGATGGTCACTTCTCACGTCGCAGCTATTTATCCTTGCACTCTCCTTCTAAAGGGAGAGGGGAGGGGGATTCATTTAATCGAGTCCAATGGCTCGGAACTGAGAGTTGTGACTGGAATTGATTTGTGTTTCATTACTTTTTTATTTTGAGAGCCGTCGATTAAAACATATATACAAGATTAAAAATTTGTTATAACTCTTTCACACAATTCAGTAGTAAAAGCAATTTAAAATAAATAAATTATCATTTATAATTAGATAATTTTAATATGATTAATCGCGCGCGCTAAATGTTTAAAACTTTAAGGTGGAAATAACATGGAAAAAAGATTACGCGCGAGTATATCATAGAAATCACTTAAAATTATCAGTAATTTAATAAAACATTACAACTGTATTACTCGCGAGATTCATTCTTTAATTACCCTAGAATTACCGAATTGGTGTATCAATTCTTAATCAATGGTTTATCCGTCACGAGTCTATAAAACGTATATTTTTTCGCAATTACTCATATCGTGCGTGCTTGTGTGAGAATCATCACGTTAACATATATTGGACAAAATTGATGCTGAACGCGAAGAGATGCAAAAAAATTCACGTCTAAAGGAAAAAACGGCTTTGAAAGAATATTGTAAAGCTACATGTTATGTATATATACTGCTTCACACATTTCGAAATATCTCTCTAAAATATCAGCCCGAATCTATTTGAACAGGTCTTTAATAGAACGCTCTTGAACGTAGAGCTCGTGAAAATCTTGATCCAAAAAAAAATCGATCAAAAAGAACGCCTCTTCAGACAGAACCAGCGAACCAGCCCCTCGTGGTGCTACGCATCCACACGCACCGTCCACATGTGACCATGTTACGCAATTGCGCGCGAGTGCAACAATCGCGCCCCGACTGTCAAACTACATAATTCAGTCTTCTATTTTACATAAAAGATGACGGGTTGGCTCGTGCCGACATTGCGCATTGTTGACTTTCCGCTGGGCTCGTCGCCGTTTGTATACGAGAATATTTATGCGCCATACGAGCCGTATTCCTCGAAAATTAATAGCGGGTTGTATAGCACCGACAACGTATATAATTAAAAAAATCCTGAATATATAGTAACCCAAATTAATTTAGTAACCGCGTGTATGTGTGTTAGTATTATTAATAGTTGTATTAAACTCTGATTTACAACATTATATAAACTATTATTATTAACATTATATATATATAAAATAAAAGTTTTTTTTTAATTATATTCTTGTCTATCATTATTTTGATATTTAAAGTAAAGATTCTCCGAGTTGAAATTTTGAAGGTTGTCTCAAAAGCAAGTATTTTCGCGTTATAATAGATTCCTCGCGATTCTCATTAAAGCTTGCTAAGCTGAACGTTAAGCCAGGCAGAAAACATGCTCGTCCTTCGCACAGTCGCGATAAGCTAATCCAGAATGAGGACGAATCGACGAGAAACGAGTGCGGCTTCGTTCGAGAAGACGCGAGACAATGTCGAACTGAATCGACATTTATCCACGATTGAAAATCTATAGTCGGAGAAGTTGTGCGGTGAAAGCGATTCAATGGCTATTTACGCGCTTTACACTAGTAATTGGAAAACTGAGTGTCAGCCTGATAACTCGTGATTTGGAAAACATCGGGGCTGTATTCTTCTTTCTCTTAAATCCACTTGCGTGAGAGATGGACTTTCTATTAATAAAAAGACAAGATATATATATATATATATGATCTGATCTGAAACGATATCCATCAGTCGGAAATAATGGCTTTACCGATCCATATTTATCCTGCTGGTCACTTTTAAAGCTTAAACACCTTCGAAGTCTATTTACAGAGAACCACTTGGAGGATCGAAAAGCATGGCAAACACGTAAAGATCTACCGGGATAAATAGCAAACACAATCCTTCGTCACCAAGTGGACCTGGTTATCGATTTACTTTTCGAACTTATATTTGAAATAGGCGATATAAGTATATGGAGAGGGATTTATAAAAAATAATTTTTGATGAAATTAAATATTTTTTCGAGTGATCCGCCGTATTTTAGAGAGTTTATGGATTATATATAGAGGAGCCTTGATGGCCGCTGAGCGTTGGCCACTGACGATAATCCCTCGGGTGCTCGGCGCCGGCAATAAAATAATCAGCCACGGGTGTAAGGGATGACGCCCTGCGAATAGAAGACGGGCAGCCTAAACAAACAGCCGCCTATTCCCACCGCGGGGATCCCTCGCGCGTTCGTGATCGTCATGACGTCATCCGTCATGCGCGAAGAACCAGCAGCCGGGAACATTTTTTTCCCCCCCGACCTCGTATGGCCCCCGTATATTTTCTCAACAATGCATCAAGCCCGGGCATTTGTAAACGTCGTTTGCTTTTCTGTTTAATGCACGTCGAGCTATTTCAGGCAGATCGAAAATCTCTCTCCGAGATCCAGAAAATCAATCCTTTGCTAGAATAATCGACGCATCAGGAAGCGCCATAGTAACTTCATCTTCTTGCGAGTTCGCAAAGATACAGGAAAAAGTCATCTCGTTTTTATGAAATCGAATACTTAATGGCGATAGCACGATAAAGTACGCTTGTGAGCAGTTCCTGCATATGTGATTTGTTCAGTTTGATTTTATTCCAATAATGTAATTATTTGTAGTCAACTTGCTGAATTTACTTTAATAGCTTCTCATTTTTATGAAACTCATGCTTGTTTTTATTTGCCTCAATCATGCCCCGTGAAATCTACTCAAGAATTATTTCATCTCATATATTTGATTTATGTCTCTTATTTTACTTTTTTATATTTATCTCACTTATAGATACAATTAATATATCGATAATACAAGATACAGCATGTTATGAAGTATATTTGCCTTTATGTTTATTTTTACTCGTACGGTTATAATGTGACAAGTATCGCGATATAAGAGAAGTCGGTGTGCACTCTGATCACTTTCGCCGTGTCTTATTATACGTATCTCAATTCTCAAAACATTCGCTTCCGATTTACGGAAGCGGAGATGTTTGCGAACACTCGAGATCGATCGAGAGAGTACCTACTGAGTTTGCAGCCGAGAGTTCGTTCCTTCCTTCATGCGAACCGTTCTCTTCTGCTGTCCGTATATAGATGCAACGATCTCCTCGCGTGAAATTTACACGTGTGAATTAAGATTGTTGCACACGCGCTGGCGCGGCTAAAGGATTAACCACACGCGACCGAGATACATATGTATGAGAGAAACACCGGCCTGTGCCGCACTGATGGATGAATAAATATTCGCGAGCAAACAAGCTCCGGGTTACCGTGGGTGTGCGTGATGCGTGCGTGCGCTTATCATACGCACAGTTTTCGCTATGCAGCCACTGATATTCTCCTGCGTTTTTCTCGTGGATCTTGACTATGCGTGTCCGACATGTAAGCACGCGCTTGTCGCCTGTCAATCCCGAACGCAATCTCGTTTGTGGAATTAGTCTCGTGCACGGGAGAAAAGAGATTGTTATATGAATATGTACATATCTTTTTTTTAATGAATATTAATGATTAATTTGATATCTATTACATTTATGTTTTGAATTTTGTGCATGTTTTTCATTGAAAAAATATCGTATTTATATAAAATTTCTTTTTAATAATTATTAATAAAAAGATTTTTATCTTGATTTATATTTCTATTTTTTCGATTTATATAACTATTATATTCTTCAAAAGTTGGAAATTAAATCATTATGTATTATCTAATTTCAGAAAATGTTAAAATATTTAAAAGCGTTAACACATGTTTTATTGCGAGAAATGTTTGCAACGCACGTGCTACGAAAATTAAACGTAACTTCTATCTAATCTTTACTAAAAACCAGAAGTTTCAGATGATTGAAGAACAGAAATTTTGTTAGAACACATGTACCTTTGTATGAAATATCGACGTACTCGAGAATTGAGAGATTTATATCACCGGAGCAATTTTTTTTCGACAGCGATTTTGTTGCTGACGTAAGAATTGCATGCAATACGTGCTTCTGGTTCTGGTTGTTAATCACGCGAGTGGTTTACGTCGATCTCATAGATTCCACAAAGATCGATTAAACAGCACTAAAAATAAATTTACCATCCTGCTCGCGATAATTCTGGAAATTATGCTGTAAAAGAACAATAAATTTAACGATTTACGCGATTGATGGTGCGACATGATGTTAATTAGCACGATTAACATATTAATTAACATGGTAATGTCACGTTTTGTTTGAAATATGACTGTGAAATTATATTTTTGAGATCTAAAATGATAACATTAAATTATAAATTGCGTGCGTTACCACACTTTTCTTAAAGGATAAGAACTTTAAAAAAATGCTGCGATTAATTGAGCAGTTTTTTATAAATGCGTAATTTGCGTTAATAAGCTTTTTAATTATATTTTTAATTATAGCAATTTATTTAAATTTTAAGTTGCAAATGTTTATTTTGAAAGTCTTAACTGTGGTTATTTTGATTCTAAAAAAATAAACGAGATAATTTTAAAATAATGCTAAATAGTTTTAATGCACTTAACCATAATTGCGCTTAATGTATTAATAATTACATCATATTTATATTATTACACGCAAATAATTATAATCAACTAATGCAAAATGTATGAGATTGTTTATAAAATTATCTTTAAATTTTGAAGTAAATTTTTAATCAATGTAACTATCTTTCCTAAAATTCAAATGTAACCATCAGTAAGCATTAACTCATCCTACGCAATTAACTAGAATTTTGCGTCAGCAAATTAGCTGGTAATGACGTCATTCGCAAGATGCAGTGACAATTTAATACAGGATTCGCCAAAAACGAATTGCAATTCGCAACTGGATTTCTTTTCTGGAAACTTGTACTAGTTTAAGGAGAATATTCAGTACATGAATATGTATCATATTTACTGCATATATACGCGTTTTATAACAATAATTTGAACATTTCTGAGAGCAGAAGTTAATTGAGAATAACAAGAAGTTACAAGTATAAAAAAGAATAAATAGAAACATAGCACGAATATATCTAATTGCAAGAGAAAATAAAAGAGAAAAGAAAAGAAAAAATGGAAAGACACTAATTTTAGCCATAATATTTTTTAGTTTTATTACATTTATGATATATAATGTATCCTAATTTCAATTATCAATAGATAAATATTTTAATATTCTTTATTTATAAATTTTGTAACTATTATTATTATATCGTGTATTTTAGCTCGTGTAATTTAATTACTTTTCCTAAGACGCTTTGTTTTTTTACGTTAGAATATTAGATAACGTTGTGTGCGTGGGTATTACTTCAAGATTGCGAATAAAAAAATTTCCCCTTTCTTGGCAATTTTAAACAAGTCTACTGATTGGAAAACTCGCGGTCAATATTTCAGGCCAGCTCACTCGCCAAGTTGAATAAAATAAAATCCCGCGAAATACGAGGAGCCAAGGAAAGTGATTTTGCAGGATAATTACCGGGGTGCGATTACATAGTATTAAATTTACTTTGAGGGTAGAGAAATGAGGCGCGTGAGGCAGCCGCTCGTCGCAGCGCTGGTCGGCACGTTTCAGCGTGAAATATTTATTTTTCGCGCCTTAACACGATATTCAAGTGAATACAAAGGCTTTTATACGTATCCGCTTAATTTTCTTTGGCGTAAGACGAAGGTAATCGTTTTCGATCTTATGCGAAACGGAGACGATGTTTATAACGCGAATTTGTAAGGTCGAAGAGAGAGCCTCTCGGTCACAGTCGATAAAGCGCATTTTTATTAATAAAAGTTGCATCTTCGTGTTCTCGTTTGCAGCATGAAATCCGAGAGTATGAATTCAATTCGATTTTTATAACTTTGGAAATTATATCGGCTGTAAATGATTGCATCGATATTTCGATGCGGTATAATAACTATAGATGAAATGTAATAACTGAATAATAAAAATCCGATTTCTCTCCTTCCATTGGGTAAAATATTTTAAAATATACTTTCGCGAGAAATTGGATTGGATGAGATTATGTTTTATTCAATCTGCGCTTAAGCGAACATGAATATAGATCATAATTGAATTGTAACAAACTAAAAGTTTTAGGGATATTATATTTATTTAATTAAAGAAAAATAAAGCGAGCATTATTTTGTTATATCGTTTAGATTTTGATTTTTTGACATTTTCATCTTAAATCAGAATTTTGTTAAAGCAAAATTTGCGTTAAAATTAAATGAAAAATGAAAAATATTTTATTTATTTGTTTCATTTTTAATTACTTGTACTGCAGAAAAATTATTGATATTTTGGCTTTTTTACAAGAAAGAGATAGATTTCAACTACAACTTGCAGTTTAATTTATTTGCGCCATGTACACACACACACACACACACACACACACACACACACATATATATATATATATATCTCGCGATTAGCATTGATATATTTTATTGATGTTTCTAATAAACTTCTATGAGCTTATAACGCAGCTACTTGCGAAATTCAACATCTGTTGCCACTACCGAGTAACTAAAATCAACAAAGTTTATTGACTCTGTTCGCGAGAGGCAGTTCGATGCACAATATTAGCATAATTTAATCGTAGATTTCGCGCAATAATCACTCGCGTGACCTCGGCGAATTAAACGCTTGAGATTTGTTAGAAATATGTATATAACGTAATTTGTGTCACGTGCAATTTTCCAATAGCAATTATTGACGTATCATCTTGTTTAAAGCTACGGAAAAATTCGCTTACCGTGTCAATTGATATCGTGTATCTAGATGTGTAGGCCATTGCCACAAATGTGTACACGTTCGCTAACTGGATCCACCTGTTTCATATAACGCCGATTAGTGTGTGTTTGTGTATGTTGCGTATATTGGTATTATCTTAATTTTGCAGACAAAGAGAGACATTGACAGAGAGAGATAATTGCGTAGCTTCTGCAGCATCATACTATGAAAACGAGAAATGTTGAAATTCCACATTTGATGTGAGACAATTATGAAATTATCAGTTGGATATTTATGTTTTAAATTTGCATTATTGCTTAGTACATACAGAATTATATGAACGATATATTTGAAGCATGCTATTGCAAAGATGTCCAAGAATTCTTTTTAAAAAATTTTTTTTTTTTTTTTTAAATTTTTATTTGAACGTTTTTTTTATTTATTTAACTCATTACGTTATTTATTAATATGGTACTTATTTATGGTACGTTATTAAATATACATGTTATTAAACTGCATTTTTCGGGAATATAAAAGATTGTGTCATGTGAAGGAACTCGGAAAGAAATTTAAGTTATCCCTGACATAGTCTTACTGAAAAGCGTTAACGAATTAATCCCCCGATGGTTATAAAAATGTCACATTCAAAAATGATTTATTGTTGAGTTGAGAATGTTGTATAAATACTAAGCGGATTATACGCCGGTAACAACGTCAGCAACAGTGTCCGCAAACACTTCCAGGCACGTTCGTCGCGTAACCAGCTTTTGGTGCAGCATCGAATTAAATTGAGTAAATAAACAGCGACGTAATTAAAATTTTAGGATCTAATTCGAACGTTACCGGTTTGTTTTAATTCTGTTATCAAACAAGTTGAATTTTTAAATAGGAAAATGATCTCGCAGAGAATATATCGCATTGATTTGAACAGCTCTCCCTTTTTTTGTTGAATGAATAATAATCTATTATTTTAAAAAAAAATTGTATTTTTAAATAAAAAATATTTTTTTATTTAAACAAAATTTTATTTAAATAATTTTTTTTAATAGTTTGCATTTGAAATATGCTCGTCACTGTCATGAAATCATCAAATCGTTGCGATTATCTGATAATAACAATTCCTCGATAATTGTACATCATTCTCACGATTATTGTGATCGTGAGATGAAACGATTTTTCATTCGACTTTCGATCCTAAGACATTTGCACACGTCGCAGGTGTATATTTGCGGCGCATCGAGCCATTTCCGACACAAATGGATGGGAAAATATGATAAAAAAAGGAAACCGCGCGCAAGTGGGGAAAAAAAACACAGAGGAGAAGAAGGCGTCGATTCATCCGATATTCTAATGCAATGGGCTGGGCGTTCGTTGAACCGTACCGGATGCTACTATTCATCATCCCGCGTGTTTTCTCAATGAATTTGCGTTAGAAATTCTTCCTCCCCTTCTTCCCCTCTTCCGCGTGTGTAGTAAAACACCTGCATAGCGAAACTCGCGTGGGTTTTCCGCGAATTACCATCATCGTGCTCTTTAAAGGTGACGGGTGTAAAACTTACAAGAGGGGACAGTAAAAGTATGCGTAGTTGATGCAATTTTTCTTTCCTTTGTCTCTTTTCTTTTCGGCGAGTTTTATAAAAAGCAGATTTCTTCAACTTTAATTTTATAGTTATAAAACACGTTGTAGTATATAATTATTAATAGTTTCTCGGAAAAACGAAATATCTTAAATTATAAAGATGGAAAAAGGATGGACAATATAGTGCAAATTATGCACAAACAAAATAGATTTCCAAAAATTATTGCCGAGATAGTTAATATTTCTTTGATGAAATTCATTGAAGTTTATAAAGAAAATGAGTGGACGTGACAAAATTTTTATTCAACAATCTAAGTTGTCTACATTTTAAATCTATTTCTACGTGCTGGATTTTTTTCAAGAATCCTGCATGATTTCTCTGTATAACTTTAATTTTATTTAGATTTTAATTCATGTAAAAGTATTTACAGAAATAATTTTCTTAAATAATATCGTCTGCTTTAAAGAGATTCCTTGATTACTCATTTATATTAATTATAATATAAGTAATATATAAATAAAATGAGTTTAAATATTTTCTCGACTAATATCGGACTGTATTAAAATTTTATTTCTATCTAACGAAGGAGAAGATCAAGTTTTCGCTCGATGAAAACTTGCAAATGAGACGCTGCGCAACCGCTTTTCCAGATGTGTGACATTGCCCGTTTCTCTAGCGAAGCCGCAAAATGCGATGTGTGCGTGGGTGGTGAGTGAACGGCGGAAACAATATTCTGGATGAATGAATGCGCCGTTACCAACTCGAGATAAATGGGCTTAAGCAACTTGCGTTTTAACCCACGTCAAGGAAATCGGGGGAGGGCTCGTTGAAATCTCTTCTCGAGAAGGATTACGTCGATCCGATAAAATCGGATAAAATGGATAACGAAAGAAATCGCGCATTTTATCCAGACTCGTCGACGCAATTAGACATGCTTGAAAGTGGTTCGTTCACCTCTCTCTCTTTGTCTCGCATTAAGAAAACCAGAGAGAAATAAATGTGTGGCGAAGGCAATTTCTCGACAACTCGGAAAATGAACCACGCGAGCATCTGCTGGCCGGTAATAGGACGTAATTGAAAAAGAAGACTCGGTTCCTTCTTCCCTCGTTTCCTACGACATAGGCAATGTACAACGGCAGAGATTACCCGCGTCCGCGATGCATCTTCGTCATGTCGGCTGCAAAAAGTTGCGTAATTCGGTGCAATCCCGACAATAAGCACGATCGTGCACACGTGTGCAAATGGCTCGTTCCTCTCTCCTCTCTCCCCGTTTGCCTGCAACAAGCCCATTTGGGATCGTTTATCCCGGCTTGCCGGCAGAGTACACACACCATATCGTGTGCTGGGTTACATATTTCCTGACCAGGCCAGAACTGTGTAATTCACATCTCGCGGAGGCCCGCCAGCGTTTCGCTCTATTCTCATGATGAGGTGCAATCATGTCATCGAAAGTAGGCTAAGGATCACGATTCCGTCGATCGCACTGACGGACACGCGATCCGCAGTTCCTAACGATTTCTCACGATCTTCTTCTTTCAAATATCAACTCTTATATCGAAATGTATTTATTTTTGTCATGAAAATTATTATTTGACATGCTCGCGAATATTACGGAATTTATACAAACTCTTAGTCGGCGATTTATATATATATATATATATATATATATATATATATATATTTTTTTCATCAAGGAGATAGATCGGAGAGAATTTTTAATCTGCCGAGAATTATAAATTTTTTACAACCGCATTAGAATATCTTTCTTTCTCCGACCGGAATATTACTTGGTCGTTAGGAACCCGATTCTGTACGCGAATATTTCCGCCGCTGCACGATCGAGAGATCTCGCACCGATTGCCGGCGCATTATTACGGTCAACCGCTATTCGCCCGCGCCCGCGCGCAAGAGCTTTTCTTCTTTTCGCGTATCGCGCGCGCTTTCCCACGAACGCTCTCGGCTGCGAGGAATCATTATGCATAATCCACAGAGAGCCGCACCTCTGCCGATGCCGGTGGTGCAATCCTCGTTAAAAAGCGTACGCCCGCCTTCTTAATGGCTCTATGATGTGCGGCTCGCGGGAGAAAGAGCACCGATTTTCCAACTTGAGCGCGACTCGGTTCGGAGAAAGCGAACGAGGAAATATCATCATTTGCATGCGAAAAAAAGATTGGATGACGTTTGCTACGATAAGCATCGCATGATTGAGCGATCGGGAATATCTCAGGTTAAATGTAAGCGTGAGGGAAAATATCTTTCTCCTAAAGTGTTTACATGTTTAAAGGTCACGATGATACGCACATGAAATTAATATGCAATATATTTTATATTTAATTATACGAGTTTCTTGTTATGCAATTAACGGATGCACCTCGACATATAGTATAATGAGAGAAATTTCAATTAGGTTCCGTATGTAACTGAAAGTTTGACGCATAATAATTAACCAAGTTGCGAGTATATCACATATGTACACAGAAGAGAGTTATCTATATCGTATCGTATTTAAGATATTTTACGTTGTATTTCCTATTTGGCATTAATTTGTAGGCAAGTTAATATTGCATATTTTAGCTTGATGTTTAAAACATTTATTATTAAATGTTTTAAACATCCCTATTAAATGTAACCTTTTGTCAAGGACAAAATAATTTATTAAAAAAATCTCTGTATGGCGTAAAAGGGTACGATTTAAGCAAGTCCTAAGTCGCACCTATTGATTTCCAAAGTCATATTATGTATCTTCTTTAAAAGTAATAAATTTCGTTGATTATATTCATTAATTATAAAGAAATTGATGAGACATGATTTAGGAGACAAGTATGATATAGGCAACTTTCTCCTATCATCGAGAATTTGTTTCGTCATTCACTTCCATAATTATAATTTGATTAACGTTTATTTCTTTTTTTGTGCAGGTATGTAACTTCTGGTTAGGATATGCACACCAACATGAACACATACGTTACTGGCATGTGAGTATACATGAACCATTTGCTTTTTTCTCGGAATTATTATTTTTTATTTTATTACAAACTGCAACAATCAATTGAAAAATTCAACATTTTTTAATTTACATTTTTTTATATTTATACTTTTCATCGAAATTCATTGCCCCAATTATCTCCAAATATTATTCCTACATGTTGCCTGACCATACTGCGGTTTAATTTACTCTTATAGCGAGTAGGTGTTATAATCGTCGCGAACAAAGGTGTCACATAACCGAGAAGAAAGTTGGCGCGAAGGGGTTAATCGTCGTCGATGCTAATTAGTGCTGACTTGCGCGCGACTTGTGCGGGCTTGTTTCCAAGACGAAGGCGGTCCTCGCCAGTTTCACATCCGAGGCGAATTTTATTGCATCTTCCAACACGAAACCCACGAGACCAATGGTGTCGCGACACGGTAGCGAGATCGAGAGACAAAGCGAGCGGTGACGCGTAAAGCGGCTGCAATCGGGTGCAAGCAATGAATGCGGTCGCGTCGATGCACGTGCCGTAATCCAGACGACAGGCTTAATGACTGGCGGTGGCGTCTGTGAAACGATGAAAGGAGCGCGATATCATAACGGGGATACGTGGCGTTTTTAAAAGCGTAAGAATAGAGTGGGATGACCAATGTTTTACATGATCGCGAAAGGAGCAAAGCTGCTTTTCTCGTGCCTTTAATTTTAGGCTATTTAAATTTTCGTCATTTTGATTTTATAGTAAGAGAAAATAAATTCTTCCTACATATATTTTGAGCAATCTTGTAATAACTTTTTAATAAATTTTTTAATCATTATTTTTAAATTATAGAAAAAAATTATAGTGTGTTACATAATTTCGATGAAAAATATTAATTATTCTACTTGAGTCGAAAATAATGGAAAGATGAAACTGTCTGTTATCTAAACTAAAGGTGCAAAATGAAATTCATGGCAAAGCCTTAACGTTTCTCCTCATATTTTCCATCTAAACTGGATCGATTAATTTGTGTTATATTAGAATGATCTCGTATTATAGGGATCTTGGATATGAAACATTACGTAATTAAATCGTATACAAGAAATAACGTTCGCAATTAATTATACAAAGTGTAGTTGTGTGAAATGAATCAACTCGCGGCAACGGTGCAGCACAAATCTGTATCGCAAATTAAGATTTAATTAATCTCTCCATCGCGTTCTTATTTATGCTTGTTAATTTGTCTCGCGCGTACACCTTGCGAAGGTTGTTGACACTTCGTTATCGAATAAGGAACTCGCTCGATGGCTATTAAATATTATCTCAGCACTAATCGATAACTACTTGAAAATCGAGAGTGTACCGATTTTAGGTATTTTTATCCGCAAACATAATGATTTATATGAGCATATATGTATCTTCAATATCATTCTATTGCTTGCGGAACGAGAGATATTTTATATCTGTAATACATTTTTTTTTTTTTTTTTCAAAATACATGATATTGATTGTTTTAAATTACAATACAAAATATTGATACATGCGTGTGTGATTCGAACAGCAGAATAAAAACTTCCAGGGATTTACGGATGATTCATGATTAAATCATGGGACATAAATTTTTAAGTTGCGGCGCGATTTCGTTTTACGTATTGCGGAGAAGTTATATAAAAAGATCTCTGAAAAATCCCTAGAGCACACACAAGGCTAGCTTTGTTGGCGAGCTCGAAGTGGGACGCTATCGTATTGCTTTTCTCTAGAAATTCGTAGGTGGCGAATGACGGACGCGTCCGCGCCGCCCGGTATAAATTTCTAACGATGTGCGCGCTCACAGATCGTGAGTATCAATTTTCACGTGGGCATTAATTCTGATACGCTCGTGCAAACCTCTCGCCTTCCCTTTACCTTCGATCCATCCGTTCGCGAGCAGCTGCGTGACTTTCTCGGCGCCATTCAGTCTGTGCGATCCGGGAAAGGATCAATCAATTTCTTTTTGTTTTCCTGAAATATCATCTGCATGGCTAATCCTTCACGATTTTACGATTCCATTATATTACGACGTGATTCTTGCTCTTCACCATACATCATTTAACTTAAAATTTTGTCTTGAAATCTAATCATAGATTTAAATTTCAATGATATTAGCTTAAATATAATGTAATTGCAATTAATCCAATTGCATTTATCGAGATTCAACGTTTAAAAATATCCGTTCTTTCATCCATCATTTTGACTTGCAGAAGATAAATGTTTCAACTTGAAATGCATATATCAAGCAATAAATTATAATTTTTCACGTTTTTCTAACGGAAGAGACAATCTGATTGAATTCTCGGTTTCTCAACATATTGAAAATTGAGTTGAACGAGTTTATGTAGACGGCTATGTATGTGGCAGTAGAGTTGAGCAATGTATGACGAAATCCTCTCCGTGAGGAATTAGAGAAGATGAATAATGTTGGTCGAGAAACCCGGTAATTTCCGCGTCGTAGATTGTCCGAGGACAACGCGTGGGCGTTTGTCGCGAAAGATGTCGCGATTATAGGCAGCTGCCAAAGCTTTCTCCATTGTCCTGAATAATTATTCGCGATGACGCTTGTCGGTCGTGCACGCTTCGCAGGATTCGTCTGTGCAATCTTAGCGGTATATTCGCAAGTTTTTTGCTCCGAAAAATTACCGATTTCTTAATACTCACTTTCTCGCATTTCAAAACGCATCATTTACGCAATGTTACTAATACAGCTGAAAACTTAATGCTATTGAGAAATATATGTAAATATGTGCGTCGGGGGGGCATTAAAGATGTGGATGGCAATGTCAGAGAGAGAGAGTAATTTAAGAAAAGAACAAATTGTATACACATTAAGGTCTTGGAAAAAATTAATCATTTTATAATTTATTTATTTCTAATTAATTTATTTCTAATATAGACTAAAAATATCCAAGGTATTGTTTTCGTTTTGTTTTAGCGCATTATTAAACCTTATTTGTGCGCATCCTAGAGAAGTATTATTTTCTCTTTTTTATTTGTACGTGTTTTCGACATAGCGTAATCCGAGAAATGCGTTTAACGTGGGGCGAAGAAAAAAGCGTGCGCTTTGCGTGCTCTAGTTTCAAAGTTGCAGAACGGAACGCCGTTCTTTGGCGGAAGTGCAAGACGTAAGAGCGTCGGGGTTCGCCGCGACGGGCTTTGAATCGTAACTAACGATTCTGGGAATTACTTTCTCGGCGTCGGCTATCTTGGCGCGAAGGATTTAGACTGTAAAATCCGGCGAGCGTTTCCGGGGGACCGTTGATCGCCATTATCGGAGGCTCGCGCCAATTTGATGATCCTCTATCCGCGGCCACTTTTAATGTACAGTCGTTATTATAACGGGCGGATGCCCAGCCGTCCAACGATTGATGGATCCCCGTCGATCTTGATAATTATATTAAATCACCCAGCTGCGTTCGTTAACCGCGGAAATCTGTGCGCAAATTCGCCGAGAGCAAAATTTAAATTGCAGAATTTAATACAATCAGTTTTAATGCGCATACGCCTCTGCACTGTTTCAAAATAAACGAGAGACCTAATCTATATTTAATTGTAATAAAATTAACGGCTAATTAACATTATTGATTAATATTAAATAATAATGCTTTATTATAAATATTTATTTCAATATATATTGAAGCTACTTCAGATTCATTAATATCTATTATTAACAAAAAGAGAGTAGGTATGTGTACGTATAGATATGTACATGTTTATACATATATTACATTAAAATATATTAGATATTAAATTCTTTGAGTGAGGATTAAGAACGATAAGGATCAGTCATGTTTTTTTTCACGATACTTTATATGAATTCCGTCGAAATTCGTCGCTCTATCTTTTTATTCATAAATCCTGTGATATAATCGGCTGGACCACCCCCGGAGATCTTTGGGTGCCGCGCGAGTGGATTATTTCGGAGTCGAGTCACGAAAGCCGTGTAGAAGTGTACGCGGTGAGGATAAAGGGTGGAAGGGTGGGAATGCGGAGGGACGAGAGTAAGGAGGAAAGAAGGAACGAGAGGGCCCGCGCTCCATGAATTTTTTTGCCCGACCAGCCCAAAACGAGCGGAACACAAGCGAGGAAGGGTGGTGACGGCACGTGAGCCTGTGTGTATCTGGCAGCCATTATTATGCTTCTCTTCCCACGGTATTCATAAAAGCATGCAGGCCCTCGCACACATACGCGTATGAGCGTTGTACATACACGCTTGTACGTAGCACATTTTTTTTTCGCAGCCGAGAAGACAATCGATAAGCCGCGCCGAACTTACGAGTTAGTGAATCTAAATCAAGTTTATTATATAATTTTTTTAAGCAAGAAAAGAGTGTTTATCTTTTTACAACTGCATATTCTTGAAGAGCGTTTCTTACATACGCCATCTTATAATATAATAATTTAATTAATTTATATTTTAACATTTATTTTTATAATAAAATATATAACAATTATTTTCTCCTCGATATCGTATCTCGACATATACGAATGCAAGGAATTAATAACTGAAGAGAGAATTTCAGACTACGCGTGCAACACGTCAACACGTTGCGGCTAATAAATAATCAGTCATCGACGAGGCTCGAACGATTCTCACATTTCGCGTAATATTTACTCGGCGCATATATTCAATAGCCGCGGATAAACACATCTTGCAGATGCACCCACTGGGTTTCCCCGTATCATTATTTCGCAACATCGTCCCGGAGAAACTCCATTATTCGAGGATACCCGCCTTATCGCTCGCCAGGACAGTTCTAAGTGCCTCTCTCTCTCTCTCTCTCTATCTCTTTCTCTTTTCCTCTCCCTCTCTCTTTCCTTCTCTTTTAACCGACGAAAAAAGAGCGGCGTTACATGTACATGTAATGCATAATACAATCCACGAAGCGAAGGCAAATTACAGTTTGGCTCTCGCTCGAGAGAGTTTCGGTCGTTACCGTCGCGATAATAATTAGGACTACGCGGATACGCGGCAAAAGTATTATTATGGGCGTAAAGACGGTGATTATGCGCTGGTCCGCGTAAGCTAATTATTATTGTTGCGCGAACCGGTTTCGCAAGCGATTTAACCCCTTGCCACACGTGGGGCGACACAATTTCCGAGAGAAACTCTTAAACCCTTTACTGTGTAAGGATCAGCCACGTTCGAGCAAGAACGCTCGGAAGTTTCTTCCAAATAATTTGTTGTTTAAAATAAGGCTGTTAACCTTTCAATATATATTTATATTCATGTCTTATGCGAATATAATTATAATTAAAGTTGGTTTCGCGAATTTTTGATCCAACGCGTAATAGATTCTTAAATCTATCGGGTGACTTGATCGCATTCCATTCTTTTCCGCTATAAGAGGAATTTCCTCGATTTCTGTTGGTATTCGTATATTCGAGACTTTCTCTCCCGGTTGATCGTGCCGCGCATACTACATCGTTTCTCGATGATCGATTAAGTTTGACGCGAGTTCGGCAACCGAGAGCGATTTCACGCTCCCTTGCCTCGCGGCCGAGTAACGGAATCGTCCGGTCGTCGTATCGCTTGAAGATCGGCGAGAAATTAATCATTGTCAGCGGGAAAATGCGACGTCGCGTCGGACATCGATCGACAAATTTGTCGCAAGCTTGCAACGAGATACGATTTGCCGGAAATGCTGCCTGTCCAGAAGGATTTACAAATGCTGGGATTTATTATATATTTTCGACTCTTGTCTTCTTCTCCGCCACAATGACATCCGTGAAAGATATGTTAAACGGTTAGAGGAAAATTCGCAGAATAATTTTTCAAAAAATAAGAAAATATATAATACCAACATGTGTGTATAATATATACGAGTTGTCTATTCTCTGGAAAAATATCGAATACCATGAATTTCTCAGATATTTCTTCTATATCTCTGGAAAAATCAGGGAATTTTTATGAAATTTTATTGGATCCCTTGGAATCTTCTTAAAAATTCTCTTTTTGATAATTTTGCTCTCATATCATAAATAGTCGGCAAGCCAAGTGAATTATGCGTTTAAAATATATTATATAAATATATGTCTATCTCTAGTTATATAAATTCAATGTCTTAATAAAATATTGAATATGCAATACATATTTTTTATTATAATTTTTAGTGATAAGAAAATGAAAATGTTATATGTAAGTGAAAAATTTATTTTATGAAAGTTATTCAGGTTTTTTTTAGTATATTTATAAATTTAATACTTAAAAACTTAAGAAGCTCTCTGTTTTTCATCCTTTGTATGAGTAAAAAAAGTATTAAAAAACGCAATAATTAATTAATTATGCAGTAAAAAAAAATTATTTCAAAAAATTGCATTAAAAAATCTTGAAAATATTTTTTTTATCTGAAAAAATTTGAACAAAAATATCCTGGAAAAATAAGGATATTTTTAGGGAATTGTTTTACAAGATTTGAGTAGCCGTCCTGTATCTATAAAATTTTTGCACATTTTTTTCCTCTTTCTTTTCTTGTTTGCTCTCGAAACAGATTGAAGAATTTACGCAGACTGACTGCTCAAGAAGTGCGATTCGTAATTTCTTATCACCATAAGTCACTGCCTATACTTCTCGCCTCTGCGCGCCTGTCACTCGCGATTTACGCCAATTTAGATCGCGGTATCGACGGCATGCCGGCTCTCGTGTCAGGAGGCGCCGCGAGATCAACGTGACACGTTCGAGACTCGACAACGAAGTGGAAAAAGAAGTCCGCCAACGGCGAGCACCGTTAGCCTCTAATTATCGACCTGGCTTCTCGTAAATCAATCCCGCACACGCGACGTGCTCGTGCGGCGCGTTTTTCGCACCGTGGTTACACGCGTGAGTCGCATTAGCACCTCATCGACAGTCGATTTGTACGTAATAAAGTATGCGCGATAATAAACGCCAATGGCACATTGTCTCGTCTCAATCGAATAAATTCTTTTTTTTGTGTCATAGGATTTTGGATTAAATTTTCCATAATACTATTTTTAAAAAATTTTATTATCGAGATTTATCTATTGTTTGTTATTTTATCAAACATCTCGATATCAATTAAATTACACAAACCGGTAGACACCGGCGTTTGTAATGACAAACAAGTGTTATTAGCCTTGTCATATTTTTCTGTAGTTTGTCTTGCGATACGTCTTTACAAGAGGACAGAGATAATGAACCTAAGACACGATGCATTATCAGATAAGAATGATATAGACGATTGAAAACCTCCATTGGAATTTATCTAGTCATAACTAAATGATATGGGTTTATAATTCCTAGGGAGAGGTGCTGGATAGGCAATTTACGGACTGCGTTTCAGAACATGAAACTCGAGTCGATCGCAAGATCCGAGCAAGTCTCTCCGATATGTTGAATAATATTCACATTACATCTCACCAGAAGGTGATGCAAGTCATTCGAGATCTTTAAGCATCGAACTACCTGCATTTATCAGGCTTAAGTTTATCGTCACGGCGAGATGAGATGGAGTGGTCGATCGCGAGATCGACCGCTCGAAGAAAAGAGTCGGGTTCGTTTGGACGCGTCTAAAAGCCGATTTAATTAATTGCAATAAAAGCCATGTTAATGCAAATTCATCGCGGCTATATATCGCGAATAATACAGTTCATTAGCAAACGGACTTGGCGTGTATCACGCGGCGTGTATCGAGTTGCGTGAACGCATATTCAAATGAGATATGCACCGGCGTGTAACACGCGCGTGTGTAAATACACGCCTTCGTGTCTGTCTGTGTGTGCACGCGCAGCTAGGCGTAAGGAACGAGGAGCACGCGTTAAGTTAATAGCGTGCTTTCGATTCGAATAAATCAGACATCGGCAGCTATCGTAGATATTTTGAGTTGCGATATTTAATTCCCCTATAGTGATATCACGTATTTTACACACATAGAAATACAATGTCTTTCTTATGAATTTGTTGTTAACAAAAATATTGAGATGCTATTGACTATTGAGTTCACAATTCAAATAATCTCATAAAACGAAGACTTTTAGACAATGAATAGTTTTATTTTTTTTTTTTTTCTTTCAATTTAAAGCGGATTTCACTTTAATAGAATTTTAATCTAAGAAATTGAATTAGAACGATATCTGAAGCAAAATGTTAAAAAGTTATTAGAAAACTTTTAAATATAATAAAACTATGCATAAATTAAAATGAATGCACTTTATCGGCTGGCTGTTAGAGCTCGTTGAATACAGCGATATTCAATTAAACGTTTTTGTTTACTTTTACATTTTCTTTATGTTTGTTGCCGAGCGAGACAAAGTACGCGCGATATGATAGTAATAAATCGTCGCTTTTGCAGGTCTGGAGACAACTCGAATTATCTCTTTGGTCAGCAATTAGGAATCATCCGATACGGTGACGTTTTATTTTTACACCGCGAGATTATCTTCTACCTTCTCGCGAAAGTTTTATTACGCGAGCGTAACTAATGATACTGCGTGAGTTTTTCACTGGATTTTTGAGCGTGAGAGAAAAACGAGTGCCCACTGCATCTTAACAGTCATCTTGAATAATCAGTCTCTGCAATTTTTCATCTTTTCCTCTCTCGTTAGCATTGATTATTCTTTATCTTTACGAATTCA
Source organism: Cataglyphis hispanica (assembly GCF_021464435.1). Classification (NCBI taxonomy): domain Eukaryota; kingdom Metazoa; phylum Arthropoda; class Insecta; order Hymenoptera; family Formicidae; genus Cataglyphis; species Cataglyphis hispanica. Next base: position 11,358,256 of record NC_065954.1, on the reverse strand, counting down.
AGAATGAGTAAAATATGATAATTATTACTTGATGTAATTTTAAATAAATATGATTACAAATACATAATAAAGTGCTTTTACGATTGTACGTACGAATCCCTCTCTCTCTCTCTCTCTCAGAAGTTTTTTTAGCGAAGTTAAGAAGAATCGATATATGAGAACTACTATTGATATTGAAAGATGCTTTTCAAAAAATTCTTCAATTATTTTAATATAATTAAAAGATCTTTAGGATTGATAATAAATTATTATCATTTTCCATCAAACTTTTTCTTGGTTGAAAAAAAAAATGTAAAAGGCTATTTTAAATTAATCGCGCGAATTAACCAATGAACGCGATCGTATCGCAGCAACAATTCTCGAGTTTCTCGTTATTCACGCTTCTCGTGCGCCCCATTGCAAGCTCTCAATAAAACTATGCCGAAGAGATTGTTAAAACGATGTGCGCACACTCACGACGAGCGATAACGTTTAAAATGTCAGAGTTCAAGAGCTACATGTAAAAAATTGTATCATGCAATGATAGAGGAAGAGCTCTTTGCGCTCTCTCTGTGAAATTTCTCAGATTCTTTACTCATGATTTTTGCAATAATATATAAAATAATAATGAAGCAAAGCTTTTCGTATCGTTCATATGTATATGCGACTCTCCTCCTTTGAAAATATATCTGGACAGCGATATATCAACTCGTATGAGAAAAATAAGAGAGGAATTACATATGATGATGAATATTAATAATGATTCGTCGCATATGTAATCTTTGTATGTTTATCGCTTATGCTAAAGTAAAGATATCAACTTTCATATCATAAGAACTTTTTAAATATTTTATTTTAATGGAAAGAGAGAGAGAGAGAGAGAGAGATATGCAGCGATACAGAGAGCGGAGTAAATATAAATATTTTCATATTTATGTATAAAAGTTACTACGTATAAAATATAAAAGCACAAAAAGCAACTTGATAATTTTGCTTTCTCGGATAATTATGTTGATGATAGTTGTTGGCTGAACTAGTCGAATTCTAGGGCGGCGATAACGAATCGATAAGAAATGCCTGACAGATCGCCAGTGTAAATATACTTTGCACGGATATCTCGTTAAAACGAAATAATCTCGACGAGCACGTTCTCACCACCTACAGTTTCATTCTCTACCGGTTTAGATTGAGGTAGGTTAGGCCGTCCCGTGTGCCGAGCTATTACCAGTTAATGACCGCCGCCGCCACGTTCTCTGTCCCAGAACTTCGCTCCCTTGCCATTCTCGCGTGATCGCGCCTTCTCTCTCCGCCTCGTATCCGATCCGGAGATGCGGACGCGCGCGCGTGACAGTTAATCCAACTATGGCAACGGTCACGCCAAGGACCGCGGTAGAAATTTTATCTTATAAACAATCTACGATCCCGTAATAGAGAAATCTGTGAATCTGCGATTCTTCGATCTCTCCAATGCTCGAGTTGAATTATTTCCGAGAGAATATATCATTATGATTGTGACGGTTATTGTTAGAACCTCATGACACGAAAGTGTATTCTCTTTGACGTTTTATAAATTTTACATTCACTTTTATCATACAAGATACATATTTACAATATATATAAATATGTAATTATTAAAGAACGGTATTAATGATTTATTAAATGATGCAATAATTATCGATTAATATTCTTAATTCTTCTTATTGTGTAGTTCACAAGAAAGTAAAAAGAATGTTTTATGCAATTTTTCAACAAATCACAAGAGTCTTTATAAATGCTCATTCAAATATCTTCTCCTATTTTTTCATTTTAATTTCCGGAAGAGCGAAACTTTCTGAAACGCTCTTGAGAGAAAGCTTGCCTCTGATTCTTATGCGAGATAAGAAAAAAGATAAAAGGTAAAAAAAAAATTGGAAAAAATCGCGATGACACTCATGGATATTTAAATCATTCGCGTTTAGAATTCTCGTGCAATACGCAATTTATCCCTCACTGAATGTAAATCATCACCTACTACACCCACGCGCTCCGGTAAATGGATTTCATCGCCCGCGAGAACGCATCATTTTAGCCTCGCAAATGATACGGTCCGTTCGCATACGGTAGTTAACCGCTGAGCTTGGGCCAGTCGGTGTCGTTCTACGGGGGACTTATGGCAAGGTGCGGCCCGTGAGACGTGATGGTGGTATTCTTTGCCGTTGTTAATGAAGGATAGGTAAAAAGATAGTCATTTTAATTAACACGAAAGCCTTTTATGCACAAAGAAATGTAAACGCGCAAATCAAATATTATTCTATGCAAAAGAGACTTGTCGCGCGTACGTTTTCACAGAGGAGTCGCCTATTTTCTTTTATTTCTGTCGCTTTTTCCCGGTGGCGGAAGATCCTCAGTCAACCGGGACGAAGGAGTGGCTCGATGTTTTTCTTTTATTTTTCCTTTCCTCCCTTCCTCCCCTTCTTTCCTTTCATGAACTGGACTGTATCTTCTCTCCCGCCACTTGTCCGTGTAGATTTATCTTCCTGCTTAAACGAAATGCGAAGTTGGTCGATGTTTGACCGCGAAGCAGACTAGTTATTGTTAAGGTTGCTCTCGAAATATGACAGTGGGTTTCGTTTGCATCAGCGGGGTGTACCCGTGTCAACGAGAAAAAAGCATCTTTCAGATTATAGAGAACAAGTTTTGCGGAAGAGCTCGGCGAAATTATATTTTTCGCGAAAATAATAATAAATTAACAAGAATAATAATAATAGAAAAAGAGAAAAAAAGGAAAGATAAAATAAACATAATAACTTTTAATAAATGATAATAATTACGAGCGTATTGTTATCACGTACGATATATTTTTATTAAATTTATATTATTTATATTTATATTTATTATTATATATTTTTATTATATTTAATTATTATTAAAGTATTAGAGAGAGAGAGAGAGAGAAATAATAATCTTAACATTTCGCACAACGAGATTAAGCTTCTTTCATTACTAGTTTCTGAATGACGTATCGCTTGATGACTATCGAGGCAGGTTTTTTTAGAAAGAATCTTAGCAAGATTAAGCTTTGCAAATCACGGGAAGGAGGATCCTAAGCAAAGCGGCCAACCGGTTGCGTGAGTCCCCAAATCGACACGAAGAAGGAGCCCGGGTCCTCTTTGTCGACCCTTCTCTCAGATTCTGTCAATGTGACAACGTGCTGTACCGTCGCAGCATGCGGCATCGCATTTTACATCCCGCTGATCCCCATTTGCTGAACTACGACGCATTTTAAAGGACATCTCTACCGTTCCTTTAACGCGAGAGAAATTTGCGTCATCGATATTCGCGTTAACGTTTTTTTTGTCGCGCAATGACGTATCCATGCCAGTTATAAAATGCTAAATATGTTTACGAATTACATAATATATCAATGACTTAATATTCAAATTAATCTTTTAATAATGTAGCGCGATACAGGTAATATAAAATTCGCGCTCTAAGCTCGTTAAATTAAACTTTATTAAAAACTTCAAATTTTTAATTTTTCATAACACAACATATATGTCTTTTTAACATAGTATGTTAATAAATAAATGTTTAGATATTTATATTTACATTTAATAAATTTAAAGCGCTATAGCTAGACAGTATTCTCACAAGGGTCAACACTTTTGAGCGGTTGAAAGTGACCGAATGAATGTAAAAATTTCAATTGCTTTTATGATCGCTAGCGCGCGGCATTCATTAGACAAATGTTTATGCAATGAAAGATCGTAAATGCGGGACACAACGTTGCCGTATATCACTGAACAAAGGTTGAGTTGTCGAGTAACGGAGACGAATTGCAAGAGATCTTTTAGCGGCCAACACGGATAAAGATCATTACGTAATATAGGAGTGGTACCAGCCGTGTATGTGCAAAACTGTGAAAATCAGCGTTAATATTATCCTAATTTGGCGAGCAAATCGCGAAAGGAAATGCAATGTTGATTAGCGCAATATATAATTTACACATAGCTCTGACAAGCAACATATTCATGCATTCTCCTTTCTATGAATAATTCGCGTTTATCAAGAATGATACAAATAAATGCGTACTTTCCTTGAACGAGGAAAGGAGTCATTACCATAGGATTGTAATAAGCATAATATTGTAACAAGCGCAACCTAACATTAGGAAACATTAATAAGCAGACAATTGCAGAAAGTTGATCTTGCAATGAATACATTTATTTCATTCGTTTATCATTACATTATAATGAGATTTCAGTACTATGGTACGGTACTAAAGCGAGATTCTCCAAACTCCATTTCGGATGCACCACATGACATTTCCGGATTAAATTCCAGCGCATGATTCATCGGCGTTTTCGACGCTTGCATAATAATGGAAATAAACCTTGTTCGAGGAACATGTAGTTTCACAATGTTCGCATATAGTGCTTGTCTATTCTCTGCCCACCGAGCAGAAATTATCTTTGGCGCCAGTCCGCTACTAGATATGATATGCGAAAACAATGACATATTTGCAGGACCGTGACCCACTCCAATGGTATGCCATTCGATTTATCGCACTCGATTGACGATAGATAAACGACGATGTTGCTTGTACGATCAATAAACTCGCATAAGAATTCGATTTGTTACAATAAACTATCTGAATGGAAGAAGTACGTTTTCGCGAGAATGCACGTGGGATATTATGACGTAAACCGATGAAAAATTTATTCTAAGAAACAGTTAAGTACTTTGATTAGTTACTGACTGAATAAGATCGAATCAACGAATAGAATAAAACTAGGAATTCATCTTTTCTATAACGCGTTGCGCTTTTGCAAGAGAATGTAATATATTAAAGTTCTTATTTGTGCTGCTCTTCATCATTTCCGTTTTAACATTTCCTGCTCGGAAAGAGTGAAGTTTTATTTCGCGATGTCGCAATATACTTTCGTTCTCGATTATATCGGATAAAGTCGGGAATACTACTTCCGCGTTGATGTTCTTTTCCTCGAAAGGAGGAAAAAAAATTTAATATCGTTGTTTCTCGCAAAGTTATCTCCGATCAGAAATTGTTGGGCAACGACTCGCCGGTATATTTGTATTACGGAATTTCAGACGGAATCACAAGCTTTATCTGACCATGCCTACGCGAAAACGACTACGTCACGACCGATCGGGAAAGAATGTTTTTCGGATGCGTACACTTGACCTGAATCCATGAACAATCGCACATTTTGGGATTGTGGCACACGGACGCGATATGCTTTTGCAAAAATGTCCTGTCCTTCGACTTCGATCTGTCGCATGAAGCTCCCGACACTTTTTTACGTCTCAGCCCCACTTCAGATTTCTTCTAATGCTTGACCTACTTTGATCCTGACGTCAAAATCGATGCATAAATTTTGCCTCGAATCTTAATTTGACCACGGCCGAACGGACTGAAAGCTCGATCCGGAATTCATTTGATATTGAAATATTTATGTGCTTAAAATATTCAAAAATTTTATTACTAATACCATCGAAGTCGTTAAAAATTGTATGATCGTTATATTGCAGTATTAATTATTGACTTTTATATCTTTTTCCTTTTATATTTATATATTGATAAGATTTTGATTAATTCGAAAAAAAAATTGACATATACAACTTGAGATTCGGGAATTTTATGGCATGAGACAAAGTTATATCTAGAGATAAAATAATATTGAACCGAGGAGGATTAGTTTAATTGGAACTTCGTCGTTTATACTGCGCATTTAATCCGCTCGGGAAGCGTGCAAACCGGATCGATTGGGAGTTACAAAAAGTGAGTATCGGCCGATATTTCGAAATCGAACGACGGCATCGTCCTGACGTGCGACGTTCCACATTAATCAACGGTCTGTGAGGATGTTTTTAATCCGAAAAAAATGGGCACCGCACACACACACGATAACGAGCAACGAGCTGTCGAACAAACTACCTCACCGCGACATAGGCCATTTAATTAATGTTTATCCCGCGAGGATCGATAAAAGCCCACGGCTAGCAACTGAAATTACCGATTGCAACGAGATTAACGTTCACCAAGCCGATTGTGCTCGTTTTCATGTTTGCATACGTCGCCGTAATAATAATTTCCATATATACGCCTCTATTTTTCGTAAAGGAACATGCCGATCGAAACATGAGAAAATAAAGACACTTTCTATTCTATTCAGCGAATGTAAGTTGAGAGAGAAAAGAGAATTACGAAATAAATATTTAAATTAAATTACATATGATTTTAAGTTTGTTACAAAGATTGAAGCTTCGCGCTTATCATCGCTTTGCGATGTTAATAACTTCCAACATACACCTCTTCTTACTCATTTCGCTTGTACCCTTCGCGAGGCCACGCGACGAGGATCTATCATACTAGAGATAAGTCTTGCATGCAACTTTGTGGTAGGTCGTTGCTTTTAACTTCCAGTTATGTTCTTCATAAAGGCGGCACGTAGGTGTGTCGTTTGCGCGCGAGATAAAAGCCCTTCCTCCATGCTTGCCACTTGGCTGTACCTTCCAACTCTTGTTACACAGTCAATCGGTTTCCGCATCGAAAACCATTCGAATTTAGAAGCTCTCCAATTAGCCTGTTAATTGCTTCGCTCCAGCAGCGGCTCCCTTAATGATTTCCAACTCGCCATTTTAATCGGTTACTCAAAGTCCACTCAAACTAGTATCGGTATACTTTGACGAGTTCATATTTTGATGATATAAACTCGAATAATCCGAACAATCTCAACAATTATTTTGTAATAATATAGAAATGCAAGAATCGATACAATGCGATTATGTTTGGGAATGTGAAAAATTGCATTTATATTGTGATATCGTGAGATGTAAATATGAAACATTTTAAAATTTTTGACATTTAACTCAATTAAATGTCAATTTGGCGTATTAAAATGCCAGTTGTACATACATGTGTCATTTTCCCTTGTTCTCACGAATAGCATCGATTTTGCACATTATTATTCGCCGTCCAGCGGTATGTGTGTGTGTCTGTGTGCGTTCTGGCTCGCGCGTGCAAAGGATATTTTTAACGTTTATACAGATACTTTATCTCATTATAATTCGCCCACGCATCCGCAGAGCGCGGCTGCGTTAGTTGCCGTAACAATCTCCGCGGCAATGAAGGCGAACTCCTCTTCCTCATCCGCTTCCTCGTCGTCTTGTTCTCCGCGTCCGCTCACATCCCCCTCGTTCTCGTGAACTTTTATATTTGCCCTTTGGATTACATTTCTGTCGTATTTTTCTTGTTTACTTTTTTTTTGAACACTGCATAAATACCCACTTATTTTTATCACGATTGCGCATCCTTTTTTGCGCATTGAAATTTCTATCCTAAGAGAGAGACGAATTGTTTATCCTCAAACTTATTTATTTGTTTATAATAATTATTTGCTCTTTTGTCTCATCAATAATTTCTTCTAAATTTTAAAAATGTAATAACTTGTACGAATTTTGTTATTAATGGAATTAACGTTATTATGTTTGTGAAGCACGATCCTAAGCATCCTTTTCATGCAACTTGAGTTCCAAATGCAATTGGTGGGCACTTAGGAGCGAGACAGTTCATTTGCATGTCTATAAGTGGCATACGTGAATATGTACATGAATACATACATGAACGCGTGGCTACTTACGTAAATTCATGTCGTCGACCTCGCGTGACTTCTCGTAGCTCAGTTTCATCCTTTTTTTTTTCTCCCTTCAACGAGCATCACAATAATGCCGTGTCGTCGCGTTGCACTCAGGATGCACTCGTTGAGTGAACGAGGCAATTATTGTGATAAATGTTTAAAATGTATGCAGATATCCAAATTTAAATTATTCGAAAACTTTGGATCTTTCTGCTTTCATGTAATTTAGAAGATAAAATGTTTCAATGACGAAAAAAAAAAAAATAGAAGCAGTTTCTATATACACAGTTGGGAAATTGGACTTAAATTTAAAAAATTACGTTGCAAGTCCTAAACAATCCCCAGAAATGTTTGTATTACTTTAACTTAAATAATATGGATATATTAAATGATGACACTAATACTTTGTTAATATTTTAATATAAAATGAGTGCAAACTTTATAATAATTTGAAATAAATTTTATGCAAAATCAACATATTTTTAACGAAAATTAAGAAGAAATTAACTTAAAAATGAAAATGTTATTGACAGTCTGTAGTCACTCTTACTTTTATTATAGAATAAAATGAAAATTTTTTTCTGTAAATTTTGACAGATAAATCCTATTACTAATAATATGGATTTAGTAAAATTAAAAATATGTGCACATTGCATTATTTTCACTTCCTTATTTTAATAATTTAACATTTGAGTTCAATTAACATAATAGCAATAACATTAAATCAACACATGGGTTAAATATTTAATACAAAAATTTTAACGGGCATATTTTTTAACAAGAGAACATAAATTTTCCAATTGTATTAGACTACGTCGAAACGCGCAATATATTTTACACATGAAATACGGCCTTACGCGCGACTAATAGCGCTCTAAGAGTCGTAGATTAATCGAAGAACGAAAAGGTGCTTCGCGATTCAACTATCGGCGCGCCGCAGGTGAGATACTCCGGCTTGGAGGCGGAAAATAAAGACGTTGGTCGTTCATTCGCGAGGAGGCTACCCGCTGGTAAAGGAATCGATAAATCCGCCGCGACGATATCGATACTGATGGTTACCCATGTTTTATCGGATACGCGATTGCGCCCAGTTCTCGATTATGAATTCTCGTCCTATTCGTCTCAGCGGGGCGACCGACTTTCCAAGATGCGCCTCTTATCGTTCTGGAGATTTTTCTGTGATCATAGAATCTCGTGTATTCTCCGCACCTTTTTTCCCAGCTCGATCAATACTTCGCGAATATTACATTGATTTGTATAAATATTTCTATATTAGCAAGTCTCTGATTAACGAAAAATTGATATCTTGTTTACTTGCGTATATAATTTTTAATGCTAATTTATAATTTTGTAATCTTTTTCAGAAATCGAGGCGCAAGAGGCTTGCAAATGGTTGAGAGCTGCCGGATTTCCACAGTACGCACAAATGTATGAAGGTGAGTGTCCTTTTCGATAAAATCAGACGAGAAAATAATGAACACTTCCGATTCGCTATCTAAGATTGATTCGATGGAAATCCTCTTAAATTGCTCTGAGATTGGTGCACTAAATAGAGTTACCACACAGACTGAAAGAAAGCAATTTTAGATGAAATCTAAATCAGTTGAAAAGCCCGAAGACTCGGATGTCCTATAGATAATGAAAGTTTAAGTGGGATATGGGGATAAGATGACCTTTCAAAGTTTTCCTAATTTACTTCCTTGAGAGAGATAAACTGCCCCTAAACCCTCGAAAAATTCTCAATTATCTCGCTCGAAACTATGTAGCAGCTATAACAATATCACCGCAAATAAATCCTGGACGACGCGTTACTCTGATTATATGTGAGATTATTATCGATTCAATTTTCACGACCTTTTCCAAGTGTTGTCGGGGCCATGTGTATTGCCCCTCGCGTGGGCGTTTCATTTTGTCTCGAGACGATCGCACGCGTCGAAACGCGCGTGTTCTTCAAAAGGGTTGGTCGGAAAAAAGCAGCGTCATTTTTCAGAACCTTTTTCGAGAAGGAAAATTAGAGAGTCGCGTACGATAATAAATTTACAAGCAACAGTGATGCTCAATTTAAATTGTACGGGACGATGATTGTTAAAAAAAAAAAAGATAATAAAACATACGAATAAAAGATGCAAGTTAATTCTGAAAGTTATACAAACAACGAGATAAATTCAATATTAAATAAGACTGTTGCAGATCAAATCTATAAGTTTTTCCCGAGATTAAGAGTTGTTCAGCCAGATTTATATTGTTGGTGCAACTACTGTCGCAAAATAGTTATTCATATTTTGCAAGATAAAGACATGACGAGAAGGAGAAAGAACGTAACGAGCAACACGTGGGCAGATCTTGGTGTGCGAAAGAGAGTAAATTATTAAGGGAGCAGCGCTTGTGAGATGCGCCTAGACATGTTAATACGTCTCATAATGCGGGCCCTTTGTCGCGGCGCCTACCAACAATGCGTTCGTTATTGCGGTACCAGTGTATTGTTGCCGCCGCATTTGCGCCAGCGGTGCCTTCTTCTTCTACCATGCCATTAGCGAGCCATTGTTTCACGCTTGCAGTTTACGTAAGAGTAGTGGGTGGGAGAGAAGCTTGCGAGAAAAGGCTTTGAGCTTTTGCCTTAAAGCGACGGAGTCAGAGTCCATTTTTGGTCTGGATCAACTCTCTGACCTTTCTTTTGGTTTGACAGACGCAGCTTTTTTTTTTTTTCAGGAATATATATCCGTAGACGTAATAGGAGACATTGCACGCACTGTTTCGCTCCCGGGGTCCATAAAGCCTCGATTATCTTGACACTAAAGACCTTAGAGAATTTTCAAAAGTTTGAAATCCGACACTCTTTAGAGCCCTTTGCTTTTTCTCCTAAATAAACTTTACTTATCCGCTATAATTAATTATGTCGCGACAGCTCGACGGAAAAATGCGACAGTCTCGAATTGCCGAGAAGAAAAACTGCGTAAAGAAAAAGAAATTCCATTCTCGTCAGACTGTCGCGTATATTTAGCAGTGAATAAAATATCTCTTGGAGATTTAATGATTTCATTCCGTCGGCCAGAGAAAGATATATAAGTATATTTCTTGGTGACATAAATCTCACCTTACATTATAACGTCTTGCCATAGGAGGTGAGATCCGCATAGATGTATATCAGTGCGACTATAGGCGAAGTGAAAAATTACGCGGGCCATTAATCACCGTCCGGCGGCGTCCGGGTGAATATTATTCCCGCATTAGCTCTTGAAATTGAAGAAAGACCTGGAATTACTCGCCGCGTCAAGGTCGTTAATGACTGTTGAACACGAGGTATTAGTATTTTCCTTGTGTGTACACGGCTTAGTGCCTCGCCATACGCTCTCTTGGCAAATCCGAATGACTTCGTTCAACTTGTTACGAGTCGTCGTCGTACATATCCGTGAAGAATACAAGCTAAAGCGAAACACGCCGCGGCGCGATTTTACGTCAAACAACGCTCATAATCTAGGAAATTTTATTTTTTGATTCCTAAGATTTGTCTCGCGTGTGTATCGCGAAATCTCGATTACTCTATTGCTATTAGATGAAGTCAGAAAACCGCATAATCATTTAAAACTTTGCATTCTGGAAATTTATGAAGTTTGCTATGCATAAAAATTGCGCAGATTATTTATTGATTTAATCGATAAGTTTGAGATAATTATTATTATACTGTGTATTTTTTTAAATATAATCGACGTGTATATAATGTGTTAATTCTTTTGATAATCTTGATTTCACTGAACAGAAACTATAGTATTTTATATACGAATAATTAGTAATATAATATACTATTTTATAAAATATATATAATAAGAAATATATGACAGCATATGTTATGTAAAACTTGGATAAAGAGAGATAGTAGAACATAAGCGGAAAATTTTACGTAATCGCGTTTTATTATTTAAAATGCGACTAGAGCAGAGTTTTTTCAGATTGTTAATAGTTCGATATTACACATAACTGCGATCTGCAAGTTTAATAAGCCAGCTTCATTATAACTGTAAATTTATGTGCCTCCGATCATGTCATTGATAAGCAGCTGAGCAAGACACCTGTACATTTGTCTCGCAACGATTAAGAATTGACAGGGCAACGCACTTTATTCGCGCATGCGAAGTGAAATATGAAATTTTGCGTATATCTTCCATTCATATGCTCTCATATAGATCTCTTTTATCTCTATTATATGGTAAGAATAACATGACGATCACACAAAGCGCAACGACAGTTTTCATTTTCCATGTCGATCATCTCTCGCGAGGAAGTGCGTCATCGGCACTGTCACTCTTTTAGAAAATTATGAATACTCGGGAGATTCTCTTCTTTTTATTACAGATACGAGAGAATATAATCGAAGAATTTAAATTATTAGTGTCGAATTTCTATATTTTTTTCCTCGACTTTACATTTATTTAAAATGTTATAAAATACATTTTTTATAAAGTGATGTTAATAACATAGACAATCTCCTAGCAATACAATGCGTAGTGAAATATACGGCGAAAAAAGTTTATCATGCGCGTTAACGTCAATCGTGAAAAGATTGTCGAGTCATGGCACTCCCATTTTCATTGTATCACCCTAAATGGGTCAAAGGGAGATTGGAACATTCTGTTTTATGACTTCAAGTAAATGCAAACTGGTCCGACATATTTTATAGCCGTCCAACGTATAATCCTAATGGATTTTTTTACATCAGGATGTACACGATGTCGCGTTAATGTTTAATTTTTTTTTTTTTTTTTTTTTTTTATCGGCGAATCTATTCTGATAATTCTTGATTCTGCGTGAAAAAACTGTTCGCGCGACTTCCTAAATTTATTACGTGCTAAAATTTTTTATTTTGTATTATTTGTCCATGTCGTATAAATCAGCCGTTGAAGTTTCGAGAAAGAAAGCAATTTTATATCGTGTGAGATGTATCCGCCACATTACGACAAGAGAGAAAAAGACACACTATTTATTATTCCACAGAAACCCGCTTACACACAAAGAGCCGCCGTCTGGCTCCTCTCGGAAGAGAAAGTTCCAAGAAAACTTTAGATTCAAAACATCTCTTAATTTTATCACAATTTTTTCTAGATAAAACAAATTTTTTTTCTATTTTGCACGATCCTTTGTGATTAAATATTATAAAACTGCAAATTGATCATTTTGCACACACACACACACACACATTGTATATAATTTTAAACATTATCATATAAAAGGATTTATTACCATTTTTTTGCAAGTTTTAATTAGTATTGCAGGCGCCAAACGGTTTATACGTTTGAATTTTACTATCTCTTTCACAAGTAAAGCGATTGTACGTACATGCGCGAATAGAATTTCCCATAGGTGGCATAGAAACGGGGATTTACGAAATGATCCCGCTTTGAGCGTTTCGCGCACGCGACACAATTGATAGATCGGATCGTTAACGGGATAAAGGCGTTCCGAAAAAAATCCATGCAATCTCTTTCAATGGATGGCATGAATTGATCGTTACAATTCGATTCTAAGAGACTCCTCGGATGTGCCATATCGGCATTGCGCGAACGCGGTCGCTGGTGATCAGGTGGTCGTCTGTTTCGTTTGTCAGCCGAATTTATAACGAAAGAGAAAGAGAGAAAAGACGGGGAGAGAAAAAGCGCTCTCGCGTGCCAAAATAATTTCAATTGAGCGCGGACTAAAATTGCACGGCAGTCACGATTCACGAAAGCGCGGGATGTCGGAAGCACGTGCTGCTCTTTCTGTATTCTTTCGCGCCGAGCCGGCTTGGCGCGACGCCAGACGACGTCGGGTCGCTTCTCCTGTTGCGCCTCTTTGTTTTCTCTCCGCGTCGTCTTTCTTTCTTTCTCAGCTGTCCACCAGGATGGGAACATAATCGTCTCGCGACAGGCAGGACCGATTCGTCTCTCTACCCCGAATTCACAGCTGCGAATACAGCGATCTCTTTAGATTGCCGCGACTTAATTAGTCGGCGCGAATAGAGCGTTTCGAGGAATCATCGGATGTTCATTGATCGTTTTATTTCAAGAGCGCTTGTAATTGCGCGTCGAATCGTGGAAAATGCCGTCTGGGGAAGTTGCGACATCTTCCTAGATAATTTTCTGAGATAACGGACAATCTCCCCGAGTAATTCTCCGCTCGTAATTTGAAAATCGGATTCGCGTCGCTATGAAAATTAATGTGTATTTAATATCATACGTGTGAGTAATGATAATGCCTTTCAAATTATTGTGAATTAATGATCGTAGATGTCAGTGTGGGATATTTCGAGAAGGACGCGAGCCATAAATAGTTTGTTCAGCGTTTCGTTTTATAGTAATTCACTTAGCAAAGGGATTTTTTCCACGCGCTCGTATTCACGTTACCAATTAAGGACAGCATGAAATATTAACTCTCCTCGAGCTAGTACCGAGAGAAGCATTTATATATCTGCGAAACATCGCGAAGGCTGATTGCTATGCACGGTTGATCTTCGGCCCGGCTCGGCTCAGCTCCACGGATCCTCCTCGGGGTGCAAGCCCGCTTGGAAGGTCGCGCGAATGGTTCCCATAAGGCCTTGGAGAACGTGACATCGGCACTGGAAATATACCGCCCCAGAGAAATGATGGCTGTTTACAAGATTCCAGTCGTGGGAATATCGGCAGAAACTGGAGCGATAGATAGTGATAGCTTCGAGCACAAGTAAAATCGCTTATAATGCATATTTCGTGCCTGAACTCATTACAGATTGCATGTTAGATATGAAAAATTCCGGCATGAAAATATATTAATGATAATTTTGAGAGATTTGCGAAAAGAGAGAAAAATAGGTAGAAATATTTTATGTAAAAAGATTGCATGAATGACATATCCTCTTAATTTCCTTTTAAGATAAAAAGATTTTACACATTGACATTATATTGAGTTGATGCAAAAGTTTGTTCCGTCTTTTATTTTTAATGAAAAAAACGGGACAAACTTTTGCCCCCTCAACCATAATGACACTTTGATATTAAAAAAGTTTTCTAAAAAATAAATCATACGCAAGAATACAGTGCATTAATAAGACCAAGATCTATTACTCGGATCAATCACGGTTCGCGAGCTTCAACAGATCGCGACCATCGCTGACGACAAGTTGTCCGTTTCAATCGTTTACCGGGTGCCGAAGGACTCGTGCTTTAGCCGGAAATAAAGCGCAGTCGAACGCCCACTCAGCAATAATAATCGCGCAGGCGGAAATACGCGAGAGGATTCGACGAGGTGAAACCTTCACCCAGTTTTTCCTCGTACATGTCTTAAGCGCAAAATCGCGAGCAGATCGTAGGAACTAGGGCGCCTAGTTATGTCCGTAACAACGGCTTGGTTTAAATAATCTTCTCGCGTCTAGAGTCTCACTTTCCGCTTTCATTTGTTGTCCGTTATACTTATCCTTAATATGGAAGCCGCATTCTAAATACAGTATTCGACGAATAAAAAATATACAAGAAAATCTTTGAGACAAGAAATAATAACAAGGAGTAAAACTAATGCGCCCAAATAAAATAATGCATTTTTTTTTAACTTATTATTAATTGAGAATGGCGATTTATATTATTGGATATAACAAATAATTTTCCTTATCAAAATTTTTTAATGGAGATATATTTGTATCGTCCCGTATACAAAAAGTCTCTAAATATTTATTCGTTTGGCTTATTGTCAGATACATTTTGGAAATACTCGAATGTTAAAAAATCACACTTTGCTTTTTTCATCTAAACAGAACATGTATCTCTTTTAAACTTTGACTAATGATTTGAAAAATTCAATGATTTTGAGAAATGACCGATTACAAATGGCAAATTGGAAACGTTTTTTTTTGGATAATTTTACCATTTTACTTATGTAAAAAATAAAGTGCAAGATTGATATTTAATGGCAACAAACATAAAAGGAGGACTGAAGAAAAACTATACTGTTAAAGTTACGATAAATCTGAATTGCATGTTTGCCAAATAAAAAAAAAAAATCTATATTAAATTTTAACAGTTTGCGAGTTTTTTCAAAAATAGAATTCAATTTGCAATGACGACGAAATAAAAGATATATAGATCGCACATCGTATCCTGCCTCAGATTTCAATGTAGTCGATTAAATAACTTTTGTATAAAATATTGGAGTTTATTTTTTAATAAAGAGAGAACAAACTGGCGAACTGACGTCTCTTCATCTCACATAAAAATCATCGCTCGTCACGGCCGAGTATATGTCTACGTGACTCGCATGGATCACAGGATAATCGATCACGCCTTGATCTGGTCTTGATCCGCCATCTCCGTGTTTGGCCTCGTCGCGCATCTAATCGCCGACTTTTTGTCATTCGTGAACGTCCGGCAGACGATGCTAATAAAAGATATCCCGACTGGTTCGCCGACATGGCACGCAGGGTGCCTTGTGCACAGCCAATTAGTCAAACGGCCGTTTCGTTCATGATACGATATCTCGATAAACTGGCTCTGAGCGGCATTACGACATTGGCGTTATTTCGTTATGTAATACTGGCTTCTCAAATTTATCGATACGTGCGTCGAGTATGCAATGTAGAGTAACGATTTTCGAAAACGCAATTTCAGTCATTATCAATTTAATCACGATTAACGTTGGGTTAATTTTAAGTAATGAGCGCAATTAAAATCTATTAGGAATATAATTTTATTTAAATATTCTTATTTTTTTAATATTATTTAAAAATCCATTTTTCTCAATATTAAAAAAATAAAATTATATACATATATTGTGAAAGGAAATATTTATAATTATTTTAATTAAAATATAATTATTTCGATTGACTTTTTGAACTCTTAAAGAGAAATATTTAGAAATTATAATATATGAAGTTGTCGTACATAGCATATTATGTGCAACATATTAAAACGGTGCACAGCTGACATTTATATGCTGCATATAATCCGCTTCAATCGTAGAGTTACTTTCTATTGGAATAATTCAATTTCAAGAATTAAAATTTTGAAAATTTTGGAAGGAATAGTTTTTCAGATTTACGTTTAAAATATGTAGGATTTTAATTAACGTACAAAATATTATGTATTTCATACTTTAATCATTTATAATTTAGTAGACGAAATACGCTTATGCGTATATATGCCATATGTTTTTATATTTCATATTTCAAATACTATTTTTCTTTGCCCTCTGATATTGTGCTATTATTATCGTGTATTAATTACTCTTCTGAGATATACCGCGATCCGGTGTTCGAACATATAAAGCAGAGGTTAATTTAATAAGGCAAGAACAGTTAATAATCCGTCGCCGGCAATAGGAACGTCCATCATAGTCCGCCGCCGCATGCGCTGCATCCGCAGACGAGATATGGATGTGCAGCGAGGAATGTACGATGTACCAATCGCTCTGCAATCGTTACAACTGGTTCGTAATGACAAACGATGTCGTTACGTCTATCTGATTACGCGGGGCATAAAGAATCGCTGCCGGACTGAAAAGCACCCGCGGTGAGAGAGGTGGGGGGGGCCTCAATGAGCGAGACGATTACGAGAACGAATCGTGCTAGTCGGCCATGAAGAAGGGGGGCCTCTCTTCTGCAGCCGATACGAAGCGGCTGCGCGCGTGTCCGTTACTTCTCGACGTAAATAAATTCGACCGTGATTTACCAACGTATACCGCCGGCCATTGCCGATGACTGAAGTATATGAGATTATCGCGACGTGCAACGTGTTAAGCCGGTGCATATCTGACATACTGCAACGTACGAGCGATCGTGGACGCTTCGACCTATGCATTTCCCGTGGAATAATAATTCTCTCGTTACAATCTATTTCGAGAGTTTAAGACTTTTGAAATTTTTTAACGTTTGTATCTGTCCTCGCAGACTTACGATTCTACATGTCGACAATTTTACACGAGTACGTAAAAAATATATTCTCTTTTATTGCAGCATTTATTGTAAAGCTAGAATATAATGGCATTAGGATATTTATTATAATAAAAATTATGCATTTGTCTTAGTGTTTGTTAACGATTATGCATTTGTTGGTGCAAAAAATTTTTAAATTGATACAATGCTTCTTTATAAAATATGATGTGTATATAATATTATCGAATAAAAATATCGCATTATTTATATATATGTTCCACGATTATAAAAAAATATGTTATAATTTTTAGTACAATATTTTGTTCGTCTAAAAATTATTTCAATTTTTGTATACAAGCGCACGATGATTGCGACGCTCATTAGTAGGATGGTCGTTAAATTGAGAGGCCATTAATTTCGTAGTTTGTTTAGACAGACGCGTCGCGTTTAAATTTTCGTAATTGCGTCAACATAACGATCGCGCTAACTAAATAATTTTCAAAATTAATTACACAATGTCTTTTTCGACACGTATTACCTCGAAATCTCATCTTGAAATATAATTTTTTAACGTAAATTTTAGTTGACCAGACTCGAGCTTCGATTGCTAAATAAACGACGAATTTCTCGCAATGCGATAAAGTTCCATGGTAGATTTCGCCCGGTTAATCTACCGGAGGCGAGCTTCAAAGTAGTACGAGCAAGAATTATGCAACCGAGCAGATTTCCGCCATCGAGCGGAGAAAAGAGAGAGAGAGAGAGAGATAGAGGAACAGAATTATCGAATCAAACGCGCGAATATCGCTCGCCCGACGTCTATCTATTTCGGTGTTGCTCGCTCGCAAGGGAGCATCTGCTCCTCGTTTCTTCGGCATCACCGACGGTACGGCAGATAAATGCCCCGCGACTTCTTTCACCGTCGAACACACCCGGAAATACGATCGCGCGGTAACATAAATGCGACGCGCCTGGTAGATTTAATTCGGACGCAACTGGGTTATAACGTGTCGTTCCTCCCGCCGCGCCGGCGTTTCCGCGAAACAGCGCGTTATTTTACGATCACGTTTCTTCGACAAAACATCAAAGCTCCAGGCCCTCTTTTGCGTCACGCCACCGCGCTCGTATAAATCGGGAGTCCGCGGATTTCATTTTCGAGAGAGGGTGGAAACTCGGATGGATTTATGTCCGCGTCGCGCGTTCCCGTCGAGAATGCCCGACAACCGTGTAATGATGATCTCATCATTGCACACATAATATTTCAAATCAGCTTTTTTTTATGACGATACGAATGTACCAATGAAGAACGATAATGAAACATTCGTAAAGTAAAAAACTTTTCTTTTTTTTTTTTTTTTCTTTTTTAACAAATGTTTTTTTCAATTTTCTCTAAAATTAAAAAATGAGTATAAAAGACGTAAAGATGCGAAAGTTTAATGCGAAAGTGCCAGATATCGCAACACGAATTCTCTCACACCATGAAGACGTGGTGAATCTTGCTTTCTTTTTATTTAACTCCATAAATTCTCCTCTGATATTTCGCCTGCAAAGTCAGTCGACGAAGCGCCACAACAAAATTTGTCCGTGTACTTTAATCGCCGCTTCCCACGGTATATCGCCGATTAAGCCGTCTCCGCCGGAGAACGGGCTTGATCGCTCGCGAATAATTTCCTCAGGTTGCCCCCAACCTGTCTTCCCACCCTCTCCAACGCTTCCCAGCGTTCATCTTTTTGCTCGCACGCGCCAGCGACAAAGTAATCTCGCCGGGGATAAATTATTCGACGGCCGGCGAAAATGTAAATTCGCCCCGGTGGGCGAGGGCGGCGGCGATTTATACTCCACCGAGCCGAGATACTTTGCTGGCACTTAAGTGCCAAGCCAATCCCTTTTTCGCCCGACGCTCTCGCACGCTAATTTATGCGGCCGCAGACGCGCCGTCTCTCGCGAACGCCAATACTACTTGTCGCGATGTTCGCTCGCGGATGAGAGACGGAGAGTCGTAAATGTCCCGCGCCGAATTAAAGCTTGACGAGGGAAGCATATTGTTGTACAAACGATATTGTCCGAAAGAATTAAATCCCGGTAGCCGAATATCAAGTGTTATCAAGCGAATATTCATAGATAATTACATGCGTGTTATTATTGAATTTTTCTTTTTAATAATTATTATTTTAGAACTTTACATATACAGACATTGCATCCTTAATAAAGATGAGAAGCTCAATTTTAGAAATTAAATAAATCACATATTTAATTTCCAATTTTTTTCTCTTGTGCGAGGTGATTTACTTAAGCATATAAATATGAATGTGACAATTTATCACACAAAATGTACCGTTTTTTTTTTATCGTTTTTATAATGAAATGAATAGAAGCCAAGATAAATCTTGCAAGACAAGATACATTTTTCCTTTCAATTTTTATTTCATCTATTTTATTTTATACTCTTTATTTTCGACTTTTGTAGTGATTCATCAAATTGATATTAGCGAGAATCACTTTTCTTACACGACTAATGTTTTTTTCAATTAATTCCACGTCATCGTCGCTGTTTTTAATGTCTGGAGAAAAAGACTTTTTGTATCGACTTTTTCGTCAGTGCATCAGTTCTTTGCAATCGACCGTAAACTGAGTAACGTACCCTTGAAACTCTCGAGAGTCACGTGACACCTTTAGACATTGTGAGCCCTGAAGACTACTTGGAAACAAACTCTGGTCTTGAAAATACTTGGCCTCGACTCGAGACTTGCCTGACGTCACGTGCGATTCGGAAGAGGCAGGACTCCTCCTACGGTACTTTATCCAAATACTTGACTCAATATCCGTTTAATCCTTTTCAATGCGAAAGTTCGTTTCTCGTTACAGTGAAAAAATATTTTTCTTAGCTCTCTAATACAGTTTCAATAATCAAATGTATAACTCTTTTTATGATATAAATTATTTTATGATATAAATCAACGATAATATAATTGATAAAATATAAAATAATATAACGCAAATAATATTATTATATAATATATTGTAACATTTTAATATAATTATTATTTCAATTGCGTATTATTATTAGATGAAAATAAATAGCGAATCATAGGCTATCTGCACTCACGCAGACGCGACGTGCGCGTGTCTCACGTTCGCCATGTACGTGCAACGGGGGGTTTATTTCGAGCAATGACATTGAGCGCCGGTGAAAAATGAAAAAGCTTACGGCGTTTAAATATACGGAGAAGGACGGGGGGCTCTATATGCGAGAGCTAGGAGACGCCGTGGTCGTACGCGACCAGCCACACCTTCGCATTCGTCGTAACGAAAATTACTACACAAACCGGATTATTTATGTAAACCACCCTCGAGAAACCTTCGCTCGTGCCAAGATCCCTTGCGGATTAAAAAAATAGCAATATGACAGCGGATTATCTGGTTGTTTTTTCTTATGTCGCGTGTCACATTAATTTTATAAAATATATAACAAAGTTTCTACTTTTCTCGTTTTTATATAAAATATTCATATTCGTGTTACATATTACAAATATTTAAAAAAGCAATCTCGCCTTTCTGTAGCACGATATTTCCAAAAAGATGTTTTAGATTTGATCTTGATCAATCTCTAATTATAGATCTTATAATAGAGTAATGAGATAAATCATGTAAATTGCAGCAGCAGTCGCTGACTCGCTTCTGCTATATAATTTCACTCGCTCACTTTAGGCTTAAATTCAATTCCGCGTACGTTGACCCGCATTTATATCCCTCCGCATTTAGAGATAGCATTGTACACGCACGCAATCTTCGTAGGAAACAAATAATACTCGGAATCACGGGCAGCCGCATTCCGCGGGTACCGCACACAAATGCGAATTATTAACCCAAGAAGAGGAAAACCGAATAATTTCGCTGCCATACGAGACTGCGCAATTTTAACAATTAGACGACGCTGGATTACAGCGCGAGCGCCATTACGTCCCGCCGTCGGAGACGTTTCGGGATTAAAACGAGCATATATAACTCATCCTGATCAAAGATTTCGTCTGACTCATCTCGACTCGTCTCGAGCTTAACTCAACTTAATTTCCTTTGGAACGCACACGCACAGCGGGACGGCGGGGCACTTTACGCGTAAGTCGACTCCCGATTTCCTTTTATTTTTTTATGGAACGATAGCCTGGAATGCTGCCAAATTCGTAGATGCTAGGAGATCGCTGGAGACACAGGTATTTCCGTGCCCGGAATTCACGCAGGGCACATCGCCATGAAACTTCGATACGAATTCGCGAGAGACAACGACAAAGATAACCATCGCAAAGACAGAGATAGCGCATCCCGGATATTTTGGTAGGCTCTCCGATTCTCTACCGGGAAGGATATAATTTACCGCGCGTATTTCGGGAAAGCGTGAGTTGAAGATGCGCCTTCTGACGGTTATTTGAAGCGTAGTGGTCGGTCTTGAGACTAGGAAGCTGATTTCGACGGATGGCTGTCAGCCTGTCTGTGGCAATCCGATAATGTGATTACGTAAGGCGCATCTGTGTACTCGAATCATCGTCTTGATAATGTCTTCTTAACTTGGACATTTCCCCGAATTAAATTTCGATGGCGATTCCAAGTACCTTAATTGATTCAATCGATCAATTTTCGATCGATTAGAGTATATATAAAATATATAGTATGCAGGATATAAAGCCACGCTGTGCGTCATTAAAGTATTCAGAATCAATTATGTCGGTTTTACAAGCCTGTCAAGTTAAAATAAACTTGAAAAACAAAGCTCAGAAAAATAAAGCTCCGATATGCATCTTTAATATATAAAAGCAGTTGCATTCGGAGAAATCACGTAGGATAAGTTTGCGCGAATACCATCACACGATCCGCGCGAGCCGAGTGTTCCTTTTGGAACATTAACCCCAGTCCAAGAATCGTGAACAGAGATACCTATGCCGTATCCTAGTAGATTGACGTCCGGAGTCCTAATGGATCTGCGAATCCCGCGAATCGGCCATCTAAGGTTTTGGCGACGCGCCAGGAACAAATCCGCGGGGTTCGTACGTAGATCACCGCCGAGAGAGCAAAGAGAGGGTCTTTGACACATCTGTTGGGGGTGGGCCAACTCGGAGAGTGTGGCGGCCGCCCGCGCTGTAACGTGCACCTGGATAAACCGGCGGCGCCTCCTCTTCTCATCCGATTCTCTACCGCGGACTGATGATTTGCAATGGCAAGCGCGAAATTATCGTTTTAATAAATAACTCGATGAATGGTAGCTCTCGCGATGGAAGAAATCGCACAAAGGATGCTTAAATGCGTGCGCTTCTACGAATCTCCAATCTTTGTTGGTCGCGGATCTTCGTAGGTGGGCCCGGGAAATTTGCAGGGGGTGGATTTTTCACATGACAGGACGAAACGTTGCGGCGTCTTTGACGCGACTGAAGATACGCGAGATAATTCTCGCGGCGAAATGTAAGCGGGATTGAAGTTATTGGTGGCGGACGATTTAATATTTAAAATGCAAAAATGCATTAAGAAATTTTTATGAGAAGAAAAACGAGTTTATCTGTAGCGATACAAGAATTCAATTTCCGTTTCTTTAATATGTAAATTAAATTTTTTTACATGTGTGTGTGCATTTGAAATTATGTATTTTTATATATGAGAGAGAGTTTAAGTTGCAAGTTTAAATTTGAAAACTATCAAGATTAAATTCAAGACTCGAAAGGATACATACCCTTAAATAATCACGACTAAAACTATCGTGACGTGCGAAATAATACTCGCTGGCGGCGCATCTATTTCTCGATGTGTTCTCCAGTAATAGAATGAAAATTCCCGCTAAGCGCGGGCTTCCGAGATCTTTCTCTCTTTCTCTCGACAGCATCTCCCGTACTGAGCATTTCGTTCCTCTTCGCGCAGTAGAAAACGAAACGTAAATACCCGCTATAGCTCGCGAGTGGAAACGGACAGATGACACGAAGACACAGTTTCTCTGCGGTGCACGAAAACGCCGGCTTCCACGAAGACGCGCCTCTGTCGACGTTGGTGGGCCGTAAATAGTCTCGGGATGGATCTCCCGATAGATGAGAAGGGATATATGCACGAATGTTGTGCACGGAGTATCTTCTGTGAGCGGCTTCTATCACCGGCTCCGCGGCCTCACGAGACGAGAAATTCGCGCGGACGCAATCGGCGCCGCTTGTCCGCCTCGCGGATTGAATCCCGCTCATGCATTTCCACACGCGGAATATATTAGGAAAAATACGCGTCCTGTAACACCGAGTTAAGCCGAGTTTTGTCAGCGAATCCGCGGTGTATGACGCGTACCTTCACGCGCGCACGGTTTGCTTTAATCGTAACAATGGACAATAGTGTCACGAGCGATTATTCAAATGGACACTATTTATAATATAATATATGTGTTGAGAAGAGAGAGAAACGGAATTAACTTGTGGGAAGTAAATCATAAATTCTTTCTTTACAAACTATCAAAATTGCAACCTACGATTCTTTGTGGCTATAAAATTATATGGTGAATAGTTAAAATGAAATTGTTAGATTTGGCATCTCGAGGTCTTTTTTGTATAAAAATTCACAATTTATAGAATACACTGCGCGTTATATCTGATATAATTTATGCTTGCTTTCGTACGTCTTCAACCGTTTTCTCTATTTGATAAAGAAAGAGAAATATCAAATGCTGATGAAGAGAATTCTTTTTCGAAACCCTCGTGTGACCTAGTAAACGTTTTGGAGGAACAACGAAGGTCTTTGATAGGTTTCTCGGTACAAGGGCTTGTTCTTTGCATTTGTTTTCCGCAAGCGTTTTGCGAGGGAAAGACAGCGAGGAAAAGTAGACGTGTATATTTTGGGCGATCGTAAGAGCCGCGCGCGTTCAGGCTTGTCACCCCTTTTAGCTTTCGACGCTAGGGGGATTTTCCCGCTTTTGCTTTGTACTCGGAGATGCACTGCGTTATTTATACGTTATTCGCGTCTTGTTCTAGAAATTGCAGTTTATTGATAGTTGCGCTGCGTGAGATACTTTTGACGTAAGAGTAAGAATTTTACCATAACGGCTTGTACAATACTTTCAATTTAATTGAAATTCTTGCAGATCTATGGCTAACGTCAAACTACAGCTGCATCATATGTTTGTTATGAATTAAACAAACTTTTTTTATTTACCTTTTTTTTCTTTCTTATTTATTTTGAAAAATTTGTAGATCCTTTTCAAATCTTACGAGTCTTGTTGCAAGAACATGAATATATTGAAATTGCAATGAGAATATATCGAATAAATACACAATACAATATTGAAATTAATTAACAAAAAGAGGAGACATGTAAGAGTGACATAAACGTCATCGGAGATGCAATACGGCGACATCGGTCGTCCACCCGACTTGTGACTATCCGTCTTATTCTCGTGAGGAAGGCACACTACCCAGAGCGAAGTCGAGTATACACACACACCAACACACACACACACACACACATAGGACATGCATTCGTGAAATGCATTGGTTGCATCTCTCCCCGTGGTCCCCTTCCCCTTCTCGTACAAACACTTGGGCCTCTCACCGTGTACATAGTTCTCCTCGTGTATTTGTACGCTCGATTCTGCCCCTCTTCTGGGGTCAGCTGCCCCTCGACTCCCTTTCTCTCTCTCTCTCTCTCTCTCTCTCTCTCTCTCTTTCTGTTTTACTTTCTTTCTCTCTCTTTCTCTGTCTCTCTCTGTCTCTCTCTCTCTCTCTCTCTCTCTCTCTATCTTTTGCCACCGGCTTGTTCCCTCTCGGCAACTCGGTAGAGTTGTTCTTCGTATGCTGAGCCTCTCTTCTATACCGCTGCTGCCCGTCGACGATCGCTAGTTGAGAGCCGACCGGCGAAAGAGTCACTACGTTAGCTCCGAATCGATCGCCCCCGTTCACGAGTACTCGTCCTTCGTTTCGAATTGTACGCACGCGAGTCTCATTCATAACTCGAAGCGCGCTAACAGGACGAAGCTCTTCGGAATATTCCTGCGCCGCTTAGGCGGAAGATAGTGGCCCGATCAGCATTCGCATCGAACGAATGATCGAGTGCGAGTGCAGTGAGTACTTCATTTAGAGAACGCTATTTTTTTTCAGACAGTGATCTTTGTAAGAGACTCTGATATCGCGAGGAGACGATAAGGATGAAGAAATTGTGAGAGCGTGCGAGTGTTATGACATTTCGAAGGGATGATTCATAAGTGACGATTGATAAGTCGAATGGGTGATCGATTATTTTCGGTCAATCATGATGAACTGGACATTCGAATGAGATATAATACTTAATAAAGTAAATACCGAGCACATGATGTCGGGACTGTGTGGGTGCGCTTGTTTCCGTCACGCACATGATGGGTGTCGATGACCGAAGGCCGCCAGCTGGAGTCGCGATCGATAAAGTTTGACACGGCGCAAAAATATTGACGTCAATTCATCATCCGAACACGTGCATAGATAGTCAATAATATTCTATTTTATTACTCTCACGTGTATTCTCCGTTTTGCAATTTTACGATTGCGAATTCCGATCCACCGTGGGATCTTAACTGCAAAAAGAGAAAGGAAAAAGATTCTAGATAACAATCGATCTCTTGATCTAGATCACGTAATTAGACGCGCCTACAAGTCCGCGACGCGGGGCGAAAGCGGATCGATCGATCGATCGTGGCTACCATGACTTTACGGATGAGAGATTAGGAGCTGGCCGGTAGCCATGAGTCGTCTTGGATTCTTCACGTTCGTACGACAGTGAGCGACATTTTCGTTTTTTCGAGAAGAAGAGGAGGTCATCGCGCGGCACATTCACGAATGTGCCGACAGTGTCTCATCGAGGAGAGATGAAAGGTAAATATTTAGGGCGCCGGCGTCTGTTAATCGACCATTAATCTCGCTTGATTTATGCCTCTCGCGATTTGTCTTACGCCTGCGACAGCGTAATTTACAGCGCTTTATCTTATCTCGACACGATGTGCGCTCGATATTTTTGTGTTCTCGAGCATCGCACGCCTCTCCATCGGATGTAATAATGTCGCTACGCTTTCGAGACCTGAGATCGCCGGTCGGGACTGAAAATTTTGCAACAACTCCGAGTAGAATCTGCGAATTTCGCAATTTCCACCCCTTTACGAAACGATATGTTCTATCGGATTCCGTTAACCACTTGCACGAACCGAGTGTATATTTGTCGAGATTATTATGATTTTATCATGCAAATTGCAGATTTTCTCTCCGATGTCATTCAAGAGCCGCATATTTGCATCCCGTTTCTCGCGTGTTGCTATTTAAATTTTGCTTGGAGTGTGTGGTGCCACTTTTTCTCTCCTACTATACTTATTTTAGATTTTCCACGTTTGCATGAATCTCGACGTACATAACGGTCTGTATTATCAATACATGTTTAACATTAAAATGACTGCTTGACTTTTGACTTATATTAACATATATACTTTGTATACAAAATACATACATATTAAGACACGTAAACGTGCGACTAACAATAGTTCGGAATTAATTCAAGCATAAAAAATGATTCTTATAAATCGTAGAAATGCGCTACAATTATCGTAATACGTGTTCTAATTGAAAAAAAATTGCCACGACTTGAGAAAAATCGCAATTTGAGCGCGCTCGTATTTTTATGTGGGAGTGAAACGCCTATTGATCCGTATCGTGCCGCAGTGATCCGTAGAAAAATAGCGATAATTAGTTTGCCCGCGGCGCAATAATCGCGAGTGAAGTCATCCGTATCTAAAAGGACCGATCTTATGTCATATCGCTGTGGTACGTAGGCGTAATTATAGTCCGCCTGTAAATAAAGATGCCCGTGCATCGTCCTTCGTTGGGATACCGGCATCGACAACGATCCTTCGACGCGGAGATCCTTCCGTATACCGATACCGGTATAGCAAGAGAGAGAAAGAGAGAAAGATTCGAATCTCTTCTCGCGCGACTATTACGCAAATGCGTATTACAATTCACGGCGAATGCGCCGATAATGCTACACGGATCGACTTTTAAGTAAAGTGTCGTGAGAAAAGTTACTGAGTCGAATGGAATTGTAGTAAGTTAGATCTTAACTACGAATTATGTATTATTGCGAATTCAGAAATTTATAAGACGATTTTGACGAGAAGAAAATTGTAACATATTATATATTTCTGAAAATAAAATTCATAATTTAAAATTCCATAATTTTCATTTTTCAAATATGACTTTAATATATGAGGATCGTAAAATAGTTTCGATCTTTTCATTTGTACATTTTTTAAACAATATTTGGATGATAACAGATCAGAAAACGAACAATTTATTTTGTTTTATGCTAATATAAATGTTTATCGCCATATGTGTTTCAATTTGCTTTTAAATGGATCGGTAGATGATATTTGATGCAGTGTATTAATTAATAATCGTTATGGAAACGTGATGTTTGCACGTAAATAGCAGGCAGCTGTTCCACAATAACATTTGACATACAATGTCACATAATGACATTGTCTAATATTTAATATCTACATAAATGATGGATACTGTAATCATGTACGATATATGTTGAATTCTCACCTTTTTGCATAACCTTTTCTCACCTTTCAATATAAATCTTTCCATCTACAATTGTTTTTATCAGTTTTCTCACGATAAGACGAAATTAAATATTAAACTACAATTAGACGAGAAATTCGCTGCTATTATTTGACAGCATATTTTCGATACTGTATCGTTCTCTATTAACTAAAAAAAAACATTATTAATTATTTATAATTACAATCTCACGAAGACTACTGCAATTTAAGGACAAAAAATGTAACGCAATTTATATGCAGTTAATTACTGCGCGTTAATCGAATAAACATATTTATCATCGAATCGGAAATGCTGCGCTAGCGCGAGAAATCAAATTTCACAAAAGCGGACCACGACTTTTATTTCGCCGAGTAACGAATTAGTAATCGTATTTTGCGATTGGGATTGCCCTTGAACGCAATCATTTTCGGTGTTTGAATCGCCGATGACGCAATAATATTTTATGCGTGCTTCCGTAAATTTGCTGACCCCGTGTTTGTCACATAAATTTATCGTTGATTATATAATCATGATTTAAGTTGTTATCGACAACTCTCGCAAGGGCAAGTTTCGAGAGATATATAGCGTTAAGGGTTGCATTCTTCTGTCGCTGACGCAGTGCGCCAAGAATTCCTGAGTTTGCAGAGATAAGAACGGCGCAGCTACCTCAGATTACCTTTATCTCTATATATAATCCATTCTTCATTTACTTCCATATATATTCAGAACAATTTGCAACACATACATACACACACACACAAAAGTTATCTTTAAAAAAAGTTAAAGTTCCATTTTTCTGAGATATTATGTTAATATTAATGATCGTCGGAAAATACATATTTCTGAATTATCGAATATTGAAAATGTTGTCATGATGTTAAAAAATTATAATCATCAAACTTAATTAATATTGATAATGCTGTATTATTTTATTAGAGTGTTCCAGTCTTTTTCATTTCACGCAACCCGCGTATTCGTTGACAATCTATTTGCATTTTGATAGGGCTGCAACTTGAAGAAAAACCGCGATTCAAATGTTTCCAGCATTTCAATTCAAAGTTAAACAATTCTTTCATTTTATCGCTAATAATAACTTTACGACATGCGTCACTATACGAGGAATAGTCATTAATTCGTCGAACGTCTCGACAAATCTTCCTCATAAAATCCGCTGTCGCGACTCATCAATAATTCACGAGGTCTTTAATTAGACATTTGGAAAAGAAAAGGAAAAACTACATCGCCGGAAAGTTGATACCACGGAGAATCGTGACGATTCTAGCGTGATTCTTAGCCTCCCTAAGAGAGTCAAAACGCAGCCTTAATTCTCAAAGCCCAACATTTAATCATCGTGATAAATTCATGCCGGGTAAGCGTGTCCGGTTTGATTTGTTGTGGTCCGAATCATTGTACTTGACTCGTTAGAAGGGCGATTCTCGAACGATATTAGATTCCGCGCGGTCAGTAGAACTGACCGTTGCTCGGGTCGAGGCTCCCATAAACATGTCTCGACGATGCGGCGACCCACATGCCAAAAGCGGGAAAGAGAAATAACAGGAGACCATCCTAATAGCACAAAGTCGTATTTAAAATCCCGAGGCGCAAACAGCTGATGCCCTTCGCGTGCCTTTGAAAAGAATCTGCCGATATTTTTATCGATAACATTAGGCTTATCGGATACTGAAGCAGTCGCTTTCTCTCTCTCGTTTAGTAACACAATTAAATGTTATAAAATTAAATTTTACAATATATTTTTTTGAATTTTAATCTCATGAGATTATTCTCTCTTTGTATTGAAATATTTCGTTGTGAAACCTGAAGTTTTGACATTTTTCAAATCTTTCAGTTCAAATCTTTTAGTTAAAAAAAAATCATGTGAGGCAAAGGAATGCATTGCGTGACTTTATGTATTTATACTGGCTATTATTAAGGGCTAAGGACGATCGATTGCACGATATATTTATTTCGTTATATCAATGCATTTACTTCGATTATCTAACACTAATAGCAATACAACACACGGCGGTGTTATCGGTAATTACATAATGTTGGCGTGTGCAATTAGGATACTAGGCGTGAGAGCAAAATACTTATGAGACGGACTTTCACTTTTTGCAGGACGCGTGGGAGACAAGCAGGCGGTATTATAAAAGTTTAATTTAATTCGCAGCTTCCACTATTACTGTAGCCTACAAACATATTCTGAGAAAAGCAACTGTTATGCACTGCGGCGACCCAGATGCCAAATGCGGCGAATAGAATTGATGCAGCTTGATAAAATTTATTTTAAACTATAATAGCAATCGCATTATTTGTTATTTTATCATGTTTGAACGAAACATATTTTTAATATAAAAGATAAACTTATCATTGGTATGATCTTTGTATTATTTAATTATTACATTAAAAAAAAAAAATTCCTAAATTAAGAGAGTAAAACAATTGATTTTATTATTTCTATATTATATATATATATATATATATATATATATATATATATACATATATTAAAATATACAAAACTTATAAAATATTTTGTTACATATGTATATACTGAAGAAAGAGAGAAAGAGAGAGATGAAATTTTTAAGTTTAGAAATATAAACTCCTTTGTCTCTTAAAGATATTACATTCTTTTATATAATCGCATACTACAAATATGATGTAAGTTGGAAACTCTATCTGTTTTAAAACTAACAGCTCTAATACATCGGCGGCTCTGGCGTACGCACACGAGTTTATTTGCACGTGCGAATTTACGCTCGCGCGGTCATGTGTGTTTAAACACGTACACATTCGTGTCCGTGTACAAAGTGCACGATTGATCATAACTCAGGCGGGCTCTCGCGATCGAAGCACACTATGAATAGTAGCTAATTGACCCAGTTGAACCCGAGTCGGTCGGCGCAAGGCACGATATAAATACCGATACCGATATCGCCCATCAAATACGTACGAGAATCACGCGACCGTACACGCGCATATATATGCACACGTGCGCGGTTGCAAGGATATTACCGCAGATCGTGTCCGGCTACGAAGAATCTCAGCTGATCGCATCCTTCGTGGAATTCCAACGACGCGACCGAAGGTGGGTGTCGTGTCTGAGGATTGACGTGATAAATTAAGGATCGATCAAACACCGTCATTACTGGCTCGGCATGAATTTGTCAAATCGTTAGTGAGTGGATTTTTCTGTCTCACGTGCGACGCGAATTAAAATCTGCCAGTAAAATCAATTTATCTTAGTTGTAGCGATATAAAAAAGGTGTAGCAAATATCCTTTGAAAAAAGAAAGGAAGAAAAATCAAAAGAGAACAAAGTATCTTTCAAATATAAAATGTCAATATTGATGTATTTTCATTATACCCAGCGATAAATAAACAGATCGGTGTTTGTTGACATTATTGTGTCGATTGATATATTGTGGCTATTGATTTGTCAGACGAGCATCGTAATCAATAGATTTCCCACTATTTCGCCATACATGACTAATCTGTAATTAGTATATCCACGAAGCACGAACGCGTAATCGCCACCCATTAACATTAATCTACTCGATAGCGTCATAGCAGCTCGTTAGTGTATCTTGCTGCGAAGAAGCATATCGACTTGTATCGAGAATATAATCGATGCAAGCACGATCGCGTAACCGGGAAAAGATACACTGTGCAATTGATAATGTAAAATTTATAATGAATCAGATCATTCTTCATTGGATATAACGTTGACGCATCAGTATTCTCGTCGTCTGATATGCTTTATCGCGAGAATATTTATCGTTATATAATATCACAGCATATATTTAACATATATTTTAATTATTATTTTAACATATATTTATTATTTTAACATATATTTTGCTTTTTAAAACTTCAAGAAAGTTCAAGAAATTTTCTAACAAAGTTCTTTTGTTTGATGTGGTAAATATAAGCAAAGTAAATAATAAAGTAATAACATTGAGAAAAATTGAGAAAGTGCGCTAAGGCAGTTTATAGTTTGTTTCACGTCGTATATTCCAGCTTTTACCGTATTCGCGATTTAAGAAACATTAACGATTGGAAAATGCTCACGCGTATTTATATGTTTTGAAACGAAATGTAATATTCGTACATAAAACAGACGAGTCAATTTATTCGCTATTGATCGGGTGTTGCTCGTTAATTATTTTTATGTGCACTTTAATGAGTGAAAATGAACGCGATTGACATATATAATGCGCATTCATAATTCTTATAATAGATTTGTTTCAATTATTCAGCTTGTTTGCGAGAAATTTTTCCACAAAGGACCACGTTAAAGATTTTTATTTCGATGCAAACAAATAACTAGCTAGATTAATTACATTCTTCGTGAATAAAGAAAAAAAACTATTTACTTTTACAAGAATTTTTAATGCGACAATCATTCGCTGTAATTATTAAAAGATTGTTCCATTTCGAGAGTTGAAAAATTGATCCCAGGATCCTATTTGAAGATTGTAGATCCAAGATCTGGTTCTGCAGATCTAGAAGCATTGCGTAAGTCGTGACAGAAACCTTCCCAACTTTTACAAGCGATCGACGAAGCGATGTATTTATAAAGAGATTCTAGATTCTAGTGTAGAGAAAAATAAAAATCAGTTATTTTAGAATAATAATTTTAGTTATCGATAAAAATAAATTTATAAAATAGAATAATTAAATTACTTGATGGAATGTCCAACTAATAAGTAAAATAATAAAACAAGTGAAATACACGAATACGGTGTACGGTGTCCGTGGCGCGGGATATTATATAATTTTAATTTAGTGTATTTTTAAAAATGTTCATTATTTTCTCACGAATACTAAAATAATTTAGTATTAACTTTACTAAAATAATACAAGGAAATTCTTTTGCATTTATTATATTACTTTGTAAAAATAAAAATTTATTAAATTTAATTAATTGATTAATTTAATTTATTTATTAAATTCACAAAAGAATAATTAAAACGTTTTGGATGTTGTGAAATTGAATTGTATAATCATAATGATGGTCGTGTGTAGAAATAAAATGCGTGTTTCTACTTCCTTAATTGAATTTAAATGACGGCTATTGTCTGAAAAAAATAAATAGAGAAAGAAGGAATGAATTAACAATGCGAGGCACAGTCGACGTATGACGAGCCCGTCGAGGAGATTAATGCCCGTGAGCTAAGTGGACATGGGTCTAGTAGACGGCATGTATTTGTGCGCGTTTAGCGCGCTAGATAATCAAATAACTCTGAATGCCGTCGCAACAAACAAAACGTGGTCAATGCGCAAAGCGGAGCGGATGTTTTTAACGTTATCGAATATCGCCGCGATGCACTTTTCGTCGACGTAAATAACGCGATATCTTAGCCTATCTCACGCGATAATCGAGCACGCATATGAGAAAATTGACATTGTTCGTGTTACAGATTATCAGTTCCCGATAGACGTTTCCGGCGTAGCCAAGGACCATCCCTTCCTCGAGGCCGACTCGCTGCAGAGCCTCTTTCGGCGCCTGCACGCC
The DNA here is from genome assembly GCF_021464435.1 of Cataglyphis hispanica. Classification (NCBI taxonomy): domain Eukaryota; kingdom Metazoa; phylum Arthropoda; class Insecta; order Hymenoptera; family Formicidae; genus Cataglyphis; species Cataglyphis hispanica. The sequence goes on along the minus strand of NC_065954.1, from coordinate 11,324,684 downwards.
CTTAATCGTTGCGCCAATATGAAACTGGACACGCATCATCATACGCACCACAGCACGAGCCATAGCAAAAGCGTGAGTATTCAATTAATTATCTACGCGATGCGAAATTGAAGCGAGCGAAGATGCAACGAGGCTTTGATGCATTTTAACGAGAGTTCGATTAATCTCGAGCTGGAGAATTTGATGAAAAATTTTATAACATATAATTAATAAAAGAGCTGAATATATATTGAATAGACTTTCGCATTTTACGTAATTCTCTCGTTGTAAGTTGTAAGAAGATTATGTCAGAATATAATATCGAGTCCGCTACTTTTACGTATTTTTTTTTTTTTTTCTCCTCCTCGAGAAACTGACCCTTTTTTTCTTTAAATATTTTCTACTCTTAAATGTTTCTTTCTTGTTAAATTCTCGTAGCATCTTCCGAGCACTCTCTTGAGAATTCTTCAAAGGACGATGAGATTTAAAATCTCGAGACGAAAGTGTCAGAATAAGTCAGAGCACAGGTCAGTTTCTCGAGACAAGGGTAGTTACCAACTTATATATTTCTTGGAATTTTTTGTAGTCATGGTAAAATATGAATCAAATGTCATATTCTACAAAAGTTTTCTCAACACGATGTCATAGATTTCTGTATCCTTAATATTTATTTCTCTTTTTTTTTATATTACACATCGAAGCTTGACTTTATGAAGTTAAAATGAAAAGCAGAAAAATTATCAAGTAGATGAATTGAATTCATCATTAATAATTCATTTAATTATTTATCAAATTAGATGGATTTTATTTAATTAATTATTTAAAATTATAAATAACGAATAAGTTGTTATATAATTACAACAAGATAAATTATAAAGATTTAGATAAAAAAAGTATAAAATAACAATAATTAAATGTCGATATTAAAAGATTTATATGTGTACACTTATTGATATTCTTGTTTAATAACTTGTGACAGATCGATAATTGAACAGTACATTCCCTCTTATGACACGTTCGCACATATGGTCATTGCTATGCATTAGGCGAAGTCCATGCTATTCTTACAATCACTCATGGAAGAGCGAACAAACGAACGGAATAACAATTAATAGTTATCACGTGACGGGGATAAATACGCAGTTAATTACTTTGAAAAGCGCGCGCTGGACTGCGCAATCAAATTGTAACAATGTCTCTGAACAGTCTCTATAAATAACAGTATAATTATTTAATTTGCTTAAATTTCTGTTATACAATATTATTTATTATATCGAACAATTCGTCTATTATTGATATTATTATTATTATTTCATAATTCATTAATATATTATTGCAACGTAAAAACTGAACATTGCTTTAAAGATGCAAATAAATTATAACTGCAAATTGTTTTTTAAAAATTTTTTTCTGTGTGTATTTTACTTCTTGCGATTCAATCGACCCGGTGTATTAACTGTCGGAGTGTAATGACCCTGTATTTTTAACTTTACTATCGCCACGTGGATCAAATTCTAAATTCTGAAATAAGCGCGGCGAATCTATAAGCTAGCAGTGATCGTAAAGATCAATCTATATGAATTGCCGAGTAGGTGTATTATTGGGTCGCTCTCGGAGCAGGAAACGTTTACCGTAACGCGTGAAGGAGCTCGCATCGCAAATCAGAGTTAAAAGCATTTCGACGAAAGTTTAAATCAATTATATTATGATCCGGTTTGGCGAGATCGAGATCGGTTGACGCGTTACCGTCAGAGAAAGATTTCGCGCGAAGAGCATGACGGTGCCACAAAAGAGAAATGAAATGAATGATAGAAGAGAAGAATGGCAACTCGATCGTGTCTTTGTAGATATATAATTCGCGTATTATATCGCGTGTGTATGATCTCGGTTTCGAGGAGCTGTGAATAATGGATTCGATCGGCCGGTTACAATTCATCAATAAGTTCCTTGGAGTTTCTTTCATCGCGCGTGACGAAAAAAACATGCTATTATTATATATCGTCTATAAATAATTTTTTTTTTATAGAAAGATTTAATCTCTTTTTTTGAAGTTGTTTCTCGTGATGATAAAGAGATAACTTACAAGACAATGTCGTCTCTTAAAATTCGCCGAAGAGAGCAAAATTCTTAAAAGCCTCGTGATTCTATTCTGTAAGTCTGGAATATTTTACATAGAAACGCAACTTTGTTTATGCTAAACAACGTGTATTTGCTAAGCAAGGATTATCTTGTGCTATCGGAATCGATCGCGGCTGGCATTAAAAGAAATTTGGGATAGTTGATAGGCGATATCACGCGACTCTCTGTATGATGGTCGACTTTCACGCCCATAAAGGGCTCGTGTACATGCGTACGTGCTCACACCGATAGCAGCTGCGACAAGTTGCGAGCTCTCACCGGAAATCGGCGCAGATCGTTACGCACGGTTGTATCTTTGATAAATAGAAAATTTATACACGAGGACGCGGGCGCGGTGCGAAACGGGCCGCGTAAAACAGAGAAAAACGAACCTGGTCCGAGCATTTTTCAAGCAAATGTCCCCTTAGATGGGGAGAAAGCGTGTTTTGCGCAGCTCGCGTTCGGATTACGAACGGATACATACGCGAAGCATCTGGTGGTCGCGCGAAAGTCTTGCCAAATTTGTAACCGCAGTGACTCGCAAGAAACTCGCACAGACGATTAGAACGACCGTCTGTATCAGCTCATTGCCTTTTTAAGCAAACAGCTGCTTATATGTGCGTATATCTCGAACGAAACGGATGTAACGTCAAATTATTTTGTTTAGAATTGATTTTAATATTGAAGAAACTATAAAGATTTTCAAACATGAAATTTTTATATAAAAAAATGATATAATAAAATTATATACATTTTCTTAATAGAAATATTGAAATTTCTTGATATAAAAATTATTTTTCGCATTTTGTTTTTTTTTTTAAGAAACTCGAACTCCAGATTATGAGAAAGCGATCGAATAAACATATAAAAATTTATAAAAATATATATAAAAATTTTAAAACAAAGACAGAATTTTCTCAAGGAAAATTTTAATGTTCTACGCTAAAAGAAATTTAATTTTCTAGAGTCACGAAAATGTAAAGCTTAGGATATACAGACGGATATAATGCGTGCAAATTTTAATAATCACCGCGCGACCACCAACGTTTAATGAAGCTTTGAAAATCTGAGATAAAAAGCAATTGAGATTAATCGAAAACAGCGAGGAAATATTGCACCGCAAAGTGTCACCCTACGGCAGGAAAATTGTCAAGTTCTTTGATTTTCTACCTACGTTTTACTATTTTATATTATTACATTGACCCAATTCGCGTCCAAGGCCCATTGATTGTCTCGCGCGCGAGCCAAGTAATTTTATTCACCTGTTTTAGACTGCGATTAAATTGCCCGCACCTTCGTCATATATAGGTAATATTGTATAGTTCTGCTAACGCATTAGGTAAGATTAATTTGCAAACGCCAAAATTGGATATTACGTACCGCGAAGTATTAACGTGCCAAACTTATCTCTAGATTAATAGAACAACGATTAATGTAACGATTGATGCGAGATATTTTTTCGCGAAAAGAAAATGACTAAAAGGATATATGAAATTGAGCGAAAATTTGAAAGATGATATTTGGATTTTTCATTAAATAATTATAAACGAGAGTGTGCGTCGAGCTCTATATAATTTATACATTTATATAATGATTTATAAAAAAACATAAAATTTACCATGTAAGTATGAGTAAGTTACGAGTCAAAGATAAGCATCTTATATTTTTTTGTATCACTACAAATATTAAAAAAAAAAAATGAAATCTCTGGCCAGAAAGCGCCGTAAAAGAAATTTGGACTGACGCCGACCTTGCACCGATGGAAAGCATTGACCGACGTTTGCGTTTATCGGGTGAAAGCTGAGATGAGGCGTGCACACGTGAAGTATAATGATCTTCTACCGAATCGAAGGCTTTACGAAAGCAAAAGGCGACGCGGCGCCCTCCGGCGAAATCATTCTGCGAGGCGCACGGACGTGCTTTGCGAAACGTTGCGATTTATCGATATGAGGAAGCGACACGTAACATTGTCCGTGATTGAATGAACGTCGTGACGAGGTTCCTCTCGTTCCACGATAACGTAATACAGCGCAAAAATATCGCAATTGCACGATTGCATAAACGAATTCATTCGTCTTTCGCATTTTCCGCATCGATTTCTCTGACGTCAAGTACGTGCAAATAATAAACTTCTATTTTACGTTGAAAAATTTTCGTTTCCTTTCATGAAAAATACAATGGCAAAACCTTTTTTCTCGCAAAATCTTAAACGAGAAAAACGACGCAGTTTTAATATTATTTTAAATTTTCCAGCGACATTGCGTATGAAAAAAAATGTGCACGTCAGTTTAGGATTTAATGTGGAGGAAGCTCTTTAGATCGAATCTTTTCGCGGGGAAGAGAAAGCGGAGGAATGACTGATGCGTTTTATAGGAATAATTTACACACGTGTGTGGCGCATAACTTAATTTGGTAAAGCAACATGTAGCGGTAGCGTGTATAATATCCGTGTAGACGAGTAGTAGACATCCGGGACTTTCGCCTCCTGTTTTTCTCTCTTTCGCAAGAGGACCGAATCGTTTTTATTCGGCCTTCTCTGTAATTGTTATTAATAAAAGCTTTCGCTTTCCGTACGCGCAATCACCGAAAATAAGATCTCTCGCAGGAACCCTGTGTTTGTCGAATCAACGACACCGGCAATTTGCGGCAATTGGGTCGATTTAAATGACCGTCGTATTATCGTGCCCAATCGACCACGTTTTCGTGCCCTACATCGATCTGGTTCTTGAAAATTACGGCTCCTCCGGAACATTAAACGACTACGCCGTCTAAGGAAGGCAACAAATTGAGCCATTTAGAGAGAGAGAGAGAGAGCGAATGCATTTAAGGCTATCAGATCCGAACCTATCGCAGGAAGCCTTGTTAAAAGGATTCGAGTTGTCTGACATGTGTCTTGTAATAAAATTGTAATTTGTCCGAACTAATTGTTAAATATGATCTGGACATTATAATTATACTAATTAAATTTAAATATAAACCTATCAAGATATAACACAATATAATTATTTAATTAAGATACTAATGATTGAATTTAATTCTTAATCTTTTTAATCTATATATGATTTAATTTATATTCTTTTTACTTTATCGCGCGAAGATTAGTGTTGTCGATATTTTTTTTACACGTTATTAATATTGCGAATAAGAGGAAATATTATCAATTTTAAGAAAACCCAGACAATAAAATTGATTGTCTCAAACTTGTTAACTCGCCCTTAGGAAAAGTGTAATTATATTAAACGAACGCGCTTCTCGACAGTGATGGAGAAAGGAAAGGAGAGCGACACATAGGAGTATCATCGACGTTCTATCATCGCGAATACAGGAGCAAGCAAGCCGAGGGTAATTATTTGCCGGCGGTAGCCAGTTTTATGTGGCCTTTTACCGCGACACATACACGCGATCACACGCAGATACACGTGTCGAGAAGTCGAGGGTATACGCGGCGAAAGATGGGAGGGAAAGTCCGAGTGAGATTTCTCGACCGACTCATTAATTGGTAAAGAATTAATTAGATCAGACAGGATCGTCGTTATAAAACATGCTCTATCCACTACTTCTTCTTCCTTTTTTCTTTGATATTTTTTTTTTTTTTTTCCGCGTTTCATCATATCTCTTCCGTCCTTCTACTTCACTTTTATCCCCTTTGCATTGCTGTAAAATTTCTATACGCACATCCCACACTTTTCTTCTTTTTATCAGTTTTAACTTTTTCCATATGTGCACATGATTTTCTCATTTCACACTTAGCTTTCTTTGAACCGTTTCGAATGCGCATTTCCTTTGCCTCTTCTTTTTCTTCTGCCTCTTTCAGTTTTTATTCTCTCTCTCTCTCTCTCTCTCTGCCGATCTTTTCTCTTTTTACATGTGCGTATCCACCGCCCATTTTCCCCTAGTTTTCTCTTTTTCCTATGCAATGTATTTTCTTTCCTCCCGACGCTCTCTCGCATTCAGAATGCGTTCAACGGGGAGTGGCGGTGCATGTAATTATATGTACGCACCCGAGTTGCCGGCATCGACTTCGCTGGTGTGTAAAACCTGAAAACTGGTTCGGTACACGCAACCGCGGAGAACGCTGGCAGACTGCGCGGCACGATTGCACCTGCATGTTGCAGCCACGCCGTTAGCGGCAGGGTGCGACGGTAATAATACCGCGATCCTCATCCGGGAATTTTTTGCGTTGGCAGAGGGTTGACAGCAGCAGTTGTTTCAGGGCCCAGTTTACTTTAGCAGTATAAAAAATTGATGATTTTTTATTTGTTTTGAGTAATATTAGAAATTGATCTTTTCTATACGTTCTTATTTGATCTTTAAACATCGATTTTTAAATCTTGGATTATTAGCAGTTTTTTAGCTAGACATAATTATATTAAAAACGGATGGTTCCCATTTTATAATCTTGTTTTATATTTTTATTCCAGCAAAAGAGTTGAAAATTGCGTGAAAGCTAGAAAAATAATCGATAACACCATTCATTCGTGTCGTATTAAAATGTTTCAGAGAATATTCTAGTATCAATGAATAAATTCTCTCATTATAAATCCTTTGATTTATCCGATGTTATTGACATCATTTTATAGGAATAATATAAAATTAGCATATCTGAGAGTGTGAGAATGCGAGTCGCAGGTTAACGACGAATTATTTAAATTATTGCTCTACTGTGACATGATTGATTTATCGTGACTTAGGTTTTCTTCTTGTTATTATTTCTTGAGGGAATTATTATTCGCGGCTTTTCCGAAGTATCTTCACCTCTAATCTCTTTGAAGAGATCGAGGATTATTGAGACAGGGACAACAGGGAACGAAGTAATCATGATGATGACGATAATGTATTTCTCTCTCTCTTTCTCTCTCTCTCTCTCTCTCTCTCTCTCTCTTGCGCGCAAGTTGACAGGAGCAAACGACAATCGACATTCCTTCGATCGCGCAAACCGGTTGCCATAAATTCGCGCGAACGAATGCGGCTTGCCCCGTTTCAACGTTTATGCCGTAGCGCACTTTTTCCCTTGGTACGACTACAAATCGTGCATTCGAAAAAATGCAGTTATTCATGCGCAGCTTAAAATTTAGCTTCGCTAGATAAACATTTATGTACAGCATCACATTGCCAGGTTCATCATACTTTCGATTCCTTGAATTTTACTTAGCAATAATTTATCTAGAATTTATATATTTTTGCTAATAATTTTTGGTGGTTTGTCATAAAAATTCTTAAAATAACGTTTTACTATCTGTCATCCCTCTGAAGCTTATTTCATGTTGTTCTCTAGACTCTTAAATTTTCTATAATTTATACGATAGAATAAATATCTCGATATTTTTTTAATTAAAGAAACAAATTAATTTTAAATTGGTCCAAATAGATTTTATATAAAAAGAATATATGGGAGACTTGACGATATTTTTATCTATAAACACACGAATGTGTTATAACTTTATATTGATATGTGTTTCTCGTGGCTCGCCTTTCATGCCATCGTACCAAGACGTTAACAAGTTTCGCGTTCTTATCTCTGCGCAAATTAATCCTGTTACAACCGTTCGACTTATGCTACGTGTCGTGTGAGAGAAAATTATCCGCTCTCGGTAATTAGCGCGTTCGGAATCGTGCCGAAAGCGTGTCATTTCTTCTGCGAATACGTAGAAAGTGCATATCCTCGGACGAACGGGATGTCGCTCGGCGACACGAGAGAGATCCCATGACCCGGGAGCGCCTTATCGGGGGCGATTGCTTCTATAAGGTGGCATACCGTAGAAATTGTACGATCATTAGCGCGAAATAAATGTCCGCTTGTTACGCTCGTGCATAATGCGCGCGCGCATTTCTATGTCGCACCGTTATAACGATCCGAACACGTTAAGACGCGGATCTAGTTTTTTAATAGACTACCGGTACATGACCACCTGTATAAACGGAATAAATCATTCACCGGGTATCGGAATGGATTATCCCAACTTTTGTGGCATTTTTCCAAGAATTTTATAAACATTAGCTTCGTTGTCATATTCTTTTCATTGTTCACTATGTTTATATAATAATGAAATAAAAATGTAGAGAGACTTATTCCGTTCGGGCTGTCATGGGAATTGGAATAATTCTAACCAGGTGTGTTGAGAGATTCTTAGCCTAGGTATTCAATGCGCAGTCATTCGCGACGACGATGGTGGCGGTTGCTGTCAAATCGCGGTGCTTTATTTACATTTGTTGCAGTTAGGTATATCGTGCGACCAAGAACCGGCTGGTGTATTACCATAAATTTCCATCGGACCGTTCAGAAGCCAATTAGCGTAAGTCACACCGATGATGAAGACCGCGATACCGTTTGCGCTCGCTTAAATCAACCAACTGCCGCGCGAAACCGTTGCACCGCGTCGTATCCACTTAAATGTGATCAACGTATCTATGTCGGATTAAAAAGACGCAACATTAAAGTTTTGAAAGTTGAATCGGAACCGGGACTGCTGATCCGTGATTACCGCCATTCGTAGCGGAGAGAGAAATCGAAGTCATCAAGAGGTCGATAAATTAATATAGATAAGACATAAATTTTTTTTAACCTTGAAGAATATCAATTGTGTTCACATGTTATTGTGGAAAATTTTTCGAACCTGATTTAGTATTTCAGACTTAATTTATAATCATAACCGGTTTTCAATTTTTTATTAAATACAATTTGTGTTTTTTTTTTTTTTTTTCAATATTAGGCAGTAGATAGAAGATTATTTTCACGTTGCGTCTATGCGAAATTCAATCATAAATCTTGTGGTTTTCTTCACATTGCGTTTTACATTCTTGCAAATCTTTATCCTAGACAACGTCATATAAGTGGCGCGTCGATGATAATGAATAACAATAAAAAACCGCGGTTAGTTTTCCCCCTTTTTATGTCTTTCCTCGGAAATATTTATCTGCACACGCACACACACATACACATAAAAACACATATAGTTTTTAGTGGATCGTGGATACGTCACGCGCGTTAAACAAGTGTCACACATCGCTTCAAGGCAAAGGGACGAGAGCCGGGATGTGCCGCGCGAGATGATTTCTCTCTCGCGAGAGAGAGAGAGAGTCAAGAGAGAAGCCTCGGGAGAGAAACGACCGACGGCCAGACAGCGCGGCGTCGTCGTGAGCGAAGCCTTGGCGAGGCAATGACGTTCTCTCGAGATCATATACGCAACATGGGATCAATCCATTAAACATTTCTAATCATTTTTTGAAAAACAAATATGATTGAAATAAATTCTACTTATCAAGTTTCGAAAAATTGAATATCTGTGTTGATATAAGTAATACTGTAAGATATTAAGAATTTCATTTATTAGACTAGATCATTTTTATCATTAAGTTCAGCATAAAAAGAGAATGTGATCATTAATTTTTTGTTTATTTATTTTTTGCTTATTTATTTTTTACTTATTTTATATGATTTAATTTTAGAATTTTATTTTATTGTTAATTTATTTAAAATACAGTGAAATTCTATGGTGAAATTGTCAGCAACGAGATGTATTGCCTATAATATTGGTCGGACTCGAGTGCCTCCGTTGCACCGGATGTAACCGCGTGCCATTTACATAAAGTGCGTGCGTGCATCGGGAGGAGAAACTCCTACGAGGCGGAGAATTATCGCTGAAACGGACGCTTCCTAATGCCTTCCTCGCGATTGGAATGATCGATCGACCGACTTGGCGAGCTGGTTTCTCGCAAACGAGGATTTACTCACCGTTAGTGCGTCACCCTCGAGCGCTCGTTAGTTAATGATACCGGAAGTGAAGGACGATGGGAGAGGTGACGATGGAGGCGGTCGGGATTAGCGAGGCGTGACGCGAGTATCACCGTGCAAAGTTCTCTTGCGAGGATTTTTCAATGAGAAAACTTCATAGGAAAACACACCAATACATGCATTTTAGATTTGTACAAATCCATAATTTTAAACAAAAGAAAATCCATTTTTGCTTTCAGTTAAGAGATAAAAAGGATATTATTTTGGCTTCGAATTAATGTTAAGAATTTTTTTATTTTTTTATTTTTCTTATAATCATTTTTTATTAATTCTTTTGTTTCTAAATTTTATTATTATTTATATTACTTATAGTTAAAGTCTGATATAAAATAAGTATTTACTTATTCGACTTTCGGAATTGAAGATCCGAAGTCCTCTTACTGATGAATGACACATAAATATTTTTGCGGTCCCTGTTCCTGGCCGGCAATTTCTTGACGTTAAGCTAATTGAATTTCGTGATATACGCTTCGTACAATGACGGGCCATTCGTACTCGTTAGGACGCTGCAAATCGAGTGTCACTGGTCGCGGTAGGCCGCAAGCTCCTATACGGTGGTGAGCCGCGGTGGTCGTACGGCCCAAATTTAGAACCATCATAGAGCGATGACCCAGATTTTCGGACGCTTTCGTTCGCCGTGGGTGGTACGCGACAAAAATTCTCCGCCCGCGTGTGTTGCATATCGCCATGCTAAATTTAAATCTCTCAGGCCTTTCGAATTAATATAAAATACACTCGAGGAAAACTTCGAGAGAGTTTTGATCTTCGTGATTTATATATTATCGAAAGGAAAATCAGGACAAGAAACAATAGAACAACGATGCTAAATCTTTTTTTAAAACTAGATCAAAACTGAATATTGTGGAAAAAATAGAATACTGTTAAAATAAATATGTATTAATATTTTTAACTCTCTTTCTCTCTCTCTCTCTCTCTCTCTCTCTCTCTCTCTTTATATATATATATATATATTTCTTTTTTTTATGTTCTTTGCGTTGACTGTGTCGTAGAAATTTCTGTTTCGAGAAATTTAATTTCAAAGATCGAACAGATTGCGTGAGCAAAAACTGTTCGCGCTCTTTGCGAGCATTGTCGATTCCGCGAGTTAAAATTCTCGATTCGAAAGTATGTTATCGTCAGGTTTGCGAACGAGACGGCGACAAAAGAAGTAGAGGAGATCGACATTCCAGAGATTTCCATTCGATCGCAGAGCCTACGATCGTGAATTTCTTCATTGACAATCGCGATTCAGTGACAGACGCAAGAGAATCGTACGGTTCGCCGTGCTGTTCGTTTTTCTTTTAAGCGAAGCATCGAATAATCTGTGCGGTTAGCAACGTATCAACCGGTCGTCATTGAATTTGTAGCCGCGACCTCTTTTTGCTCAGCTGGTCGTCTGGCATCGCGATTTCCTTCTTTCGTGGAGCAGCAACTTACTTGATCGCGCGGCTCCTTTCTTCAAAATAAAATCATGAATTCTTGATTTAATAAAATTGCAAACATCGATATTAACATGAACAGAAAAAAAAATTTACTTTATTAAATTATCATCAGATATATAATTTTTATTAAATTATTATATAGAATTTTATTAATATTATATTATACAGAATTATAATTGTAGAAAATTTGCATTAATTGACATTTTTATATAATTAATAATTACAAATTGAATAAATTTTTTTTACTATATATTTTTTTCTGACTTTACTAATGAATTCATCAAGATATACATTTAATTTTACACATTATGAAAAATATGTTATTATAATAATACAATGATAACGGAGACATAATATATATTTATTATTAAATTCATAAATATGTATGTAAAATTATTATTATTGATTCATAAATTTAACTTTATTATTTATTATTATTTTTATAATTTAATTGAAATATCCTTTACGCAATAAGTTCCTTCAGACACATATTCACGCGTATATCTCGGATGTCGAACCGCGCGGACCTTTGGTGAAAAACAACAGGCGGAGGTTTGTTCAACCTGCTTAGACGGAAGTGACGTCGGTCATGCACACGCGGGGCGACACGGCTCGTTGAGTACCGCGCGGAAATAACTCACGTATGAGGGTATCGTCACGTCTCTCGCAGTAACACGCCGGAACGGAAACGCGGATACGTGCATACGAGCGAGCGAATGGCGTAAGTGCCGAGCGGATGGTAATCGCGCGCGAAACTTATGAGGGAGAAAGAAGAGATCTTTGAAAGAAAAAGGGAAAATCGATGCCGATGTACGGCGCACGCGATGCATTACGAAAGGTTCATCCTCCTCTAACAAAATATCGGAGAGGATGTCTATCGATTCTTCCGCGACGTAAATGTACAGTCTTCGTTATTGGCTCGTAAGATTTCGCCCTTCGTCGATGCGATGCTTGCATAATATCCGGCGATATATCGAGGAGAAGCTGGCAATATGACGTGAGATAAAAATCATCGAGAGATTCCGGCTCTCCTTTAGAAGAATATTGAATATTTTTATATAATTTCTGTTTTTCATTACACGCACACACACGTACACATAGAAAATAAAAATCTATATAATTAAGGGATATGAAAAGAAATTAATCGAGAATATAAAGAGAACAAAAATTTATATAATTTTTATTTTTCTTTACATACATACAAAGAAAAAAAAATAAAAATCTACAATTAATTGGGGCGTAAAATTAATCGAAAATATAAGAATAAGATTTATATAATTTCCGTTTTCTATTACACACACACACAAAGAGAAAATGCCGTAACATAAATTTAAACAATTTAAGATTGTGTAACATAAATTAAATTTTACAGACTAAAAAAATATAATTATTTTATGTCAGCTTTTCTTATAAGTATTACTTATTATAATTTATGTTACGAACGCGCGAGAATTAGGTTCATCCTTCTTCAGGATTTATTTTACTCCGGAAAATCATCATCAGCAATCACACACCCGAGAGCTTTTCGCTTTACCGTTATCCGTCTTCCCGATCGTAGTCCGGGTCCCAGTCTTCACGGATTGCTCTCGTTGCTTTCGCTTCCCTCGTCACCGAGAGAAGAGAAACGGACACGGTGACCCCTGTGACTACATACATCTCGTCGAGCCTCCCTAAAGGTGACTAAGCCGAAATAGGCGTCTTTTCGTGCGCGCCGAAGACGGTTGGCTTTCTAACAATGGGACCGACATCGCTTCTCGTTACGAAACTTGACGCCTTTGTTGTTTCCACGTGGGCACATACATCGACCGACGTAGCGAGAGCGTGTGTAGATGTCACGCGCGCGACCTCACGTGATCCTCGCTACATGACAATGGACCTGGTTTCACCGCGCAACATCTCACACGGTTTGCACGGTGGCACCGCGGGGACCACTTCCCACCCAGAAAAAGATGACGTTTCGAATCTCTCGCTCTGCATCAGGTTTTTCTCACAATAGAGCGTTGCGAATGCATAATCTGCAAAAAAAGGCGACTTGATTTCCAAAGAAAAATTGAGAATAACTTCTTAAAGCGCCGATATCACGAGTGTGAAATTTCTTTTCACGCTTCTCTCTTGTACTTTCTTGTACTAGTCGAAGGATTTCAAATAATGCAAATAAAAAAGTTACATTTATTTTAAAATAGTATAATGAAAGTAAAAAGACTGAGTTCTTGTAAAAATTATGTTTTTATACATAATAGTATTGAAATTAACGAGGGGCAGTGCATTTAATTCTATTATTTCTTTTAATTAGTCTTTCCAATTATTTTTAAATAACACTGTATTAATTACAATATATAATGAAATGGGTAATGATTATTCCGATGATGATTGACGTCAACTTACGCAGCGACACGAAAGCGCATCAGAAATGTACATTTCCGAAGGAAATGTTTTATTTATACGCATGTCGCAGGGCCACCGGAAGGAATAATTAGCAGCGCGAAACTAGTTTCGCAATTCTTCGCCTTACATCGGCGCGAACCTTGCCTCGCGGATATTCATCAAAGACGACGTTTGTCACCGAGGTCGTCGTCGTCATCCGGTCGATTTTATTTCCGTCGCAATAGGGTTTCGTAAGCCCTGTCTGTGCCCGCAAACGTTAGGCCAATCTTTACGTCGCGCGAAATGCACTCCGAAAATCTTAAAAATCTATTTTCTACCGGACGCGCCCACGTTTCCCTCTTATTTCCCGGCTAATATCCGCGCGTGCAATGCCGCGATGTATTTTTATTCGTGGCCCACATCATCCCCGGGGCGAGAAGCGTTCTGGTTCATTATTATCGACTCCTCTCGCGTAATCGAACGAGGAAGGAGAGAGAGAGAGAGAGAGAGAGAAACGTCAGAGACGCGCGAAAAGAGACGAGTCTCTCTCTCATTTCTCTTTTACTTTTACTTTTCGTTCACGACGAAGATCGTAAAACTCATTTCGAGTTCTAGCACTCAACGCGACGAGATCGAGTTTCAGTAAATTTATATTTTTTACGACGTGTATCTCGTATTTTTTTTTGCCCTGAAGACGCCCGCCGCGTTATTCCTATAAAATGGAATTTATCACGGCAATAAAAGCGCGAGATCGTTTCCACCGAACGGAGTTGCACGATTGAATGTCCGCTTCCAAATTTCTCGAGATGAATTAGAAACATACGCTTCAATTAGTTCATCATGGATGACAGCTTGATGATATAATATTACGATATAAATCATTATATAATAATCAGTTGTACATTTTAGAGAGTATAATAAGATAATTTAAGAAATATAGAATATAATTATTTTGGCGTGATAGAAATTTCAAAAGTTTCTTCTTATAATACGTATTTAATCAACGAGTTAAAAACAACACAATATATAATCATATTTATGTCATATTTAAAATTGTTATATGCCGTTTAAACAGAAAATGTATTGATTTTTTGGCAGTTTTAATTTTTTTCTAAACAGCATAATAGTATAATAATAATTTTTTTTTTTTACTTTGATTATGCATAATTAATGCGATTTTTGAGGAATAAATCTCAAGTTTCTCGATCTGTCAATCTCCTTTGCTTAATTTTTATTACACCAGCCGATGACCTCGCGGTTATCGAGCCGTAGTAATTTTATTTTTCTCGTTACCACCGAAGGCAGTAGGAAATGCTTGACTTATGACCTTAAAACCCCATCGCCGATTACGAGCGGTAAAAGTGACTGGCGCACACGGAACACTTTCTACAATTAATTATAGTCCAATACAGCGGCGGATCCTTAATTCGTCGCTACAAATTGATTACGAAGCGCCCCGTCGTCCGTTTAAACATCCGACGAGGATCGTTAATCTCGCGTTACATTTCTCCGATGTTCGTATGGACGTCGCATCGGACAACGTTAGTCACACACCTTTCGAGTCACTTTGTTAGCCCACTGTAATCCCACAGAAGGAATGCGGAGAGGCTTTTACGGATTACAAGCGCCGACCGGTCAGTTTATTATCGTTACTCGACGCTTGCTCAAATCGCACCTTGCACGCGATCGGATTATCCTTCCTATGAAATAAATGGGCTCTGCTCGCCGAAATTGTGCGTGCGAATAAAATTTCCACTCGAATCGAATTTCCGAATCCAGATCGATCTGGATCTGGATCGTGATTCAGACTGGTGAATCATGTTTTGGCACGTTGAGTTTTTGTATGAAAATTTGGGTCAATAAGGATATGGTCATTTATACTTCATTAAAGAATTGGCCATTTTTTATTTATAACTATTATTTATAACTAATTAATTAATAAATTATTGATCAATTAATTTTTATTATAATAATTATTGTTAATTATTAATTAATAAATGTAAATTATTAAAATTGATTATAACTTATATTTAATAATTAATATAAATTATTAATTAATAAATAGATATAAATTTTATTTAAATCCGAATGAGATGAATTTTTTTCTTCAAAATGGAATATGATCAATTTTAATATATTAATTCTATTATATTTGAAGAAAAAGATCCAGATTTGACTAATATATAACTATTATTATATAATATATTCTTTTTATATTATTTATATTATATTCTTTATGAATTATTATGAATTACTATTTATTATTGAAAAAATACAATTAATTAAGATGCATTTTAATTTAAATCGCATTTTCGGTTATAGGGCGACGGTGGTGGTGACGAATCTGATGAGGACACGCAGTGCGCCCTGAGTGAGAACTGGACTTTCGAGAAGAAGACGAGACGTTGGTCCCGCATAGTCGACGTCACGCAGGCGAACGTTGAGAGGCTGCAAACCATTGCCGGGCAGAACGCCGCGTCCGAGGAGGAATCTGTCGAGGATCGTCTGGAGGCCGAGGAGGCGGAGGACACTATGCTGGAGAATCTACGATACGGTAGCCTGCCACCGGGTACTCTCCCCGACGAGATAGGTCCGCGATTTCGCAGAACTGGCTCGGAGAGGCTGCGGGACGGGGCGAAGGCCTTCCTGAGACGCGTGGAGTCCCTCAAGTCGCGACGACGGAAGCGTCAGAATCGCGATGGGGTTGTAATCAGCGGACCTCAGGTGCTCGACGTTATGTCTATGCAGCAGAAGATGAAGGAACTGAACTGCGTAGACGTGTCGCCCACGGGACCGGCGCCGGTGGCCTTCAACGATCTCCTGTCGCCTAATCAGATTCCCGGTTCACCGGTCACCTTGCCGGCCACTCCCTATCACCTGCCACCGTCGCCTCTGACGAATGCACCCAGTCCCTTCGGCGACGACTCGTCAAGCTACTGTTCGGACGGCTCGCAGGGTGGCGGACCGACGCCGACACCGATCCGCACGAAGATGAATCGCGCTCGCCGATTCCTACATCGCGGCAGGGAGGATCAGGGCGCGCTGAGCGACTCCGAATGCCAGCCGACCAACTGGCGGCACCGATACTTTCGCGATGCTAACAGCAATCACGCCAAGGTGTTGGAATTTGTTAACACGCATCCTCAGAGTTCCAAGGATTCACCGGCGAAGAGTCCGGCGATCAATACCCGTGGCGGCAGTCTGAATCTCGGCAAGGAGTCGCAGAGGTATCGCGAGAAGCTTGTTCAAGGCAAAGAGGCAGCGTCCTTGAAGCGGGATGAAAAGATGCACAAAAGCTTCCGACATCGCGACGAATACAAAGACAGCAAGCAACTGTCCAAAGAAGTGACGATTTATCGGGAAAAATCCAGGTCCAGGAGCTCGGAACTGGCCGGCAGTCAAGAGAGCGGTTCTACCATGGCTAGCAGAGATTCGGATCAAGAAGAGGAATCGCCCAGACACAAGGGCACCGTCGTCAGGTGGCACAGCTTCCAAAGAGGATCGCTGTATCCTGAACCCTTGGATCCCTTGTGTCCCAGAGCGATGGCTTCCATGTCCTGCGGACAGCTTTTAGTTTTGAGAAAATTGGCATTGTTGAAGCTCACAGCATGCATGGAACGGTATTGTCCGACGCACCGCACTGGCTGGAACTGGGAGCTCCCGAAGTTTATTAGAAAAATCAAGACGCCCGATTACAAAGACAAGACCGTCTTCGGAGTGCCGCTCTTGTTGTCTCTTCAAAGAACTGGTCAAGCTTTACCTAAATGTATCCAGATCGCTCTAAGGTGGTTGAGAGCCAATGCATTGGATCAGGTGGGCATTTTCAGAAAGAGCGGTGTCAAGTCGAGGATACAGAAGCTCAAGATCATGACGGAAACCCAGGGAGACAACATCAATTTCGATGGGCATCAGGCGTATGACGTTGCCGATCTTGTCAAACAATATTTCAGAGAGTTGCCAGAGGCTCTATTGACGAACAAGCTCTCGGAAACATTTATTGCCATCTTTCAACGTAAGTTTTATTTCTACTTTTTTGCTTTGTAGATCGCGCGAAGAAAGAAATGTGATTTTGCAATGAATTGATTCTTCTTGCAGATGTACCGATAGAGTTGCGACCGGATGCTGTACAGTGTGTTCTGTTACTACTCCCAGATGAGCACCGCGAGGCACTGGAGACTCTGCTCGACTTCCTCAACCATGTCGCTAGCAACTCGCCCTACAACCAGATGACAGCTTCGAATCTAGCAGTATGTCTAGCGCCGAGCTTATTCCATTTCAACCACAACAACACGAATGTGACCAACAGGTCAAACAGCGTGTCGCCACGTAGGCGGAAGACCGTGGGTATCCCCGATCAGCGAGAACTGTCGGAAAACAAAGCTGCTCACGACTGTCTTCTGTATCTGGTCAAGATGAATCGTGAATTATTCATGGTGAGTGTACCGAGGCGTCGTTATTCGTTGATCGCGATCTCTCGCTTGCGCTTGTTCCTATCCAAGGCACGAGACAGATCCGGCTCATGCTTTGGTTTTTTTAGGTCTCGTCGGACATGTTGACGCAGTGTCATTTTAATTACATGGAGGAGAGCATTCCGGTCGCGCTGGAGGAACTCGGCTCAGAACTGAAGCAAGATTGGAGAGGTTACTTATATGCTTGCACTACGGCCTTATTGAAGGAAGCGCGAGAAAAGTAAGTACATATTATTATCATATTTATATTATATGTGAAAGTTAAAAAAAAAACAATTATAAATGACATGTATAGAAATTTTTAAAAAAATTCAAGAATATATATTTCAAATATCTAGAAATAGATTTATTAATTGTAAAGCCGTGAGAAATGAGTTGCAAATGAAAAGACACGTATAAATGAAAATAAGACAGACTGAAAAAGACAATACTAGACATCTAACGTCTTTGACAGATATGTCTAAAGAAAATAAAATCGAGATTAAGAGAATGTGCTAAATGAAGACTTATGTTTTGTTTTAGCAGAAGTCGCGGCTGGGTCACGGTAAACAATCCCGCTGATAACACTGTAGAAATGGCATATAAGAAGGTGGGTGACGGACACCCGCTTCGTCTCTGGCGAGTATCAACGGAAGTCGAAGCTCCGCCAAATGAACTTTTACATCGTGTGCTACGAGAGAGACACATCTGGGATCCGCAACTTTTAAAGTACAGACTAGTAAACAAATTGGATACCAATGTGGAGGTCTTCCAATATGCCACCGGAAACATGAGTCCGTTGCCTGCCAGAGATTATTGCGTATTAAGGTGAGTTAATTAAATTATCACTTGTAATATAATTAAACTAAATATTTTTATTGTTTTAAACAGATTTTGTCTTCTATAAGATTTTGGATGATTGTTAAAGATGTTTAAAATCCCTAATTAGTGTAATTAATTTTTTTAGATCCTGGCGGAATGACCTTCCCAAAGGTGCTTGCGTTATTGTCGAAACATCCGTAGAACACCCAGATGCTCCTGTCATGCTCGGCGGGACTCGCGGCATCGTTTTGGCCTCTCGTTATCTTATCGAGCCATGTGGCAGCGGTAAATCCCGCATTATGCATTTATCCAGAGTCGATACAAAGTAAGTAACGTTAAATATCTTTCTGCAAATAATATGCTTTATCTTCTTTAATTTTCTTTTAAAAATGTTTTTCAAAGAAAAAAGTAAATTTATTCGAAATAAATTAAAATTAAATCTTCAGATTTTTGTGTCGATTGAATGATGGAATATTAATATGTGAATTTTATCAAGAACTAAAAAGGTAAAATTATTTATTTTCAGAGGTCGCACGCCTGAATGGTACAATAAGAGCTACGGACACATCGCCGCTCTTCATTTGAGTAAAATCCGCAATTCTTTTAAGCACACTACTGATGGGCCCGAAAGCAAAGTTTGAGAGCAGGATACCGTGCAACATCAGTCGTTGCACGGTTCCACCTCCTCTTCTTCCTCCTCTCCATCTTCCATGTTTCTCCAAGTTCCCGATGAACAACAATACGATCATAGAATATTAAAGGAGGTACGACAGAGCCAGCCTACGATTGACGAAGAATAATCTCGATCAATCGAGCAATTAGTAACCAAAACCCACCGATGTCGTAAGTTAGCTTCATTCAACAATCGGTTTTAGATTCGATATAAGTAACTCGATGTTATCGTAGTAGTAGGAGAATCCTCCGTATGACGTTTAATGTCCAAAGATCTTACCGTCCGCTTGTCGTGAAAATTGTAAGAAACAGGATATAAAAAAAGATAATTGAGTTATCTCATTCAACGGTATTAATAACAAAAATGGCTCATTTCAATAAATCAATCATTTCGAAATTTAAAAGACGACTCATTATTTTTGCAATTCTAATATTGTCGTTGTTCTAAAGTTCATAAATTTTATCGATTTTTGGATCGTGATCGAGCATAATCTCTGAAATTGCATTTTGCTACGTTTCATTGATCTGATCGCATTTAATATTAAGAGATCGAGATGGCCGATAAACGTTTCTGGTTGTGAGATAAAAGAGGAACGTCATTCGGTGTTTTCAACGACTATGTTACGACATATATGTTTGGTGTGAGAGTAGCAATTCCATGGGTTTATTCTGTGCTACAACAACTTTATATCTGTGATAAAAATAAGATAAAAGCATGCCCGCGCGAAAAATATATACGACCAACATAAAAATAATAACATTAATAAAATTAATCAAATTTTCTCATAATAACTTATCTGATTAAAGTTCCTGATTGATATGAAAATTTACCATTTCGAGGGTTATTAGAGCAACAGATTTTAATTAGCCAATTTTTTTTATTTTATCTTTTTCAAGTGCAGCGAGATTTTATCATTCTATAGAGATTAAATGACAAATATATTTTTTTTATAACTAATGACATTTTAAAATAAATAATTTCAAAACATTTTGTGGCAATAAAATATCGCTGCATCTCACTCTAAACTGCAGAATGCATTCATCAGTTGCAACGACTGCGATTAATTGTAAGCGAAATCGCATCTAAAGTTAATGACGCGCGCCAACAATGCATGCCCATCTCTAATCAAGATGTTGACCGATAAATGTTCCTGTCAGGCGCCTAAATCAGGGACGAAGCCTAGATAAGGTACTGTTTTAAAATACAAGTTTCATTTCATATGTCTCATATGTTCAACACAAGATATATTTTATATGTTTCTCTTTTGGACCAAATGCCAATTTTTTCTATTGTAGCGTATCACGTTAAGGTAATTGACATATTTGTTGGCAGGAAAATTTTCCCAGGCAGGAAATTTTCCTCTCCCGTAAGTGTTGCCGCACGTAGACGGACGAGTATGTAAATGTCGCGTAAACATGTACACGTGTGTCTATTTATAGACGTGCTTTTATAAGCACGTGTTTGTTACATGTAAAAGAGAGAACCACGTCATCTCACAGTCCGAGTTGCACGAGGTGCTGCTTCACTGTTTAAATCAGTGACGGAAGAAAGAAACAATGATGATATTTATTTTATAATTAAGCGAAAATAACTCGTGGCCGTAATATTTTTCGAAAAAATTGCACTCTGAGATTATTCTCTTTTTCCTTATATCTGTAATACCAAATGATATTATCTCGACTTTTAATATTTTTAATTACTAAGATATTCAGAGCTTTTCTTATATTTTGATGAAATATTTTAATAATACCTTACACGTGCAGTGCATTTATATAAATAAAGCAGTTCTTTTTTGCAGCTCTGCTCATTATCATAGAATCGTAGATTTTGCCGAGATCGTGATCGCCGCGGCCGTTCGAGCAATGCGAAAAGATTTTGAGTAAAATGTAGATTTTCAAATCTTGTTGTTTCATCATACGGGTGACGGACAAGTTCACTCGGTATGAGAAATTATCATTGTTACTCGTGTCAATGTTAAGAGTTAAGATTAAAAAAGAAAGACATCTGTTTTCACTGTGTCTCTTTGGAATCGTCGCGAGTCGATTAATTTAGGATGTGCGTTTAAGATGTTTAATCGTTCGGCATGTTCATATGCAACAATTACCATAGGGACCATCTCATGCACGTAATAAATAATTTGACGAAATGTCATCCGCGCGAAACTGATGAATGTTAAGGAAGAGATGTTAAATATATAACAATTCAACCACGTAATCAATCGCAATATTCATTCAAAATATACCAAAATGAAATAGATTTACCATCTCTTCTTTTCCAAATTAACATGATTATAACGTTTATCTTCCGTTTAAGAATTCACTTTCGTCGAATAATTTGTTACGTTCATGGACCATCTTTGCTCGGACCCCAGACAGGAAATGACCTGCGCATGATGCACCTCATCGAATCGAATTTTAAGTGTATTTTAACGTAATACTAGTCACTTACATGATAGCCGAGAGTTACGAATTACAATATAAAGGTACCATAAAATTTTATTGCGCAGCGTGTGTTGCGCGCACCGCGCGAGAATATATTTAAAAATATAGTTAATATTGTGCTATATATTATACATATATATACATTATATATTGATGTTAAGTAATCATACGTAAATATATCATATTTTTGTGTCCAAAAACCGCCAGTAGAAACGTGACGGTCGAATAAAGATGCCGTTGGCGTTTTCTTAATATTTGTAACTATATGTATATATATATATATATATATATATATATATATATATATATATATATATATATATATGAACGTCTTTATTCTTCTAATCCGTGTTCCACTAGGATGTAAATATGTATATTATAAAGATAAAGTAATGAACAACACAGAATTGTATATTTATTAATAGCTGCTGCGTCTTCCTATTATCGTTTTACCTCTCTCTCCTTTATTTGTTTGCCTTTTTTTATTTTGTCAGACATTTATCAATTGCGTCAACTTTACATTCTAATCGCTCTCGCACCAATAATCAACCGTGTTCCGGGTTCTCTCATTGTTTAATCGATAACGTGTGTTACCATGGACGATGCATCCCGACGTTCAGACTGTTTTTATCAGGTGAATATACGGATTACGGATGTTTAGTTTCTCATGACAAGTCGCTGATGCACTTGGCAGAATTTACTTTGCGGGGCAGATTATATACGAATAATATATTCATCGTTCTTCTATCAGATATTGCGAGTTAATTAAAGTATCAAAAACTATATATTAATCTTTATAGAAGTTTTGGTTCTATTTGAAAATTGTAATTCAGCAAAATGGTGAGATTGCACGTGAAGAAAGGTGATGAGAGCCAATTTTTATATGACACCAGCATTGAGACAAGTGTCGACGATGTCATACGCGATATCGCGATAATCTACAATGGTCGTTTGAAGATTTCAAGGATCTGTTACGGTAAATATCTTTGTAAGAGATAGCAAAGTTATTTTAGATACATATATCAGTAAGATTGAAGAAATATTTTTTTAAAATCTCGGGTTACATCAGGTATCTTAAAACGTTGGTTTTTTTTGTTTTTTTTTTTCTCATATTTCTACATTTTAAAAGTTTTAAATATGAAGAGAAAAAATTTCTTTTGTGTCTATTCTCTCTGATTGCGCAAAACAAGTGTGACATAAATGAGACTTTGAATATATGCTGTCTTAATCTCGATATACATTCTTCTTATATAAAGCAGATATTCCGTTCACTCAAGTTTAGCACAGCAGCTTTCGACTCCTTTTACGAGCTTTTTGTGGCATTTATGGGAATCCTGGCTTCACAGCCGGGATATTAACGCGAGAAATCCATTAGCGATTATCTCCTCGGGATACAGCCGCGGCTTGTAATAACAGCGTGTAATAAGAGAGATCCGGAGGCCCCCCTCGAGTTTATGAACCCATCTATTCTAGGCCGTGTGTGTAATATTAGTCACACGTTGCGCGGGATAATAATTATACGAATACTTGTACTTGACACCGGTTGGTTGCCCTCTCGTTTATTCCTTTACACGCGTCTCTCTCTCTCTTGATTGAAAAATAGAGATCGATGAGCTAGCTAAGCACGGCACGATGTTACCACCTGAGATAATGGGCCTCACAGACGAGCAGGTCGAGGAGCTCAAACTCAAGGACGAATGGGCTGACAAATGTTCGCCTATGGGCGGCTGGATTTTCCACAAAGACAAGATCGGTACGTGACACTACTCGCCAGCATCGGATAATAATGGTTTTAGAAAAATATCTATGAATAACTTGCGGCATAATTGAGATTGCGAAACTTTTGCAAGGATTTAAAAGGGAGAAGGAGCTGTATTACAGACGAGGGAATCATGAATAATTTTAATTTTAACTTTAATTATTAAATAACTTGAAAAGATAGATCATTATTTTATATACATTTTAACAGTGTGAACAAAATTAAATTATATCACGCTATCCATATATGTGTATCATTTTTTTCAATACTTTTATATTTTCGAACTTTCCTCATTTAGGAAAAAATATTTTCGCCCTTTTGATAATTTTAACAAAATTGCAAAATACTTATTGCGAAACTATTTCGCTTTTTAAAGATATTTTCATAATGTTTTCATAAGAGTTGCCCGATGATATTGTAATTATTTTTTTAATAATTGATATCGAACCTATCTCTCTCTCTCTCTCTCTCTCTCTCTCTCTCTCTCTTTCTCTTTCTCTTTCTCTCTCTCACACTTTTGTTTTAAAAATATTTACAAAACAGTAGAATGTTTTATAAAAGCATGCAAATAAACATTATTCAATAGTGCCTGTATTTCACACGATGTATTCAGACTAAATTTAGACTAAACGCAGGTCGTAGGAATGGTAGACAGCCTAACGAAAAGATGCAGGAGGTGTTGAAGAAAACTATCGAGGAAGCACGTGCTATGACATCAAAAGTAAATACAATTTGATTTGTTACATTTCACGTTTTTAATCATAGTTGGATTTATAAATTCTTTGATATTATTTTGCACAATCATAGAAATTAGTGCAACAAGAGAAATTGGTCACGCAGAAGACAGTTCAAGAGGCTCTGGATATATTAAGAGGTGCCGTGACGATCGTTTATCCTATGGGACTTCCGCCCCACGACGTGATACGTAAAGAATTTGAGAATACTGAGGATCTCACCGGTACTCAAGCATCTCTCGAGGTACACGCTTTTGAAAATTAATAATCAATATACAGAAACAATATACGAAACAACACAATGGTTTAAAAAATCTTATTTCTTAAACATTTTTTCAACATTTTTTAATGTATTGATTTTCAACATTTTCTAAACAATGTTAGCAAACACTTTAAAAGAGAAATCCTAATTTTTTGTTACATATATAAAACTATTATTTGGAGAAAATGCTTTACTTAGAAAATGTCTTTAGAACTTTTGCTTGAGAAAAGTAAGTAAAGATTGACGACATCTTCATGGGGATTTAGAAAGGTGTACATTTGTCGCAGGTAATCGATGTGCAATTGGCTGAACTGTGGTTCTCCGGAAAGGAGTTATTACCGGGGAAGAAAATGAAGGATTTCGTAGGTAATAACGAGAAGACCAAGTTGATCGTAAAGCTACAGAAGAGGGGATCTGGAAAACCGGCGAGGGAGCCGCTAATGTCAGAGGACGAGCGGAAAGAATTGATGCTGCACGCGTATCGTCGTCAGGAACAGCTGAAGGTAAGTACCTTCGCATGATGAGTATTTCCACGATTCATCCACAAGATAATGTGTTTTAGTCTCTAACTGCCATTAAAAATAAAATAATTTCAAATACTTATTTTGGATTAATTTTGGAATTTTTGATCGAATGAGATTATCAGACAATATTAATGATTATCAACAACTGGTGATTCTGTAATCGATCTTGACGCGTTCTGCTTTACCACCAACTATTTATTCAAAAATCAATAGAAATGTGAGGATTATAAATAGAGATAATAGTAAAATTTTTCCAAGAAATTACGCAGTTTATTAAAAAACAAACTGATGTGATATGCAAGTATATATTATAAAATGAATCTATTTAATAATTCGTGAAATGAGAACATACGTGCTTCTCTAATCGCCTTCCATCTATGTACTTAAAAGGGGATAGTACATACCTATCGATTACACGTGCGTCCTTTACACGCCCTGTAAATAGTATCAAAGTAGGTAATTTATTTCTGAAACAACTCGCGAGTCTGTTTGAAGTGATACGAATCTTCTCTTAAGTCACTTTACACTGACATATGTCTTTTGCATTTGCAAATTATCTCTTGCAAACAAGTAATTTGATATTTTCAAAGCGTTGGACGAATAAATTTAGTTTTAGATTTGAATTTGATCAGAGTTTAATTTAAATAATTTTGATCGAAAAAGATGACTGTTTGGTAAGGCAATACTAATTTTAAAAACATATTTTTTAGTATAAAATTTCTACATACACATTGATTCGTATTTATATTAAAATGAAGACTGGTCTTAATATATGAACTTTTTATTTTATAAAAATTATAATCCAATTATTAAACAATGCTTATATATTTAAGACTATTCACAAACATTTTTATAATATATACATAACTATTTTTAATTGATTCTTATAAATTTTTTTTTTTACTTATTAATCTAAATTTAAAATTAAATAACGTAAAATAATATGAATATGTATATTTATTGAAATTAATTATAATGGAGACATTGGGGATATTCGCAAATTAACAGGTAAGTGTTTTGAACTCGGAGAAGCGAATGTCCCATTTCTATTGTTTCCATTATCGATTAGAAGTTGGAATAAATAGCTAGTAAGTGTATATGATACTCCTATATAGCACAAAAATAATCGATTCCGAGCTATATATATTTTAAGATATTATTTAACCTCACATATATTGCACACGTGTTATTTTTTCCATTATATCCTGAAATATGTTTCGTGCAATGCACGAAAACATCTTTTCTTAAACCAGCAACAAGTATGCTAATCTTTTCAAACTATTGTTCGCTTGAATGATCATAGGTAATGGTATTTCGTCAAGGGTTAACTGATCAAATTACGTCAAATTACTTGTCAAAGAGTCATTTTGCTTCTTTTCACATTTCTTTGCGGAAAATATAAGCTTGATCTAGCTTAATTGAGTGTAAAAAATATATATTGTGAACATTATATATACAAAAAATGATAGAATATATTGCAATATAAATCTTAAAATTCAGAATCTCTTTAATATTATGTTACACAGAACCAGTGAATTTTAGGTTTCCAAAAAGTGACAATACTAAATATGCAAATCATATTAAACTGAGACAATAATAATAATAATATTAATGACAATTAAAATATTAAAATATGTAACAATATATGTAATGTATGATGTCTCAATATATTGATGTCTAAACATGCTTTTTCTATCAAATCTAGTTTCAAAATATAATTAGAGCGATTAATTATTTCTTCTTCAGGCTCTCTAAAAATTTCGATAGAAGCTGGTTTCTAGCTATGTTGCATATTATATTTTAAAGGAACATAATTATACTTTTTCAAGCATTTTAATATTTCATTATTACGTCGAAGCCATCGCATCACATTGATTAGTGAATAGAATGGAAATTAATGTTCTTCTTTAGAGTCCGTGAAGTCAATTGCAATTTGTTTCGTTTTAAAGAAACTCGAATTAATAACGGAAAAAGGTATTCTTACGAATCTTATTAAGAATCGCATGTCGCGTACGTCAATTTGAAACGTGCCGCACAGGAAATTACGTCGACATGTGTTGTGCATTCATAAAGGTTGGCTTGTTCTCCTTAAATCGATAGAAGGAAACCACAATGTTTGCAACTGCATAATTTATTCGATCTGTCACATTGGATGTCTATCAATTCTAATGCTTTTCTCTTACTGGAGAACGAAGTAGTGAAAATTCTATTGAACCAGAATTCTCAATAGAACTTTTTATAATTCCTCGATATTATTTAATATCGCTGCAGAATACCACGATCGATATTTTTTTCAACAATGATGACTCGTTTCCTTCTTGGGTTGATCTACAGGAGAGAATGCTATTATATTACATAATGCGATAAATATATCCACTTCATATGTTCATTATTTTTGTAGAATAGTATACCTTACGTAGTAACAGATAAGAAGGAGACTTTGATATAGTGGCAATGGTAGTGTGGTCTGATTAAATATTCTTTAGGAATATAATTCGTTGTTCCAAATGTATAACGCGACATGCATAACATATTCGATATTAATAATAAAAGATCGAAAAATATTATTATTAATTTGCCGTTTTCAATAAATTAATAATATATTAAAGAGCGCCGTTTTTGTCTTTTCTAAACGAAAACTTATTTGAATCAAATAACTTCCTTTTGTTTTTTATGATTCACTGAGATTGTATTATTTTTTAGTTGGATGTCTTATCACGTATTGTTATTGTTTATGAAATTCCGATTGAAAGTTTCTATTACTTGACATTTATATTTATTTAAGACTATTTATTAAATCGCTTAAATTTCACGAATTACGAACGAATTTACATCTAATAGGACGATAATACTGGTATTATGAAGAGCCATTCACAGATGTCAAGCGATCAGGAATTGAACAGGACGCACTTGGTTTAAATCTGTACTTGTCGCATATATAGGTCGATTGCAATCCGATTTCACTTTTGTTTTTATCGAAACGATACGATCTTGTATAATGGAAAAAATGA
Source organism: Cataglyphis hispanica (assembly GCF_021464435.1). NCBI lineage: Eukaryota > Metazoa > Arthropoda > Insecta > Hymenoptera > Formicidae > Cataglyphis > Cataglyphis hispanica. The sequence goes on along the minus strand of NC_065954.1, from coordinate 11,296,315 downwards.
TAAAATCGGAAGTTTAAAGAAAGAGAGAGGAGAGTTTAGTCACAGCATGTTGATTTATTATTTTTATTTATATCACATATCTAGATGTCACAATATTAATGCGAATTAGCTTCAATATATATCGGAATCATGTTTCATATTCTGGCATATATCAACCGTACATGATATAGTATTACATAATATAATAATAATACTAATACATAAACTGTGCGCAAATAATCTATCTTTATAAAAATAAAAATTCCATAAAGATAAATTGGTTTCGAAGAAAATTTTTCATCAAGCGTTCTCTGTAATTTCATGCGAAATTATGAAGTAGAACTGTATTCGTTTCGCCAAGGTCAGAAAATATTCCTCGCTCCATGATTAATTTGCATGGCCGTATTACAAACGGACGGTAGATATGAGAAACATTTCGTTTTTGCGCAACAGGGCAGAGATACTTTCGTCACGAAGTGCTTCGCGACACGCAAAGTCCATCAACATTATTTTATTACAACTCGACAAATTTGGGCATCAAATTTTCATCGCGAAAAGAAAATTTTTAGGGCATATAAAAACTTTAAAATTTTACTAAAAAAATTTTAATAAAAAAATTTGTTTATATTTTTATTATATATTTCATTACGTAGACAATATATATGCTATCAAGTTTTTCTCTAATGTATTAGATAAAATAATTGCCCACTTTCTCTATTCCATTTTATTAATTAAGTCAACACGCGATGTTTATTGTAAATTATTTAGATGTAATTTTCAAGAGTGCGAATTAATTATTATGCTTTTGATGGAAAGTAATTAGAATATTATGTGAAAGAGAGGGTGCGATAAATTGCATGTACAATAAAGAAACTTTATTATTAAATAAAAAAGAGATGAGAAATATTGTTTTACACATACATATATGTCACAAATATGTTGACATAAAGGCAAACATATAATTATATATACTAGATTTTATACATTCTATATTATATTAATTATAATTTTATATAAAGAGGATTATTCTCTTTTTCTCTACATCGAAATACATAATCAATCATATGCACAATTGTTTGTCATTTGCATACTCATTTATCAATGATTAATCATCTCGGATTGTATCTTTGTAGTCGTTGTCTCTTAAAAAACATTATCCCATGGATTCATTAACAATTCCAATCATTTATCTTTTTATTTATTTTGAATTGATAAAGTAAAATATTGATTATTTATATATTATAGATAAATGATTTTCTTGTATGTTACTGGTTATATAATGATTCTTAGATAATAAAAACATACATCAAATACAATTTTCATTTATATTCCGGAAAATCTTTATTTTTCTATTAGAATAGAAATAACAGATATACTGCATAACTGCAGTGTTCATTTCCGGAAATGAGAGATTTTTTGTCTCTCGCTGGTTATAGCATTCGAAGATATTGATAGGTACACTTTATTGGCTCCATTGAAAGCGGAAGAAGGCACATAGAGTACAGTGGCGTTACAAAGTCTTTATTTCTTCTATCCTGATTATTTCTAGCTACTGTCCTTGCGTGTCCATGTGTATATATTTGCGCTCGCGTGAGATTATATTTATTTATCGCCTGTTTTCAAAGCGAATATATAAATATTTAGTTGAATGTGTGAGTGTATTTATGCATCCTTATCAGTTTTTTCTTATAAATTGTTTCTAAAAATTAGAATATTTTTTTGTGTCGATTAGCCAATAAATAATATATTGTTTTTATAATTAGAATAATTTAGAATAAATAATAGATTAAATCAAACTTATGGTTTATATATATAATATATATATATATATATATATATATATAATATATATAAAATTGACTAATTATTTAATCTAAAGAAAGATTATTTATTTATTTTATTAAGAGTAGGATAATTTTTTGTTGAAAATAAAAATATGAATCATAGCAATCATTTAGAAACAAAGTTTTTTAAAAAATTATTTTTAAAGTTTATATTTTTAATTAATATATTTATGTTAATTTTATTAATTTTAAATACTTTAAATGTTCATTATACGGCAAATCAGTTTTGACTTGAAACATACGTTAATACGAAACTAGCACGAGAACTTCAGTAACATCGATTACAGTGGATATATAAATGTTTCACTTTCTAAAAGCACATGTATATATTTACATCGCAAAATACAGATATTTACGCACAATATACATCGCAATTATGTGATATATAATGTACTGTACAATTAATTTAGGCAGTCATATAATACTCGGAAATTTTCATCGATATTAATCAATTCAGAAACAGGAAATTACATAAAATGTTTTCACCAGCACTATCAGAAATATCTAATTACGATTCTCTACAATTAACTACAGTAGCACGATAAATGGATGTAAAAAAGATATAAATGCGCATGTTCGTTGATAAGCGAATTAAACGAGTCGTCATTGACCTAAATCTATTTTGTACATTAAAGAAGCTTGTTCATTTTACATTAATTTTTTTTTTTAGTTAATTTTATTTATTTATTTAACTTAAATATATTTCGGCGTTTATTTATTTATTTCTCCTTTTATTTTGTCTTCGTTGATTAAATTATTGATTTTTTACTTTATTCATACAGTATCGCGGGGAACAGTTGTTGAACGTCACCTGATTCTTGTCATTGCACATGTCATTTATTGAAACACGACGGCATTAAATAATTATACTATAATTTTCTATATTATATATTTATTTTATTCCCTTAATGTTCCCTTGATGTATTTGGAGGCAAAATCTTACATTAATGTATCAGCGATTAATATCAATCAGTTTCAATCACTTTGTTTTGCGCGCAAACAAAGCTTAGCGATACATTGAAGGCAACAGTGAGCGTATAAATATATATTTTTACATATACATATATATTTATTTGACCGATCTATTGTATAACTCTAAGAAGTTCAATATAATTAACTTGGACCCCCCAGAACGAGTTACTTTCGATGAATTGCATTGGCAGAGAGATCATTTAACTCCATTTCGAACATAACGTCGCAATCACATATTATTCGTACCATTGCATATACATTATCAGTGACAATTGTAATTATAGAAAAATTAATTACACTTCATTACGGAAGACGACGTTAATGTCCGTCTGAGAACTTAATTCATCTCGCACTTGGAGATTTTACTTTCAAAGTTTATTTCTCCCACGATAGGGATGAATCTATTCAACACGACGAACCTTTAAAAGCCGGATATCGTTTCTCTTCTAAAAGGAATCCTCAGCCTCATCCATGTCGATCAGTGGCAGCCTTTCATAATCTAGCGTAGCGCCTATACCGAGTGGCGCATACTGCTAAAGGGACAAACTTCTGATTTCATTTTCATTAGCCTGGCTTTGAGTGGCGGAGGACGTTGCCTCCATGAGTCCCTCATCTTCGTCCTCGACCTCTTGCTTGTCGACGCAATATCTGCATCGCATTTTGGCGTCATCTCCCACCTTCACCGATCGCGAAATGATAATTAGAGCGATTACGCTGATGACGAAGAGTCCAGCCGGCACGATTATAGCGATCAGCAGTTCCATTCGCGTTTTTTTCAGATCGAAACGCGCCACCACGAAGAATGAATTGTTCTGGACAATATATCCGCGTAATTCATAATTGCAAACATAAGATGTTAATGTTTTACAATCTAGGATGAGAATCAATGTTCGAATAATTTTTTGTGAACAATTTCACGTTGTCATATATCGCATTTTTCTTTAACTTATCTTTCACAATGAATTGTTTTTTTTTTTTTTTTTCAAGAAAAATTATTCAAAAATAGACTTGTTCTCATACATTTTTTTATATTAAAATAGCCTTTATTTTAATAAAAAATTTTTAATTGATAATAAAGAAAATATCGATAGAGCAAATTCATCAAATCTTTAGACGGAAAATTTCTTACCTTATTATAATAGCAAGGATATCTGCTCTGCGCGGTCTGATTGTCACCATCTCGTCCATGGGTGAGGAGAAATTGTCTGCACTCGCCTTTCAGAGTGTTGACGCAACGCTCGAGATTGATGTATAATCGTGAGGTATTATAGATCGTCAGAGATTTTTGCGTCGGGACATAGGCGTTTGTAGGATCCGCCGGATACTGCAAGCTTTTCTCGTAGATTTTCAAGAAGCTCGTGAAATTAATGGACGGTTGGGGAACCTTGATCTCGTTCAACAAAGTGCCGTTCACGCAATCCTCCGTTCTGTGAAGGTAAACAAAGGCAGTAACGCTATAATGCGTATCAATGATTTATCGATACCCGTTACATGAAAATAACGTGCTTCGATAGGCATATCTTGCGTAACACTTGCAAAGATAATTGCACATCATTTTTTTTTTTTGTTAATTTTCCGTGTATATTATTTACTAACGCAATTCGTATATGTATATCTTTATAATGAAAAAATTTGAGTATATTGGAATGTAAAAAATGAATGTCCATGCTGTATATGTGGACTTCTTAAAAGGAGATTGGATTTAATTATATTTAGACCGTATCAGAACCAATTATTTTTATTAAAGGAACACGTATCATTTCTCCACATTTTCGCTTCTTACACGACAGTATAGGGTATTTCCATAGCAACCATTGATCCAGCAGCCGAGTCTGTGATTCACCCTAATATTTTCTCATTTCTTATTCTTTCTCACTTCATCTTTCGGTTGAACTATAACTTGCGAGTAACGAATGAAATTGTGTTCGTTATAAATCCTAATATACAGGTATATAAATATATATTGAAATTTTATCAGAAATATAATCCTATAAATATGTATCTAGTAAATATTTATTGTGGTGATGATAATAATAATGACATATGTTAAATTGTACAATTGATAAAATAAGAAAAAAGAAAATAAGTATATATATAATTCGAATGCAATTCTATTTTTGTTCTATAGACAAGAAATGTCAAGGTCCGATTGATCAATATCTGTGCGGCAACGCTATAAATCTTTTTTTGATGAGAAAAAGAATGGCAAAAGTATTTTTTCCTTTCAATTATCTAGACTCCACTTTTATCTATCAGCAGCAATTTGATTCTCGAAGCTCTCGTGTTTCATTGACTCTCTCTTCATCTTCTACGTACATTCAAAATACTCAAATATGATACATGTTATCAAATTTAGATATGAGGGAGAAATCCAATATTAATTGGGACATGAAAACTTTTTAAGATTAAAATAAATTTAATGCGTAGCATTTAAAAATTGATATTGCACTTGAATATGTTTATATTTGCAATAAACAAATAAAAAGATTGATATTTCTTTTTATGATCAACTAATCTCATGCATGTTGATGATATTCTTTAGCTTATAACTATGCGCAGGCAATCTGATATAACAAAATTTTTTTCTCTCTCAATAAAAAATTTTAACGGAGAAGTTTATGTCGTGATAAAATTTGACTATATCACTATTATTCGTCATTACCTGATGACGTTTTCATTCTTCGTAACGGCGAAACAGCTGGCGATGATGCTGCCGTTTTGCTCATTCCACATCTCGACGGGCTCGTCCAGTCTGGTACCAGGTAAACTACCGTTTGCTCTATTTAAGGCCATTCCGCGGGAACATCTCGCGGAGATGATGCTGTTGTCCTGCATCAGATAAACGTTGTTATCGCTGGTGGAGATGTTTGGACAGTATCTGTCGCAGCTGAAGGCGCTCTTGATCTTCGTGCATCTAGAGTTCTGACAGCTAAAGAAACCGTTCAGCTTCATATTGTCCTTCTCGCTGTCGATGACGACACCGTCGGCCTTAACATGACAGAGCATCAGCTCGCTCATGTTCGAACAATGTCCCAGGCTGCAGTTGAACACGCCCGTCAACATACTGCACTCGCTGCCGTTGTTGCAGTTGTATCTCTTCATGCTCCCCATATTTACCTATTGACATTTCTCATTTTTATCACATTTACTGAATCTCATTATTAATTACGAATTTAACTACATGATATTAATGTATGAAAGCTAATGAATTTTGATAGAAATGTAATCTCAAATTTATTCTGTCACAATTCTTCACTTTGCAATTAAAATTATATATATAAACAGATGACTTTAAAATTTTGTAAATGATAAGGATAGTGTATATGAGAACTGACCCTGGAATTAATTTTAATTAAAAGGCGAAATCTCTATCTAAAATATCTCATTATTAATGCGATAATTTTGTTTTTTCGTTACACAATTGCTACAGAAAAGTTAATTAACATTTATTATTTTTCTAGTGCTTATACGTGTAATTCTATTACGAAATTATTCTCCTCCTAACAGAATGCACGAGGAACATCCTATATGAAAGTATATACTGCGTATGGATATTTAATTACGCCCTCGCTGTTTATACAAGTTCGTCAATATAATTGCACAAAACTAGGCCGTATATACTCTAATCATACGCAGTAATTGAATCCCATTACTTTTAGAATGTTTCGAGTTTGTGTTGGTAAAATATTAGTAGTCGGCATATATTATGATGCCATTCGCCTAAATATTCATATTCTTGGTAGGGCACTCCCTCGAGGATAATTTCTTGCTCTCGTTGTTTGACATTAGCTTGTGATAATGAATACCGACTATTTTTAGCTGCTTTACGCGCGATAACTCGAAACCTTTCGACTCTCAGGAACGTCAACAAAACCTTTTCGGGATCAAATATGTCGCATCAAGTTAGAAACAAATTAACAGAACACTCGTGACATGCATTTTAATTATGTTCTGGATACGGAGATATTCTCAAATAACATCACCTACGTGTTTAATTAAACTAAACATTAAAATATTGTAAAACGATTCACGAAAGCAAAATTAATATATCATATTATTCTATCAATTTAAATTTCATGAATTTTGCAGAATATAATCTTGTTTGTAAAGTCGTTTGCGAATAAACTTTCTAACTACGAACATTGTTGACAGAGCGAAGGACTGTCCTTAATGATGTATCCGTTATTACGCCGGCGAAAATTTACGTCATATCGCGCATCTCCATCACTCTTGATAAGCTTCTTCAACAGCATCTCCATAACGGATTATAGTCATAAATAATTATATATTAGCAATGAGAAAATAAATGATATTACTCGCAAGTAGTGAAGAAAGAGTTTTATTTTTTAATTTTTTAAGATCTCTCTTGCAAATGATATTATGATTTATCATCGTATGCATATTTTATGCAATAAATTTTATAATGACATTTTTTCTTTGTATTATAAGAAGTTTATCTTCTCTCACGGGCTTGAAGCATCCACTGTTGACTATATAATCGATGCGATGGTTGATGGACCGTTATATATCGGTGAGGATAAGAATATGAAATGAGGTAGAAACGCAAGGTCAAGTTAAAGACAAAAACCAGATGCAATTTTTTTTTTATATAATTTTCGAAAAAATGCAAAAAACTTTTTATATATAAATTAAAGAATTTACATTTGCGGGTAGATTTGTGTAGGCGCGAGATTAAATTCTGCGAAATTCGTAAAATTTATATTATAAAAATATGATAGATATATCATATGAACATTGATCCGTTTAAAAATTAATTTTTTCTTCTTGTAAATCGTAACAGAAATATTTCAATATTTATTACGAAATGCGGGCTCTACCTGATCTTTGATAAATAAAATTATATTTTATCTGCAAATATGATATTACGGGTAAAATGCGAAAGAGAAATTCTTTTGTATATGTACATTTGCAAATAATGTAGCTATTTTACATACCTCTGCTTGTCCCGGTAATTTTGTCGAGGTGACATACAACACCGGCATTATATTTTAATGATAAATTGTGGGAAATGTCAATGTTATCGAGGATAAAGTCAAAGAGAACGAGGAATTGATCTCTAAGGGGTAGTTTCAATGTATAAAGCAAGTTTGCTGTTTCGAGTTTAATAAAAGCTGCGAACGTTAGGAATTCGTAATGAAAATAATTTCTAATAATACAGCGGGCATATTTTATTCAGATGCAATTTAAATTTTTTTCTCCATCCTGTCTCGACGTTTGACGCGCCGATGGAATTGAACACTCTCACGATCTTCGGTAAAAATGTAATATCGCCATGAAATGGAAACACCCACAAGAGAGTGGTCGTTCGTGTGGGAGCTGAATAATCGAGGTCGGTTGGAAATGTGTTGTGGAAATAAAGTGATCGAAATTGGAAGAATAAACGGTGGCGTCCCTGCCAAAAAGAAAGCTCTCGTATCTCGTCAAGTGGAAGAAGTTTTCAGGGAGATGGCAATGGATTATGGCCAGAGAGAGAAGCATGTCTGATTGTCCTTTCTGAGAAAGATTCGCGAAGGATTTTCAAGTTGATTGCGTAATTATTCGAGATTGCAATCGTTTGCGTTTAATAGAAACTAATGGAAACCGAGCGCAGGATCGTAAAACTTTAATGTAATATAAGATTTCGTAAATGTTTTTAATTTGCGGAGATTACGCAAAGCCCTAATATTTCCTCCTCACATTTTGTTAATTTTAAAACAGTTTTACAATTTTTTTTAAGAACAAACAGATTACTAATTTAAACTAATATTTAAATCAATATTTATGTATAAACAAATTTGCATAATTAACAATTCTTTTTTTTAATGTATTTGTGGTGTAAAAACAAGTGGATTAGTAAACTAAACTAACAATTTTAATGTTGAAATAAATAAATTTTATTGAAAAGCTCTTCTCCCTTTTCGATAGTATATTTGTTATTTTTTTATTTTTTTTTTTTTTTTAAAGAATCAAAAAAATTCATAAATCTTGTTTATATTCTTGCTCCATATAAGAAGAGAATTTCAAATACAATACATATAAATATTTTAAGTGCAAAATGCTTTCTCGTATTACATATTACTTCATTACATATGTATATTCGGTATAAAAAAATTTGAAATTACATATTTTTATTTTTTCCACATATTTTAACAGTATTTTTTTTTTATATACGTGATATATATTTATTTAGGATTCTTTGTGGCATAGTCGATACGACTGTACCACACTTTTCCGAGCAGAATTGTTGAAACATCACTGTACGCACCTGAGGGCATGCGATTGTGTCAAACTTGGTGCAGTTTTCGAAAAGCACGTCGGTGCCATTACGTCTGACGGTCGCGTGAAGCTGAGCACAAAAGCCGCTGGTTTTCGTCAAGCACCATTCGCCGCAACTCGCCCAGGCACAATTGTTCACCATCGTGGCATTAACGGTTTGGCACATCACCGGTTCCGGCTCGATGCCGACGTGAAAAGCTCTAAAATTAATTACGCCGCCGTCGTTAACGCAACATGAACGGTCTTGTAGAAAGGTAGTTACGAACATTTCTTTTTACAGCTTCATCTCAAATAAAATTCTTGAGGGGAAAGGATAACGACCGATTATAATTTATCTTGAATAACTTTCCTCGTTGAATAACGTTATTTTTATGGAGACTTTGCGGGAAAACAAATCTTTTAGATTATGAGATAATCATTTAAATAAATTTGAAAAAAAAAAATGGATTTGATATATTCAATTATAATGAAAATAAAAATTTTTAACGTAAATGACGAATTGTGTGACTCTTTACTTGTACGACGGCGCGTAGATCGCCACGCTGAGATAAACCAAGGCCACGCAACTGATGACAAAGGTAAACTGGAAGAAGCATATGCTGCCGCAAATCCTGCGGTCCTGTTCCGGTATCAGGCGGCGCTTCTGTTTCCGGCCCATCGTGTGCACTTTGTGATTTAGATTTATCCAAATATATCTGTGCCGTTTTAAAATTCTCTGTGTTGTATTTTTCGTGCAAATTTTAATTCCCTCCGCGTTCACAGAAATATTATCAACGCAAACTTGTCGAAGAATTATTCCACTGAAATTTTAATCTTTATCCTCTTATCAACGTATTATAACTTTCGAGAATTAATTCTCTTTGAATTTGACAGTCCCGTCTTCATAAAGTCGAATATTGCATGTATTATATATCTCTTTCTCTCTCTCTCTCTCTCTCTCTCTCTCTCTCTTTCTCTTTCTGCAAGCACATGATATAAAAAGCTAGGCGACTTCATGTCGACATTTCATTATTATCGTAGAGCGTGCGGCTATAGTACCTTTGTAAAAGATTAATCGCCGTCTCGTCCGAGGAGAACAACAAGTTGAAAGATCAGTGAAGTGTTTCGTGCTTAAGAATTGATCATTCATAGTAGCTTCGACAAAATATTATTAATTATATAATATATTATATATTATATATAGTTCTCGCGACAAAATATTATTTGCCAGAAATTCAGAATGCAGCGAGCAAAATATTTCGTTATGGATCTCTGTGCTTACTTTTCCCGTATATCTCCGTTTAGAGAGCGAAGTTCATAAAGTCGGTCGACAAGTGCGTATATACGTGTCACGATTCTTCTATCGATTAAATGATTTTGCTGCCTATGAGCAGAAACATGCGTCGGAACGCACGATCGTCATGTCATTTCGTCATAAGGCGCGATCGGGATGGTCCTTGAACTTCGAACCTATTATTTTCCGGTTCTCCGAAACGATAAAAATTGAAGCGCTGATAAAAAATCGCTAAAATCGATCAATATCAAATCAGCGATTTGTAATTGCTTCCACGATACACAAGCTTCGTGAAACTTAATTGATTTTGTTGAATTTCGTTGATGGTTTTTAACATGAATAATATCGCTGTAGATTCGTCGGATATAAGACTCATCAGACACGTGAGTCACGATTCTACTGAATCGTGAAGGGTTGCCCCACTTTTTGGACTGGGATGACCTACGTTGATTTAAGCTGGCGCGATTAGCCGTTCGTCGATAGGACGAAATGTATAACGGCAAAGAGGCCTTTTCCCATGTTTACACGACACGGACCCTCCCTATTCTTTTGTTAAACACGCTCGATCACCCGATGCACTTAAGACAATTACCACGTATTATACGTAACTTCATTAGCCGTGAGCGACCGTTTAATGATCTTTATAAAAAAAAGACACTATCGATTCTAGAGATTTTCTTGCTTACATAAAATTTTACGCTTGCCATTAACATCGGAAATGACATCGTTAACATTTCATCTCTATCGTTCTTTATATTGTTGCCGAGTTCTTGTTGGCATATCGTCGATTGTAGTTAATATACTGATGCTTTAAACTGATACATTCTTGAAATTAATATTTCCAGATGTTTTTTATTTTCTTGCTTATATAAAATTTTCTTCGGTACATTTTTAAAATAATGTCCACATTATTATTCATACACAGGAAAATGTTACGATCCTAAATTCATAAAGAGAAAATCGATCTCGGTATAAGACAGAGAAAGAGAGAGAGAAAGAGAGATGCTTGTCTGGAGGGTATTTACGATAGTACGATGAAGCCCTTAATGATTGTTCCATTTGCGAATAACCTTGGGCTAAACGATTAGCTTGTCAGTAATACCTTTGAGATTCTTGTTCCTGGAACGTCGCTAAACAATAGGCATGCTATTTAACCGCATCTGTCATCCCCTAGGAATGATTTATCGCGCGCGTGCATGTCTTGATTATATCTCCCAAGTTTTTTCTTTTTTTCATAAAATTGATTATGATCTTCTTTTTCTTTTACGAAGTAAAAACTATTGACAGTGACAAAAACAATTAGGAAATATAATTTTTGAAAAATTATTGTTTGTCAAGCTGAATTTGTCGAGAAGAACTTCGGTTTCTTTTGCGAGATTTATAACACTGCAATGTGCCTGACTAAACGCAAGTACTTACTACTCGTGCGAAACAAATTCCCAATCAAATCAAAACTGCTTTACCTTTGAGCTTGTTGAATGTTTCAGCTTTTCAAAGACATTAAATACTGTTTCAAATAGAAAGATTTTTCCGCTCGATTAATTTTAAGCAGTTAATGATAAATAATTATGCTTTCTTCTTCTTGTATAAGAAGACGATAATTCTTCCGCAAAATTTCGGCGATCCTTATCTTGTGAGAAAACAGTCAGACAGATTTGCTGTAACTTCTTTGTGTTTTTATTAAATATATCCTTTTGTAAAATGTTCTAAAAATTGTTGCATGTTTCAAGATTTTATTCGATGAATTTTTCAAATCAGGATAGAAAGAGAATCCACGATATTTTCTCCGCGACTCGCTTCCATACAATAACGTACATCGTTTTTTCTATTCACCTCACATTTCACTGAAAAATTTACACTTTGTTGATAATTACACAAATAATATTTGATCGCAAGAACCAATCATATGTCATTTAATCGCGAAGATTAATTTCACGTATGCGCGATTAATTCGAGTTTGGGTCATCGAGGCTGAACAACAATTTTACAAGAATTTCCGTCCATGATTCGCACGATAATTTCTTCGTCGCAATTTTCTCATCTCGAAGAAAAGAGTCGCGTTCACGCGTACATACACGAAGTAGCCATGCCGTCAACCAGCTTCGACCACTGTTTGAAAACAAGTCTGCCAGTCGGTGGTGAGACTCGCAAGCTCTCTCGCACGGAGCTTGCGCCGTAGTATAGCATTCTTTTCATGGGGGTGGGAATCTCTTCCATGGTGGAATGCCAGAATGGAACCGTTGAACCGCAAGTTTATAAACTTGCCTCATCCTATGATAGGGCAGTGAGTCGCAAAACTTTTTGAATGTGAACGTAAAAAAGTAACTGTTTATGATGAAGAGCTCTATAAAATTTTGCAATCTTTGTTTCAAATTTGTAAACAACAGTTTTTTATTTTACAGTATTAAAGAATGATTTAATTATACTTAAAATAATTAATGTAATTTAGTACATTTTTATATAAAATATACGTATAAAAAATTATAAGAATATCATTATGCGATCACAGATCCTTCTATATAGTTTCTTGCTTAAAATCAAAAGAAGAAAATTATTTATTTTTATTATATGACATACGATAAATTGATATTTATCATTTTGCATTATTTTACTTTGTGTTTATTTCGTAATATTATTCATCTTGTTTAGATTATCTTATTTTATATTCAAAATTGCACCATTATCAGCAAATGGAATATCCAATCAATTTTATATTATGAAATGTGAAACCATTTCCATCATATATCATAAATTATAAGTATAGTGCTTTATAAAACACAAAGTCAGTCGGTATCTATTTTATCGATTTAGATTCATCCCCTCGATATCAGCTCAGTAGGGCGGAGTTTTAGTTCTGTTAGATTACACCTATGACCTTGAGCCAAAGGTCAAATGTCTTTGTTTAGTGCTATGTAATCCTCGCATAATACATGTGAGGATTTTCCATGTAATGTCATAGTTGAGACTCGGCACATGTAACACGACTGAATTTTATTATTATTTAATTTTATAATAATTTGTCGGCAAATCACACTTCTTGCTCTTTGAAACTATTCGTTTAAATGAAATAATTTTGTTTCTTAAGCAATTTTGTAATAATTTAAATATATATATATATATATATATATATATATATATATATATTTATTTATTTATTATTACATTTTTCAAAAATTTACATAAATACTACGAAAAATACGAAGAAATGATGAGAAGCAAAAGAAATATAATGTATTAACATAAAATTTATTTTTTTTCTTAAATTTAATTCAATTTACTGACAATGTGAAATAAAAGTTTTTTATCTCTCGAAAAATAGCATCAGGGAAATTACAAGTAGAAAAAATCGTCACTATTAACAGAAAACGATATTTTTATATATTTTAAACGAAGTTGTACAATATCTCTTATTTACAATAGTCCGTTTGTTTATCGCAGAATGAGCACGGCTTATATATACCGTATATACATAAATACATATACATATATATATATATATATGTATGTATTTTGTATAATATATATATTTATGATAGTTTCGCGTATGAAACGGTGAACGATTTGAAACTTCTGAGTAGAGAGAAAGGAAGCATTTCGACGAAAATATATATATATATATATATATATATATATATATATATATATATATATATTTCTTTATTCATATATTAATATATTATAGATCTTTTTTGCATATAAGGAAAAAAGAGAAGGAAATAATGTCGGCATGATATAAATTTCTGTAGTAAGCGAGTACTATTACAATAGTCAAATAACATTACGAGAGAGGACATATAATATGTAAAGATAATTATCATATAATATGTTTGCATGCACGCGTTTCGAATCGATTAAAGCCAAACAGCGCTCGATTGGCTCGATCGTTACTTTCAGATCGAATATAATAGCTATATATCGTGTATGGAAATAGAATTTGTAATATCTTGTTTTATTATTCAACTCGTGCTGGATTAAATTACTTGTCAGTTAAAATTCGCTTGAATAATTTTTACGCTACATTTTTCATTCTTGCATATAAATTATCTGAATTACATTAGAATTTGTTCACCTATCTACAGAGGGATCTTAAACAAATATTCGCACTTTTTAAATCTTTTTATACATAATTTACGATTAATAAACTTTGTGAAAATTTTTTTTCAGAATAGTATTTTACAAATTGTACGTATTTACTCGCGGAATACTTTCATAATATAAATATGTGCGCTTATACACTTCTTTTCACATTGAAATCAATTTTCACATTTTTTATTTAAAACAAAATTTAATCGAAAATTTATCTAAATATTGGAAGATTACAAAAAGTTTTAGAGATTTTGATTTTTTGTTTCAAGTTCTTCATAAAACAAAACCATGCATAAGTAATCTAATAAAAAGAGCCATATCTGCTTGAGATCCCCAGTCTCTGTATAATACATAATCTTCTCTCGCAATATTCTATCAAAATGCTGTCTACGACGATTGCAATTGGCTAGTCGGGCTAGCGAATTTAATTGGCACTAGAACCGATATACGTGTTGTGACTATACGCGAATCACCGTTTCTAGATTGTCCGCGTAAAAGCTTTCTTAGTGTTTCGCTTGAAAGCTTGAATTTTAATATCACACAAGAGTTCTAATTCTAACTGAAGATGAAAAATCTTGCGATGACTTGACGGCAAACTGGATTGCAATTTTTGCGATTTGCGAAAAGCGCGATACAAGCAGATACACGTGAATTTGATTTGCGCCGTCGTTTCGTTGATTGTGAGCATCTTTGAGCAAGAGTCGTCGCAAAAAAGAATGTATGAGAAGACAAGGAGGAGACTTTCGATTATTTTTATGTTTCGATGCTCCGATGATGATTCAAATATTTCGTAATATTCATCTAAAATTATCTGGTCTTTAATTTTGATTTTTTTTTAATATCATCCAAATATATCACACATGATTCAAATTTAATATTCGCATTTTTAAAGTTATTCATATTGTCTGACAATGAAAGAGAATTGAATTGGGCGAAATTGCGTTAAGTTAATACGGGATGAAATCGATGGACATCCGCGATTCGTAGACGATCAAATGATCAGTCATAATAGAAATTAGCAAGCTTTGAGTGGGGAATGAGTGCCAAATCGCGGGGTCCACGAGAAGCTGCTGCCTCAGGGGAGCAACTTCTGACATGAAGGACACCTAGAGTAAGGCCGAGTAAGGATTCACAACCATACTAGATGTAAAGGGTTACGACATGCTTTCCATATGTTTAGAAACGAACGTTATTAAAACATATAATACATCCGTGGCATTTTTCAAAATAATTACAAAATAATTCAACTGACAAAAAACCGAGAAACACATTTTGAGAAATATAAACTAATTAAATACAGTAATTATTAATTTCTTCATTCATTATAACTCGAATAAATTCAATTATCTAATACATACTCATACTGTCTTTAGTATTTAGTCATCAATCAAAATTAAAAATAACTTTTATTATCTACATTAGTTTATTTATAATTTTTAATTTAATTTTTAATTATTACTGATTTATAAGAATTCAATAGTGAACAACGTCGTTTCGTAACTTATGGAACGTAATTCGCGTTTCCTTGCAAATCAAAAGTTCTTTTTTATACTTCTATGTGCGACTATAAACTATACGCACAATATATGCCAGCGTTCTCAAGTGCGTTTTTTTTATGCATTAATTATATAACACGCGCGTATTCTCTCTTTCATAGACTTATATATGTTTTCTCTAATTAGAATCCACGACGTGACTTTTGCATCCGCGTACAAAATTCATAACAACTCTTATATCGATTTCGCGATTGTATTACGATCGGTAATATTAACAGACTTAGCTTACGATCTAGCCTTAATTTACGTTTCTTGGTGCGGAAGCGGATTTTGAAGGCGAATCGCGTCACTTGCTCTTTCTTTCATAGAATATTCACAAGTTTGATACATCACGTAATATTATTTTTTCAAATATCAGTAGTAATATCAAGAATGAATTGCTTTCCTTTGATGGAATTTTTATACATATATATATATATATATATATATATATATATATATATATATATACGTTATCAAAATTTTGTTTTTTTCCTGTTACTCAAAAAGATAATTACGAGAATTTAATTTTTAACTTTTGAAATATTATAATTGTCTTATAATATTATAATTGCTATGCATTTCTCTTATTATTATATTAGATAATTAAAAAGTATACAAAAATAGCTTGTCTATTTAAAAAAACAATCGCAAAATAGGAAAAAACTTATGCTAATTCGAATAAAAAAAGGGACGATTAAATAGTAATTTCGAAAATATGACGATAATGATTTAGTGAGCAACGCGATTAGCTCGATCAAAATCCGCATTTGAATCCGTTTTCTTAGTGAATTGCGCCGAGCCGCAAGCTCGCACTGCTTCCATCGATATTTCGCGAAAGGGCAGCTTACGTGACTTCAGTCGTAAATTCACGGCCATATAACTTAGTCTAAACCCGATGCTGCTGCTGTAAAAAAACCTAAAATCTGTGCCGTTTAAAAACTATCCTTTTGCTTAAATTATCACGTAAATAGGAAGGCGCGCCTCTATCACGGTTAAGGTCGAAACACACGGAAGCCCGTCGTTGATTTCTACAAAATTTCAGAATATATACAGAATATATGCCGTTGCATAATTTACCAGACATTAGCATTCGATATTGATATTATCAGTTGAATTAATTTGCAATTTATAACGTAATATTTCCTTCTCATTAATGCATTATGGCACTGCCATGTGTTTCGAACTATAGATACCTCTTCGAATACTGATAGATGATTGAAAAGTCCGTGCTCTCACATCCACGGCCTACTTTACATCATAAATTTAAGGTCTAATCTTCGTAAAGACTCGCGTCGAGCGATTCTTTACGAATGATGGTCTTTGTTACTTTTTATTTTTGCTGATTATTATTTATGTAAATCCAACGTTATCTTTATATCGAATAAGTGCATACAACTAATTTCAGTGCACAATCGTAATGTCGAGAAAGAGAAAGAGAGAGAGAAAGAGAAAAATATTTTTATATTATTAGCATGAACCTAGATGTACGTTTCATTTATTGAAAGCATGATCCAGAGCAGATTTAAAGAACAAAATAAGTCGGATGTAGCGTTAGAAGCATAGTTTTAACTCGTAAGAAGCGAGACACATTTGTCTCGTTTTTCGCAAATTTTTGTTTCTTCTAAAAAACGCTAATTCTCGATCGCTTAAATTTATAAGGTAAAGTACGCTGGAGTCATTCGGAAATTATTTCGCTGGCATCACTCCCGTGCCGGGGGGTGAGCCCTTGGTAGCAGTCAGTATTCCTCTTCGTCTTCCTCGAATTCGTCCTCTGCCAAGATGCTGTAAAAGCCAGAATGATATTACAAAGAGAAATATAAGAGACATATAAAATAAATATATATAAAGCACTTACTTTGACAATTTGAATCTTATAAATAAAAAAAATGTTTGAGTGTCAAAAATGAAGAAAAAAATATTTTTAAAATTTAATTAAATTACTCTTTTAAATTAATATAATTTAAAAGAATGAAATAAATATTCAAGAAATTTATCGATGCTTGATATTTTTGATTTATATTTATATTTATATTTCGATCGTCGTCCAACTAAAACTTCAAAAATAATTCTGTGAAAAATACGATTTCTGCTAATCACAATCGGGCGCTGCATACATACACTTACTCTTCCTTTCTAGCATACTTGTCGATGAGATTGCGACTCGGTCCGCCGCAAGTTTTACCCATCGGCGGACAATACCAGTAACATAGCACGCCAAGCGTCACGACGAAGAGCACTGTGGGTACGATCAAGGCCAACACCAAGTGCCTGAGATTTTCATCCCACGAATATCTGCGGATATAAGATAGCGCGCTATGCTTTGGGCTAATCAGAAATCGATGTTCATACATATCTATATATGTATATGATCACTGCCAATTATGCACGATTGCTTATTCAAGGACACTTCAACGAGTTTGAATCTCCTAACTATCTCACTTTATTGATCGTACCTTGCAACAACCGTTTCTGGATGCGTTCTGCTGTAGTAGCAGGGAAATATCTTTCCCGTATTTTCGTAGGCGTATTTCTTCGCGAAAGCGGAACAGTTGACCGTGGGCGGGTAACCGCAACCTTCCGTGTTCACGAAGAATTCGGTGTCGGCGACGTCCCAGGGCACCGAGCCCAGCGGCTTTGCCACGAACTCCTCGTACGGGAGTCGGGTATAGTTGACCTTAATCTGATGACAACGAATCGCGGCACTGGTGCAACCTACGGATTGCAATGACATCGCCGATATTATGTTTTGATATCAAGAGAAAGAGATTCCGCGGAAGAAGTCGGGGACTCACCTTCCCTGCAACTCGCCCACGAGCAGTTCTTGAGGCCCTCCGCGTAAACGTGACTCGTCGTCACGCAAGCGACCGCATGCGGCGAAAAATCTGCTAGTATGGTCGATATCGCCGGCTCGACGACGAACGGTATCAGAAACAGGAAGGCGAAAACCGAAAGAATCGCCGTGGTGCCTAGACAGACGGAAGTGTAAAACTTGGCCTTCTCGATCATGGCGCCGATCTTGGATTCCTCCACCTGGACGCCCATTATCACTGTCGATTCATCGGACTCAATGGTTGCGGCTTTTGTGGGCCACTTGTGGGCCCTACTCGTGACACTTGAAGATACTTGGCAGGATGCGGACAACCACGATTCACGTGGCCCGATTGAAACGCGTATTAGAGTGTGCTTTTATAATCTTACCGCATCTTGATTCGCGTCATAAATCTTTCTTGTCTGACGGTTACAGTGGAAATGGAAATAATTTTCCTTGACTCGCTGAGATAACAAAGAATAGAATATTATATCTGCAACACAAACTAATTGAGTGATCTGCGATGTTGAAGAGAATCGTTTGAGACTTAAGATACAATCGAAAAATATTCGAGATATGTAAACTTTGATAAAGTATGATAATCGAATAACTATTAATCGAAATTAAAAATCAACTTTGTTTAATAAAGTAGGACTTATAAATATAAAAATTGAGTCAATTTGAAAAATTCTAAACTTCGAATATAACGATTCTTGATATGAAGAAAATCTTCGAGCTTATGTAGGCCGATTTGCACCGATATTATTGGATATTATTCGTATGTCTATTCGTGTACTTCTAATGGTTACAAATTGAATAATTAAGTAAGCAAGTTATTGAGAGCTCGTCTCGAGTCGATCATCCATCGGCAAGGCGCATCCCTTGGTAGTCACTCTTGGCTATTGGTCAAATCAATCAGAAAAGGGGAACTTCTTAAAAGACTACAAATGTGTAAAAGATGCCAAAATCTCCTTGTCTTTTCAGCGATTATGTCCTTTTCAACGAGAGAATTGTGCCGAATTATACGTTCGATGTCGTGATGTTGCCTCTTCATGTCACATAAGCATGCATGTGCGTTCTTCAAATATTTGGTGCGGACAGTGCGAATAAATAAATTCTTCTTGATCTCAATATTTTTTTGTTCTTTGTAAACGTTCCTCCGTTTTTTCGCTCAGTTTTCTTGATATCTTTGCAGGAATGTGCACGTGTGGCTTTTTTGCTTTACAAATTGCAAGATGAGAATTTTTTTTTGATCACGCGTTCCCCCCCTCCCCACACCTCAATAATGCCCGCGCAGGGAGAATATCGACTGACGAGCCGGACTCTCCTCCAGGAGGGGAATGCCTGTTAACACAACATTAGAAATATATATTGCGACAACAATGACCGTAATTGTCTCGAGGAACAGTGTTTGCAGATTTCTTTTCCCGATTTTAATAAACTTTGAATTTTGTAGAATAACAGGAAATAGAAGAAGAAAACACATAATCTTTATATCTATTGTATTATAGATTTTTCATTCAATAAATAATAACAATATGTCGATTTAAGAGTAATTTACAAACAAAAAATTTCAATCCAGATTAAAAAAACATCTCCATATTTTTATGAATTTTCTTGTCAATATCATGATATTTTTATTCAAGATTTGTTTTTATATATTTTATATATCTTATAGTTCTAGTGATTCGTGAAACTAAATTGAATATGAACAAGAATATATTGAATAAGTATTAAAGAAAAAAATACGTGCCTCTTATTTTGAAACATTCTACAAAATATTCAAAGCTTATTTACACACACACACACACACACACATACATCTTCTTAAGATCAAAAAATTAAAGAAAAGATTTTATAAGAATGCAGCATTGGAAAAAAAGAAAAATTCAACGTACTTATTCTTTAAGTCTATAATTTATATTTTATTAAAATTACAATATCTCTTTATATCATGCCATGCTACTTATATATATATATATATATATATATATATATATATATATATATGTATATGTATATGATTTAAATTTATAAACTAAGAGAAATTGCTACAATGACAAAGATTTAATTATAATGTAAAAGTAATTATAATCACAGAACGACGATCGCAAAACAACTGTTGTACTTTGGTAATAAAAGTCACGATTCTACAATTAATTAGATCGGCGAAATATTGATCCGAATTACAAGAAATTAGTCTTTATTTTTTTTTTTTTTGTAATTTGGAAGGCCGAAAATGCAGCGATATAATCAGCCATGCCTCAAGACCGCGATCATTTTCTGCCGAACTGAAATATTTCTTACGTGACGGATCTCAGAGCGCCATAACAGAATCTCCTCCGCCAGCATCCCCTAAGTTACCCGACGCGCTCCTCTCTATCGAGACCAGCGTGCCGGGCTTGCCCTTGAATCTCATTTTAGCGTCGTCCCCGACGACGACTGTCCTCTGACAGAAGATCAGAGTGAGACAGCTGATGATGAACAGGATACTCGGCAGCAATAAGGCGATTAAGAACTCTTTATAGGTCGTTTCGAGATCGAAGCGTGACACGACAATGCCGGTGTTGTCCTCCGCGTAGTAACACGGGAATCTGGCGCGAGCGTTATGATCGGATCCATCCTTCCCATACCTATGAAGAAATTCCTTGCACTCGTCCCGAAGCGTGTTCACACATCCCTCGAGATTGATAAGCAATCGGCTTTCATTGGCGATGATCAAAGTGTGTTCCGGCGGCGCAACCTGACTGTCGAGAGGTTTCGTGGCATATATATTCAGGTAGGACAGGTACGTGAAATTGGTCAAATCGGTCAGCAGATCCTTCTCCAGCACGGAGCCGTTGATGCAATCCACTGCCTCTACACCCATCGTGGAATTGTAGATCCCATAGCAAGATGCCATCATGACGTCACCGCGATCCTCGTGCCAAATCTCTCGATTGGTTGGCACGTCTATCGCTCGCTCGCATTGGCTTAGATACACCTTGTCGCCGCTCATGAGGATCATATTCTTGTTCCTGGTCGGGATATCGACGCATCTGCGGTCGCAATTGTATGGAGTACGTATGCGCTCGCAGGTACCGCGATTACAGTTAAACAGACCGTCTATATCAATGCAGGTGATCTTGCCGCGACGACCGGAACACTTTAGTGGCGGATCGGTGTCGTGGAACATACACTCGAAAGCGTCGGTGATATTGATACAGGTGCCCGCGGAGCAATTGAAGGTGCCAGTGAGATTACGGCACTCGTCCGCGATGCATTTGTAACGTTTCGCATTCTCCTGATCGATGCCGTAGCACGTTTTGTTCGTCGTGTTCGTACAGTTCGCCAACAGGATCCTCGAGCCGTTTCTACGTAGATTCACATGAATCTGCGCACACGGCCCGGATGTCTTGGACAGACACCACTCGCCGCAGCTGCCCCAATCGCAATTGTCAGCGTTCACCGCGCGAATCGTCGTGCACATCGCGGGTATCTCGCTGATGCCCGATTGGTACGCCCGTCCCCATGGCATGTAGATCGCGACTGTGAGGTACACCAACGCGACCGAGGACAGCACCAAGGTCATTTGGCAGATGCAGATCGTACCGCAGATGCGGCTATCCTGCGGCGGTATCACCAGGTTCTCCACCGGCACTGGTTTCGGCATCCTGCTTCGGTTGGATTGATTACTCAATCGGTCACAAATCGATCGTTTCTCTACTCGCGCTTGTTCATCTTATGCGGGCGAAAGTGTTTGACTGATGTATTACGTCGAATAAACATGATATTTATATTCGCTTGGTTGAAATGAAACCGACGATGATTTAAAAGAGTCTATAAATCAATCGGAGATCCTTGATATTTTGCATCAGCATTTATAAAAATGATCCGTTCTCGAGTTCTTTAACATTCTGATACGATATGCCAAATAAAAATTTTCCAATCAAGCCATGTATTTATTTCAGACTGTTATATAAGAAACTCTTATTGATAAGATCCGCGACGCGTGCTTCTAGACGGAGAGTAGAAATTACCTTTAAAGAGACAGATGACACCATCAATAGGGGCGGATTCTCAGAGATTTTCAACCACCAAGAGCCGCGAGTTTGGTTGTGTTTCTCGCCCGCACTAGGTTCCTACATTTTGCAGAATTCAACGCGTACAAAACTATTCACGTCGTCGCAACATTCCGTTATTACATGGCAAGCTCGATGTAGCACAGTTTTCGCTCTTCTTCTTGAATAATACGTGTTAGCACTTAGCACTGATCTTTGGATTTCTCGCAAGCTCATCGAAGCTCGTCCTATGTGGAGATGCAAGCGCACATTTGTATCATCGGTCCCACGTCAGGATTCCACGTAAGCAAAGTCTCTCCTTTTTACCGCAAGGGAAGTCTCTCCTTTTTACCGCAGGACGAGTCCACCACCCGCGCGCATATTCTATCCTGGCTTCCTCGTGTGATATGGAACCCTCGCAAAGACGTGCATCGATCCGCGTCGCCGCGACTGCGCGTCGTCGAGATTCAATGTGCGCTGACGCTTACCGCAGTTGACGTCATTATATGCCGCGAAGACATTTAAAGAGGAGGATGTTGCGGAATGATTTTCAGAGATAGCGACTTGCGGCTGCAATTTTTCGAAATTTCCGGCACGTCAAACGACTACGTAAATTCACGATTTGTACAAAGTTCTTGAGTGAAACAACGGTATCTATTATTTTTTTTATTCTATAAAATTCAAGCCCATTCTAGTAGCAAATTCTAACAGCTTACAAGAGTACTCAAATAAAATTTTGATTTTTATAAATTTTTACTCTTGATAAATCTGGATTGTATCAAGTATTGAACTGGCAGCTAGACGTCGTTCTTTTCAGAAGAAAGTTTCCAAAGTAATCAAATATATGACGATAAAATTGTAAAGAAACTGTAGCAAAAAGTAAAGTAGGCTAAAAGCAAAATAATTTCCAGTTGCTTGATGCAGATGTGAAATTAGGTGTATGCATTGCGGCTGATAGCCTATGCAAAGTTTTTCAACTAGGTCGACAACACTATCCACGTTTTATGCGCTCGATTAAAATGATCGACAATATCTAGCATGCAGTGTAGCTTTTTTTATCCTTTGTCTTTTCAATTGCAATCCGATAGGCGGCTGTGAGACATATGAGAGTTCATTTATTAGTGTCGTCGATATTTATGATCGCGCAGATCAATTCTGAGAACAATTTCCGGTGGACCTTTAGAGACAACTGGTGCCTCAGAGTCGTAAACTTTTGTAAGCAATATATTTTCTATAATATATCGTAGTATACATTTTCTCTAAAAATTCTATAAAACCTTTTACAACTCCCGCAAATATAAATGTACAGTCTCGTGAATTTCCGACTTCTCATCCTTTCAATAAGCAAGATCTATCTGATCTTTCTCGATGATTAAAAAAAATATATATTTTTGATACAAAATTTCTTTCAAGAATAGCAACCATTTTCTTTCCTCATTTCGCTATGCAAAATGAGTCTGTCACGATATCGTGACACAGTTTCGCTAATGACCTTCGCGATATGTGAAGTTTGATTAGAAAGAGAACGAAGGGAGCGCTGAGAAAGTGCGAGCGAAAAAAAATGAAGTTTGCATGTAATGTATAACGTAATTTTATCGAGCGTTAAGCTCAGACGGTATGGCGCCTCCGTTTTATGCGGCTTTCCACAAACGCGCGTTCATCTCTCGCCTATCGTTTACCGCATCGGTGCACGCAAGTCAAATCTAGCATATCAACATCAATATTTCGTATCGATCAGCACGAGCGATTCTCTGCAGTAACTGCCTTATCTCTTTGTGTTGCGAAGCGAATTAAATCTATATCTGTAGAAATAGTCCGCATGCGATAATCGAGTTAGAATACAGTTAGAAACTTTGTTTTCTTAAAAAATATGCCAGTTAAAATTTTGGTATTAAATATTTAACACATTCATGTGTTAATTTAACATATTGCTGTTGTGTTAATTGAACTCGAATATTAAATTATTAAAACAATTGAAAAAAATAAAAGTAATAAGTATGTGCACATATCTTTAATTTTACACGATAAATATGATCCATATTATTAGTGACAAGATTTATCTGTTAAAATTCAAGAAAAATATGTTGAATTTCTATAACAGAAGTGAGAGTGATTATAGACCGTCAATAATTTTGTTCTAAATTAATTTTATCATTAAAAATATGTTGATTTTACACAAAATTTATTTCAAATTATTTTATAGTTTATATTTCTGTTAAAATATTAACATAATATTAGTGTCACTATTTAACATATTCATATTATGTTAGATTAGCACAAAAATTTATGTGTGACTGTTTGGAACATGTGATATTTGTTAAATTTAATACAAATTTTTCAACTATGTAGCATTGGAGAAGAAAAACAACGCACAAACAAGTAAAAACTAAAGTTCTTCATCAATTCTCGTATATTCAAGCTAATTAT
Source organism: Cataglyphis hispanica (assembly GCF_021464435.1). Classification (NCBI taxonomy): domain Eukaryota; kingdom Metazoa; phylum Arthropoda; class Insecta; order Hymenoptera; family Formicidae; genus Cataglyphis; species Cataglyphis hispanica. Next base: position 11,271,071 of record NC_065954.1, on the reverse strand, counting down.
TTTATATACAAGTCTATTTTTTAGGAAGAACAATAATATCATTAATTATTGAAAAATGTTACAGGATCTCGGACTTGCAAGATAGAAAGATATGTGTGTTGTAATCTCTTTTCTCTCTTTCTCTCTCTCTCTCATATTAATAACTTAGGAGTGTAAATACGCGATTGTAGATATGTAACATGGAAACGTGCTCATCAATGTTATTATGCAGCAATATAATTATGCGATTCGATCGAATCCTAAATGAGGTCGGCTGGAATGGAGTTTGTCGCGCGACTCACCTGAGAGAATTGATCACCTGCTTTTAAATTATTCAGCGCAAAGACCTTTTGCGCGCGACGCAGATATATTTCCGTACATATCCTCAATTTAACGGATGGACCAGCGTCACTTTTATCCCTCAATAATAATCCGCATACTGTTTTTTTACAGGATATGTTTTACATCTAGTTATAAAGGCTATAGATATCTATCTATTTCCAGCTAGCGCCACAACTTTTTATACGAGATATGATTACGTTTTCAACTATGCTATGAATAAAATAAATAAAAAAATATCGGAGGATATAATAAAAAATATTGAATATAATAAATTGGAATTATTATAAGAATAATATAGAGAGACGTTCTAATAAAATCACTTTATCCATTAAAGATATCAAAAATAAATGTCTCTCATGCCTTCAAATGTTTACGTACGTTTTTCTTTTTCTCTCAAATAAGTCTTATGGGAATTATAGATACTGCGCTTATTTAATGACTATATATCGAGGAGAAAGCAGAAACAAAATAAACGTATTTATTATTTTTGTTTCAATCAAATAGACGAACGCATGATTGGCACGTGTTATAGTCGAGAATGAACGATCGATGGCGCGATGATATTGGAATATGCTTTTACGCTAGATTTGTCGGCCCTGACTACACTTGGGTTAACTTCACTTTTATAATTTATAACAATTTTATAACGTAAAGACATAAGAAAGATAGAAGAAAAATACCAGATTTCTATTTTGCCGCACCAGAGACGTAATTACTTGAATTAAATCAACTAGACTGCTACTTTGTGACTACAGTTTCCATCTGACAATGATATTATTTTAGTGTTAAATTTTATAGAAAGGTTTGGAAAAGCATCTAAGAAAAACATATGGAAAAACTCATTAAGTTTGTCTCATGCATTACATCATTTAATTCCTGATACAAGACACGTGAATCATGTCCATTGAAAATGATGCCATTGCAGCTGTATTTTTCCGCTTCACTCTCTTTAAATAATTTTTGTGGACATTAAAATAATTCGGTAAATAGTCCACTTATCGATCACCAGAACTATCTTGGAAGATGTAAAGGAGAGTTTATTGTTTTCCTGCCTTTTTCATCGATTGAACCGGCGATATCGTCGCGGGCTCTCGCGACACGCGGACGTCAAGCACTCGAATGACAAGCACGCAAGTCACATGAGCAGCACTCGAGCAAATAGGCACTCAAGCACGTAGAAAAGAATCGTGGGAGGGTGGTTTCTCGCCGAGACAACCACCTGTCAAGCACCTGTCACACGTTGTTTACGCGTGTTTCGTCGCGAGCGCGAATCCGCTGCCGCTCGTGTTGTCGAGGGGGTTGTTACGCGCTCGGAGTCCGCGTTCATCCCGAAATTCCCGCGAGCGGGAAACGCGCGCGGACAATTGCGAAAGTTATGTCCAAGTTCTCCAATCTGTACTTACGCAATGGCAGGACGACTCGCCGGTCCGTCAGGAACCGCAGAAAATCCGCTTTCCGCAGTCTTGCCTGGCCTGCCGAGGGAAACAAATATGGCGGTATACGATAACCACTGGAGCTGCAACGGCTCCACCTCGCAGTTGTCGTATTGTATCATAAAATCAATATCACCGCGCGTTGCTACCAACACCACGCTTTTCGTCATCGCGGGCCAGTCGCGATACACACATTTAGATCAGCTCCCGTGCCGCCCACGCACGTCGATCGGCGCTTCATCAGGACGATCGTAGAGTGAAACAAATGACCCGAATGAGAATCGAGAAATCAGATATCCCAGCTAGAATTGTCGAGCCAATTCACGCTTAATTCCGAGATGTCCCGTCTATTTGGCCGTATATTCCGTTTCGGGTCGTCGTTCCGATCGCCGCGGATCTCCGCGTCGAAGGACATTACGATCCTCTCGCCGTTGACGTCACGAAAAGTGACCTGGGAAAGAAAGAAAGCCCGAGAGAAAGATCGATCGAATCTTACTCTCCTTGGCTCGCTTGGCTCGCATCGCTGATTCGTCGAATCAATTAAGGATTCGCAGGGACTGGTTACTCTCACAAGGGAATCCTGGGAATGTCCTAATTACGGATGTTATCCGTTTTCTTTGTATTTTCTGGCGTATCTATCATTTTCACATATTTTTATAATCAGGTAGAGATTGGTAATTGTGTAGACGGTGTGTGTTAGACGGAGTGTGTGTTAATTTCGAGTACGATCTTAATTTAATCTCAATTGAAACGAGCGCTGCATCGATGCACTCATCCGAGGAATATATTTGCATCCACTCGCCGCGCGCATTCATCGCCATAAATAGAAATGGCTTTCAATATCACCAATAATCCATCCCTTCGCATCTTCCGTATTTTCGTGCTCTCTGAATTCAGAGCTTGCGAAAAAACTCAGACTGTGATTAATATAGAGAAAAATAAATATTTTTTTCTATATTATAACTTGAGAAATGTCAAAATTTTAATCTTTTGTTTAACCTGATCAATTTAGAGGATCGTTGCAGGATTGTTGGTAAAATACAAATATTTTTAAAATATTTGTATTAAAATATCTCAAAGCAATTTATGTGAGAGTGACTGTATTGATCGTTCTTATCAATTAATCTTGCAGGATTTAACAAGCAAGGTTTACGGGATTTGTGTTATCGTCCGACATGTTGTTGTGAAATATGGTCATTATGAAATCCCTTATTGTGAGATTAGAACCGATATTATTTAATCAGTATTATGCTACCTGATACTCATTATACGTATTTGGCATTTATTAGTTAAAACAAGGTGACTCGTATGATGTACATACATACAAAAGATCTTCTTTCTACTCAAATATAGTTTTTTATATTTCTTTTTGTTAATGAGTGTTATTTTTAAATTTAAATTTCACTAAATTTTATTTGAAAAAATTCTGCAGTGCTATTTCTACGATTCTGACCTTGTCTGATTTAATCTCGATATATAAAAATTTTTTTTCTCTGTCTTTCTTTGCCAAAGCAAACAAAAACTCGACTGATATTGATTCGTACTGAATCGTAATTAATAAAGACTTAGCAGTTTTGCATTCGGCATGGCACGAAAACAGGGAAAAGGGCGAATGTAAAATTATCATCGATCGTGGAAGCTGGCCTACATTTCGATTCACTGGCTATCGGCCAATTTTCCGCAGGACTGCCAATGAAGAGGACGAGTCAGTCTGAAACTTTTGCGGATTACATTGTTAAGGTCAAGTCCTCTCATTATGTCAATGTAACGTGCTGTTAACACAGAGAGAGAGAGAGAGAGAGAGAGAGAGTGAGAGAAAGAGATAATACAATGACAGCATCACAATTATCTGTATGACGTTTTAGAGAGAGATTTTCATTCACAGAAAGCATCTCATTAACAAAGGATAATTTTTTAAAAAGAAAAATTTCTCATTAATGTTTCGTAAAACTTTCATTTCATTTTATAATATTATTGAAAATATGATGTTTTCTTTTTTTTATATTTTTGATATTTTGAGAGTACTAATTTTTCAATATTATATTAAATCACAAAATCTTCTTACCTGCTTCCATGTTACTGAAAACAGAGAAATAAAAGACATTTTAAAAAGATAAAAAATATTTTTATCACAAAGTTAAGCAAAAATTTAGTTCAACCAATTTCTTCTATAATTTATATAAATTTATAAAATAAATATATAATATAAATGACAGTTGTTTTATCTTCGATAACTTAAACTTTAACAAAGTTTATTCAACTTTACTAAAAGACGTTTAGTCAATTAATCTTTAATAATAAGCAGTAATATCGATGAAAATATTTTTTGTGAGATGATGGATTTCTCATGATGTTATAATAAGCTATTGCCAAGCATTTCTTGGTTTTATGCATTGAAAATCGAGTGCACTTTACGTTCAAGTATGTTTATATCTTAATAAAGGTTCATGATGTCCTCGAGTGTGCAAGAAAAAAAAAAAAAAAAAATAAGGTACATAAAAGAATCATCAAAAAATATTTTGTAATAATATTTAAAAATAAGAAAAATCACCCGCACATATTCCAATACTATATTTTATTACGTTAAAAATTTTGAAGTTTTCATTTTTTTAGGACTGTTTCGAATGAGAAACCTGTGAGAAAAGTGATAATATTGATTTTTCGCAATACAAATTGATGCTTATTTTTATTCTTTATTTTTGTCTCACATCTTTCCTTCATTTGCTGATGAAGAGCTAAATTTAATTTTTCTAATCGAACTTATTTGATAACCGCAAAATGCGAATCGCACGTTCCATATTTTGCAGTCATGATGACGCAAGTATCGAAGGGCGTACAATAAATTGCGTACATCCTATTAATTGAAACCGCTGCAAGTCGGTTGACATCTTCCTTAATAGCGTTTACACAATTTAACACGCGAACTGCATTACGCGATAACCGAGACCTCCTTTGTCGTCAGAAGAAAATGAATATTGAAATTCGCTCCGGAACGTCTAAAGTTACGTCATCCGGTGAGATAATAATAATCATTCCAGGTAATGAATAACCTAAGGAAATAATATCTGAAAAATACCAATTAACAAACTTGATATACTTAAAGTAAATTCATTATCGAAGTCGTGCGATAGATCGAAGAGTGCTTTCCCCAAATTTCTGCATCTCGACTATAACTTTGACGAAGAGCTTAACTTCGTTTCGGTGACTTTGTCACTGTTCCAAACTCCAACTAGACCAGAGTGCTTATTGGTTTCCTCCTTAGCTTGAAAATATCACCACTTGATCGTAAAATAGAAAGAAAGCATATTTGGTCCCCAAAGAAGACAATTCTTTTAGACTTTATTCTTTTTCAAATCAAATTTTTTTTTAAATATAAACTTTCTTTTTCGATAAAAGAATATGTAGATGTATTATTATATACAAACGTTACTGCGTTGCAATTATCGTAATTTTTTAAATAAAATTTTAAGAAAGTAGATGGAGAGAAAGGAGAATAGCATTCTGTATTCTTATATCAACTCATGCTACATTTCTTTTTACATCCACCAAGTAATAATCCTAAGAATACATCCGAAATTAAAGCATATATTAATCATAACGGTGGACTAGCGGTAGCAAAATCTCTGTTTCCCTCTATTACGCAAGACTAAGATGATCTTATTGTATTTAACTCTATTTAATCATAATGCGTCGATCAATCGTTACCTTTAGCCGACTCTTTGAAACTTCGGATCAATTGAAAGACTTCTTTTCGAGGGTTGCGTACTGTATAAAAATAAATAATATGTAATAAAATACAAGAAATACAAAAGACATGAAGTATTGCGATAGTATCATTACAGACAAAAAAAATCGAGATCATTCAATATAATAAAATAATTTGCAATCTTGTTATATAAAATTTAGAAAAATAAAATAAAACGCAAATTCATATAAATCATACATTTCAACGATGTAATCGCACATGTTTGAAATTTGTGTCTCTAAAAAAAGCTCTGAGACTCACAATGCAATGTCTTAAATTGCTAACTCATACTTCTTCTATAACTAAAGAATATAAGAGAAATTTCAAAAAAAAGGCAATTACACAAGAAGAAAAAAAGGAGGAACAGAGGAATCTCCGTATCGTTTGGTGCAAAGCTCGGAGAGTTACAGTGATATAAATCGCTAAATAGCCGTCCGACAGACAACAATAGCGATAAATTATACGCGGAAAGTAATCGTAGAAGACGCAGAAGAGAAAAAGAGAAAGAGAAAGAGAGCGTGCGCAAAAAGTGTGAGCTTTACGGAGGGGAGGATCACCACCCCTCGTCGTCGTCGTCATCCTCGATGTTGGGGGTGGCGGTCGATGCCACGAAATGCCGTCGTTGGCGCTAACATCGGGAAAATAAGCTCGTCCGAAAGCTCCACCGACTGCAGTAGCCCGGCATCCGTCGGCGCCGCGGTCAGGACGAGAGTTTCGCACGTGACTCGGTCAGGTAGGCTGCCGATGGAAGCTCGTCGCTGAAAGCATTCGCTATGTGGACCCCGTCGTGATTTACGAAAATCGTGCAACGGTATATTGTTTCTTTATTCCTCTCCCTTTTATCCTGTCTATTTCCCGCACTCCCGTATCCATCCATCATCGACGACAATCGGCCCAGGGCGTCGTGAAGGCGTCGCGGTGATTCGCGAGATCAAATGTGCAAGGTGGACAACAGTGTGACATAGTGAGCAAAAGTAGAAGACGAAGAAGAGATCGGCAGGAGGGCAGAGGAGCGAGGAACGCGGGAAGACAAGCAGGAGGTGGATGATGATGATGATGAGGGGGCACAGGAAGAGGGCGCCGAGCCCTGATGCACTCGCATCTTCTGCATAGGGGGTACCGTCACGTCAACCCCGAGGAGAGAGGGCCGATCGAGCTTTCTTTGCGTGACACGATGCGATCAAGTCTCTCGAGTCTGGGATCCAACAATGTCTGAGGTGTCTTAAAATGGAACGGCTCGAGAATATCGCGTAATCGTGGATCTTGTGATGGGGGTTTAAATTCTTGCGAGATGAGCAAAACCCATTTGCAAATGAATGTTCAAAAATTGTCATGTAAAATGTATATATACTTTGCCATTGCGGAGGTAAGTTTGTACCACAGCGAGAAAAAGCTTCTAGAACCGATTGACGTCTAAGAAATTAAGCTTTGTGTGTCTTTGAAAAATGCGTTTCTCATTAATAGTTTTCTTAATTACAGAGTTTTTAAATAATCTTTTAATATGATGCAAAAAATTATCTTTACAATAAGTGGTAATCCTATATAAAAAAAATTTCTCTTAAATCTCTTGAAAAACGTGCATGTGTTAAAAAAATAGCGGAAATAATGTTACGTAAATGAATTTTTTTGTGAAGTTTAACAGTTAGCATACAAAGTATATTTCTTTAGAAACATCACGCTATATTATTTTTATATTTCTATTAAATTCTTTATATTTATTTTTCATCATCATTTTATTGGTATTATAATTATTGAGGAATAAAATAAGAGATATGCTTTAAAATAATTTGTTTTTTATTAGGAATATTGATAGTGACTTTGGAATATAACCCTCGTCTTTGTTATTCACTACTTTTTGTGCTGTAAAAATTGCATTAGAGGGAAAGTTAGACACGCTATACAATAGGGTATAACCTGCAACGTAAATCATGTATTAGAAACGCAGCGAGCTTAGGAAAAGGTTGCAGTAAGGCAGCTTGAATACATTTTTGTCTCAAACTAAAAATTGAAAGACGAAATGCCCTAAAATAATTCATACACGTAATCTCAAAAATAAGAAAAATTTTATATTTTATTGTCACACATTAATATCTTGTTAAAATAAATTAATTATTAGAATTCAATAAGGTGGAATAAAATCACTTAATACTATTTTTTCCTAGAAACTAAAAAACAGATTAGATAACAACAGGTCAATAATTTCATTATCTTTATGTTTCATTTCATCATAATATGTAACACGTGCATTTTCTTGATCGCTTTTGCTTTTTTTATCTTTGATAAAATGCATAAGATAAAATTTTATTTTAATAACATATTAATAATAACAAAGGATCGATTATGCAGGTGGATTATTTTCAAGCGATTTTGTATTGAAGGACGCAATATAAAGTTTCTAATCTCTTCGATTAAATGTCTCCACGTGGACTCACATAAACTTGCTTAAAGCTTAGCATAAGTTTTATCCTTATCGATTTTTGCGCAACGCGTAAGTATGTGTGACAGTAATCTATATAAATAAAAATCTAATATTATAAAGAACAGTATTTTATATCTCAAAGGATTAATCTCTAAACAACGTTTCATTTTTTTCTGTAAGATATTGGAAAATCCGGTAGAAAATTGCATCACAAATCCTTTTCGACGTTCAAGCAATTTGATGAGCAGATTTATTTTGATATTAAAAGCTTGAAATCTATTTCAATGAGCAAAGAATTTCGTTCCTTTGATTCTCTCTCACATTATATTATATTATATATAATATATAATATAGAAGCGAATGATATATAAATGTGAATATTATTTAACATAATAATTAATATAATTATTAATATAATAATTAATAATATATAAGTTATATATAAATATAAAGACAAATAAAATTTCATAATAAAATAGAATCGATAGCGAATGTGATAAAATTGAAAAGTCCTTTGTTTGCAATAAGAATTCGATGAAAATTAATTTATATGGCAGAGTTTCGAATGGGTATTGTTCATCTCGTTTATCTATAACAAGAACAGTACAATCTCACATCACTGGGTCGAGAGCCGATAGTACTGTAGACTAAGTTGGAAACGCGTAGGCAAAACGTAATTGTTCGACATTTTGTTTCCTGCAATTAACCTTTGTTGAAATCAAAGATGTCCTATATGAGACTATTCTCTGCTATGACAAACTAAAATCATGAAATTTATAAGATATTTTTAATGATCAGTTTTAATAATATTAATAATATTCATATTATAATAAATAAACAGAGCGCATTCTACCCTTATGAATTATTAGATAAAACATAATTGATTCTATAAACAAAATAAATAAAAAAGAAATAGATTATGAAAATTATTGATCGTCACAACCTGTAAGTATAGGATAAAAAAATGTTAGTCTCATTGCTGACAGTATTGATTTTGTCTATCTCTCCTCCATTTACAGGCCCTAGACATTGTTCATCAAAAGATCAAATAGATTCTATAAGAGACAACCCTTAGATAATATAAAAAAAGTTATACTCTTTTACCATTTGACCGAAAGTATACGGTGAGAAAAGAGAAAAAAAGTTTAATCGATGTCACTTAAGGACGATCAAAGATAAATGGCTTTTTCGTTGTAGGCACAATGCCTACAAACACATCTCAGCTCTAACGGAAGCGTTCCAGAGCGCATAGGAAGCCCCGGGGAATCCCTCTGACAAAAATCATCTCGAGAAGATGACTTTCCGCGATCTCTTTCGAAACGCGCGAACAAAGAAAGCTCGATTCTCAACAGAGTACGGAGAACAAAAATTCGAGAATTGCTCGTAGATCGTTCCGTCTCTTCGACGTCCGACGTGACGACGAGCAACGAGCACGCCAAGGACGACGACGACGACGACGACGACAACAACGACGGCGACGACGTCGCTTAGAAGCCTCCAGCACGAAACCAGCACTGCCGTTTGTTCTCCGAGATGGCGGATGAAAAGGAGAAGCAGACGTTCCTGCAGAAGCTGCTGTTCTATACGACCGCGTTCTTCATCCTCCTCAGCACCTTTAGCCTCTTCGCCTTCCTCTTCTTGGTCCCCTTCGTTATCGACCCCGCCTTCACCACCATCTTCATGCAGTTTGACACTCGACCTGCCGAGTGTATCACCATCGACGTTGAATCTAGAAGAGGTGAACAATCGGCACCTTTAACTCACCCGTTCGTTGTTGCTCCTCGTTGCATGCTATATACTGTGAGATCTCTATTCTTCGCTCCTCGTTTCTCGAGGTACTTCCTCCGCGCGCAATTGACGATATATTGCTCGTCATATCTTCATATTTCTCAGCTGTACATTCTCAAGCATGTATGTTTTTTGGTATGAATGTATACTTTATTTTGTCTTTGTATGTGTGATGAAAGATCTGTCTTTGTTAATGTTGTAGAAAAAAATTACAAATTGCATTTAATCATTAAAAGACATACATCATGCGTAATTTTTTAAAAAGAAGAAAAATGGTTTTAGATAAAACGGATTATTAAGAATTATTAGAAATAATTCTCTTTGTCTAAAAAAGAAATCCTACATATATCATGACTTCAATAGAATAAAATATTCCGCGATCAAAAGTGACAGATAATGATAGATATCAGAAACTGATATAAATTTACAGAATTGGGTCAGCATCAAAATGTGCAATTCTCATGAACGATTAAAGAAAGGGCTATTTCCAGACTGAATGAAAGTGACGAAGAACATCCATGACAGTTGACATGTTCTCTCTTCTTTAATATTCATCGTATCATTATATATAGTATAGAAGAGCAATCGTTTCCATCTCTTATTAATAAAGCTTCGGGATTATTCCACGTGGACGATCATAAAAATAATTACTTGATTGTAACCGGAAACATTAAAGAAAATTGCTTCGTCTTCTTTTGTCATCCAGAAAGATGTTTTTCTAACGCACTCTAGATCATAATAAATTCTATGGAAATAGCAACAGAAAAACAAAAATCTTATGAATTTTTTATTCTTCAATAGCATATATCTTTCATGTCATGTCATTCGTGACATACAAGACTGCAAGATATAAAAATTTAATAGAATTTTATAAATTTTAATTTGCCGTTGTAAGTTATTGTTATATATTATTATTGATCGCAATATAAAATACACATACATTTAAAAATATTTATTTCATGTTTCAGAAGATTCTTGTGTTACAACCAATAAATCTTTGCAGTTGTTATCAATTTTTACGAATCATGTTTATATTAATCGTTATTAATTAAGATTTGACTCTTTATTGCTTTCTAAACGCAAAATCAGAGATAAAGAATTAGTGAAAAATTGCTTTTATATTTAAATTAACATTAAAATGGATCAATTATTAAAATTAATCAATTATAAAATTATTAAATAGAAGATATAGTACAGACTCATGATATAATTGACGCAACTGGTGTCTTTGTGCTCTCGGGTACCCCGAGCAAGCTTATATATTCGAAGTCCCCCCCCCTCATTCCGTCACTCAATTCTCATCTCTCCACAAACGTCAATAGAGTGCAGGTGTTTTCCACGATTGAGCACCAGTGCTGTCAATATCCCCGCAAGTTATATCACAATGCAAAGCGGTTCTTGATGGTACAATTTCTTATTCCAATATTTTCTGCTTCCGTCTTCTTCGCTCTTCGTCTCGTGCATGCATGTTTTCTGTCTTCGTTTTTCATGCATCTATCCTCTCGCATAGTACGTCTGTATGTGCATTATGTATTTAGAGGTCAATTAATACTCTTGAATTGTCGAAAACACCTTTTCATTTAAATGTCACTGACAGATGGTGAGATATTTTTCAAAAATCGATAAATCAAAAATTATTTCGAATATCAACAAATATTTTTTGACGAAAGTTATATATAATGCTTGTCGATTCACATTTGCAAGCTTCAAAGCTCAGTTTCGCATTTTCGAGTTAAAAATTGTTATCTTGCAATTTAATTATTGATGTCTCAATCATATATTTACTTTTACAACATATATATATATATAGTTATATGAATGTGTCTATGTGTGCGTGAATCTCTCATTCTCTATTCGTTCATGCAAAGTCGAGTATGTATGTATTTGATGTATTCATGTGACGCTTGAAATATATTTCATGGCCGAATTCCCATGAACGATCGTTGAGTTCAGGTGCGAGCAATTGCTCATGGACATCCTGTAGAGAGGGTTGCACTAAGGAGCTGTACGATTGTACGCAAATACGCGTCAACTATAAGCTACCAGAAAACGTGTCCGAAGGAGCGGATGAGGAAGGCGAAGTGGTAGGAGGTGTCGAGGACGACGAAGAGAATAAGCGGATGTCGCGTTACGAGCGCTCTTTAGGCGAGTATGTCGAGAACCTCGACATGAATATCGCCGTGGATGACGAGACCGGGCTGTTGAAACCTTCCCCTACAGGTACAAAATGATTAAACAATCGATATTATCATACGTTTAATCTGTTTTCTATCTGGTTCTATTTCGTTCATGTCTGTTTTTGAAAACATTTATACATAATTAAATGAAAAAGCAATTTCAATTATATATAATTGATTTTACATATGCATTAGAAAGCCGTTTATACCGCATTATAAATATCATAAGATTATAAAATTTTGTTCTGTGTTAGCCAATTGAGATGTTAGACTGAAAATGATACTGCAATATATATTTCCGTAATTAATAATTATTTATAATAATTTTATAAACAATATAATTATAATTATATATAATATAATTATAATACATATATATATATATATATATATATATAATTTATTTAAATTTATTTTAATAATTATTTACTTATGAAATAAACACTTATCGCATTTTTGACGATTTTATTAGCATGGATTTGAAAAATCCTCAATCTCTCTCTCTCTCTCTCTCTCATAAATTATTCCAATTGACTCTGTATAAAGGAATAAAAAAAATTGCTAGAAACAGATATGGGCTTAATGGATTCAATAAACGAAGAGTTAAAACTAGTGGTCCTGCGGGAGAGATAACTTTCATTCGTTCTCCGGTAAACCTTTATAATTTGTCGCTGAGATAGCGTACTATATCCACAAGTCATTTCACGCGGTTTTCACCCCGTCCATGCGGGTTCATTTCTCCGTTACTCCCGCTGGAGAATGTCCGTAGCTGAACAATAACGAGAGGAAGTTCGCAGGTTTCATGGTCAACGACTCCTGGTACTTCACCGGGGCCAAGCTGTTCCCTAACGTAAAAGGCTGTGGATACCCTCCAATGCTGAATTGCACTATTTTCTACCGGCAGTACGCCAACATAGGACAGAACTTTAGCTGTTACTACTCGAAAGTGGATCCCGGGATAGTCATCAGCGACCTCGACATGTGGCAGGTCTCTGAGTTATTGTAATATTTTCTACATAAGCAGGATTCTTTAATCCTCATCTCTCTCTGCATCTTTCACCTTCTCTCTCTTTAATCAATAAATCTGATTCTCGTACATCAATTCCTGTCGTTCCACGCGTCGTGATGACATCCGTCGGATTAATGTGGATTTTAGATTTCTCGCGGTATAATCCAGTGACCGAGTTATTAGTCTGCAATTTTCGCTCTGCATGTGCGAGTCACGCGAAAATGTTATATGACTTTTGCCCGACTTTACGCCGGGAACAAACATGCACTTGAGAATCGATACTGCCGGCTGTCTATCGAGGAAAACATGTTATACGATCGAAACAGTTTTATAATTGAAATATACATGAAATAATTAAATAAACTACAACGATAGATTCAGTACCATCTTTAAATAATTGGAACACAAGGCAAACTTATTTATCCGGTTCTCACTTTGATCGCGATTCTGTGCCGTAAACAAGTCTCACATTTGTTGCCGCAAAATATTTATTGTTTTTTTTTTTTTTATTGGCGTCAGATGTTTGTCTTCGCGAATGTTGAAAATTGAATTCGCCAAAATTACATCGTTATCGAGGATTGATCTCAGCTACCGTATGCGAAATGTAAACAATCATAGGGCGAAAGGGTATTTTTCCGAACGTGAAGCACGGAAATGCGATCGTCCGCACGAGGAGAGGACAATGCATTTCAAGCGGTTGAATGGGCGGCCGATGACAAAGACGGAAGCCATCGCGGTACGCCGCCCGGAAGAAAGGAAAATTTCTCTCGGCGCACAGAAATCCAATTTCCACGAGTACGTGTCGACGAGCTATTATAAAACACCGATAACATCGGCGATCTCGGAAAGGCCCGCCGCTACGTTCTCGATGCTGTAAAAATATTGCCAATCCTTCGAGCAAATGGACGACAGGAAGAAATAAAATTACGTGTCGTGAATAACATTGCTTATGGGTATACTTTCGCTGAATTTGCGAGAGAATATATTTTACAGGCCGTTGATCCATATTTTGAGATCATTATAGCAACATTGAGAAATGTTTGTTAATTAATAAAGAAATGTTTGTAAATTAATTAGAGAGATTAAGAATAATATATTAGATCATTTCTCGATATGAGAATCGCCTCTAATACGGCTGGCCATATATGGTCCGTTACTACTTGTTGAATTACACTTGTATACAATCATCTCTTATAATATAAATACTGCCTGTAATATGGCTGATCAAATGATCTGTTGCTATTTGTTGAATAATAATTTCTTACAATATATGAATCTAAACATATAAATACTGCCTTCAATATGGCTGACCATACAATTTGTTACTACTTGTCGAATTATATACAATTTTATTATTTACTAATATCATTTACGTTATAATTTAAAGGATATTGATATTTTGCAACCGTGATTTGGAATATTAAAGTAATCCTAGGGCGCGGAAGGAAGAAAATACGTTCCTTATGTACAAAAAATTTTAATAGGTGTAATAGGAAACTCTCTCTTGAGCGATGAAACTCTCGTAAAAATTTTTCAATTAATCTTCCAATCAAAATTCGTATGCAAGATTCTTTCCAAAGAATACGCTGTTTAATTAAAAATTAAATCCATCTAAACTCCATCTAACTTCGATCTAACTCGAGTCATATATTTGAAACGCTTTCTCAGGTGTACATGAATCTTGTGTACGCGATGGCGATTCCGATACCGTCTTTCATAATCTCGGTGATATACCTCACCATCGCCTACTTCAAGATCTACAACGAAGACGAGGAAGTCCTCGTGGGTGGCGAAGAGGGTGAGGAGGGGGAGGAAGGGGACGGGGGTGACGGTACACCCTTGCCGCCCACTAGCGGTGCATTGACGCCCGGAAGTGAAGCCTTCAGGGAGGATTTGGCAAGTTTCGGGCACCAACTCAAGGTTGCGATGGCCGACGACATCAGCAGGGAAAGTCTTGATGGCATTCCTAACTCGCTCTCTCTTCAGGGGTAAGCACTGCTTCGAAAATCTCATAATATCGATTATCTCTTGAGAAAAGCACGTGTCTGACATAAAGAGACTGTTCAGGCTCGTTATTTTACTTGTATCTCGATCGTTGATCGCCTTTTGTTCCTTGTAAACTTTCATAGGGCTTCGAGAAAGCTTTCTACACAAGCGTCGATTTAAATAGGCTTCAATCGCTTTAACCGCAATCGCGTAGACGATTTAGAATTATTTTCTAAGAACGATAATCCTGTCTAAACCCTCCAGTAAGCTATTTTCGCGCAATCTTTATTCAATAAAAATATACAAAGGATATATACAAAGAATATTCAAAAGTAGAACAAATAATAAATCCTCACAATTTAGGATGAAAAAATATCTGTTATTCTGATCACAGGAAAGATATTTACGTTGTCGTAACATTAATGTGACTTAAATACTTCAGAGAGAGAGTCAAATGCAATAACTTTACGCCAGACATAAAGTTGTCTGAATGAACACGACGAGAAATAGCACGCTGCTTCATAAATGTCATTTTCTAATCTCCACAATTTTTATTCAAGTATGACGTTGGCAAGAATGTTCAATATCAATTTCCCTCATCGTTTGCGGCAAGAGAATCGAAGGTGTTCCATCTAAGTGAATAAACATTACTGTTCTATATAAAATTGATTAATGTTTCAATCGAATCGACATGCCTATCAGCTGTTCGCAGACAATTCGAAATATTTATATGTTTCTCCAGCTATTTCAATCTGGAGAAACACATTACTTGACAATAATAAGTGCAATGTGTATTTTATCCAATGCCAATATTGGCGTTTTGAGGGCCTTATACGTAAAAAATGTTTACTATGAACGTGTATCTCCTCAGTGACACAGTCACTTTATTTAATACATAAATGATACAAGTAGCGATATTCTTAAAAAGTCTGACATGAAATCTTTTTGCAATAATACAATCCGGTCATAACTAAATCCCATCATATTGTCCCATGCGAATATGTGTAGCTTGAAAAGACAATATTGGACATATATATCGCACGTATGTAGAAAGATTATATTTGTTGACATTTTCATTGACAGTTCGTTCGTTGTTCTACATTACGTTATCCCGGCATGTTTGGAATTAATCACCCCGCAGATTCTGAAGCACCAATATCAGGACAAATCGATTACAATAATCCTGCAGGATGTATAATATTGTCCAATAATATCCAATGACCGACGAGAATTTCAAGCTGTAGCAATCCGAATTTCCAACGCGATACACCCGAATGCTTTCGATTGTGATCGAATGTCGCTTTCACGAGTGTAGAATAGAGATAGCATACATTCGCGGAGAATAAAATGATTTATGACCTCTGTAAGGTATTCAATAAATAGGGATGGGATTATGCGTGACATAAGCGATAGAAATCGCATTATATTTCTGTCGATTCTTCGATTTTTCTTTTTTTTTTTGCGCTCAATTTTATAAGAATAATTTATTCATAAAAAAAGCGCTCTATCGGTGTAATAAAATGATGGCGCAGTTAAGTGCTTTCGAACACACTACTATAGCGCATCTATCTATAAATAGCGACTCGGGATGCAGGGTGATATAGGTCGCACGGGACTGCGCGATAGACTGCGAGTCGCCGTTGCTTCTCCCACCCATTCAATTGCACGTACACGGAGAATAATCTATTCGAAGCACCCGATTCATATCTACCATTCAAAAGGCTGCGACAAAAGCAACGATCAAACACTTGTATTCTTTCATCTGACATTTACGACTACGTTACGCGACGAATGTGTTTTCATAATCCCACTAAAGTGTATTTTCGCAGACACGTCAAAATGTCATAAATAACATCCAAAATATGCGTGTACCGTGAAAATTTGCGGTATAAATTTTTGAGTGAATAATGCACGAGCCACTGTTCGAAAATTGTTTCCGAGCCATCCATGTCATTCTTGAAGAACTATTCGCAACATAATTTCATATATTTTTATTTCAGTTATCTTTGTCAAGGAGATATAATAGCAAATAGTCTTCTATGCAAAGCGGGGCGAGAGAAAGAAATGCAATCTACGATTGAGAAATGGATGAAAGAAAATAATACTTGTTTTACAGACAAAGAATATCCATTCTTTTATTTCGAAATCGCAAAGTATCAGAAAATCGTATTTCTTCGCACTAGAATACTGATATAATTTTCTCCTGCTGAAATTATATGATTTGTCTCTTTTTTTATTTTCATAGTGTATCTAGATATATCAAGCTTTATATTTGTCACATGAAAATATAAACATTAATCTTCTTAATTTTTTTTTGACAAATTTTATAATTAAGCGCCAAATGTAACGTAGGGAGATCTTCGCGTGAATATATCTTTTGAATATTAAAAATTGTTATTTAATTTTATTAGAGATAAAATTAAAAGATCAAAATAAGATGAAAAAAAATTTTGATAATCACAATCATTTTTTTTTTTTTTTTTATTTGAAGCTTAAAAAAACTTGTTATCTTACAGAGCAAATTGCTAATTACTTTATTTAACTTGCTTATTTTACCTGAGTACATACTTGACGCATGCTTCCGTGCGACACGAGTTTGCATGTGTGCTTATAAGATCAATCATCAGACGACGACGTCGATCCCCACGCGATTGAGAGAACTTGTGGTTTTGAGATTTATGCGGAATGCGTGAGAGAAACCAAGCAAGGACGCAAACATTGATTCTGACCCAACAACCACCCAACAAGCCCCGCCTAACTCACCCTTGATTTCTCAACCCTCCTCATGGTTTTCGAATAGCTCCTCTACGTTACCGAATTCTCGCGGTCCCTGCTCACGAATACTATGCGAGCTTACAAACTGAGGTATTAGGGTATCGTTCGCGCTCTATGTATATAGAGAAGTAAGTTTGAGATATCAACGAAGCTTTGTATTCATGAAATAAACTAATATGCGAAAAACTGGATGGAAATGAATTAAGTTAAGATATACAGAAAAGAAAAAATATAAAATATCCTGATATGTCGAAAGAGTAACATATTAATTACAATGCTGTAATCATAAATAGGTACAATTAAATGAATATTATATGTATATAAACATTATTTTTCGAATGAATTAAAAAATTTAACTAGCTACAGATTTTCTAAATATATTGTTTTTTTAATTTAATTAAATTTAATAATTAATTAAATAATTATCCAATTTAATTAAATTTTATTTGTAAAATAAATAAAAGTTAAGACGTTAAAGGCAAGAGAAATAATAATTCTCCTTTTGTAAGCAAATCTTTTTCCCTTACAGAAACTTGAGCAAGACGATGACGACGAGTATCTCGACTCCCCCTGGGCCGACGGTGGCAGTCTGAAGCGGCACTTTCAAGGTCTGAATAATATTTCGTGGAGACCACACTGAGCGATTCTTATGTCGCGTAAAAAAAAAATCAAGACGTTACAAGACTTGGCTAAATAAAAGCTTCAACAACCGAGGAAGAGCCAAGTTACCTTTCTCTCAGGATCGACTAAAAAAAGAATCCACCCTCGCGATTCACGGAGTGAACCAGAGGAACACTCGGTATCCCGAGCACAACTCGAATATGCGGTGATTACAGAGGAAATCTTGACAAATCTGCCATTCTCTCTATTGTAAATCTGTCCTCGACTAACAAAGACAGCGCCAATTACACCTACAGATATCACGACGATATTTTGCGACGAACTTTTTCGTACTCGATAATAGCTCAATCGCGCGAAGTCGCATAAGTATATCATATAATTCTGTCGCAGCTCGCGCGCACCAGGAGATCCTAATTCTCTTCGAGTGCGATGCTCGAATACGCCGAAAAAGTTCTTCGTTTCTTGCAATGTTTAACGTTTGGCACGCGGTAAGCCATTTATTCCGCGTGCCGGAATTGATTTACCTCGCACGATGCCTTCTTCGTAGCTTTGTCAAAGTGCGGTTCGAAGCCAGCTCGCGTGTATCTCGTGCCTATCGCATTCCGCAAACACGAAGAGTCTGTCCTTACATCGTATATGCAAGCGCGTTCGCAGCGTACACGCTATATATTTTTGAGCGATTTTCCACAATTGCGGCGGCAGATGATTGTCCTGCGTGGAGGGGAAAGATAGATCTGTCATTTTGGAAGCGACACAAGACCAGAAACATTGAAATCCATGCTATTTCTGAATAAAGAAAAAAAAGGATGCATATGTGTGAAAAAATTATAAATGTCAAAAAAATTTATATATTATACTACACAGGATAAAAGTTTATAAAATGACAGATTATAAATCTGTCTCTTGGCGAGTCGTAAATTTCTAGATTGACATACCATTGTACGATTCGATCTCACAAAGTTACGGACTACGTGCTTCTCAAAACAATCGATATGAATTTTTGCAACGAAAGTGCACTCCGAGTATATAAACAAATGGCTCTCTCTCTCTCTCTCTCTCTGGTTCACTCAACGATACCGAGCGGACGTCCGGAGAACGCAGAGGAAGGAAGGAAAAAAAAGGGACAGATGCGTGCAGAGAATCAATAAACTCGCAGCATCACACGCTATCTGTATATTAGGGTCACGAGTTATCTATGGACTAAAAAACTTAATCAGTAAACATTACGAGCTAAGCTATCGTTAAACGTTACGAGTATTAATCAGGTAATTCGCTTGCTGTGTGATCATGATGCGTCCACTCACCCATGCATCGTAGACACTTTTTATCAGACCACGACACACCACATCCGTTCCACTTTTAAACTAAATTTGGCGACACGCTTTTTTGCAAGTATAAAACGCGCGATTCGCAAGAGTCCACCCCCGCACCCCGTTGCGGCCTCGTCCATATTATATATATTTATAATCTCCACACGCACAAATTCCAACGTTTTTTCAGGTACCTGACTGACACACATGCTCGAAGAAACGTAGGTACCACTTCGCGAGTCTTACGACTGCTATATGTATACATATATACATATACATATATATATATATATATATATATATATATATATATATATATTTATGTGCGTTTAAATCGATACGAGTACATACAAAGCGAAGAAACACGTATAGCAGTATATACACATGACACAAAAGCAAACTTCAGCGAGCACAAATCCAGATACTCGCTGTTTTTAAATTTGTTTTATGCGCTCAGTTATGATTTTTTATATCTCTAACAAGATAAATTATGGCGCAAATTTTTTTATAGAGAAACAAGAAGAGAAGAAAATAGTATCAAGAAGCTAAAAGAAACAGATATGTCGTCATCTAAATCTTCTCAGTATCGTTTGTATTTTGCCATTATATTTTTACATACGATTGAGCTACTTCGTTGCTTTTCGAGAAGAGGCGAAACTTATATTTGAGCTTTGTGGTTTATAAATCACGATCTCAATCGTAATGAGTTTCACGCTAGTTTTCAAAAAAAGAAAAGAACGGCTTATTTTATTAATTATCGTTTTAATATCAACGGCGAATATAATTAGTTGTACACATCATGATTTCATAAAGCGCTAACGTCGCCTGGAATATCGACCAAACGTTTGCCGTATGGAAACTAATCCTACGAATAATACAGTATTGTTTCAAGATATCTGAATATTTCGTTGTAACATTTATATTGAAACGTTGAGTGCTTCATTAAAAAGGGTAAATTATTTGTAATTATTTACGATGTATGTGGAGCTCTCGAAAATGTTAATATTCCATGCGGCATTAAATTGATCAAGGTGTAAAAAAAAAACCGCAATTAATGCTCAACATCGATTCGCATTTCCGGAAATTCTGCTATTTCTGCGGATCATATACACACGTACACGACACATACTATCACGAAAAACACATTCTACACACATCGATAATCTATGAAAAAGAAAAAAAGATAATTGAATTGTTTTTATGGATTAAGAACAAGTTGTCTGTGATCTACAATAATTAAAAGAATATTTAATAAGTATTAACAGATACAAAAGTATAATTGATATATAAAATATCGATAAAATATTGAACGAATATGGAAGAAAGAAAAATAATGGATCAGATTTTATTGATACAAGTTAAGCGCAGGTTTCTCGAGGCATTGGTAGAGCAATACGATAGCAAGAGAGAAATAAAATATCGTGTGAAAAATTAAAGTCGCTGCAAAAGAGAATTCTAGAAAAAAAGAGGTATATTATATATAATTATAACAAAAATATAGAGACTTATACGATAGAGCACGCAACGTCAAAACATTTTAAATCGCTGTTGTTAATTTCTGCGAACTCTGTACTATAGAACGCGCTTTTCCCACATACTTCTTGTATGGAAAAAGCGAGCCAAAAGAGAGAAAAAAAAAAAAGAGTATGCTTCTATTCTTTGAGCATATTGAAAGCTTGGTATAAGCTCTGTTAAAAGTTTTAATTGGTGTGTATTATGACCAGGCAAATCTTTAGCTATAGAATCTAAAAAAATCTTATTGAAAAAATTATACTATGAAAAAAAGATATAAAAAAATAAAAAAATCTCTTTTGACTCGTCAATGCGCGTTCCAGTATATAAAGTTCAGTGATCTGTACTAACTTGCGATATAAAAACAAAAGTGCGTGCTGCGTTCGGATCGTACCAATAAATAAATAAATAAATATATATTTTTATTTATTTATTATATGGTATTTGACCGTCGCGGCTAAAAGTACATAGGATTAGATAGATTTATAGAAGCGCAAAACACCAAAAATCGTTCCTTCCACCCGCTCCGGCCGTGTATTCGATTATCGATTTTAAGTATATCGCATCTCATACGTGAAGTCAAAGCTCTGTGAAACTTAATAAAAGCGCACCTCGAAACGCAATTTGCATCATTTTATTAAAATAATAAAAAAAAATAAAAGAAATTATATACTTGCCCTGAATAACATCATTGAATAAGTTATTCAACGAGTGTGTTTGCAAAAGATAATTTTTGTACAGTTCTTGCACACACAAGAAGAACGTGCAACATCGCCGTCGTCGTCTTTATATTTATGTACATTTCAATTATTATGAATTTTTCGATATTATTATCGAACTATGATCGATTTCGTGTGAAAGTGTATATGGCTTTTTCTGCGGTTAACAATAAAATGTTGTCAAAGCTTTTTTCACGATATATATTTTATTATATTTTTCTTGTACCTTCTTCTATCTTAAACTTACCCTAATATGTCCTCATTTGTCGGTTTCAATCTCATATTCCCTAAATAATTATGCATTATATTATGTAACATGTGAATCCAATTACATGGTAATTTTTGTGATAGAATAAATTGGTTTCAATACACTATTATTATTAATAATCAAGTTTTTATTCAGATATAAAAAATTTAATATAAATTTTTGAATAAGTTTCCTCCTTTCGTATCACTGCACCACTGTAAAAAATGCTGTAACAAACAGAAATTGATTACTTTTGTAAAAAAGAATTCAGAGTAGAAATTTAAATGCCGTACAAATATCAGTAAATGAATAATTTATCATCTTTCATTCAGGACTCTAGCCACAATTCATCAGATCATTTATTATATAAAAAGATTATTTGTATATATGTAATCTATTTATATTTTTGTAATAAAAAATGTTATTAACAACTTTTTTTTATTTAAAAGAAATTTAGTTGACTATATCATTAATAAAACGCAAACTAACTTGTTACAATATTCTTTACTCAATTCATATTTTCTATCATGCCTAATCGTTTTGTATCAAATTTTTTTTCTTTTATATGTTAATCAAGTATGGGTAAACTTTACCTTTTTTTCACTTGTTGGCAAAAGATATTCTTGAGTGCCTCGTGAGATCCCTGTACAAAACATCTTAATTAAAAACTAGAAGTAGATAACTAATTAACCAAAAAGCAAAATGTAATTCAAGACTTGCTTCAGTTAAAAAAATGTACACGTTGGAATTAGATTTTTGACATCAGGTTTCAGCCCCGAAAGAATATCATCATTGCAGTCTTGATATTTTATATGAATATTGATAAAATTATAATATTAAATATTTATATCAATCGTTTTTAGGATATATATATATATATATATATATATATATATATATATGTATATATATATATACACATATAATATATTTAAAACATGTGCGCACGTATTTTTTTTTTTTTAATAAATATTTCTTACAATTATTCTCACCTTTAATTATAATTGATTGTGTCCTATGTATCATATCAATTTGCGTCCTCTTCACTATGGACCTTTAACACAAAAATAAAAAATAGTGAAGTTAACGACATATGCATAATATTATCATATTAATTGTGTATATAATGTCTCGATTAGATTCAGTACACGTTAGGACAATTATAAATCATTAGATCATTAGATCAGAATCATTTATAAAAAATCTATCATCATAACAAACAAATCAGTAAAATAAAAAACAATAATATATATATTATGTGTGTGTGTGCATATATATATTAAAAATTTTACAAACCTTAATCGTATACAGACTAAGTATTATATACTTCATGTAATAACGTTAAATATGGGCGTTGTTTCAAGATGTCAGACTGTAAATCATAAGAAAAAATAATATTATCGAATGTAAAAAATATTCATCAATATCAGTAAAATTGTCTAAGCGTTATCAGTACGTTGGAATCTTTTTACTATCACAGATCTTCGAAATAAACAATATTTATGTTATAATGTGCTTATTAAGAATGAATCAGCAAAAGATATAGCACAAATTATTGTAAAATAAGAGAACTTTATATATACATTTCTATGCAAAAGGAAAATTTAATCACACATATAGATAATAATTAGACACAACTCTAATTATTAACTCCTAAAATTCTTTATAAAACTAATTGAATAAGGTAATATTAAAAAATACCTATATATATTTCTGAATGATCTTTCTGTTCAACCAGCTGGTGCGCAAATCTGAAAACATATAACGTTTGATAAATATATGCTTGTTAAGAATGTCTTTAGGTGATTTAGATTTTAAAAACTTGGACGTTCATGTATAATTAACTTCAGCCTATAAAACACGAAGTACAAGTTGTTTAATGAACTCTGATAGCATTATGTATTTTATTTCAATTTTTTAATGCAAGCATAATAATTTTTAACGCCATATAAAACAGTAATATGATTAAAATAACACTTGTATTATTTACGTGTTTTAAATGTAAATTGTAATATGTGTATATTGTATATATGTGTGTATGTTCCTGAAGTTTCATATATATATATATATATATATATATATATATATATATATATATATATGTGTGTGTGTATATGTTGATCTATGAACACATAAAAAATATAAGAAAATAATTTTTCAGATATAGTAGATTATGAAATTCATTCACACTGCTTAAATGTGTTAAAATTTTAAAACTATGTCATTAAAAACATTTGTAAATATGCCGTTATTATGCGATTATCATACAAAATTATATATTGTTGATTTTAAAAAAAGCTATTGTAGATATTGCAGATAATTCCTAATTTTAAGTTTCGTTATTCAGAACGATCAAATTTTTAGTGTATTCTAATATGTTTACCATATTATGTAATTATAGATATATATAAGATAATTATAGATATGTAATTATATATATATATATATATATATATATATGACCAAACATATTATGTTAACCATAAAATGTTTTGATCATATAATGTTGCAGTGTACACAAAAATACATATGTACCTAAAAATATATCGAGAAGAGATTCAAAAATTTCTTGAAAAAATATTCATTTTTTTCACAATGCGATAAAAAAACAAGTATTAGTCGCAACTAACTTTGACTATGTTTGTGCTAGAAACATAATTTCGAAGATATCATTAGAGTGTCTTTAACTACAAGAAAAAATTTTTTTGAAATGGAATTATTTCACATCTCTCTCTATACAAGTTTATATTATTATGAAATATTTCTTATAGCTATAAAGTTGCATAGTGTAATACAATACAGACATCTGCATTTTTCTCGTATTTAGTCATAACCGAGTGGTTAGTAATATCTATGTGTGCTAAAAAAATCGTTTCCTTCTTAATAAAATTATTTTATATAGTCAATGTCCACACATTTTCTATTTCATAAGAGTATTCTTTAAATAATATCACATCGCTATATAAAAAAGTGTTTTTCTCAGAACTAATATAAAATATATATCATCTTATATTACTTGTCACTCAAAGTGACATAAAAGTAAGAATTTGTTAAATTTGTTATCTATATATCACAGCCTAGATTTTAATAGCTAGACCTAGACAACCTTTCATTAAAGTACGCGTCCACATATCGTAGTTGTCATAGGTAAAAAGAAGTACCGTCTAGGCTGATCAAATGCTTAATTCGTCACATATGATTATATTTAGAGTAAAATTTATTAGAATAAGATTTATTATTAAATAAGTCTCCAGAGATAAAAGCGATTTACGAAGTGTAAAATCATCTGTTTGAACAATCTTAGTTGCATATTTGTTAGCCTATATAAATTCCAATCAATTTTATCAGTACATTCTCAGTCAGCAAACGTTACAAAGTAATCTAATACATAGTCTGTTCACATAATATACATGTATATGTTCTAAAAGTTACAAAAATAATTATATATAAAAAATATTTAAAATATGATTCATATTTAGTAATCGATAAATGATTACTTTGTAATTTTTGCTAATGGTTCAACGTCCCACCCGAAGATTAAAATAAAATTATGCATATATATAATAACAGTTTTACAAAATTTACTCACCTCGTTAACAGGTAGTTCATTGACTAGCAGTTTCGAGTAAGTAAGCTTATCTTGTGATTGCAGTCTCTTCTCCGTTAAAAAAGATTCTTGATTAATTATATTCAGTTCTAAATGAATATTATGTTGCTATTAAATACGGGAACGTGGAAGATTCTTCAAAAATGTTTTTTTTTTTTTCTTATTATTTAGTGATCTTCTTATGATTCTTAAAGAATCAGGACAATACACAAAATTGTCATATCATCACAAATAATGAAAATGGAAATTACATTGATAGAAAATCTTTGAATCGTAGACATATTTTGTAAAATCAGACTATTTTTGTATAAAAAAATATCTTTTTTACCATACATTGTATAAGAATTAAAAACTTCCTATATATAATTAAATAATGAAAATTTAGTATACAACTCTTTTAACAATTGTAGATTCTTATAAAAATCACTTTTATAAATCTTTTTTCAAATATTCCAAAATCATTTATTAGAAAATCTGTTTTAAAGAGAACCTTAGCTAGTATAAAATATTCTTTTATCGATATTTTCTAATAGAATATTTTAATTTTTATAAACTTACGATGCGTGTATCGGTTTATTTAATGACTATTATTATAAATTCTAATTTTTCACACACAAACTATATACGAAGTACAACTTTAAGCAATTTTGATCTTTCAGATATACGTAGATTAAACAATAACATAGATTAAAAAATAAAAAAATAAATATCCTAAAGCATACAGAAACCTTTTCGAAATATATAATTTCAATTTGTAAAATCTTGTCTACAGAAGATATAAAAAATCGTTGAACTGAAAATAAAAAAACTGTAATCAGGAAATATTTTATGTAATAGCAAAAGAGAAATGTAATCTGTATTTTAAAATCAGTTTTGTACGCAATTTATATGAAAGAAATAGAGTAATAGATAGTAATCAGTAAAATTAATATGTATATATATATAAATTTGTATATTGTATACCTTTATTTTTAAAATTACTCCTCTCTATAGATCAAGTTTTTTTTTTCACAAAGTATTGAATATTGTATTTGCGGATAGTATACTGCACGTATGTATGTATATATGTGTATATATATCTTATACTAAAATAATCACTGATGGATATTTAAGAACTGACAAATTTGCATATCATGATGCGTTCACCATGCTTAGCACACCTAGACAACGACATAATACTAATCTTCAGAATAAAGCAAATGTATTAGTGCAGATCTTGCTTGGAATCATTTCATTCCAGTCATGACATCTTATACATTAATATTGTTTTTATAATTTAGATAAAATATAAAATAATAAGGTAAAGAAGATCTAATTTTATCAAGAAGATAATTGTAGCCTGCTAAGTAAAATATAATCTAATTTTATGAGAAATAGTTATAAATGATATTGTCCAAATTTTTAGAATGAAAAATTTAATAATGTAATGGCGTATTAAAAAAAAGCCATGTCACAAGACAAAAACAAAATTATACTCTGTTATCCTAATATTATTTACATTTTCCAAACATCTTCAAATAAATTATCCCTTTGAATCTTATTTCATAATGTGATATATAAATATATAGATTATGGGTTCCTCATATTTATATACCATAAATATGAAATATATTAACTATGAAGTATAAGACTCAAGTTTCTGATGTGTTTGAAGTCATGACACGAGTTGTGTGTGTGTGTGTGTGTGTATGTGTGAAGATGAAATTGCGAAATAAATTGTGTCTAATAAAACAATGTACGTGAAATATTATTTTTGAATTAATGATATTTTGCATAGATTTCTCAGCGTATAAACAGCAATTTAAAGCAGATTTCTAAAACGTATAGTAAGTTGATGGCATTAATTCTCTTAATAATTGAATATATCGTTGATATCCAACGGGAGTACATCGAGAAGAAATGTTATTTGGAGGACACAGAATCTGTCGAAGTATCAAAACACTATGGCGTCTAAATCCAAACTTTTTCACGCATCTCGAATTCGCAAATCGGAATATTTATTCTGGATGTCCAATGTCCTTATAAATCATATTCCATCTTCTATACTACTCCTTCTCCATTTGCTCTTTGGGTTATCAAGATAGACAAGTGATATAAAATTGAGAGAAATGAATGAAGGACATAGTACGATTTGTAGTATCGCTTCAAAAAATCAACGGAACAAGATTCCATATTGCGCATTGTTTAATATCGTCGGCGTTTATTAGGATAATCGTCTGGGCGATTTCGGTCGTTTCCTTGCCAACGTCCACTACCACCACTACCACCGCGGCTACCACCCATATTGCCCATATCAACCCTCATGTCCATTAAATCCATTATCTGTCCGCGGTCATCGTTATAACCTCCCCCTCGACTACCGCGATCCATATTATTATACGCATCCATGAAGGATTTTGGATCCTACCGAAATATGCAAAGCATAAGAATTGTATGGGAATTTTTGTTGGTAATTATTGATGAGAAAGTCGTTC
Organism: Cataglyphis hispanica; assembly: GCF_021464435.1. NCBI lineage: Eukaryota > Metazoa > Arthropoda > Insecta > Hymenoptera > Formicidae > Cataglyphis > Cataglyphis hispanica. The sequence continues at coordinate 11,242,928 of NC_065954.1, read as the reverse complement.
GCAAAGAGAAACGCACGATACGCGTGTGTGCGTGTGATTTGCGGATGTACCATAAGTACATTCCGTACGGTTCAGGGCGACCATCCATGTTTGACAGCAGCACAGGTCATCGTCAATTTTCGTCAAATCACATAGAAAAGAAAGGGGAAAACACAATGTTAGATTGCTGTTTGTGCGTTGATGTGCGCAGTTTACACTGCGTTAAATACAGCTCTTATTAATATAGATTTTCTTTTTTTCTGGCGGATATACGTTCTGTGACATCGATTAATTATTAGACCAAGAGAATGCCCAACGTAGAGAAACAGACAATACTTTCGTTAGGGCAATATCAATGGGCAAATATATCAGTGTGATCATTTACTATGCTTCCATAATTTTATCCTATACAATTTATCCTCTTAAACACGACTTCGACCTAAGAGTAAAAACTCGGAATCCTCATTTCGGACATAACAATAAATACAATCGCTCTGCAATTGTATTGCGTATCAGCGAATTGAGAATTTCAAATTATAGTTGAAGTTAAAAGATAAAAGATAAATTGGTCAATTGATAAATTATTATGAAGATTATTGCTAATTTGTAATAATGCAATCGATATGTTTAGTATATCAGAGATGCTATAAATTAGGTGACGATAAGGTCTATTTCATTTTACATATCGCATAGCGATAAATAGAAATTATCTGTGTTCCCTGTATAGATAGATGTATACATAGTACAAACGCAATGTTTGTACGCCTATATTTTATATGGTTAATCTAAATAAATTGTTTTCCCAATCCCAATAAAGTATAACAATTATTAAGTAGTCGGATAATTGTTGTATATTGGATAGAAAATTTACAAACGAGCTTGTATCTCGTAATTAAAGAGTAATGAAGAATTGTCAATAAATATACTATGATACAATAAATATAATATGATATATATCAAGAAATATCGGAATAAAAAATGGTTAATTCATCAGTTTATCATGTGATAAATTAATTTCACGTCTTAAAAAAAGCTGAAAATAATTTTCGTTGCTTAAGTTAGAAAGGAACTGACATTAAGCTTCTACATAATTTAAGTTCCGAGCACAAATGCAAGTAGCAAAGAGACGTGATCAAGGTCTCTAAGCAAGTTCTTTTTTAGTACTCGTACTTTAAATACGTATTGTATTGCATAGGTCAGTATTCCTATAGATATATAAAATATATATATATATATATATATATATATATATATATATTTTTATATAATATAAAATATGAATATTATATAAACAGACACATATAAAAATGTGCATGGATATTAATATCCTATAAGAGTATGCTTGTATTGAAGTTCTAAAATAAAGTTTAAAAGAAGTAGACAAAATTGAGATCAATCTAGTTGAAGAATCTGGCAAGATATGAGTTAAATTTCCTGAAAGATATTTTCGTCTCAATAATATCTTAATAAAACTATGGAGAAAAGTCTAGTTGGGCATTTCTTGGTCAATATATAATACATAGTTACTATGGAACTGCATTATTTCGCAAATATTTTTTCGCCGCATTATTTCTTTCATAATTTATCACAGAAAGCATGATAAACGTCGCGATATCAAATTATGAACGTTTCATAGTAGATGTTCATAGTAGATGTTCCATAGTAAACGAAATTGATCTTAATGCTACAACAGAATAATAGATCACAGAGTCTCCTGTCTGCAATCATGTGGAGAGACCAATGTGGCAGTTATATTTTTAGATCTAATTTTTATGAAAGTGTGTACGAAGAGTTAAAGAGGTATTATCATAATGATAGGTATCAATTTATACCTGGCATTATATCTCATAAGTCAATTTCGAAAGACCAGAAGTATCACCTAAAATAAGTTTTTCTGTGTCTATAAATTCCTAAATGTCTAATAAACTCCTAATTATATTTTAATATTAATTGATATATAGCGAAACCTGGTCGAGGTTATTAATGATGTTATTTCATCACTAATCCTAACTACAATGTTTGTAGCAGAGTAGTAAAAAGCTTCTTTTATAATTAAAACTGCAGTTTATCAATTTGTCCCAACCCTGCAGTAAAATTTAGATATTGCGCTGTTCGCATATATAACGAGCTTGGCAATATGTATTAAGAAAATAAAACTTTCAGAGTAAAATTGGCATTGGCACTTCCCATAGATGATTTCATACCATAAAGCGAGCAATAGATTTTATAAATTGAGATATTCGTGCATCTTAAGATGCAAAACGAAATCACTCTTATCTTTAGTAGAAATGTACTCATCTCTGTTAGATTTAATAATATCTAATAGCTATATATAATAGTTTAGATTTTTTGCATACAGCAATGTCGATTAATGAAGATTATTTTGAATATAACTAAAAAGTCATTGTTGAAGTATTGACACTTCAGGTAATACTGAAGTATCGTTTTTCATTGTCCAAGTATGTTACTATGCACATCATTGATTCCTCCACATGTTATAATTATCAGAAATTGACTTTTACGATACTTTATTTTATTTTTTAGTTTTTTTTTTTTTTTGGTTTTAAAATTAAAATAATGAAAAAAATATTCATTGATTTTGCAGACATTAGAACTCTGTTTATATTGAAGAGCATGCTCAATTGGGAATAATAGTAGGGATAATATTTTATTAACCCTCCTAATTTAACTTTGTTGTGTTATATATATCACATCAATATCTGCGTTTTGCAACAAATCATGCATGACGCAATATTCCACTCATTGTAATTGAATAAAGTTTGCGCAATGAGAATATATTTCGAAATTGTACCGCTCAAGAATGGAAAAAAAGAAAATTTCTATAAAAAGGAAGTAAATTCCGCAAGAAAGAACATCTTAATGCTAGAATATAGGTTAAAAAATAAAGTAGTAAATAAAAGGGATACGTTACCACAGGTATGCCGCTTCCACCTGAAATAATACAATTATATCGTATGAGATGTAAAAATATAATACTAATAAACTATAATACTACTAAAAAAAACTATAAATAAAAATATAAATTATTACAAAATAACAATATTATAAATTTATAAGATATGTGTGTAGTTCTATATTATATATATACATATATGTATACATATATATATATATATATATATATATATATATATATATATATAATATAGATTATTTTATAAAATTATACTAATAGTTCTAATTATATCTTGATATAGTTTTAAATGATTTCTTTTTCTTATATAAAAATTCAACACTTACCATCAGGTTGACCATATCCATCACGATCATTGTTGCTTACAGAATCGTAATTTTTTCCGCTTCCACTACGGATTGCTTGCTCCTTGAATATAAAAAAAGATAATTATAAGAGAGTTTATAATAATTTAAATAATTAATTTGTCATTTTAAGAAAAAAAACTATGGGGTAGAAAATTATCATTTGCTCCAAAAGATCCAGAGAAAAATGCAATGTGTGTGAAAAGTTCAAAACTTTATTTAACACAAATTTGTGGCTTCCCTACATAAGATGTATTTTTCTCTGAATCCCTGCGAATGATTATTTTCCATTCTGTACAATATTACGAGCATGATAAGAATTTCAACACACCTGCATAAACAAATTGTTCTCTTGTTGACGCCTATGTAATTCTTCTTCTTGTCTCCTTATCCGTATCGCCATTTCTTCCTGTTGGCGACGTCTTAATTCCTCCTCGCGAGTCCTCTGTTCTTCGGCTTGTCGCTCTTTCATTTCCCACTCTCTTTTCTGTCTTTCGCGATCCGCCTCGCGCATACGCAATTCTGCGATATAAAAAATACGATTATTTATATTTATATGATTATAAAGATAGTATTTTAAAAACTAGTACACACAAATTAAAATACATACGTTCTCTCAAAAGTTCTGTTTCATGTTCATATCTAGCGAACTCCATTTGAGCTTCTAATTTTTCTTCTTCCATCGCCATTTCTCGTTTTAATGCCTCCTCCTTCTGTTTGTACAGTTCGTGTAATTGCTTCCATCGCGTACCGTACTCGTGCTCGAAACTTCCTAATTGCGCAAAGCGCGGCCCAATTTCACGTGCTTTGAAGAATTCTGGATTTTTGCGTGGCAGATTTTTGTCAGGATAACCATCCACATCATCCTGTTGTTCAAACAGTTCCACGACTACTGGTCGAAGAGAACTAAAAGATAGAATCAAATTTTTTAAATTTCAATTTTTTAGATCAATTTTTATTTTGAATTTAATAATCTTGTGTTTCACGAGTCAGCACACAGTAAATTATAGATTTAATTAACCATGTTTCCTATGTGAAACTGTATTTTTTTATACCCCTAGAATTATAACAATTGGCACTTGTTTGTAGATTACAATACATCAAACAAGCGTGGCGTTGGGGATTTTTTAAAGTATGTCGAAAAATTTTAGTAACTTACGCTGTGACAAAGTAGCAACCTTCTGTACATTTCCTCAGAGCCAGCTGAGCGGATGGTTTTCGGCAAAATTCGACGATTCCTTCACCAGTGCTTTTGCCTCTTTCGTCAACTTTAACTATCGCGCGCTCAATTTCGCCGAATACTCCGAAAGCTCTTTCGAGAAGTTCGTTAGATGTCCATGGAGTGAGATTTTTTACTTTGATCGTCGATGAATGAGGAGCAAAGCGTACCTTTAGTGCACGACCCTTGCGCATTGTACCATCTAATTCACGTTTTGCTGTATCAGCATTTGCTTTATAATCCTAGAAATAGAAGAAAAAAAAGAATAATTATCTTCTAATATATCACTATAAAAAGTATAAGATATTTTAATAACAATAATCATTCAAAATTAAACAGCCAAAAAGTTTCATCATGGTGCGTCAAACGGTAATTATTATAATCATTTCATATTGTAATAAGAAAAATTTATACAGTCGTATATAATTTAATAATAAAATAATTATATATAATTTGTAATCACCATTCGGAGAAAAGCAAAACTCTTCTCTTTATTTACAAATAATTCAGATATTTCTCCATATTTTTGAAACATAGTCTGTATTTCTTCTTCGGTCACATCGTTTGTCAAATTTCCAATATATAAACGATTCCTTCCACTAAATTTCTTTTCCGTTGTGTCTTGTGGAGGTAATTCATGAGTGGGTCCACCAATAGCCATAACTCGTTCCATTAATCGATCCTGAAAGTAACATCCAAATGTAGTCAAAACATCTTGATAAAAGATAATTATATATATATATATATATATATATATATATATACACTTTACATACTAAAAAAAAATATATAAAGAATATTAGATATAAACTTACATCTTGCGATCTGTTGGCCATGTTTCTATCGCCACCACCGCGACCACCTCTTCCACCTCCTCGCATTCCACCGCCACGACCCATGCCCATACCCATACCCATGCCACCACCCATACCACTTTCAGGTAATGGGTTATCCATCCCTCCATCCATGGAGTCACTCATTTTCATCTATTAAAATTAAAAAATTATCTCCATATAATAAGTCAATAAAAAAATATTAGGTCAGTCAAAACGTTCAGTTCAATTTTCAATAAATAACAACACATAATGTAATATAGTAGTACAACACATGTACAAGTAACAATATTAATATTTATATATTCTATACAATTTTAAAACAATTTGACAACTTTAGCTATTATTTGTGTATAGCATTAGTGCAGTTATATAGTGTTTAAGTGCTGCATCTGTTAATTAAAAATAAGTGTTAATAAAATGCATTTATGAAATATGTTATTTAAAAGATATTTCTGCTACTACCAATTTTTAAGTTTATGGAGATACTTAGTGACTACTAAAACAGTTAAAAAATGATTGTACATTTTAAACACAATGATTTTAATTAATAATATAAATGTATATCATTATTAATATATTATATATATTAATATATTTAAAATATTAATTCATTCATCAAATTTTTGTATAATTGTATCAACTTCTTACTGAATGATAAAAATATTCATCTCAAGCTTTTTGAGGAGCACGTGCAACGCACAATTTTAGGAATATAAATCGCCATTTTGCACGCAAGGACGCCATTTTGTATCTATTCGGCAAACTCTAAAGTACGTTATGGATGATTCATATTTTTTCAATTGCTCAATATTTAAACATTATCGAATTTAATGAGATAATGCGGCACCGTAAACATAATCAAAAATCTACTTATTACGAACGCATGGTTTATTCCAATTTCAATAACTATGCGCTATATTCTGTAGAAAACGTAATTTTCTTGCACAAGCTATTTCCCGAATCCACGTCGAAAAATTTTAAAACAAAATTCTTCATCTAGGATTGCTCTCGTACAAAGAAAATGCCGCAATTTCGTGATCTAAGCCTTCGAGATATCGCCCGAGAGATAAGCGGCCGGCTCTTGAACGAATTTACGTTTCATTCATTTTACCAACATGGCGCCAAGACGACGCGAAATTTTTGAGGGTGATATCTCGAAAAAAAAGGAAACAAAAAAAATTCAGGAAAATACTAGAAAAAATAATTACCGCCTCGTTTCTGCCACCACCGCCGCCGCCGCCGCCCATTCCGCCACTCATTCCTCCGCCACCGCCACGACTTGAGAAACGCGTGCCGCCTTTGCGGCCGCGAGGTCCACGATTACCGCCACCTCCGCCGCCGCCACCACCGCCGCCCGGTGGATTTCTCTCACGCGGATTTTCATTGCTGTTTTCTGTTGGTGTACTCGCTGCCTCTGACTTTACGTTCGGAGTCTCCGTTCCGGCCATGGCTGTCAGAGAGGGTTCCTTCAACGTCCTCTCCTCGGCTCGTGTCACCAGCGAAAACCTCAAGCTTCCCTACGATCGAAATTGTTCCCGTCGTTCCGTCGTCCAGAAGAAATGTACACCACGGCGTCCGGCAACGGAGAGAGAACGACGAGTGCAGTCGCGACGATTAATACGGCAACTTGGTCCCCCTCCATGCTACTCTCAATGCATTATGGGACGCCGGACACGATGATTGGGATTGGTCGAACGCTGGTCAAGACGCATGGCGATTGGCGGGATTGTCGAGTCAGCAGAGCTGCCACGTATCTCCGATACCGGATGTTACTGTCTAGGGAAATAGCAATGGTATTGATGGTTTATACCGCGGTCGACAGAGGCCACTACATATAACAAATTTTTAAGTATGAAAAAGATGTCTATCTATATATACGTAATATCAGAGAGAAAGTATTAATACTTTATGAAGATAACAAAAATATATAAAATAAATTATTTTATCGTAGAAAATTATCTTATAAAAATTATTTTTTTTTCTAAAATTGTTTTATCGAAATTTATTTTAATAATACTTTTATATACGGAACGTTCCTCAATACTTATGTACATCTGTATTTACACGATATCTGTACAATTGAAAAAAAAATAATACAATTGTTAGCTTATGAAATTGCGATTACGATTGTTAAACAATAATGCCAAACAAGAATTGGCAACCGTACTATTTCCCGTTGATATGATACACAAAGTATTGATAGTCACAAAGCAACAAATTCTATTATTCTTCTATTATTATTCTATTATTATTGATTATCAAACAATATTTAATTGCACGTATAATTTTAATTATAATTTAAACACATATATATTCATATATATATATATATATATATATATATATATATATATATATATATATACGCAAGTATAAAATTTGCAAAAAGTGGGTGCTTATTAGTCTTGTTGCGATACTGCTTTCTGCAATGAGAGGCCAAAAAGGATTTTCAAGGCCATTGCACGTTAAAAAATTTTAGTCGTAATCATAAGGCCGTAAGAAAATTGACCAATCACAATCAAACATTCTAAACATAATAAGAATGTTTGACCTGTGATTGGTTGATTTACTTATGGCTTTACGATCACGATTAAAATTTTTTAACGTGCAATGGCCTTCAGTTTCAACCCATATTTCGGTCGTAAAGCGATACGCTAGAGAAACAAGGATAGCATACGATTATCGCTCCTTGTCTGATGTTATCTAATCCCACAATCGCAACCGTGTGCTCAATACGTTGGTCATGTGCTTTCATGGACGCTACACATACGCAATGAAAGAGAGACGAAGACGGCGCGATCATCTCTCTCTTTGTCTAGCGATCAGTGTACTACCATTATCGACAATATCGAAAAGTGGATGTAGCACAGATGTGAACTAAAATTGAAAAGTGGACGTAGCACGGAAGTGAACCAACTGGCTGTTTTATCCTGCCTGAAAATGGACGTGGCCCTGTAGTTCCAAGCCGCCGTAAAATAAACGTAGAGGCGCTGCTGTACGGAACCGAGAGTTATCGTACGAAAAACGCCGGGATGGCCGCTCTCAGGCTTCTCTCTGATAATATATATGTTTTTTTCATTTGAAATTTTTAATATAACGTTTAAATAGAGTTGTGTAATTGATTATTGTGATAATATGTTACATCTACATATAAATTTGTTGTTTTTATGCTTTGCATATTGTGATTGCTTTCCGATATTGTGATCATCAGAGGAATCAAGAAAATGACGAAAAAATATTCATTTCTTTATAATATAATTTTGGCAGGTAATAATTATGCTCGATCTTATAATAATTTACTGCGACAATTTGATTACACATAATCGAATAGTAACATAATGTTGTTCAAAACTTTTGTTATTTTGATAATTAATAAAACATATTTTTCAATTATATATTATATAATTTTATATATATATATATATATATATATATATATATATATATAATTATATGATATATAAATTTCATAAAAGAATTTCTTTATGTATGTATCTCATTGCACAAAAGATGCTTGGTTTTAATTATATCTTGGTATTAAAACTTAATTGTTTGATTTATATTCCATTTTATAATATTATATATTTCTTCATTATAAAAGTTAATATTAATAATTTAATTTATCTAAGAAATAATTTGTTCTATAAAAAAGGAATGCATTACATGTATATATATATATTATAGTACATTAAATAATGTATTACAAAACATTTGTATAAAATTAATTAACAGCATCATATAAATTTGCAGACACGAAGCATTGTACGCTATCGCTCAACGTGGAGTATGTGTAAATCTTGATAAGTTTGCTAGATCCAGCATGCTTTCTTTGAGTCTTCGTTATCGAACGACGATAGGTGTGACCTAATGCTTCCGATATGTCACCTAAATCACGTAGCTTGGCCGCATCAGTTTCGGTGAGACAAGCATGATCGCAATGATCGAAAATCACGAGAGGGTTTAGCGTGCTAATAAATTCCCAAGTGATCGCGTCTACACATATATCGGGCATTCGAATCGCGATTTAAGTGGCAAATTAGATCATCCCGTAGCCGATGATTTAAGACGATCGGTACGGATCTCGGACTCCACTCTTGAATTTTTCGTTGCAGCATGTAAGATAGGTATAGCCAACTCTCGCAGGAATTGCATGTAGTTTTGTTACGTGTGTCACAATCAGGAATCAATTCCCTGAAGAGAAGTAGATTGCGTCCCAAACGTCCGCAATGATCTCGAAAACTATTAGTATGCAACATCACATACGAAGTATAATAAAATCTACCTCGCAGCTAGATAAAATCGACACGTACGCAGGACCAGTATTTTCGGGAGACTCGTATAGGTAATGCAATATTGGTAATGCAAATAAACGAGATTGATACTATCAATAATATCAAAAGTATCGATACCTTTTATCTTAATTTTAAATCGTAGATCGTGTAATTATGTGAATATTATATGTCTACAATGTATTCAAAAAATGAATTTCTGTGCTAAATAATTTTTGCATTTCTATTATGTATTTCAAAGATGAATTTCTGTGCTAAATAATTTTTGCATTTTTTTCTTTATAAATCGAAAAAATTATATTATTAAAAAATCATTAATGTATTTTTTGTAATTAACATTTTGTGTGTGCATTGAATTTCTTAATTTTTTTTACAAACTTAATTATCAACCACATTTTATCTATTTCTCTTTCTCTCTCTCTCTCTCAAATGATTTTTAAAGAACTTAAAATCATCATTTATCCACCTGTTGTGACACGAAAATACTAAGAATAAAAAAAATTTTCAAATAAAAAAAATTGGCTTCATTATAGAACACAATTAAAAGATAATAATAGGGAAACGAGAGAGGAAAGGTGAAAGAAAGCACGTTGGAAGTGTGGTATATATACAGTGTCCCAGATCTATCGGATAATAATACTTTGGAAACTTTTCGAACAAGTAACTTGCCTTGAGACAAGATTTTATATTATAAACTGTAAAAAATATCAATTCAATTTTTACAAATTATATATATATATATAGATATTAAAAAATCCTTATCTCTTATTTAAAATTTAAAATACTCTTTAATCCAATAGAACTCTCCTCTCTTCAAAATTTAACCATTAAAAATATTTAAATATTTGGATTTTATATGGAAAAGATTTAATCTCCTTTCACTGTATGAAATTTATTCCTAAAATAGCTATATAATAATTGCTTATATTATATTAATTAATGTGTATATATTGATTAGTATTATATGTCAATTATTTATATAGTCGCAATATGTATGTATGAAATGTTAATATAATCTAGCAATTTTTCTATAAATGCAATAACATAAATAATATATAAACATTCCTATAACATCACTCTCGTAAAAATATATCTCGTTGCAGAAATGAAAAATTCGATGTCAATGAGTATCAATGATAGCTGTTAAAAATATTACACTATGAGATAGAACATCCTGTAGAAGAGTGGAGGAAGCAAGGCGGGATAGGCAGGAGCGTAAACAAGGAGAATGCATCGCGGTGGTGGCACGACGGAGTACGAGGGCGAGGGGTTATATCCGTCGCTCATGCGCGCTTCGAACCCCGCCCTGTCGCTTCGGACCACGGCCTGTCCTGTTGAGGACTCTTCGCCGAGGTAGTCGAATAGTCACGCTTTAACCCGCGATCCGCGAGGCGGACAGCACTCGCCAAGAACGCGCAAGTGCTCGTAAAAAGAAGGAGGCCCCGCAAACATCCCTTCAGGCTCCTCTATCGCGTTCACGAGCCTTCACCGTGATACGTTTTCTCCTATCCCAAATCGTGGAAAAAATTCGACACGAAAAAGGGACCGCAAGTTTGATTATGGTGTGTATTGTTCCATGAACCGAGGAAGGATCGACAGTGGTGGCGGATCGATTATCAACAGACGAGGAGTCGCGTGTGACGGGAATTTCAGGATCGATGTGACCGGCACTGATGCCAGGAATTCTGGCTGCGTGGCAACCAGTTGCGGATGCGAACTGGGGTTGAGTATAGAATCCGTATAAAGCTCACCATGAATGATCCTTCGGCGTGAAATCGTATCGGGAATCTCTGTCAAAATTCATCGGTGGAGGCTCGCGTGGATTTTCAAATCGTAGAGGTGCTTCTCGAGTAATTTACTTATTTTTTTTTTTGGTGGATCGATCTGGAGAGCGTGGCAGATCGTCGAGCGTCGCGACTGCTGTTGATTGCAATTCGAATGGAAAAGAGCTTTTATTCAGCGAAAGAGAATCATTCTTAAAGTTCGCGAACGACCTGATCTGTATATCGAGGATAAACAACGATCGTGTCACATCGATCCGATTGGTATAAGTTTACAAACGCGATATCGAATCTCTTCAATATCTCCGTCGTTCAAAATATCACAACGTGCGCCTTAACGATACCAAAAAAAAAGGGGAAAAAACGAATGACACAGGCCTAACTTGGGATCAACGGACTATCGATTTCAAAAATATCACGCGATTTTCTAACACGTGAACGTCACGCAGCTTTTCTGAAAAGATTTTTCATACGTGTGCGACGAGTTATATACGCGCGCGCATTATTGAAATGCACGTTTTCCTACAAAACAGCAGCGGCTGAAAGGTCGTGATCGATCGACTCAATTTGATAACCTCCGAAAGAAGGGGTACCTTAGGGTGTACCGTCATGTATAGCGATAAGATGAGAACTGAAAAGTAAAATAGGTGAGAGAGTGATAGGTACTCAAAGAACCCGTACGTGGTTTATCTACGCCACGACAAGATTTATAAGTACTGCTACTTGAGCGAGCGTCTTTCGGACCTGAAGATGCAGACACAGCGATAATCGAATTGACCGCGATCCCTTGCATAATGTCGTATCAAGACCGTTCGCGAGAATGGCGTTCTTCGAGCTTTACGACGCTGCATCGATTTCAAGATCATTCTTCGCGATATCCGTCAAAATTTGGTGAGAAAGCTCGCGACAATAAAATGTTCGTCGGTCAAACGATAATCGTCAATTAAAAATCTCGAATTAATTGCACTCTTGCGACAAATTATTATAAACCTCTAGTTTTGTATAAAAAATAAAGAAAATATTGTTCGATGCAACCTTCATCGAGTCATACGATAAAACTACTCGACTTCACATCGCATTTTCGAAGATCGAGCTAGTAGACGGCCTCATTCTCCAATGTCTCCTAGATGCGAAAGACGGAAACGCGATCGAATTCACTGGATCCCGCGTCCCCTGCTGGACGAGTCATCCACGAGGAAAACGATGGTCGACAGATGTCTGCTCGACAGTTGATCCGCAGAGAATCAACAACTCCATAAATAAGCACGGCCTAAGCGATGATCGGCCTGTAGATTGGCGCGCTCGATGAGTCGTCGCGGAAACGAGCATCAAGAAGCAGCAGCGAGCACCATCCGAACAAGAAGAAGAGGCAAGAGAAGAAGAAGACGAAGAAGAAGAGAAGCTTATAGCCGCGTAGCATCGTCTCCCTCTCGAAAGAGCCGCGTTCCGGGTGATGCGCGGAAGTAGCTCCGAACTTCTGCTGGAGGCGAGCTGCAGCCAGTGCCAGAGCGATCAGGGGCATCGGCGTCGAGACAGCGACGACGGCGGCGGTGGCGAGGGGTACGACTTCTACGAGCGGGAGCTACGTCGTCGCAAACTGTTGGAGCTCGGGTTCGGCGCGTCGCGGCGCCGACCGCCACGGCGTACCTGCCGGCAGCGGCTTAACTTCTACGCCACGTCGGCTCTGGCCTTCGTCGCGACATCCGGCGGTGCGGCGCTTCTCTTCCTGGTGCCGCTCTACGTCGATCCGGCCATCAGTACTCTGGCGGCGGACTTCTCGCCGCAGCCGGTCATCTGCACGACCTCGCGACGTGAGGAACTTGCCGGTCTCTTCAACTGCACATGGAGTTCGTGCCGCGAGGGTTGTACCAGTGATGTGTACAGGTGCACCCACATATATGTCACCTACACACCATGGAGTAACGTCACGATGAGGAACGACACTGGCGGCAGGAACACCACTGTCGCGACCAACGCCACGACTACTCTGGGCGCCGTCACTGCCGGTAGGATCGCTAAGCCGCCAGTTAGTTTCTTAGTATTTCTCAGTTTTCCTAATGTAACTGTAAATGAGATAATAGTGTACTTAGCGAAAGGATTTAAGGATCAAACACGCTAGACGAGATAAAGTACGGGAACGAAATAAATTTAATTGATAAAGAATTTTTTCATGCTCGAAATACATGATACAGAGAAATATCAAGAAGATAAGAGAATAAAGAGGAAATTTGAAATATCTTAATGCGATTTTGACTTTTCAAAAAGACGAAATTATCAATGAAATACATATATGATTTGTATCAACAGACTAGATATATGTGAAATCCAAAAAAAAAAAAAAAAAACAAGACGAATATTTCAAATTTCCATCCTCTTCGCCAATGTTATTTGACTGTAAAATAGAATGTAACCGCTTGAGAAATCGAAATGAAATTGGAATACATTCCAATTTGATCGACATTGCATACGTGTTCGATAAGCGTAAGAAAAAAAAAGAAAAATTCGAATCTCCCCGATGCTAATCTTCACTATAAAATATCTCTTGTTGAGCAGTATCCTCCCCGGGGGACGTCGAGGCGGTGCTGCTGGTGAACATCAAGGGCTGCGGATACCCGCCGACAGTCGACTGCAAGAATTTCACCCGCGAGTTGGGTTACGAGGGCGCGAAATTTCCCTGTCATTATAGCCGGGTGAACGGCAGTATAGTGATGGCGAACTATAATCGCGAGGCACAGATCACCATCATTATGCACTTCTTCGCGGCGCCTTTCGTAGTGACTCTCGCGACCAGCGTCGCGCTGTGTGTGATGCACTGTGACTGCAGATGCACGCCGCCCCCGCGACATCCTCCGCGCGGCATGAGAAGATCCAAGGGCAACGATCTCAGGTAATTGATTTGTAAGAATCAAAAACACACACCCCTAGACAATTTTATTCCAGCAAGTATTATATTGTTTGTCATTATAGTTTAGTAATCACATGCCCATATATTTAATACATATATATTGCGTACGAAACGAGCTAAAATTTGATCTTTGTTGGTTGAATGGGATGTATTTAGAAGTAGAAAGTAGAGTAGAGTTGTGTGTGTATAAAATAAAGGTGCTTTGTAAAGGAGTTTTTCAAAACGCGTTATCGTGCTCGAAGCGAATTCCCATAATGACGACAAGTCATATATGAAGTTGAATTGGAGTGTTAATATCGCAATTATTGTAATATTACAGCTGCTGCATGAGTATAAAAAATCGATAACGAGTTAGAAGCATGCCAGAAGTCGTCCGTTTTAGAAGGTGTATTTGATGAGGCAAATAAACTTTCTAAACCATACATAAGACAAAGCGACTTAACAATGAGATGTTACTCCAACTTATCGTCGTCGTGAAACGACTGCTAAACTCTTTCGGCTGCGAATACTGCCTTAGAAGGTATCTCAAAGATCATTTTTTCAAGGATTGATTGGTGTAATCTTATTAATCTTCGTGTTCCGTTGTGTAATAAGTATTTATATTTATGTGATTGCGCGATCAAATTAAACAACTTTTTGTTTTTTTTTTTTAGAATTTTCTCATCATTCTGTTTCTCATATTCAAGAAATCGGCAAATAATTGATTTTTTTTATTCGATACATAATTTTACGAGAGAAATATAGTCGTCATAACATCTTCACTGCCGTTTGTTGAGATATTATTTGAAATGCATTTGTAATTTGCAATATATCTCAAATTTCATAAAATGCTAAAGAGTTTTTCTTTAGTCGCTTAATTTGAAAATCAATACTCTCTTATCTCATAAATGCAAGAGCAAAAATAAAATAGATTATCATTGATGATTTTTTTTTTTTTATGTAAAAAGAAATATTTGTCGAATGAATTTTTGAGTTTTGAAACTCCACCGCTTTCGCAATATCGTTACTCAGTTGAAATATTTTTACTGGCTTATATTGCTGACTTTTCTTCCTCGAGGAAGCTTATACTGCATGCTACTCAAGTTTCTTCCGCAAAGTAGTAGACTAACGTACCTTCTGACGCTTCGCTATAATTTATATGCAAAACGCTTTGCCGCAAATATTAGTGTTTTTTGATCCACGACGGAACACGGAGCGCTGCCTTAGGTATAGAAATACACATTTATCATATTATTACAGAAAAGAGAGAATCGCAGAAACGGAAATCGGATATCGATTCATCATCTCTCGTAATCCTCCGCTAATTAACACCAAAAGGCGCATTCATCTCATTAACAAAACGAGTGCGCCACCCGAAAGCCGTGACTGCGCTCTTCGTGCAACGCAATGAACATGTGTAAAAAGAGATCTCTAGAGTTATCGATCGGACGCCGTAAGTAATTTCGTGCACTCGGAATAATCGACAGCCCTCACGGTTGATATGTTGCGTAAACGAGCATACAGCCGCTGCGCCTAACTCTGATAATCCATCATTCTTTCGAATGTTTTCTCTCTCCTTGTGATTTTTTCTCCAATCGCTGAAATAGTCAGCGAAATAGTCATATAAGTCATGCCTTTTCCTCTTGCAGAAAAAAGATTTTATACAAGTATTTTATGTAAAATCTAGTAATTTTCCAATTATCTTATAGCTTTTTCCAGGTTTTTGAACCCCCAAAGTTTTATGTCATGTTTTAAAGTTATTATAAGTATCATACTACCAAAAATATAATTTACAATTATTTTGACATATCTGTCTTTTTATCGCACTCATTAAACCCATTGTTATAAAAAGAGAAAGAATTAAATTTATGAATTAGAAAATCGTATATCCAGAAACTCTAATATAATAGTAATAATAACAATAACAGCAACAATAATAATAATGATGATAATAATAATAAAACAATAATAATAATAATAATAATAATAATAATAATAATATAATAATAATAAAAATAATAATAATAATCTGAAAATAAAGTCAAAAGATAGAAAGAATTCTATATATATAATTTTCTATAATATTACTCTCTCTTTTAAACCGTAATACCTTGTCGTCCATGCCGAAGAGACGCCGGAAATGGATTTATCGAGTTTCGCGCTGCGGCTCTACGAGAGTGAAATATTAATCTATGTCCGGGCGATGGCAAATGCGAGAGGTAGAGTCAAAAGTCATGGCCTTTCTACTGTTCTTAAGCATCGCGATCCAACATTACGCGCCTGGGGGGGTTTATACAGCCCTCAAAAAAGGCTACCTTATTATCTTTCTACTTTCCACCGTTTGTCATTTCCACAACGATGGCATTAGAAGACGGAGGATCTTGGGAGTGGCGAGGGTGACAGCTGGCAAATAGCAGCCTCGGCTGTCATACATCAGAGACTTGGATTAACCGGCGACTATAGCTGATGTTATTTCTTCCTCTCTCTTTCTCTCTTTGCTTCTTCTCTTTTCATATCTCTTTTTTATCACTTCTCTTCGCGAATTCTTGCTTACTACGTATCGCTTCTATTTTCACCGTAGATGGTATTTCCATTGTCACTTTTCGTTTTTATTTCGCCAGGTCATGAGAGTTGTCGCACAAATTGTTGTAATCCGTAATAATGTAATTACGTTTACTCAGGGACCTCTAGTCCCGGGATTATTTCAAGGTAATCGCGTGCTACCTGAACGAAACTAACGTACTGTACCTCACGATTCATGCTTTTGTGTCTTGACAACGATTTTTAGTGAAATTATGGTAATCGCGATTTTCGCTCAAAATAATGCAAGTAAAGATTTGAGATCTCGCGCGCGTCATAAAACTTATGAAGATTATAAAAAATATGAAATAAAATGTTATGGTGTGGAAAAATGTGTATCGTGAATTCGTATAGCATACTTGCATTCCACAGAATCTACTTAAATCAATGGGATCAATTTAAAGTGATCTATTAAAGCGATTTTGCATGCCATTTGCATGCCTTCGTCCGATGATACATCGAAATTTGTCGTGCACGACAGAAAGAAGGCACGACATACGATACTGAGGTGTCACTTTTACCGGAGATCAAGTTTCGTATCAAAGGAGAGTGAAGATGACACGATTGCGCGTATCCTCCTCTCTCAGAATTTCTATGCAACAAACGAATAAACTGGCCGCGATATAAAACATCTCTTCTTCGAGGCCGAAAAATTCTTCTCAAACGTGAAAATTTATCCTGGCGAGATACGTTCGAGTGCCCTCGTCTTTGCTAACGGCTTTTCTTTCGAGTTTTACGGAGTATAAATTATGTGAGATAAATGGGTCCATAATCTCGGAATACTTCTATTTCCCATGAAAAGAAACCGTTTCCTAGAAGCAAAAGTTAACTCCCTTAAATTTGCACAACGCAAAGTATGTATGCTTTGCGAAATAATATACATTATGTGCTTGATAATCTGTTTTTTTTTGAGGATTAGTCGAGCTTTCGAGAGAAACGAGACAAAGCGGTGTACTTAGGCGTACTCTTTAACTTGCAACCGCGGCAAGACATAAGCGGATGAATAGGGTAAAAGAAATCCCGTCTTTTAATTGATATAACGCTTCGAAAGAACCGTCGCTTCGTGTCAATATGTGAATGAGAGAAAAAGTCTCGGGGACTTATTTTACGGCATTGCAGTCTCTATATGTATTAATGCGAGAGAACGGATGAAATTTTGAATCAGCATCACAGTATGCATTTCCCTTTGAACGTAGAAAGGACAGTTAGTTTTAAGAAGAAATTTTCTTTCTGTCTTTTTCTCGTACGAGTTATTAAATATATTTATAGTCTTCATCTTCTTTTCTAGATGTTGAGAGATCTTGTGTTAAAATACTTATAAATATATTTTTGCTAATTTTTATTCACTTAGGCGGCTGTTAAAATAATAAGAAAAAAATACATATAAGTAATTAAAAAAAGTAATTTGTGTAGCGAGGGAAATTACTGTTTAATTTTTACATGTAATTTTTTTTTTATACGTACAGATAAATAATTGAATCAAAACATCGTGATGTAACAACGGGAGACACAATTAATGATAGTTTTTCTTTAAAAATGAAAAGTCCTATATAATATAATTTAGAATAAACAAATTATTTTTACATATCCAGTATTTTATTCTACAAACTCTAAATACAATGTAATAATATTTCGTGCTCGTTTAATATAAAACATACATAATACATTTTTAATAAAGTGTGATATATTAAATTGCGTTGTTTTACATTCCGTGACATTTATAATTGACCTGATGTATATCGTAAAAGCATGCCAATTAATCTACAAAGTAACAACTTTATTCTTATTGCGATTGCGTCCCGTAATGTGCACACGTTTCGGTATGAGAACAAATGTCGGAATTTCCAATTATGCGCAAACTCCAGCTTCCGCCCGCCCAGGCCAGTTAATTTGACATTTGAGCAATATTCTCTCTCCTCCCGTACGGTTCGGTCGCATCGAACTGCAAACTGTTGCAAAAAAATTGGCAGTAATCGAGAGAAAGAAAAATAAAAGGGGTATAGATTGTCCATTGTTCGTTTCGCACACGCAATTGCATTTATTTTGCATATATTTCTCGCAATATATGTTGGTTTTACAATTTCATTAAATATTTAACGACTCGAAGCGCAGGTACGATTGTTTACAATCTTTCGTGCACGCATTCTTATTGCATTATCATGATCATCGGTATATAATGCATAATATCGATAGTCACATCGAAAAATGTTTGATACAAATAAAAAATCTAATTTTTCTCTCTTTTGTAAAAAATTTTATATAATATATATATATATATATTGTAAACATCGTATTTTTTTATTTCGATTAACACATGCATAAAACTTTGTTATTTAGAATTGTCTCGTTCTTTTCAAAATGCCTCACTTTATCATAATTATCACCTATTATTCGCGTAATTCCCCGGGCAATCAATTAATGTATTAATATAAACGCACGAACGTAAATTACGTATAAAGCCGCATATGCACAATTTTACAGCTTACATACGATCAGAGGGATTTAAAGGCGACCGACTTTACCGAAGCGCACGCAAAATGCAATTGCAGTAGCGGTGCTTAATTGCTTCGTGTTGCAAAGGGTGTGGAACTGCCTCCACCTCTAACACGAAGGCGTTTGCGGTAACGGCGATACGTCGAAGGAAGATTAACTCTATGGAGCTTAATGTGCAATGAGATTAACACGACGGGAAAGGATAACAGGAAGAGATGTTAATAATGGACTATCTACAGAAAACGGACAATTTTCGTTGCCGGTCTCTTGGAACTGCCGGTTATCGCGCGCGACTTTGATAAATTTGATAATTAAATATGATAAAAATGTTCGAGTTGCTTTTCGTAAAACAGGAACAATCATATTTTCATCATCTTTTTAAGTATCGAAGAAAATAGAAATAAATAGATAGATAAAAATAGATAGAACCATTAGATGTATGAAATAAAATTTTATGATAATTTTAGAATTTTCTTTCCAAGATATACTTCCTTTATATAATACATTACATAACAAAAATATATGTATACATATCTCATTACATAAAGGGAAAATATGGAATGCACATAAAATTTATATCGTTGGACGTTCAGTTTTCTTGACTTGTTGTTTTGTTAAGGCCAACAACGTAATAGAGGACTCGATATCTCTATTTTCTTCGACACTTTGTTATTTGTGTAAATATTTGATTAATCAACTAAGTTATACACAAGTTCCTTTTCATCAGACAAAACTTCTTGTATGGTCAATTACTAAAACAGTTTCTATCCTATCCGCCGCCCGTTCAATGGATCTATTCAGGATTCCCCATTATTGACCATTTATTCAATCTCGCGCTCGCGCTTATTCCCATCTCGCGGCATTGCAGTTTCGATCAAACTAAATCAGTTCATGACTCGTCTTCGAGGTCGCGCGTTACACACAACACACACACATGCACATACATACACACAAGTTCGCCTCTTACATCCATATATACGACGTACGATCTTATACATGCTACCACGTAGTGGCAGGCGCCACTGCTCGGTACGATTGGTGTGGAAGCCGTTATCTAGCTCACCATTAGGCACGATTGTAGTTTAATTGCTTTTGATGTACGTCCTGGCCGCATGGAACTACCCATGTTCTTTTAAAAGTAAAAGTGAATTTCCATGATATCAACGCAAACGCGATCGCAAAACATATATCAAGTTTTTTCAAAGGAGTTTATCCTTCTAATTACAGCAAAAAAAAATTACATTAATTGATAAAATCGCAAATCGTGAAATGGGAAAGCATTGAGTTGAATTTTTAACGAGAAGACTGAAGGTCAAAATAATATTAATATTGTAAATTGAAGAGCGAAACTTATTTTTAAAAATATTTTTACACAAATATTTTCGCTGCGATAATTATTTCACGCAAATTTTGGTAATTAAAGCAAAGATTTTATCTCAGAGATCTTTCATTTCATCACTTATATACAGAATCGGGAAATGTATTGTGGGAATTTAATCGCGCAATTATAATAAAAAAATTAAAGTTAAAAAGCAAAGTGTAATCATGTTTTCTTGATAATATCTCTTAATAGACTATTCACACTTTAACAGATTTAAAAAATTATTGATTGAAATTTTCGCTCCGATTTCCTCTCTCTTAGAATTATCCGAAATGATGTCATCGTTGTTGTTGTTTACTTCATATCGCACTAAAAGTTTGCTGTCATTCGCCACGCGATGATGTAAAGTCGCAATACTAGAAACAATATGAAGAGTGGAATGCAGGTCATGGGTCTCTTCGAAGTGCACTCTCATGTATGCCTCCGTTGAACGAGGCTGATTTTCCACGCGAGAACTCTGTTTTGACATTCGCTTTAATTATTTAGATGTGATTCGAAGAGCTTGTCCGAGATCAAAATTAATTAAAGATGCGGAATACGAGCATAACAATCGAAATCAATAGCGAGTTTGCGATAATCGATAACACTAATATAAAAAATCGACAAAATCACAATACGTGTTGCAGACATAACGTGATAATTAAATAATATATTTCGTCAATAGATCACTGTCTCCATTTCAAACGACAGTTATTCATCGGTGCTGTTGACGTTAATCACCCTACAACATTTCTATGAGACGGAGCTATTATACAAAAGAGCTTTGATTTCAATCAGTTTGCTTCATTTCTATTATAATTTCTTTCACCTATATTGAGAGGAGAAAACTCTTTTGTCTTATATTGTATAATATACAAATGTCGATATTGTAAATCATACGGGGAGGGGGGAGGGTATTTATAAACAATATTTGTTCAACATCCAAAAACAGAACCTTACTGTTGTGTTTTTAAATTCAAGGAAATTCAAAATCATAACTATCTAATGATCTAACACATATAGGTTCAATAATATTTATCTTATTGTTGACAATCTCTGTCAAGCCACGGAAAAACGATAATCCTAAATTAATCGATCTAAACTTTTGCGATGATGATTGACATGTTCAGTATTTATTCAGACACGGTGGACGAATAGAATCGAGTTACATGTGTAAATCTTTGCCTATTGGCCGAACGATAAAAACTATCCTAATACGTTTATCACGTCCTCACGAATAAGTTATGCACGAAGTGTAGAGCGTTGAAACAAGTTTCTAAGCAGTTCGGGGAACAGATGGCGAAACAGCGTTCATCGATCGTGTCCCTTGTCGTCCTGCTGCTAGTTCCCAGTGAAAGGTAGTCACGATACGGCAAAAAGTATTTTAAATATGAGATTCATGCATTTACCTGAATAAGTCAGGATTTTCTTTCTTTTGTCAACACCATTTCAACAGTATTTTGATCTTATAATTTGTTGCCTTTATGGACCTTTGTCAAAATTCACATTTTAATTTCTATTATACGTTCCGAAATCTGAAATAATTCTCCGTCGCATGATGGACAAATTACAATATTAATTACAATACGAATGAAATACATGTTTATTTTTAATATTGAACCCATCATATAAAGAGCTAAAAATATATAAAAATGTAAACAGTATGATAAATAATTGATACAGTAATTTTTTTTATGTAATTTTTTAATTTAAAAATCTAAATTTATATAATATAATATAAGAGCTACAAGAAAAACAAGAAACAAATAAAATTATCATTTAAAATTATCAATTAATTATTAAATTAAATTATCAACAAATTAAATCAATAAAAAATATTTATATATATATTAATATTTATATTAATATTATATTAAGTATAAATATAAAATATTTATATTAAATATTTATATTTATATTTATCTTTTATAATATTTATCTATTTCATCCATTTTTTAGAACTTATCATTTTGCAACAAGAATTGTAAATTTTATTTTACAGCTATCTTTCAATAAAAACGATTAAATATGCGATATATATTATAATATATAATATACTATTTATACTTGTTTATATAATCTATGAAAGACTTCAAAAACATTTTTTCCAAGTTTATATGCAATTGCAAAAAAATACGATTGCTTACATATTACATTTTAATTTTTGCGGCATAGTGTAGTAAATTAGATTTTCCGAGTAAGAAATTAATGCAAGAGTATGTACTTGAGCAAAAGTGGAAAGTCGGTCTCTGCGGAAATCGAATGAAGTGATCCCAGTGAGATCATTCCAGAAAAGCGCTAAGCTTAACTTCTCAGTGTAGCGAGCTAAAATTTCTGTTAGAAATTATATGTCTAATAATTTCGGAAATGCTTGAGGCATCTCGCTCGAAACTGTAGATGACTATAATAGATGATGTAGATTTATAAAGTATAGATTTCTTTTCCTCTCTCTCTCTCTTTCTTTTCATTTCTTTTCTATGTTGACGACAACTTTATAGCGTTTATGATTTATTTTATATTTTTTGTATTTCTAGGATTTCAAACGAGAGTGATGTTAATATGCACTTAATTTTCATGATTGTTTCGCGCGTGATGTATATCGTAAAAAAAGCAGGTCTCTTAGGAAAATTATATCGATCCACTTCTCGAAAGGACAATGGGGAAAAGAGCGTGATTAAACGAAGGTTTGCAAAACGGGGCGAGAAAAATCCGTAACCGACCACAAGGCTAGAGAGAAGTGTAGTTCGAACATCGCTGATGGTATAATAAAAAGAGAAATCGTAAGTTTCTTGCGGCATTTCTTTCGCTGCCGATCTTCGCCTCGAAGGGCAGCTGGCGTCGAAAATGCACTTCGTTCCACTCTAGACAATGTCCGATATTCGCTGTTTCGCCATATTGTCACGCTATTTATTCTTGGTACATGCATACATACATATCCTGCAGCAGATTGTTTGATGCAATTAGCAGTTTGTGCTTCGTTGATTAAAGTATTTCTCTATAAAAACAGCAAAACGTAAAATAAATGTCTCACCAAGGAAAGATTCATTTTCATACATTTATCGCACGCGTAAGATAAAAATTTTATTTTATGTAAGAGAGGAAGGCATTATCTCTTAGCGCAATGAAATTTGCACAAACTCTCCGGTTGTGAATATTCACTTTGTTAAGCTCTCAACAAATTTTTCTTTCTTCGAGCACAAACTGCGTCGTAACATTTTTTTCACAATCTTTTCAAAGGAAGAAAAAGAGTAGTTTCGTACACTGAATTGTACAACTTGATATACCGTCGACATGTTCGCTTTTCCCTCGTGTTCGTAGCAAAGCGTCAAAAATATACTTGCTTGACAGCTACAAGTTGCTGCTGGGGAATTCGCACGGCATCCAAACCACTGGACACGAGCGACTTGTTGTACTTCTCGGCAAAGCTCCCTTGAGTGTGCAAAAAACGTGACAGCGTGGTGTGCCAGCGCTTTAATTCGAAGACTCCCTTTTTTGTGAGAAAAGAGCGAGGCAACTCTCCCCAATTGCTGGCTAATAAAGCAAACTTTGCGAATGATAAATATCTTTAATTAAACTAAAATTCCAGGGCGTAATTATTTCTTAGTTCTCGATTGCGCGGCGCAAACCTATATTGCGGTTTTACGTCGATTTGACATTGCGAGAAAAATTAGCGCGACTTTTTTACTTAATAAAAATTTCTTTTTTTTTTATAAAGGACTTTTATCCTGCTTTTACTGTTATATCTTTCGATCTTACGATGTGGCAAACATAGCTTATAATATTAAATCATATCAACTTAAAAAGAAGAAAAGAAATTCGAGATAGAAGATAAAAATTTGTTATCAATTTTTAAAAAATTTGCTTCATTATAGAGAAAATATTTAAAAAATCATATATATGTGATTTTTTTAAGTTAGGTATTTAAGTATTTACATGAATATAAAACAGAAATGGGGATTATAATATAGGGTTATAATGAGGATGATAAAATTTTAAAAGAAATGCAAGAGAAAAAATTCAAGTCGCGAGTAAGTCAAAAGACAGACTATATTTAAAAGTCAAATATTTTACACATTTTTTTAAACCCAGCAGACTTCAAAATAGATGTTAAACATTTATAGTTGAAATATACTTTTATGTACATTTCAATAATCTCTCGTGTCATACAGATCATCATATTAAATTTTTTGTTTTAATTGAATAATTCAAAGACACACCTCTTTTAATATCTCAAATTTTTTCCTTATATTTAGCCTTGTTTCTGCACATACATACAAAGAGTAAAGTATAATTCATAATTTTAAATATAATAAAAGAAAGAAGTTAAAACCTTCCAACGTTTTAATATTAACTTTCCCTCTAATTATTAAAATATCTTTAATCTAAAGCAAGCGTATATATATATATATATATATATATATATATATATATATATATAATTGAACAAAGTAATCGAAGAAAGAAATATCTGAAATAATATCGATGCTATTCATGCAATACAAACGTTCTCCCGTGTTACATAATACTTTCAATAAAGTTGGACGTGCTAAATTACGATTACGTAACGTTGATGTAATGTCGTTTATAGATTCCCGATACAATTATCTATGTTTATCGAATAAAATGCTCGAGAGAAAAGTAACGTGACGTTCGTGTTGGCGAGTGCTGTCGGAAACGCGATCAAAAATTGATACGCGAGAGATACAGTGCCAAAAACGGCAAAATTATTGATGATTCTATGAAAAATTAGTTTCCAACTTAGCCTAAGGCAATCGCAGATCTCGTTTCCAATTAGCCTTCATTCCTTTAAGCATATATATATATATATATATATATATATATATATATATATATATATATACTCGTGATTTCGTTACAGAGAAGAACGTTTGTGTTGCATGAATAGCATCGATATTATTTCAGATATTTCTTCGTTCAATTACTTTCATCATTTTATTCATTATACAAACATATATTATTCCATTTAAGAAGTTCTACATAAGATAAAAATAAATTTATTTTATCAATTTTATCGTTTTTTCCATACTTCGCGATGCATAACTTGCGCTATAAATAATTCTGCGAATTGTATTGCCTCTTGAAATTTACATACCGCTTGTGCAATTGCACGCATTGCGCATGAGGATCGAGTTTCGTGATGCATCGTATCGTTGGTCTCGCTCTCTCTTCCTCATCTAATGTCGAAATTATATGCGAGTATTCCGGCAGTTTGAGCTGACATACACGGCAAATTGGTGCTTTAAAACGACGTTAGGCTAACTGAAATTCGAATTCTCATATTATCTTTGGAGTGCAACCAACTGCGTTGAACACGCGACATTGACGCTGATTTGGCGGGATGTTTGGCACTAATCTAAAGGCTCGTTTATTAACGTCCGCTGGAACCACCGGACATGGCAAATTAATCTCGTAATACCACGATCCGTAATACCGCGGTCCATCACATCGATGTGTCAAGCGATATATGAAACGCCCGAAAAATAAATAAATTTGATACGATTATTTTTATATCCATTTATACAGCTGCCTAGTTTCACACAAGCGATAAAAAGATAAAATTTGCAAAATATATATTTTGTGCATACATATTTTTTCCATCTATTTTTTGTTCAGAAAAAAAGTCTGCTATCGCGGAAAGCGTTTCGGTTATACTTGAGAGCGTTGTTCGCGGTCTCGATATAGGAAGGAATGTTACGCGAGAAAAAGTTGACGAGTCGTTCGATATAAACGACACACATGTGGGTATATTTATATCCGTATATATACTTCGATTAAAAGAGTGATTCACTCGCGCCCGCGGAGGTCATCTCTTCCGGTAATACTTTCTATGTAAGCATCGACGTAGGATCGCGAGTACGCATCTTCGATTGTTCGCCGGTTGTTGGTTAATGCAAGAACTTGAACTTGCTATTCGTGCGACGTGCGATAAACTATACATCTCGCGAATGACGTGACATGGAAGCTAAGCAACTATAGTAGCTGATGTGCGTAGTCTCTATACAAACCGCAAATATTGCGATTGACATACTCATCGCGCGAGGAATTTACTCGCGGAAATTGCTCGGAGATATTTCCATTAGTAATACCTCCATTGATGATTCTTCGGCATTAATTAAATATTTCATGTAATTTATCGAATTAAGGAGACCGGCGCGTTATTGCGCCAACTAATAATATTCTGTTTTCGTAATTTAATTAACCGTCCATCGCTTGCGCGCGCCTGCGCAATATAACAGCGCAATAATCAATTTTACATAATGCTTTTACAAGTATATAATATTAAATTCTCAATATACATATATGTAAACGTACGCGCACTCTCTCGTCGAAAACGCCCGACTTTAAATTATAATTAATTTTCCCGATTGCGAGTTTCCCGATGCGTTAAATTATTCCTATCGAATTCGAGTATATACACTTAAAAATTCACCGCAAATGGCATTAGCAGTATATCATGGTGAGCAAAACATGCGAATAGTTTCTTCATGTGATGTATCGTCATGGTGATGAGAGTTGAACGAGTGTTTGATAAGGTGAAAAAAGTTATGACGAAATCGATAAAGTTTACTGCCGGAAAAGTTTTATATACGCAACATACGGTGATACGTATAAAAAACCTCCGATTTTAATTAATTCTACAAAATATCAGCAAAAATTTCTTTGCTGATAAAACATTCATTCGATTGCTAGCCGTAGGCAAAATCATGTAAGATCCTCGCGATAAAATAATTTATAAAATAGTCCATGCGATTATTCTACAAATAATAACAATTTTTTTTTTTTTACGTTGTGTAGTAACGATGTTTGACAGATCGAGATTTTAACAGAGTTCGACAGGCGCGAGATTAATCTCGTCGACGAAATAAGCTTGGATCGGCAACCAAACGCCTCTCTGCCAGTTGTTATTAGCTAAAAGTTCCTGGACGTATTCCAACTTGGAATCAGCTTCGTTTGATCGCCAACTTCTTGCTATACATTTGCAAGAAATTGCTAAGCCACTCTTGTCAAGATATAATAATTGCCTTCATTTTATTTCCTTCCACTCGTGTCTATATAAGTCTCCTGCCTCGTAATTCATACAAAAAATATATCTTTTCAGAAAAAAATAAATCGAAATTGTATAATGAAATGGGGTTTAATTTAAAAACCAAATCGTCATTAAAATAAATTTTGTTCTCTTCAGTTTAATCTTCAGAGAAAGGCTATCTCTTTGCGTATTGCCAGTACATCAGAGACCTTTACACTTTTGTAATTTCGCACGTAATTTATACGGAGAGTTTTTTTTTTTTAACAAACTGAGTTCATCGGATCCTTTATTATTTACGTAGCATGAACGATTAAAGAGCTTTAGCTAATTAAACATTTATCGCAACGGATTAAACTTCTCTAAAACGTTTAACACGAACAATTAGAAAGAGTTCAATAATTAAATATAAAATAGCTGCACACAAGTCTTTTTCCAATCGTAAAAACTTGCTTATTAATGTATATGATTATCCAAAATAATTGATGGATGATCATTTTTTAAATTGGATGTAAAATCGCTCTATCCATCCGGACAAAGACATGAACTGAGATTTGCCACTTTCATTAAACCAATATGCGCGCATATATTTGTATACACATCTGGCATTCGTGTCTAAGGGCACGTAATAAATAATTAACTTGCGTGAGGCTGCCCCCATCGAATGCTGAATGCAGCCGATACTGAAATCGAACTTCACAACTTTGTAATCGGATTCGAAGTTTGCCACAATGCTCTTCTACAAGCTCGCGTCTTGTAACCACTTCTGCATTCGTGATAAACTAAACTGAGTCTGAAACTAAGCGACTTAGAACTTACTTGCGAGAAACTTCTATTCCATTACGTAATCACGATATAGACCCTACCTTGTGTTACGCACATTCACTGTCATATTTGAACATAGGGATGCGCAATTTTTCCCGATAAAGACTGTGACGCGCAATCCTCGCGAGCAATTTCAAATAATGAAATATCCAAAAAACCTGAAAAAAAGGCGGTGTAATTTTCAGGATATTAACAAGTTAAAAAATTGCTTCTAATTTAAAGTATAATTAAAATATACAAATTACTTTTTCTTAACAAAAGATATCAAAATAATGCAGATATGTGTGTTGATAAATATCACAAATGAATCATTTTATCAATACATTCTTCGTATTGACTGCAATGTATTCAAAATTTCATTGAAATTTACATATAAATTAAAATTAAAATTGAAATTTAGAGCTTTATATTACGCAAAAAAAATATCTAAAAAAAGATATTTTATAGTATTTATTAGTATTTTATGAGATGGGAGAAAAAAAGAAATGTGAAAGAAGGAGAAAGAAAGGGAAAGAGGGAGTGTCTCATTTATATTACAAAGCTCAAGATTACAAAATATACTACAAGCTTAAAATAAATCCATTTTATTACATCGCGAAATAGTTTCTAGGAAAATCAGGAAATTCAAAAATTGTATTTACGAGACACACGGAATCTCTTTTTCTTTTTCAAAAGCGCACTTTCCTGATAAAATTTCCTAATGGCACATCTCTAAGCCCAAGAATAACTCTACGTAAGCTTTGCGTTTCTTCGCCGATCTCTTCTTCACATGTCAGTGGAACGGGTGAGATTCTCGGACCAAAATTTTATCGGATTCCAACGTCGGTCGGGAGAAACGGGCTTCCGTCGCGGAAGTGGCTTATCCGTAAAGGAAACGGGTCCTTTACGAATAAGAGCACACGATCGTTCCACGGTCATTCCCTATCTCGAAGAGGACGCCATGCAACGACATTACATACATATGTAATCCCATATACACGAGCAAGTGTGTGTGTGTAGGTGTGTGAGTTTCTACATGTGCATGTATTTGCGTGTAAATATATATATATATATATATATATATTCGTACGTGAACGTGAGGCGCACGTAATGGCGATACGATGTTTTAAGGGATATAGGTCAGGGATTCGCGGGATTTCTGCACATGAATGCTTCGGCGATGTGTTGTTCTATATAAGCGCGGTTAACCTGAATTTCGTAACGGCCAACAGATCGGGTGATTCGGTTATGAGTCCGCGGAGGGAACGGAGCGGGCACAATTTTTCCGTCGTCGGTAATTGGAAATGTGATTAGCTCGATGGCCATTGCGAAGACCAGTGACGACTTGCTAAAGTTAATTAACTCGCAATCCTTAAAGTTTACACGCGACGTTAAAATGTCGACGTTGCGTTTTTTTTTTTCTCTCTCTACCGTAAACGTGTTTACGGCTAGGAAGAATGACGCGCACTTTTTCGCGTGGCAGAGACCACGCTATATAGGATTTAAAATGACAATTACACGAGCGTAAATGTATGTGGACATTCGCTTTATTTATAGAATTTAATTACACATATATTATTAATCTTTTTACTCGTATTTAATTTTATTAATTTTGCATTCTGTTAAGTCACGCTGATTGCTATCGTTTGGTGTTTTTCGACAAATATGATTTGATATGAAAAAATAGACATTTAATATATTCTTGTACGAGCGAGAATTTATATTTGCGTAATTTCACGATGCTTTATAAATTTATTCTGAAAGGCCGTTGGGAGACGACGCTTTATGCAAAATACTTCACCAACTAGCGACGTTGCTCGCGATTTTTTAATCGCGTGTTAAACTGATAACCTGGCAGCTGATGCCTGTGGCATTCGATTAATTCAAAAAAAAAAAAAAAATGGATCTTCTCGCATACGACCATTTTTTGAATTCGCGTTCGCGAAAAATAACAAACGATCGATAATCTTTTTCAAAGTCATATCCTATTTTTCATAAAATCGTTATGTCTAATAAAACATAGCACCGTTGTAATAATACCTCATGTTATCAACTTTAGTAAACGGAAATAGAATGCGTGTGTAAAACAAGAATACATTCTAGAGAAAGTAAGCTTAAAAACTGCGATATATATTTAGTATAACATGAAGAATCTTATACGACAAGATGATTTTAAAGATAAAGAAGACACAATACGAAATAAAATATGACTGTATAATGCGCAAACAACACAAATCCAAATTGAATCTGTTGCTGGGGGTCACTTCGAAGGCTCTGTCATCAATTTTGTGAAATCTCCGCGGACAATCTATCAAAGAAATACCCAGTGCTGTCAGGACTGTTCCAGTTTTTCTCAGAAAGATATTGATACATACATATATATATATATATATATATATATATATATATATATATATATGTATATATATATCCATATATAAAGGAAAATGAAAAAGAGAAAAAAAGAGGAGACTTTCACCTCCAACTTTTTCAGGATATAAGCACGGCGTCATCGATCGTATGCTTCTACTTATACGCCGGTCATTTTCCAACATGTATAATATGACTGGCATTGACCGCACGGAATCTTTCCGGCACATTACATTAAGCTCTGGAACTTTTCCTGAATAGACTTGGAAATGATTCTATTTATGCTTCAACAAATCCATGTGGAAACTAATGAAATTTAAGATTACACTTTTAATGATCAAGAATTTGCAAATAATTCAGAATCTCGTTATATATATCATCATATCATTTTGTCTGCAATTATTTTGCGACAGTAAACTAAATTTCTCGATTTTTTCTCGATTTATGTAACAATTTTCTTTTTCGAAATCATATATAGTGCTTTGTATAATGTCTTTAGATCAAAGAAGTCTTCAAAAATGCTTATTTTTCAGACTTCAAAGTCAGCATCTGTATTCTTGATTACGCGGGCAAATATCAAAATTCCATCCAAGCTTATACTCGAGAGATTATTTCTTCTATAAATTCGAAACTTTCTTTGAATTTGGAATTTCTCCACCGAAAGGTTGCGAATAAATGCGACAGCATTGTACGTGATGTTGGCGAATGCGCGCGAAGAATTCGGTCCTTCGTACATTTGTTATCGCTCTTCCGCACTCGGTGTGTCAAAAGCCTCTACTTCGGTATTCACAGGAACGAATGTCGCCCTTCTACGCCCGATATCATGGTTGATATGACAATTGAAAGGTAGAAATGCATCCATTGTCTCGCTATTCGACCATGAGATTCATCACGCTATTGTCCTTTGAATTGCATTCTTATTGTTTTGACGAAGAACACGAGGCGACTTGCCCTCTCGTTAAGTAATTTAATATTCTAATAATTGGACTCGCGCGTATACTTAGATCTCAAGGATGCTGTGAGAATTCTCCGAGTATCAGGAAATTGAAATCATACAATAAATTTTACTTTTTGTTTTAAAATGTAGCGCACACGCACACGTATATGTATATAGAGTTAAATCGGAAAAATTTCAAACTGAATAATTTAATTTAATCATTTTGAAACCAAGTACTGACTATTTTTTATCAAATAAAAATATAATTACTAATTTTTATATTTCTAAGGAACATTTAATAAATAGACATTATTTTACCGACAAAAATTTAACATTCTGCAAATAAATTTGTGAAATATATAACAGTATTATATATAACTATTAAATAATGAGATATATGTCTCTTTTTGTGTGTGCGAGTTTAAGAGTTGAATTTCTGGCGCTACCTCTTCCCTCGTAATTTTATGTTCAACATGAAAGAAGACTGTCCAGGGAGCGCCTTTCATGATATTGCATTAGCGTAATTTTGCATGTGGTAAAAAAGATCGCATTATGGCGATAGTAGGCGGCAAAGCTTGCGTAGGTAGCTGTATGTACTTGTGCCCCGTTGAATATTTAGGAGCACAGCGGTTTGCGTAAAAAATAGGGAACATATCTTAAAGATCGCTGTCAGAAACGTCCCACGCAGACGGAATAAAACAGCCGTCTCTATCATAACACGGCGAGTCTCGTTTCATTTTTTAATAAGGGGGTTGACGCCGGTAAATGATGGTGTCATGCGCAAAGATGGATCGAAACGAAACATGACTAAGGCGCGACGCTGTTAGAATTATTTTTAGTTCTGATTATCCGTGATAAGTATCCTTCCCCTTTGCCGATTTGTCTGATTAAATCTAATTCAGTCATGCGACTTGGCGCTTATTACGAAAAAGATATATAGACGCCATCAGAATTTAAGATAAAAAAATTTTTTTTTAATTTTTACACGAATATTTCCTAACTTTCAATATTTTTTTATCCGTTAATAAAATATTGAAAGTTAAGAAATATTCACAAAATTTGGAATGAAAATAAAAATTAGAGACAATAATTTTTATGAAATAAATAAGAAATATTGGTAAAATATTATAGATTTTTAATAAATATATCACCAAAATTAATCATGTTAAATATAATTATAAATATATTATTCTATGCTTTCGTAAACTGTCTTTTCTTTATATATGACATTTTCCAATTAGCGATAGATACGGTAAGAATAATCCGTTTTCATGTTTCTTTGTAAATTTTACCTATTTTTCGATATCTGCGTTCGTGCGGGCTTCGGTTAGCGTGACGCTAACGAATTTACGTCAGAACTAAAAGCTTTATACCAAGCTCTCTTGATTATCACATGCGTGCTGCGGTTGCCATAATTATGAAGGTCGCTTTGTTACGTTTCTATTTAATACAATATATTACAAATAAGTATCAAATTATTTAAACTATGTAATCATTCGCACCAACGCGCACAAAAAATTCGCGTCAAACAGTAAAGGCAATATTATATTAAGTATAACTGAATATATTATTATCAATATTACAGTTTAATGTTTAATTGATCAATTAAACTATATCGAATAAAAATTATATAAATATGTATATACGCCTACATGGCCATTGCAACAACTATATATGCAGCTTATCTTAAACTATCGGATTTTTAATAAAGCCTCCAAAAGGACGGTTAGTTAATCTAAAAAAATCCATATTTATAGCTTAAAATGGTAGTTCAATACTTTCAAGCCGGGGGATTAATGACAACATTTCGATATTCGAAACTGCTAAAAGTACCTAGTCAAATTGTCATTTAATATCTCTTATATCTTTTGTTGCATTAAACTTTTTCAAATATTAAAAAAAATTGTATTTATTAAATTATGCAACAATTTTATTTAAGTTTTTTGATTCTCTTATCTGTTTACTTTATTTTTAGATTTAGTTTATTCATTTTTAGGTTTACAAAACTTAAATACAAAGAAAATAAAAGTTATCAACAATTTTTCTAATATAATTGAAAAATATCAAAAATATAAATAACATGACCTTAGAAACAATATTTATTGTCGCTATTAACAAATCAATGAAATTATTAGATAACATTTTGAATAAATTTTTTCTCTTGACTTTTTGTTCGGCATTGTAATTTTTATTTTTTTATTTCTTTATTACTTTCGATAAACAACTATAGATTTTTCACACATGGAAAAGAAATTAATAAATTATAAAATATATGAAAAACAAAAAGTTCGTTGATTTCAATTTAATCATAGTACAATTGAAAACAACTGAATAGAAGAAAATCAATAAAAATGCTAGTTGATATAAATCTTATTTTAAGAAAAAAAAAAAGAAAAGTTTGTAAAAATACTTGTCTAAGATTTGTAAAGTTATTTATTTAAAAAATCCAGTTACTCCTTATTATAATAGTACTTTTTTATGATTGCAATTGCATATACGACTCATTACCAAATACGAAATTAGAATACCGCTATGTCTACAAAGCACAATTATCTCGCCTTCCATCCCATCATGCCCCGTCAAGACTTAGCTCGCCTAAAAGCGAACAAGTATAGAGTGCTGTCACTCTACACGAATCTTGAGAAAACGTCGTCCTCGACCTTGTCAGTTCCAGGCCGTCGCAAAGTCTCCCTCTCTTATCGTTGACGGCGAAGTCCTTATTAAACGTCGTGCAGAGTCGGAGGCTTCAATTTCGTACTTCAATCGAGCATTCCTAGGCCCTAAAATTTATGTCCCTCGAGCACCCGCGGGAGCTCGTAATCATAACTTTGCGTCTCACGGGGGCTGTGCGCGAGCGGATAAGAGCGCGTATCCGTCTGTCGCCTCTCCCGCTGTCACGCGACTGCTTGTAATATTCGCTGTAATATTCACTGGCATTTTGAAAAGGTCATACCCGTTGGTAATGGCCACGGTCGTGCGCCGTATATGTTGATGGACGGGAATAAGAGAGAGAAAGAGAGAGAGAGAGAGAGAGAGAGAGAGAGAGAGAGAGAAGGGGGGCCAGGGAGGGAAATTGAGTTAGCAACATTTAAAATTAAGCCGGCACCAATCTTTGAAGAAATTTTTAACCCAAATATAAAAAGAACTGGACGCTTTCTCCTTTTTCTCCTTTCTTTTCCTTCCAACATAAGTTCTTATTCTATTTAAAGTTTGTTCTATCTCAAACATCGCGAGCATTGCGATAGAGAAAGTTGAAAGAAGTTTCGAGGTACTGACAGTTTTTAATTATATGCAACTACTATTAAAGATCCTTTGCAAATTACGTAAAATGCATTAATTCCAGGTAAATTTTTCTAACAGAGAAAGAATTTAAATTTGAGATTTCGTTGAAAATATATTAACGTCGCGTCGACTTAAAAGATTATGAAAAACTAAATGTGGGATTAAAATTTTTTTTTAGTTAAATAAATTTTAAATCTGAGACAACTGCGTATGTATATATCGTATATATTTTTTATAATAATATTCAAGCAATCTTTTATCAGTTTATTTTATCAAAATTGTTCTCGCTTAAGAATAAAAATGATGTTTTTCGCGAAATATAAATTAAAAAAACAAAGTTGAAAAAGAAGAAAAGTAATAAAAGAGAAGATTAATTCGTGGTAAATTTTCTCATTGCATTGTTTAAACTGTATAATCTACAATTTTTTAAACACACAATTTTAAACATGTCACGTCTTTAAACATGACAGCAAAAATCGCTCCTGGTCGCTAAGAGAATTGTAACTTTATTGGTTAACAGTAGAAGTTTCAATTAATAAGGCACTAAAGCTCGCGATGAACTTTATGACGATCTTATCGAAGTCCCGTTGTGCACGCTCATAAATGTAACAAGTACTTCACCCGTTATCGATTTCCTGACAGTCACGTCATAGAACGATTTGCCACCTTTATTGTACCTGGATATCACTTTTATTCGGTTTTTTATTCTCCATATTTTCACACGTAAAGTCTTTCCCAAATTGATACATTTCATTACATAAATCAGATAAACACATTTATATCTTGTATTCTCTCAGATCTCAATTTTATTTATCATTTTCATTTTTCTCAAGTCTTATGTACACACTTCATAAATTATTTGAATTGTTATTACACACACACACACACACACACATAGTAAAATATATTTAAGTATGTATTGTATAAGCAAGCGAATATCGATTACGAGGATATTGATTCATAATTGAAGGAGTGCATGTAGGCGAGAAGAGAGAACGAATGACGGAATAGCAAATAATTAAAAAAATTCTTCCATGCTCAGTGCACACTTTGGTCGGATCGCGATCCGCACGCGACCTGACCTAAGCCTTGTCGTACTACTATTGAGTAGTAACCACTGCGTGAGCGACGCCGTCCGATACTATCGGTCTACGACTACTGCGCCTGACAATAGCCGTACTCGGTATTCATCGCTCTTTTTCAGCGGAGCGATGTAGGTCAGGGTGATATCGCATTCAGAATTCCTTTTTTTTTTTTCTCATCACCCACGACGATTCGCTACCACCCTCTTTTGTCATCACCTCTTCCGCCAACTCTCTTGACATGCTTATCTTCGTTATTTCTCCTTTATGTCATCTCTATATACACACTGCCGATGGATGGTTCTAATCTTTCGCGAGAATTGTTTTACACTCTTACAACATTTCGCTCTTTTTTCATTCGCATATTAAGTATAAGGCATCTGAGATAATCCAATTATATAACAATCTATTTATTTATTTATTTAAAATTGATTTCTTTTGAACTGAATAATTTGATCAAAAATATCATCTTATTTGTCAAAATTTTTTTTTATCTTCCATGTTAAATATGACAACAATGTTATAAACTATTATCCTGCTTGAATAAATCTATAAATACTTCAATACTCATATAATACAAAGATTATTAATGTTTGGATAATTTCTCTACGCCACTCTACGGCAAAGTCGACTTGGAATTAATTTAGGAACGCTTTACGGTAAGCTGGCCATTTAATTCTAAGATGTCTTGTACATATTTTTGCGATGACCAAGCTGTTCCATTACGAGCGAAAACCCGCATGAATATGCAATATTCTTAAGCCTCAGCTCGACTGTTAGCGCACGAGCGAATGTCTGCGGCCCTCAACCCAACAATGGAACCTTTTGTAACCAGGATTTGACTATCCTCCATTCTTTGCGGCACGTAATCAGAAGAGGCAATCCGTGGAATTTGGGTTGATGTGGTTTCTAAAGGTAGACGGCGGTAGGAATAGGAAACGTGCCAGAGAAAGAGGAAACGTCAAAGGGAATCAAAATGTACCAGTTCTCCTCTTGGTTGCGAGTCACATTGCGGCAAAAATTCAATGAAATCATAAAAGAATAAGAGGAAAGTACGTCGGAAACATTGCTTTTATTCCTCCATCTTTCGTTGCAGCCATTTTAACCATTTCGTTACGTTATCTGTAGTGCTATATATGATGAATCTTAACAGAATTCATTGTATTTTAAGTATATTCAGACATTAAAGAAAGAACAAAATGCTCGCATAGAATATTTTACGATAGTGTTGAAAATATTTCCATTCAGAGATATTTTAATAGTGTTTTTCACATAAACTACATACTATTTTATTTTCCAAATATTCCTGTCGCGAAATCAAAATATCGGGTTTATGCCGAGATTAGAAAATGATTTAAAAAAAATTGGAACCGATAATCAATGCGCTTCTAATAAAATATGACATGATTGCGTAATATTGCACTGACGGTGCGAATACTGTCGATATATGTCGCTTCATTGACGTCACACATGATTCATATATATTGAATTCATATAAGCTGTCATTCAATCGCATAATCGTAATAATACACGGAGAGAATTGAAATGAATGACAGTGGTAAATTTCAACAAAAGGTTTCAAAATTCGCTCATGTAACCGCGCCCAATCTCATCTCGTTTCAATTATCTGTCGATCAAACTCTTTTATATTATCGAAACTGCTGAAACCGCTGTGCTTCCTCTCTAACGGACAAAAGAATTACTCGCATTGCGGGATCGTTTCATCGCTGTGCAAACGACGGCGGGACGTTCATTCGCAACGAGTCGATTATTCGCTCGTTATCAAATCATTGCTCAAACAAATAGTTCATCGTCGCGCGATCGGTGATTCCACATCGTGTATTTCATCGTTTTCAATCACTTCTTTACACATGCGCGCGTCCTCGTCGTCGATTTTCAAAACTATATTATTAAAGAGAGAATTGTAAAAAAAAAAAAAAGTGTGCACAGGACAAAATTTTAAAACACAGACTTTCCTTCGTATTTTCACGTTTTAAATTAATGCATTCATTTACATTTGTAAATATATAAGAAAAAAGTGTGATAAAACACAAAATAAAAAAATAGCTTATGTGTTTTACTTTTTAAATTTTACTTTTATCGTTGTTAACATTTTGCTGTATAAGTCATTGTGGTAAACAGAAAATAAGTACCGAGAAAAAGAGAGAAAAAGCGAGAGTTGCAATTACTCGTTGCAACGAATTGCATTTATAAGAATGTAGTCTTGTCTGGAGTGGTTTAATCAAGTGCTTTAATAAGAAAGTCATATCAAACGGAATGGAAGTTTCCCTTCCTAAAAGAGTTAATGTCAAAATAAATTATTTGCTCTCGGCGTATACCGTAGATCTAATATAATTTAAGTAGATTTTATCAAAACTGGTAACCCGCGGACATTAATCCTTTTTTAATAGAGTTTATTAAATTCGCTGGTCTTTGTTGAAAGAAGTGACTTTACATACTTTTTTCATAATTTGGAAAATTTTCTGCAATATCTTCTTTCCTGCAAGGAGAAATGTCTACAAAATACTCTGTTCGATGCTTGGTCTTAACTTTATTCTCTCTTTCCTTGATCACTATTAGTACTAATTTGTCATCATTTTGTAAATAAATTTTAAAATACTATACTCTATTATGTTATAAATTACTGTAGACTGTAAATGTAAGGAGATGCTCTTTTTCTCTCTCTTTCTCTCTCTCTCCTTTTCTCTCTCTCTCTCTCTCTCTCTCTCTCTCAATCTCAATCTTTATACCCGCGTAATATAAGAAGTTTTTCTCAGTCTCTTATATAGCATGATCTTTCTTCTCTTTCGCGCTAACCATCTCTCTCGCTTTCTCTGTTGCAGCGACCACTCAATCAGCAATCGCGTGGACCGTCGCGGCCACCCGACATATTGCGAGTGCGGCGAGGTGACGAGGCCCTTATGACGACGCGAGGAGACGGCCGAGAGTGCCCTGGCCACATCGCAGTCCGATTTCTAGGCCCCGCTCACTCTACCCGTCCTCGACCGTCCTTCCGGCCCTTCGGCCGGCGATCTTTCTCGTTG
Organism: Cataglyphis hispanica; assembly: GCF_021464435.1. Lineage (NCBI taxonomy): Eukaryota > Metazoa > Arthropoda > Insecta > Hymenoptera > Formicidae > Cataglyphis > Cataglyphis hispanica. The sequence goes on along the minus strand of NC_065954.1, from coordinate 11,203,664 downwards.
AACTCTGTACTTATACGTTTCCCAGCAGCATTTCTCATTCCGCTCTCATGGTACCACCGCACGTGTATAAATCAACATTCGCGTTTACACGCACACATCAACACGTATGGACGTACCAGACGTACACACATACATATACGACTGATACGGACCGTAGAAATGAGGAAACGATCCTTCAATTCTCCCGACGACTTGTCCGCCGACTATAAAGAGTAGAATTGTTCCCACAGTAGTTGTTACAATGTTACCACGTGGTTATTGCGTGATTAATTAGTACAAGGGCGGTTCGTGGCTAGTAATTATCAGTGGCTGTGCTGCGTGAGCTTGGTGATAATTGAGCGAATGACGCGATTATAAAGCGCGCATGACGACGAAAAGTACCGCGCGCGTGATGCGTGATCACACGATCTCACGAAAGGTAAGAGCAAATTGGTTATCACGGATGAATAATTTCACTTTATGCTCTGAGATGCTTAATATTATATAAACGGTGCATTACGTGCTCAATGATGTTTTATTAATTGTTAATAATGTCCTGAAAATATTTTTCTTTTTTTTCGCATGACATATAATAGAAAATGTTATATTACACATCCTTGGAAAGAATGAATATGATTCGAAGGAAAAATTAGTTTTGCGTATATTTGATCTTTACATCATAAACAGTCATTGTTAGCCTTTACGCTCGCGCTAATTAATTTCATTCGACGACAGCGCGCGCTTTGAATTCTTTCGACGTTATTCGCATACGAATATGAGTTTAATAATCAATATTTGCCGGTCTATCTGCAAACAATAATGAAAATTGTGAAACAATAAACCGTATTATATGCCTCAAATGTTTTCGGTAAATATGAATCTGCATAAATAAGGTTACACTTCTACTACATATGAAATTCTGGAAATGCTGAATAAACATAAACGTAACGCTCTGATTGTACAGACAGCCGTGTTTACTCACACGTTTATCGAAAGTTTCCAGCCACGTATGGCTGAGGTGAATGCGTCCCAATTGGGCTTCGCACGTGGTTGGAAAAGTCTACGTTCGCAAAATTAGTCGGGGAATCATCTATAAATCCTTCTGGATTTCAGTATCGCAAGATTAGAGCAACGAAAATATACCGGACGTAATAAAACTCGGTACTTATATGCCTATGTTTTCATGAAATTAATATATAAGAAATCGTTATAATAAATATAATTATTTAAACAACATTCTATAGCAATCATCTTTAATCATCTTTATTTCTCTTGCTGGCTTCAATATTTTTATATTTATTTTTTCTATATTTTAAATTAATCTCAATTCTTTTTGTTTTATATAATAATAGAAATTCTGTAAACACACACAAACGCACACTGTCTCTTATCTATAGAAAAATATTTCTATAATTTTTTTTTTCCCGGCGATTTTATTGTTTTTATCGTGCACCAAAAATTTTCTTTTAAATCGGTCTCGCGAAAAATTTTCATTCGGCGGCTCGCAAATAAATGGACCTATCTAAAATCTATCTGCGAAATTGATCGGCACAACTGTAAACCTCGCGACAGCCAATTTATTTTCCTGCCACTAGAAAGTCGTTATTCTCGAGAGAACGTTGAAATGAGAAAGCGGATGGAGAAAGAGAGAGAAGTCGAATTCGAGACGAAATAGGTATTCCCGCTGTTCCCGTTTTCCCAGTGTATTGAGTTGAAAAGGCACAGTCAGAAATAAGGAACAAGGAGCGGACATTCGGAAATGTCGACGTTCTAACTCGTTTCATTATCGCGCAGTATTAAATTGTCAATGACCCGAGCGCTGTAATTTGGATCGCGGATATTTTCTAGTCCGCTTTATTTATTTTCATTGTTCTGAAAACTGGAGTCAATTGATTGGATCAACGTCGGATTGCAAGAAGAATCGGATAACGCATTTTGTGCAATATTCACATCGGTGTTTCTAGGCCACTTATATAATTCATTTCGATTTCAAATTACGCTCGAGAAAGAGAGCTGAGACTACGTCTCAAACGCCCGATATAACTGCATTTTTCACAAAAAAGATTTCAAAGTTTCCGCAAAAGTTTCGTGTACTTAATCTACATGTAAATTCATGCGCGAGGTATCCGGTTAACGTTAACAAGTGCAAAGATAATTTATGAGAAGAGCGAACAGATTGTGCTAATAATCGTCCTTGCATAGAGATTACGCGATATTTGAATATCAGTAAATAGTATACGAGAGAGAGAATTACGTTGAAATTACTTATCAAATTGCCATGTAAATCGCAATATTTTCATATATTTACGTCTCCGGAAAAGTATAAGCCCAACTCCCCGCGGATATCAAATTTTAATTTCACGGTCAAATTGGCTCCCGATAAATGATCGTATCCATTTCTCGAGGCAATGTCTAGCACACGCTCAAAGACGGTTCATTTGTATGTGGATTCGCTTAATGGGAGCTGCGAGACTCGACGGGGATTAATGTACGAAGGGTAGCAGATGTAGCCCACGAGCCGAGTTAAGTATTACATTGTACGCGCTCGCGGTAAACGCATCCATCTCAGTAAAATATGCATACCCGCCGTCGTGCATCCGACTTGACTCGAAGTGAAGATTCAACAGACTGCATCTATTATCGTCAAGTCTATTACGGGACGGTTTTCTCGATTGTAATTATGTGTCTACCGATTCGCGTGATTTCTTCTCGATTTCCTTTTTGTAACAAAGTATCACACGCTTTTCGTCATAAATTATCCTGGATTATAGAAAACGGTACACAGTTGCTATTGTCAGATTTAATTATTTTGAAACTTAAACGGAGAAAATATTACACTATAACTTTGCAATCGTGAAACATATTAATATATAAGAGAAATCACGTGCAATATTTTTATTCGATATAATATTATGTTTTATAAAGGTGTAATTATTCACAAACGTATAATTTACAATTTTTGTATTAATTAATAATCAAAAATAATCATGATTTTTAGCATTATTAAAGCTCGATTATTCGAGCTTTAAAATAAATGTTGTAAAAAGGAGTGTATTTTTTATGTAATTTGTACTGTAAATTTTCTCCGTGTATCATACGATGTGATTAATATTGCTTCACGCTGTCATGACTCTTAGGAAGTCGATTTGTTGCGTAATTTTATTTACAATATAATTTAATTTTAAACACAATGCCCTCTTTGCTTTGTAAACTTTTATCGATGATAAAACGATCTAAACAATCCGCGGAACATAGAATTCTCTCTCTTTCAAAACTCATACCGTTTTCTATTTAATTCAAGCGCAATCTGAGACTAATTTGAGCACAAATAACAAAGCTACCAGCTTTGGGCGCGATAAGCATGGATTGTTTCGGAAATATTTCGTAGCGATAATCGAGCGTTCTCGTGCTCCAATGGCTTCCTCTCCTTTCTTTTTTCCACCCCTATACTTATATTTATACGCCGAGTTTTGCGAGGCTCGCGTGCTTCTTTCTGCTTACGAGGCAAATAGTTTTTGGAACTACTGAAATTCGCCGCAGCACGCAACGCGATTTGCGCGTCGAGTTCCCTTGGAATTGCACAGATATAAATGTTTGCATCATTATGCGCGCGATTCGGATTTGTAGAAGTCAAAAGGAAAAATAATATATATGTAGGCTTCGCGTATACTGATTGGATGATGTAAAATTATGCTTTTAATTATGATATAAATTTTGATAGGAATCATCACTTTATTTGGTAGAATCGATATTATGATGTAACATGTCTTTCAATTTCGCAAAGTTCTCTTTTCTACGACTTGAAATGGAAATTTATATGTGTCACTAGAGATATATTAACTTCTTTATAACGCGCATCACACAATGTAATATCGTTGCCAGATTTGCGAATTTTAGATTTCCAGCTGAATCATGCGATATCATGCTGAATCTGCGCCTAAATATCGATGCAAAATTTATAACACTAGGTGTCGACGGGCAACGTGCACGATAACATTATGCGGAACCGGAAGAGATCGAACGCTGCATTACATTGTCGCATGCTAGATAGCCTACCGCAACAATTACACAAAACAATGAAACTTTCAGTTGGGAAGAATAAAAATTCTTCGAGATTCATATTCGGAAATAATTATTCGCCGGTGGTATAGATTTATGTATAAAAATCTAATAAGTAATTCTAAAGAAACAAAAAGATTTTATTATTAAGTCTATAAGAGAATTATAATTATGAAATCTCCTACATTGATAAAATTCCACTTTAGTCTAATCGTTGTAAAGTATTCCATTGATGTAAATGTTCTACTCTTTATTGTATAGACGGATCGTAAGAACAGGGTCGTTTTCTTTTTCTGCCTTTTACTAAAAACTTCAACGATCAAATTAAGTCAATCGCGGAACAGTAATATATGTAAAATTTAAAAAAAAAATATATATATACGCATCATGTTTGCAAAACTACATGCATTCAATGCAAAATCTAAATGCTTTGTTACAATACTTCTTTTCTAATTTCAAAATATTTATGATTTATTAAGATTATTTTGAGCGAAAACAAGTCTATATCAATTTTATTTTTACTTCTTTTTTATTTACAAAGTACTATGGAAAATCTTTTCCGGATTTATTCTATAAAAAATGTTAGTTATTTACAATTTGTAAATCCATCCTTTCGAAGAACAGTGCATCAGCATAATATCCGAAAATGTTGAAAAAATTGCAAGCATTATTCATGAAGATCGTCGCTAAATTTAACCCCTTGTGATTTATTTTTGTTCCCAAAAATGAAAATTAAAGCTCAAGGGACGACGTTTCGAGTCGGTACAAAAGATCAAAACTGAATCGCAGAAGATGCTTTACACGCTACAGCAAAAAGAAATTTTCAGAGAAAATTTGAAGCATGACAGAAGGGTGGCTGTATAAAGTCACAAGGAGACTACTTTTAAGGGGATTCAGGCAAATTGTAAACAAGATAAGTCTAACATTTTTTATAGAGTAAGCCCGAAAAATTTTTGATAGCACCTCATATTTTTTATTCGTGTTCCACGATTTCTCTCGAGCAACTCGATTGTTAATCGCACTTAATTAATCGCGAAGCGATAACGCTGCGCTTTGATCCCAATCGCTTCGTCCCAATAACGTCGCGCTTCATCGATAATGTTATTTCGCAATCGCGACTTTTCCAAGGTATCTGATCGCAGACACTGACACAGCACTGCAAATGCTCCAGATGGCTCGTTTTCATGAATCACGTATCTTGAACGAGAATCTGGGGCAATCGGATGTTTGTGTTGCATAAAGGAGAAAAAGAGAAAGAGAGAGAGAGAGAGAAAAATCAATTAACGACAGCAAAGGAATGTTACATGTATCATCTGCGCGCGCGAACACACACACATAAGTGCATCCGTTTCGTTGTAAAAGTTTATTTCTACGTAGCCATTGTGCCACGACGTTTTGATATCGTAAAGGTCGCGAAGAATAATGTCGTTATCAAAGATGGCTTTTTTAAATAAGGATCGCGCTAAAGAAAATATGCGCTGATGATAATCCTTCAAGGCAAACATACGGCAATAAAAAACAGTAATCGATCTCGTTTTTTTTTAATCCGTATGCCATCTGTTGCATTCGTCGACACCATGATGCATTAATGCAAATACATTTTGCTCACTGCTGCGCATAAATGCTTTCTTTTTTAAATATAGCGCGTGCAGAGCAATACAATAAATAAGTTATGGTACTGTTAAGTTGCAGTAAAAAGTGCAATAGCAACAGAATTCTTAATTGGTACTTGTATGCTTTTGATTAAATACTATATTGAGTTATATGTATTTTTTATATAACAGATAGTACACACAAGTAATATATTAAAATGTTTATATCAGTTACGTTATTAATATGTTATGATTAATCCATTTGATTTTTAATCTTAAAATAGTTTTATATAATATGATAGCTATGTTTTGCCACCAATGATTGAAATATGTTCTGCATTCAACATTCACATTATATTTATTTTGAAAAAAATTTTTCGTTTTGTTGCAATTATTTAAAATATCTCGCTATCAGTTGTACAGATTCAAAACAATTCAAATAATTACAAGGTATATAACAGATACAAAATATACTGGGAAAGTAAACAAATGCAAAACTGTCGTTATATTTGTCGTTTTTTCTCTCTCTCTCTCTCTCTCTCTCAACACGCGCATTCCATGAATAAAAAAAAATTAGTTTAAAAAATGTTATAGATATTCTACTCTCTCGGTAAAATGACGATAAAGGCACGCGTCTGTTTAATTAATCGGAATCGGATCGTTCGATCGGAAATTGGTAGAACATTTTGCGGGATCGAGTGTCGGCGATTTCGACGCGTGCCCCGATAACGCGTTTAATTAATTATATGGGCACTGCCAGGCTTGCAAAACTTTAATCAAAAGACGCACCCCGACACGGCCAATCAAACATCCTTAAAAATCAAATCGAGCCGCGATTCATCGATAAGAATAAAATGTAGACGTTAAGCGCGGGCAGTTATAGTGATTTTCCTACATTATGTTGATCGTCTCGGAAAAAAATGCGCAGGTAGTATCCGCAAATTTGTGCCGCGGAGAAGGGGAGGCGGGGGGAAGAGGAGGGAGGAAGAAGCAAGTCTGTGCCTTGCATTTAATCAAGCGACCTACGCAGATTGCAAGTGCACATTTATCGTTAATGCATGTTCGATCGGCACTTTTCTGAGACCACCTGCATATTAATACCGTAGGAAAGCCCCGATCATGCTACGAGAAAGACCCGCACTAATAAGGTCACGAGCTTAATGAGAACCAAAAAAAAAAAAAGAAAAAAGAAAAAAGAAAAAAAAAAGAAAATACTAATTATATAGTAACGTAACGAGCGTGGGAAGGGAAAACGCGTCTCGTAGCAACTAATTCTACCGTCATACCCTAGATATACCTAACCAAATGAACGAGCCGAAACTTCGTTAAAGATTTTGTACGTTGACTTCGCGAGCGATCTGGAGGATAGCCTTCAAGGTCGCCGCTGGAGGGTGTATCGGAGAGAGAATACTTTTTTTTTTTTCCCCCTCGTATGCGACACGCGATGCTCGGATCTCGATGTCGTGCGATATTAGGACGAGCCGATGCCGACATTATATCGCGTGATCGAGGCAATCATCGACGATCAATAGATCGTTTCGTCTGGCACGATCGATGGACCTTATTCGCAGTTCGAGGCGGGAAATCACATGGTATAAAGAGAAATAAATACAGAGTTAATAAAATGTACTTGTAATTAGTAGCGTTTTGAAATAGCACAAGCGATATAAACATACACACATATACTTACTCACATAAACACACATAAACATGCGTTGCGAATATACGAATAAACGCGCGCAACGTAAACTAGACGAGCTTTAGTATTAATCAAGGGATTCGAATTCGCGTTGAATGGAGTGCGCAGATAAAAAAATGTGGTATGGTATCACTCGTGACTTAATTAAGAACGTTAAATAGCCGCCCGATGTTAGCATTTAGCTGGTCTAAATCGCAGAGGGTTCGTTTCTACTAATCATATAGTACTGTTGAGTTTAATCGATTGTGAGATACTTTATTATTATACATACATACATATATACATACATATATATATATATATATATATATATATATGTACGTATATATGTATGTGTGTTTGTAAGTATATATGTATGTATATGTATATATATATATATATATATATATATATATATGTCGGAAAATTAAATTTGAAATCGATATTTCTACCGTGACGTTTGTAAGATGTGTGTTCGCGTATTGCGTGTGGTAGCAATTCATCGATGTTGGCGGTTGTCACGTGGCGATCGACAATATGGACACGTGATGCCTTTTGGATCCTAATAATACGAGATCCTTTTTTATGATAATAAATATATACGAAAATCAGATTGTTATTTCCTTAATTAGAATACATTAAGAAGAAAAAGATAAAAAAATAAAAAATGAGAGAGAGAGAGAGAGAGAGAAAGAGAAAAGAAACAAATATAATAAAACTTTTAAAATATGATTAATTTGGATTAATATATATATATATACATATATAATAAACAAAATTTCCTGTATTTTCTTCTTTTTTATCGCATTTAAATTTCCTGTGGTATAATAGATGAAGAAGCAATTACTCATCCATAATAAAACGCATGCATATTTATGACAAGTATCTGGAAAATTTTATGTCCGAGTTTCGAAATCGACTTGGGGAGTGCAAATCGCTCCGTCAGGTTGAATGCATGATGCCTTGCGCGAATGCAATCTGTTCCACCGTCTCTTCTCGCCTTGAGCATCTCACCTTGTCGGTCTGACCTTAATTGTAGACTAACCTAGATTATAGAAGTCAAAGGCAATCCCCACGACGGAGCGAACAATCTCAGAAACGATATGGTTCTCGTGCTTTGTCATTATGCTTTGCGGATTACCTCGTCTTGTTGCGAGTTCTCAATATTCAGCGGCTGCCTCCTTCTTATTGAAATTTCCATATGCGATAACCGGAATCTTTAATTTTTGAAATTGATTGCAAATCATGTTACAAGTGCATTGATAATGATTTAAACAATGTCAGTCACGAGGGACTATGTGTAATGGAATTATAAACAAAAAAATTTAATTGAACTTTTCATCCCTTCATCCCACAAATATTTAAAATACATGTTTTCTTGAAATAATTTCATGCTTATCTACTTAAAAATATTTTGTTTTATTCTCAATATAAATATATATATATATATATATATATATATATATATATATATTATTTTACAAAAAAAAAACTCAAAAAATTAAAGGGACAAGATACAGCAAATTATAATACAAAAAGTAATTATTCCTATTTCTTTCAACTTGGAATAATTACTTTTGCGAACGGAATTTCGCAAATTGTTGCCGTCGCGTATACATCCGATTAAACCGTTTAAATAATTTGTAGAGCCATAAAAATTATTTATATGCTCGTTTGCAATCGAATAAAACGTAATATTCGATATTAATATTTCTATAACGCGATATTGTTCGACGCGTGTCGATGTGTTTGGCTGAGTAATAGCGCGCAACGCGGTTAGATGGCTCAATAACCAGCGATGTATACTCCTGGTGACCCGTTCCGCATCGATCATCCCCATTCGACGAGATATCATTTCCTCTCTGCAAAACTTTTCTAAAAATCTCTCGCCTGCAGATAGCGATTGGACAGGTGTCATCAATACATTTCGCGCCATCGAAAAATCTTTGCTTATCGCCGGGACACCTGCCCTCTCCGTTTGCATCAGAAAACATATGTTTCCATTGGCGAAACTTCCATCCGAAACGTCAATCCATCAAAAAGTTTGCATTTTTATTTTCATCACAACTTAATTTCACGATGTTCCTCGATTGTTTCGGAAAGTTTTTCCATCGATATTTAGTTATCAATATCTTATTTAAGAGTTAAAGATGAATAGAAAAAAACCTGTAGATATAACATAAAACTCCTAAAAAAATTACATTTACATAAATGTTCATAAATACAAAAAAAAAAAAAATAAAGTATACATTTTACACATATATTATTCAAAAAGAAACTTTTCTTTTAACATTTTTTAAATTTCCTAAAATCTTAAATTTTAATACTTACAATCCTTTTTTTATACCACATCTTAAACTATCGAGTTGCTGGGTTACATTATGTTTTAAATTACAATAAAAAATACTTATCGTTAAATATTACTGTTAAAGAGGAGTTCTCTCTTCGATTTTTTAACTCAAAACGACTACAAATGACGTGATAATTTGTCGTCGCCACAACTGCCGCATAATCAAACGCGTTTCCCCAAAAAAGCTTTGAAAAAAAAAAAAGAAAATTGTCGATGAATTGCTACTTACTGCAACGCAGGATGTTATATATGTACGATGTACGAAATTCCTGATTTTGTAAAAGCAGCAAAGTATGTTACATTTAGAACAATAAAAGTGATATATATGAGGTTTTATAAAACTCCACACGTCTTTCATCTCCTTATGTCATAGCAGCTGGAAAATTTTCCCAGCGGCAGATTTATAATTGCTATAGAAGTTTCTCAAGAAACGCAGTACAAAGCACCCCTGGAATTCTTTGACAATGTGAAGCCTTAGGGTACAGTATCTAAAACTGACCTCTCGAATTCGATTTTATTTTGATTTCGAAATCGTCCGTTCATTGTATATAAATGCAAATTTATATAAAAAGTATCAAAAGTTTCCTTTTATCCAAGAATTAATTTTCTTACTTTAAAATAGGTATCTTTTACTTACAAGCTTTTGTATCGCAACTATAAATCATTTTTATTTTTGTTACGAATATTTTATTATCCGATTATTCTCTCGCATGTATGCCTCTTGATACACAAAATATTAATGAAAATTATTAAATTGAAAATCATGTGATACAAAGAAAACATGTTTTAAAATTATTTAAATAGCTCCTCTTTAATAATGGTAAAATTGCAAGCTTCCTCAAAAGACACGAAGAATAATGTTACTGAAAAATATTTCTCAAATTTATTAATTATAGTAAAATAGAAAATACATTTTTATTCATCACTTCAATGTTCAATTATATAATCTGTATAAAAATCTTACTAAATTATTAATTTCAGATTATCCGCGCCTCTCTCTGACTAAATAAAAGTAAGTAGTCGAAAAAATAGCTATTTAAATATTAAATCTTGGCAGACATATTATAATTTTATATCATTTTCTATGATATCACTGAGATCTTCGATTCAACAGATCTTCCATTTAATATATTATGTAAAACTAGGTTATTTACCGCTACTACAGTTCTAATCTCTATTCATGACGACAGCTACATACACGGTCTCCTTTATCTTTTCCTTGTTGCTTGCCAGTCTTTATGGCCACCGCGTCATGTACATTACGAGCAGTAAATCTGCACGTATTGCACGAATTTCTTGGAGAATGACTGTGGCTTTTGCGGAAGCATCGTTGTAGATCCCACAATGTTCTCCATTCTCGGAACAAGATCCCAGGAGTACTATGAAGCGAAAATTGAGTGTTCGAGTTTCCTTCCGACTGTTATTTCTTGAAACAACCGTATTTACCGGTTACGACAATCTTCTCTCGTCTTTTGTCGTCATTAATTAATATTAACAGCTGTCCCAAACTCTTGTGCTTATTAGACAAATTCACATAGGCATTAATAATGTAGATCGTTATAATCCTCGCACAATTATTTCTCATTTGCATCAACGCAAATTTAGCGTCGTAGTCTAAAAAGAGATTGTTCGATCGTGACCACGAATATCTCACCTTCTATTCACGTCCCGTTAATAGTAACGGCACTTGAAATTGCATACACGTCGTCCATTTAAGTTCCGGATGTTGGCAGTATAGTGGCGTGCTCGGTCGATTCCCTCATAATCGAACTGTTTTTTATTCCGTTCCCGACGACCGACCCAGCCATTGATCGTACCACCCTTTTCTTCCTATCCTATCGATACCTATCGCGCGACCCTTTTCCGTTCCTGATCCTACCTAATCGCAGGGGCTTGCGTCACTCTTGACAAACGGCTGTCTGTTTGCAAGGGCGTGGCACACCCGGTATATGTACCATCGAATACCATCGGCCCATTGAGTTTCCTGGGCGCGGTGGAGACTTGAATGAACACTAACGTAACTCTCTCTCCATCATCGAGCGTAACAATCTCCATGTAAATTAACGTTCGTTAAATATGCACGAGATTACTGCATGTGTGTGCGTGTGTGTTTTTAAGTAGTTGTACCCACACGAAACTTTCGATAGAATTCTGAAGCCGCAATCGTGCTTAAGATCCTTTAAATTCTAAAAAAAAATCTTCAATTTTATTTAGAATAAAATCTTAATCCAGGAAGTGATTTTAGCTCGCAAAAATGATAGACAGAAGTCTCACGTAAAGTGTAGTAAAAAAATCTTCAAAGAATCGAACGCGCTGCTTGCGAGAGAGCACGAAAAAAAGATTTATCGGTAAGGCTTGAAAAAAATTCGAGAAAGAGGGTGCGATCTAAATCTACTTTCCCCTCGATCTTTCCAATCTCCTTTGTTACGAGTCGAGGAGCAGACCTCACAAGGGGCGAATCTTTTTTCTCTTATCTCGTGGAAAGTCAGATTTCTCTACCATTTTCCACAATGGTACTTGACGGCGATACTCGGGTAGATCTACTTGATAGTCACCTGAATTAATCCTTTGTAGAGAGAAATTTTTTTTTTCTCCAAATATCCGAGAATCTCAATAGGTGCTCGAAGGCAGCTATAAGTAGCTACGACCTTCCGAGGATGCGGAATATCGAAAGTTCGCCAAGTTCATTATATCCCGAACTTTGCAGCGTATTGCGGCTCGGCTACACGGTATGTATACTTTTCAGTGGTAATCGATAGTTCGAAAGTACCCGAAGCTCCTGCCTCAATATATGCGAGCGCTGTAATTCGGATCAAGCTGGTAAGCATACATTGGGAAGAAGGAGGAAAAGTCGCATAATGAGAATAATTCATCTTGAAATAATTACAGAACAGCTGCATTTAATTATATCAAAGTGCACCTCGTGTTTTCTTCGATTTCTCACTTTGTATATTCTTATTTTTTATATGTGATATGTGAATCGCTAAATAGTGACGTATATTTATGAATAGAAATATATAAATTCAACACGCAAGATTGTGAACCTAGCACTTTACGAAATCTTATTAAAGTAATATTTTGTATAACGGAGAAAGTTAGATTACATTATGGTAATGATTCTATGTACATTAGTTAAAGTTAACTGATGTTTCATTCAAGAGAATAACTCTTGAGTTCTCTTCAGTTAATTCTAAATAATGTTTACGGCAGCGACAGCACTTTCGCAAACTAATTTTCTTTAATGATAAAAAATGATGCCTTATATTACTGTCCTCATCCAATCGTTCGTATCACGTTCCAAATCAGGAGCGATAAAGAATTCAAGCGAGCGGGTGGAAGGCGTGGAAAAGGTTAATGTTATCGGTCGGATTTTACGCGAAGCAGGTCATTCGTGACATAACAAGGGTGGCGAAAGGAGAGGGACACGCGTTGCGCTTGTGATCGTTTTATAGTTTACAAGCGTGATGAGTATAACTTTGACCTGGATTATACTGGCATTCGCCCTGCATAACTATCGGCCGCTGTCATCCGCTGTCCTCTCTCGTGCCTCCCATCTACCCCTTCGACGCCTTCATATCGTAAGTATGCCGGTTTTGCACGGTTTCTGCGCCCCGATCCGTGTCGTGTACCCCCGCGATCACGAACTTTGTATATGCGTCAATATATCGTGTAATCGCTCGACAGAGATATGCACATTATGTAATTTTTTCTACCCTGTTGCCCCGTCATCATCTCACCAGAAATGAACAAATATACATTTTATTGAAAATAAAAAATAAATACATTTTAAAATAAGCTGTATATACTTCCTCCTGCTAAATGATTAGTATATTTCACATTTCTATTATATTTAATTAAAATCCTATTTGAGATATTCAATTAATTTTAAAAATTAGAAATAAATAGTTTCAATACCTTTTCTCGTTGGAAACTTCAATTAATTAAATCGCTATTTCATTACATGTGTTTAGTGAGATATTTGAATATTATTATCTTTTCAATTTATTTATTTCTTCGATCCATTTTTGTTTATATTTATTAATTATGTATTAATTATTAATTAATATTTTTTTAAATTGTAATTAAATAGTAATAATTTGAAAAGATATTTATTTCAACAATTTTTTACCTCCCTTATTAAGTAATATCTAAAATAATTTTTGAAATAAAATAATATAAAAAGTATTTAAAACAGTCGATGCAAATTCGAAAATTTCAGATATGATTCCCCAAATAAAGAAATGTCTGATTCGATTTATAAATTATTCCGTTTCAACTAAAATATTTGCTATGTATTTATTTATATATCTATTATTTCCACAAAAAGAATGTAAATACTATTATATTTAAACAAGACACACTATTTAAATAGTTTTATTTTCAATATATACATTTGAAATGTATCCAACAAAGTGGTCGTCACCAATAAATCACTGCACTATGTAGATTTTGTAGATTGTGTCAGATTAATCTTCTCAGTACGACGGAATATCGTCTCACTCGCGTATAGATAAATCGATCACGTAACACTACAAGTCGGTCATGTTTTTAAAGTAGTCAAGGTAATGTGTATCGCGCGCGCGATTCTGTCCCTTTTCATCAGACGGCCGATGTGTTCTCCTCGAGACTAGCGTACATCCACTATTCACTTAATCATGCAACTGCAAATTATACAGCCGTTGACCTACATATCGTCAGGTATACTAACATGCCAATTCCGTTCCGATACGTTCGCGTCGCGTGAAAATGCGGGAGTTTATTTAGCATCAAGATTGTATATTCATACGGAGTATGATTTATTTTTTATTTCTTAGTATTGTTATACAAGAATAGAAAGGGAATGCCAATTTTCTATGATAATCGAGATGGCAGCAAGAATGTAAATAAGACATTCATTTCATCATTAATGAGTTATGGAATTTTAGTAATTATTTCTATAATGACATTTGAAATTTTATACATTTCACGCATACAATTTCAGTATAATATAAATATCATTGATCTAAATTATTTATATGACACATTTAAACTTTTTATAGCTTTAAATAAAAAGAAAATTATATATCTCAATTTAAATCAAACACATTTTAAACTTATCTTATATTTTTATCTTTTACAAAAAAAAAAATCATTAATAAAATATATATGAGACATTATTTATATATTCTCTTTTTATTTTTTTACGATAATATATTAATGCAACAGGAAATTATTCACGACGTGAAGGACTGGGAATTGCGGAAATGGTGCAAACTGCGCGCATCGGTGTCGGAGCTCTTTGATGCGTCGAAGTAGTGCTTACACGAGATCGACGCGAAGATTATCATTCGCGATGTACGAGGCGTCAATCGATTTTAGATTTCATACTGTCATACAGTTCCGATGTCGCTTGCTCTATATCTTCAAAGAGAGAGCTATCCAGAACTGCCAATCGACTGTACATGAATTATCGATCGCTGTCTGCGAAATTGAAAAAAATAAAACGCGCTCGAACGTAAAAATAGACTTATGAGATCTTGTAACTGTTATGTTAGTATCTCTTTGTAAGAGTGAAAATTTTATTTACTCACGGAATATTGACGTTCGAACGTGATGTATGAAAATTGTCAAAACTGTCGTATGACATATGCGACAAGCCAACTGATAAATTTTAAATACTTTGCATTTAGAAATTATTGTAGTCTCGAAAGATAGATAAAGAAAGAAAAAAAGATACAAGCAGACAAACACTCTGATCTTGCGATTTTTATTTTCAATTAATTTCAAGAACAAATAATTTCTGCCATTATCATATGTGCATAGTTTTCGTAAATTTTTTAATACTCTAATTAATAGTCTATATTTTTAGGTTTTCACATTACATGTCATCATGTATTCAATCAAAAATTAGAAGCATTGCAGATCTAAAATACCGTCTCCAGGAGATATATTATACCACGTAAGTATAAAATGAAATGTAACACGAACGTGAGCTATTTAGTCCAGAGTATGAATTAGTGACCTGGAAAAAACGATATATATATTGTACTAATACATGTACACCAAGTAAAATAAGTATTCGAAGCAGTAGAAGATCATAATTAACCGTTTCCTGGCATTCAAATTCACTAACAAACATCATAACGTATGTCGAAAATTCTGTTTCGTTATAATATTTGATATAATATTATATTATAATATATCTCAATTGCTTCAAAGAAATTAAGTTACTTGATATGATATTTCATATCATGTAATTTTTTTCTGATATCCTCTGCATTTAATTAAGTTATTCATTAAATGTTAATATTTATTATTACCATAAAATCACTTGTTTTTATTGATTTATTTCATAATGGAAAAGTATCTTGTGTTAAAAACGTCAAAGTTATATCGTGCGCCAAAGTATAAAATCATAACTAGATTTTTTCGTAACATTACATATCATTCAGTACTACGCATATATCACGGATTTTTCTCATATATGCGTATCATGGTCTTTTAATTTTTCCCTACAGCTATGCTGAAAATATTCGATGGAATTCCGTAATTTAATATTCCGCGCGGAATCGAGAACGATGTCGCAAATTTTTGCAAAACGGAGTGGTCGTTCCACATCCCGCGAACTCTCTCGACGCTTTATCTCGGGACTTCCGACCGATAATCTCTCTCGGCAAAGTGATTTTCCGCGTCCCCGAGCGCTTTTCCCTATTCTTTTTTCTTGTCGCCATGTGCGCTTCTCGATCAAGTTACGTGACAGCGATTGTATCGCTGTAAATGATTATGTCGTGAAACTCTTTCAAGCGCGTATTCATTGATTGTTATCCATTCAAAATATCTTTTATTAATTCGTAGCCATATACCCGCAAAGTACAAATATTTTTAAAGCCATCAAATTAATATAAATAATTTTTATGTCATATTTTCAATTTTTAAGTGATGCTATATTCCCTTTTTCCTCTCTTATGTTTCTTGTACAAAATTGACGATCACATACATTACTATAGCTATATTCGATGATCTTTTTACAGGAAGAGCAGAGTGTCCATAATCCATAAATTAGGTGAGACTATATTATGGATCTCCTATTATCACTAATGCCTCGATTCCATATTTAATCTCTCACGTTTGGCGAAACTGTTTCGGTGGATGCATGCCAAATACGTTCGGCCTAATTATTTTCCGAGACACCTAGCAGAGAATCGTACACAAATCGGAATTCGCAAATGAATCTCTTCTCGAGGGTGGGTGTGCGACGTTGAAAGAGTACGTCCTTTCTGACGAAGATTCAACGGCGCGCGCGATCGGGCTCTCTGCCAAACCAATTCAGCTGCAATAATATTTGCATAAACCGGATTCGCGTAGTCTATAGTGCATAAATCATGCAGTGACACGCGCTCTCTTTCGCTCGGCAATAACGGCCTGAGAAAAAACGCTTTTCAAGTATATCGTGCACGTAGTTGAGGTATATCAGCATGGTATGTAACTCGAACCGTTTATCACATTCGCTACTATTTATTACGATAAATTTTATTTATCCGAAGGAGAAACCAAGTTCTATTCTATTCACTGTATTGCTTTGTCATTTGTAAAATAATTTCATTTTGATACATTATAACACATTATATTTACATACATGCATATAATTCTTTTACAAGAGCGTTTAGCGAAACAAATGTTCATATAAATCTGTTGTTTATTATTATAAAAAGTTCTTGTACGCTCTGTAAATGCCTTCATTTCGAACAATTTAAATAAGAAATGCTGTCGTCTTGAAACTCTGGAAAATATAAATCTTGTTTATAACTTTATTTTTATGCTGAGCTCGTCGCTGACAGCAATTTCTGTATTGTTTGCAGCAGGGATGTAAACAACGCCGCTGTTCTTACTGCAACTCCCACCCAGAATGCCATTCAATCGGACGTATTTTTCGTGATCGACTATAACAGAGAGAAGGAAAGGAGTTCTCCAGCGTTTCAAGGATGCAGGAAAACGGCAAAACACTCAATGATCAAATGTGTGAGTTGGCCGAAATTGAAGACTTTGATGCAAGAAGAGTACTAATCTTATATCAGGAACTTTTTCAGAAGCCACCATAAATAGATTTGAAAGTTGTATGTGCTCCACGAGCAAATAATAATTTTTATTTACAATTTAAAATTGGAGAGATGCGCATATTTATCTTTCAAAAAAAAAAAAATTACTAGAAATTTTTTATTTTTTTATCTTGTTATAATATAAAATTGCGCGTCTCTATTTAAAAAAATCACAATTTATATTTTTCTAAATTAAACAATCAACAATTCGACATTGTCATATCTCAAATTTAAATAACTTGGAAAATATTGTATTTTGATATCAAAATCGAAAAAATAATTAATGAACTACGTTAACATAGTTAATATAGTTCATTTTTTTTTAGCGATATGGACATCGGAGTATCATTAATTTTTTTTAAAATTTATTTCGCGTGCAAAAAAATTAGTGAAATTAAAGCAATAAATTAGTAATAAATCAAAATTTAATTATTTCATACATTCGAATTTGATTTTTCGTGATTAAATTACCAAGTTAATGGAAGTCTCGAAGTACGTGACCACTATTGTACGCACGACTTAAAACAGGCAATTATCAACATGTAACATTTGATTGGCCAATTATAAATTTTTTTGTCCCACAAATTATTACCTAAAATAAAAACTTAATCTTTCAAAAACCTTCTTGCTATATTATTTCGCAAATGAATTTATGACATTGAAAATTGAAACATCATGTATATATCTTTCAAGCATTTCATAAGAATTAATAATGCGAGATTTCAACTATTGGATTATTTCAAATTAAAATTTTTATTGATATTTGTGATTATTATTGTCGCAAATTTCGTCGCCTGTTGTCGCAAGAATACCTCAAAATTAAAAAAATATAATTCAATATTCATCTGCAGGGTGCGTAAAAGCAAAGTTGTAAAACATAGCATTAATCAATAAAATACATCCAAATACAAATATATCCAAGTTATACAAAAAACAAAATAATTAATAATATAAAAAATAATTATTGAGCACAATTAAATAAATATCAATTTAAATAAATATTCAATAAATTTATTTTAAATATGAGCTGGCGTATAAAATATACATATAAAGGAAAAAGAAATTTATTTCTTAAATAATATTAAAAAATATTTTTTATATAAAATTCTAGATTATTAAATTTTTTATATAAATATTTTATTAGATATTTTAAATATTTTAAAATAAGATTTAGAATATTTAATAAATATCATATTACATAATAATAATGATGTAAAGAAAGCAATTGTCGCGAATAAGTTATTTTTATAAATAACGGATAATAAAGTAACAAACATATAAACTGTTTATCTCGTAATTGCTTCCGATGTCTCTCTGAGTTTCCTCTTTCCCTTCTCTAGTTCGTAATTTACTGCTCGCTCCTTTATATCACATACTCGCGAAAACACAGTTAATTACGATCGCGCACTAATAATTGGAATACGACGACCGATGCTTTATATAGCACTCTCAATATTAATTGCACGTGACATGTGACGCACTTTGTTTTGTGCAACAAGATAATCAAAGTTACACGATTAATATTTCACAATCAAGTAAATCATATAAAATATATGTTTTAACAAAGATTAGAGATTACCAAATATCAAAGTTAAGATCCACGATAAACATGTAAATATAAGATTAATAATAAGACTAATTATAATAACGCTAAATAATTAAACGCGTCGTAATAATGCTCGAGTCAAATCAAATCAATTTGTATATATTGGCAATACATTTTGTTAATAACTGAGGAAAAAGCAAAAAATAATTGGCAATTTTATTCTGATATTACGTGAATTGGAATTATGATTAGTTAAGATGTGATAATCGTGAGACTTAATCGATCGCACGGTTAATAATTGTTAAAATTATAAGAAATAACTCCGCGTTTTCCGATATTCTTTACAATCGTATTTTGAAAGATAATGGACGATAGACGGAGCGCGTCACGCAACTCTTCCTGCTCGCGCGCTCGAGTTTCACCTCTCGCCACGTGAATGACAGGGTCACAGGCGTCCTGCAAACGATATTGTTTACATGCGCTATTGTTTACATGCGAGAAGCACATATCGTGTAACAATAATACTATATATATGATTGTCGCAACAAAATACTTAAGATGTCACAAATTAACATCTATGCCTTCAATTTCAAATTAACTATTAACGTATCATCTCTTCTCGTTATTTTAAAGACATGAAGATTATTAACCTGCGCGATTAAAATTAATTAACATTTGCGACTGATGATTCGTTATTCGTCAAAAATAGATATTCTGTATGTATTAGTTTGTGATATATTCAATATTTCGCATGATAATGATGAATTAACTATTATATAAAATTATTTACGAATTTCTCTATTATTAACAAAATATTTACAAAACAATTTAAATGGAACGTTTAATTAAATACAATCATTATTGATTCTATATTTTAATCTCTATAATTTAATCAACAAATATTATAAATTGCTACTATTACAAATTTAACGTTTGTGCATCGATTATCTATTGAAATGCGTGTTTCATGTGTGTTTTATTCGATCGAAATTAATCGCACCCCAGTTAACAGAACAGATCGCATATTCGTATAACAGTGATTTTTGTGTTCTCCCGTTATAATATATATATATATATATATAGTATAAAATAAAGGGAGTGGAACGTTCTATATGATTAACAAGTGCTATATAAAGTTTAAATCGATAATCGTATTCTATAATGATCAGTGCGCGATAGTAATTAATTGCAGTTTCGCAAGAGAGCACCATGAATAAGAAGAAAATGATAGACAAGAAAAAAAAATTAGAAGAAAAAATATATGGTAAGGATGAAGTAACTATGGAGGATAAAAAAAAATTTATAATTTTAATATATTATTTATTTGTAAAATTAATTGCATACTTATCTTCGCGACTCATTTTACATTATGTATGTAATGCATAAAAATATTTTATAGAGCTTATTTTAAAATATTTAATGCTTAATTTTAAAAATTCAATATAATATTTTTTATATATAAGTTTAGATTATATATATATATATATATATATATATATATATATATATATATATATATATATATCGTCTGCTCATCAACTGTACGGTAATACTAACACTGTAATCGAGATTTTCGTTAATCTAGCATCTCCATTACAAGAAATTTAATTCGGATATAGTATAATTAAATGTTAATTTAAAAAGAATAAAAATAATTGAAAAAAATAATACCCAGAATTTTTTTTAAACCAATTTCAAGCTAAAAAACAAAATTATAAGGTTGTTAAGGTCGATATTCGCTAGTAAGGAAATTCTAAGTTTAAAAAATTGATTATGATAGTGCACTTTTCATAGCTAATAAAAAAACAGTTTTATACTATACCTGTGTAAAAGGGTGGTAAATGAGAAATCGATATAGTGGGTGAGCTTACAAGGTAGCTGCGCCGAATCATATGATGAGATTTTTATCGGATATCTTATAAAGCGGGAAATTACTCGAAGAGCCTTCTATGCATTGATATACTATGCGAACTGAATTGAAACACGAGATCTTCCTGATCCGGAAAGTCACAATTATCACACATCTGCATTATCGAAAGAAAGTATTTATGTAAAATATTTTTGTACAAAACTCAAACATTTTCATTAATTATATATTAATGAATTGAAAAAAGAGATTTATTTACACAGAGACTGATGTTAAAATAATTAATGTATAATATTTCTGTATACTTAATGATATATAATATTTATATTTAATATGTACAAATTATACAATAAAATATTTAATAAATATTAATAAATATTTAATAATTATACAATAAAATATTATTGAAATTTAAAAGCATAAATAAATGATCATATTGAAATCAAGATCAAGATTGAATAGGAAATGGCATTGAATGAAAATTTATAATGAAATAATTTGTAAAAATTGTAGTAGAATTTCGTAAAAGAAAAATGCAAGCGCACATTAGAGATTCTTTAGTTCGTTTGAATAGCAACTTTATAATCCGACAAGCAGTGGAAAGAGGGAAAAACTGGATTTCTTCGGCGAGATTTTCCATGGAACCAGAAACATTGTATAAGCGTATTCGGGAAATTGTAAAAATTTAACGGTCGCGGAAGGTACAGGTTTACTCTCGGAAACTCGCGGATCTCGTCTCGAAACTGCAGCGAGATGAACATTACAGGACGTTACTGGCACGAAAAAGTTCTCGGACGAGACAATTTGTCAGGAGTGAAGGCGCGAGACAAAGAGACGCATATCGAACGACTCGTCGCCATTCCGACATAGCCGGAGGATACTCGACCGTTCCTCTTTTATGCGACATTGACGGAAGTCTGCATTCGCTGACGAAGCAGGTGAGAGGTACTACAGATGAAAACGGAAAATGCATATCCACTGTAAATGCCTTGGCACACTGGCTGCCGCTGATATCTTATATAATGCCGGGCGATTGTTATATACGAACAAACGCGGAAATGTGATATTAAAAACGAACGACTAGAATCATGTAAATAATATATTTACCATTATTTCGTTAACGAGATATGATAACAAGAATCATAGAAAAATGGAAAGATATAACATAAATTAAAAATGCTCATATTTAGCGTAAATAAAATATTATTTATATAAAAAACACGATATAATCAAGATATAATCTAAATTGTATTGCGTCAAAATTTAAAATTATTTGAGTAGTTAAATGAAAAAGTGAGATACAACTTATGAAGAGATATGAAAAAAACTTTCGCATTATATTTTCGTGCATGATGTAAAGTTTTATCTTTTATCCTTTTTAGTGTGACAAAAAATGCCTTAATGTAGCAAGATTTACATTAAGTACTTTAACAAAGCGTTTTGTTTTTCAGAACGTAGAAAGGTATGATTTATATCACTATCCTGCGCACGCAGCAACTCATGTCCAGGACATCTTTTGTAAAGTGAAGAATATCAAACTTCTATTTATATTCTACGTCCTGTGTTTGAAATTCAAATTCACCGCTACTCCCCTTCCGTTTCAAATTGTTGTAATAGTCCGTGCGAAAAACAACATGTGAAAATAACTTGGCGATTTAACAGAATCGCCGTATTTAGTGAGACAATATCGCGTAATATCAAGAATGATTATCCAATCATTTTTTCACCTTTATTTTCTCTCTCTCTCTCTCTCTCTCTTCACAGCCATATTTTACAACGGCTTTGTTCGCGAATCAATCATACGTGCATGTCAGGTGCGAGATGTGCAATTATAATATTTGCAATTTCCAGACAATCGTTAATAATCAAAGCATAATATTTCTAAAAAAATTTCCTTTTGGCTAAATTGCAACATATTTGGAGAATACGAAGAGAATTTTCCTCTTCGCCGCAATTTTCCTCCATTTTAATCGGAGCGAATAATTATCGATGCTCTCGAGTGCCACGAACTCAAATTATAAAGTCTTCGTTGACCTATAGAGCGTTGGACAATGCTTCTCGCATAATACAATAATGCTAATGTGCGTTACGCGTCAGGTAGATCGCATATGGCGAGGATTACACCCACCATCGGTACACCCACACAATTGCATATTCATAGCACGTCGCGCGAGACGTGACGTTCCTACATTGTAATTCCTTAGGCGGGATGTAGTAGGAAATAGAGAGATGAACGGAGGAAAAAAATGCGAAGAAAGAGAGCGAAATTTGATTATATGCACCTTTCCGCAGCGTATTGACGGCGTATTTACACGTCCCGGGACGCATAATTCGCCCACGCACACGCCGCTTACCATCATTCACGCATGAGCCGCTTCGGACACGTGAATGTTGATGCAGGAATGATCGAGAGAGGAATGAATAGGCAGCCGCCGAGATAGGAACATCGCGGACCATCTTGATCGGTGTATCGACCTAGGCACAGTAATGGCTGCAAGTCGATAATCGTAATTTTCGAGTCAAGTACAAGCGTTTCATTATCAGATAATAATCCTAATGCCAACGATATTAATATCACAAAATTATATATAATAATAAATATATTAATTTATACATTATAAAGCTTGTATTAAATTTATCGTTTGTGACATCGATGTGCGTGTATTTTATACGATTTTATTGAAATATATTATATAAAAAAATTAGATATATAAGTTAATGCTTAATGCACGTGAGCTATCGATCTTATCCTTCGAGCGATGTGTCATACTAATGGTTTTATTTTTAAATCGATGATTGTGTGTGTTGTCGTATCATTCCAATTACTACTGCTAGGCGCACGTAATCCAATACAGTATTTCAGCTGTGTATGTGCGCGCACAGATAATACACAAGCGTCTTTTCTTCGTTCCGTATCAACCCTCTTGCGTCCTGCAAACTTTCAAGAGTATGATGCTAGTAATGGTCCACTTACACTTTTCACGTATTTCATCTTGAATGTAATTCTATGCAAATAGTACCTATAGCCTCTCTTCGCGCGCGTCTTATCTGCTTCGTCGCCTTATCCGTTCTTTTGCAAACGTAGCAAGTGAAAAAGTACAATTTCGATGAATTTGTTAAGTCGTATCTTCTCAAACTATTCAAAACGTACAATATTTCGGAGCGGAAACATAAAATATTTTTCAAATTCATTCAATTCTCGCGACTTCTTTGGGGAATTAATCAATTACCTTCAGTACATATATTTTTCTTTTTTGTCGAAATAATCTTGATAAGAATAAATGACATACTTGGAAGCCGATACAAAGAAAACATAAAATTCGTTGCTACATAAAATATGTCATGAAAATTCATTATTTTTGATAATTTTTTCTGCACGCAAATAAAACAATTTATATATTATAAACATATCCTATAATCACTTTATTAAAATCTCTTAATTATTTTGTAGTCAGTTAGAAGATTGACTAAAATGTAATTCAAATTAATTATAAATGATTGATATTTCTCTCTTATATCTTTTCTCTACTATGATGCTAAATTTATTCGATCATTATACGTTCTCCGTTACTTTCTATCTTTTTGCTATTGAGTTATGGAAACGCTTCCCGTTCAGTCCATGTAAACTTTGCAAGTAAAGTAAAGTGGGCCACGCCAGGTGTCCGCCATGGCTTTCGGTTTAACTCGGGAACTTCGTCCTGTTTGGTCCCCCACTCAGCAGATGAAATAAAACCTTTGAATATTTAAGCTTTAAGGAAACGAGTAAAATTTTATTCGTCAGGATCCGTCCCGGAAATTTTACTACATAACTTCGGCTATCAAAAATTCCATTTAAAACTGAAATGGCGCTTCAAATTATCAGTTAGGAAGATAGTACTTAGTAAAAGTCTTATAATCCTAGAGTAAATTAATATCAAATTTAGTAGAATTCTTGATTTTATTTGGTTCTTATAAGATTACCTTTCTTATATCTTACATCATAAAAATGAGAAAATTTTTAAATGCAAATCTAACAATAAGTAAAATTTTCAAAATTAATCAAACACCCAACAAAGGGTCATTAAATATGATAGAAGCAATTTAGGATTAAGTGGAATTTGGACGATTCAGAGCGAGACTTTGAAACGAGGTCAAGTACTTTACGAAATATTACGCTAACTCTGCACTTGTCGTAATACGAGTACAAGTAATGCTGAAGCTGCTCGCAAGTCTCATCTTCTTCTTCTTCCTCTAACTCCTGTAATTATTTCCTTTTCAAGGGAACACTTTCCAAATAATAATCGAATCTAGACACGCAAATTCATAAATAACGACTGTTTGCAACATTTCCGCGATTAATATATCAAATCTGAAACATATGACAGCTCAACAGAATGTAAATGACAACTGTAGTGTTTAAAATCGGAAAAGATCAAAATTTGATGATTAAATTTGATGTAAATCCATTATTCTATTATTTCTTTTTACACAATTCATATTAAACCGCTTGATTAATCTAGTGTCATTTATTTATGAAAAATGTCAACTTTTAGAGATTGAGAATAAATTAAAAAGAAGCATATATTAAATCTCAAATCTCAAAATATATTCATTTATATATATAAAATATATATATATATATATATTTATGATAAAGTCTTGATCCTAAAATGTGAACTTCTACTAATTCCCACTAATTTATATTGTTTTTCTAATTAAACAAATTGCTATTATCAGTCAGTAAACTATTCTTCCTCTGTTGTCTCATAATTTATATGGTAATGTGCATAACGTTATCAACAATACACGCAATTGTTGGAACGATCACGATGTTATTTTACAGCATGCGGGTCATATTCGCGCGATTTAATCGCGCCACGAAACACATGTAAAATATAGGTCACTGACTTCGTTTATATAAAATCACGTATTATGTGCATCCACATTGATAAATATATATACTTACCTGGAGCTCTCTCGCGTTATTGCACGACGTTGAATCGCGCGATGGTATTTCTATTGCGACCGCAGGGAAGATGTCGTCGTCACGTAGATCGCCGTTCGAATGACGAGGGAGAGGCGAATGTCGTCGCGAGGAAAAGAGCTTTCGACGTTTTGCCGTTCTTTACGAGTGACATGGAAAGCCGGGACGGACGTCGGTGCTGCTACGTACATAAACGGAAAAGCAATCAACGAGAAACGGGAGAGAGAAAAATCGTCGCGCATTGAGAGTCTGCGAGAAGCGCTGCGCGCTTTCTGAATCATTCATCATAGGAAGAACGCTCGCTCGCCGATTTCGTATCGGAATCCCGTCAAAATTACATCTTCGATCCTGCAAACTAACGTGACCAGCGGTGTTGCCAGTTTCCGTTTTTTAATTGACTCGAAATAAATGCAATGATAAGTTTATTTCTTAGAAACAAAATGCTGTATCATTCAGAAAGAAAACTGAATTTTTAAATCGAGAAATGCAACACGTAGTCTTTCCTTTGGAGTTGTACTTATGCCAATTATATATTATGTACGCCTGTTGCATATAAATATAACACCGCAAATCATCAAAATTCAAAATGTCTTTATAAAAATGTAGAAAAAAATTATCAATGAATATGATAAGCGCACATAATTAAATAAAAAATCCAAAGAAAAGAAAAATTTAATTAAAAAAAATTTAAATGTGGGTGCTTGCTAAAGAAGTCGTTTGATCTAAAAATAACACAATGATCCTCCGAATCCTCCTCTTAGAATCAGATTACGTGACGGCAGAGATTGCAGATCGTGATCCTTTTCTTATCAAGATGTAATTATTCCTATAGAAGCTTCGTACTTATACATTCATAATTATCAATAAGACATCAATGTAAGGCTAAAATTAAATCTCGGACTTGCTGTACAGTCTAATACGTACAGTCTAATTTAATACTAATTAAATAAGTTTTTAAAATTTGAATTATTCTTTTACTCGGAGGAAAAAAAAATATGCGACGTATGTAGATTATCTATTTTCTTTGCAAAAAATATGACACAAAAGATAATCACGTGTGATTTACCAAGCTGTGCACGTTGTGCCCTCAATCGTATACCCAGTATACAGACGTGCATTTATAAGTCTGCAAATATGTGGTCTAGCGACAGCATGCATTTTTTATACCCCCGCATCCTGCTATAGCATTGCATAATTGCATTGCGTTCCACGTTTTGTGGCCTCGTATGTCCGTGTCATCATATTTGATGATATCAATCGCGTCACGTTTCGTGTTGCGAAAAAAAATGTGAAAATAATTAATAGCGGTTTCAAAAGTTTATCTGATTTATTTTTACTTTTTGCCAATGTATTTGCTGCAAAATAATCAGAGAAACATTAAAATTTTAACCATAACATTATCGATAAATTCCATTTACAAATTTGAGAAAAGACAAGAAATGCGCATGTACATACACTTTTGTATATGTGTACGTATGCATGTATTAATATCTGTCGTATCATAAATTTGTTTTTGGTACCTTTTTTTTATTTTTACGTTTTAAAAAATTAAAAATCTTCTATCCTCTTATCATCATTTTTGAATGCTAAATCGCACATTTCAAACAATTAGTCGTTATCTGTTTTGATTATCGTGAGCAGGTTAATTAATTTTTCGTTTACATAAAAATTGATACCGAGAAGCCAACTTATTATATATCGATAATTAAATCCGTACAAATAAGCTGCATTGTTTCAAATTGATTATCATTCACGCGCAGCGAATATACGCTATATGAACAAACAATTTAATTCGCAGAAATACTCGGTTGATCATATCACTCTACGATTTTAATTACCGCAAGTTGAAGAAATAACTGCCTTTCTTGCACTGTCCATTATGCTAGACAATAAAAAGTATTATTGCCGCAGTTCACACAGTAGTCCAATAAATTACAGCAAACACAACGACACGGTGATTTAACCATCCCAAGTAAAGAGAAACAACGATTAAGATAAACGTTTTCAAACAAATTGCGATTTGTCAAGCAAAACAATATCAAAGAATTTAAATGAAAAATTCTTTAAATCCCATTTGTGATAAGCATTCAACAGCAAAAATCACAACGGCAAAGTTAAAAAAAAAAAAAAAGAGGAAAATTAAACGGAGCGAATATTGATCAATCAAATTTTCCGATGCAATTAAATTGAGTTCGCATACAGCAAGAAAAAAAGCGCTCGCGCGCACGCAAAAGTTTCGAATCGACAGTTACTTGAGTTTCAGCGAAACGCGAAGCAACTTTCTCGCGCATAATTATCTGCCAATACACGAGCAATTAACGCGCAAAACAAGTTCAAAGCTCTGGTTATCAGTTTATTATTGAGCGGCTGCATTCCCATGAGAATGGTTGAATTCCACGTGCAATGCGTCCACCCATTTATTGCTCTTCCCCCTCTCCCCCTCGTATATTGCTACGATTAAAACCGCTAATCCGTGTTTCGCAAAAGTGATTGAAGAGAGCGATACGTTATGACGTATCGCCTGTAAATATAATCCTTAATCGATAATATATGCGCGCATGTATGCACTTGGCTATTAATTTAATTGTGACAGAGAATGTACGTATTAAGCTACTATTGTTTTCGCGCTATGTATATATATATATATATATATATATTGTTTTATAAATCATTGCTTGGTATTACAATAGCGGTTTTCCGTAGCTTAGGAAAATGGTGCAAGAGAAGTGATTGTAAATTTCAATGGCAGTATATACAATACTCACTGAAAAATTTTTTCCGGACATTTTTCATTCAAAATTTTGATCCTAAAAATGCCCCCTTTTTCATTTTAATGAGATTGCTTTAAATATAAAATAATCCGCAATATATAATGACGTAAGTATATATATACGCACAATAATAAAGGTTAAATCGCGATAAAAACTTATTTCCTAGCCTCATTTATTATTCTCCCTTGCGTGTTGTATTGTACTTTTCCACGCAATCTTCATTATCTCAAAAACATAAATATTCCTTCAGAAATAAATTGAATTAATGAACGTATAGAGATTGCATTGTGTCCATAAGTCATTTATTATAATTGTAAATCATATTCAAGGGATAGTTACACAAAATTGAAAACATTAATCTTGAAAGTTCAAGAAAACCATAGTCGCCCCAAACGCTAACAGATGATGATGCGTGGCTCAAAACTTCCCTGGCGACGACGATTTATTTATGTGAGAACCTCCGCTTGGCTTCGCGCTTTATAACAAAAATATTAACTCACACTTATATACGTGTGCCGTACATCGTACCTATTGTTTTGTAATAACAATTTATCAAGTCGCCGTTCGTAAATCGGCGCGTGTTCCTCGATTAATGTAAAAACGTGCGATTCGCAGTCGGGAAAGAACGGATTACACCATTATTTATAATACAACGATATTTACAGGTGTTGCTTACAAGTGATACTTACAATGAAAACGTCTTAATATGACACGCATATACGCTCTCTCTCTCTCTCTCTCTCTCTTTTACTCTCGCACGCTTTAAACACTCGTGATATTTCCATACCATTGTCTACATACAAAACGTTAACGTTATTTAACGCGAAGCAATATTACGGTACGTACATGCACCATTTTGTCACCTAAAATAAGAGCGCTTGAAATACTCAGTCATATAACGGCAGACGATGTGTATATCGGGCAATAATTAAAAATTTATAACTCAAAAGATCTATGAAACTGTACATCCTGTGATTTTTTCACTCGCGATTAACTCGCTGGAGAAATTGTTTTCCCCGTATTTCCATGGCAGTCTCACGGCATCGCGGATTCTCACTTCCTTTATAAGGATATAAAACTAGAATTACGCGAGCGAGCATAAACTGCTGCTATTAAATGACAATTTTGTCGCGAAGAATCTCGCGCAAATTTGCATGACGACGAGGTTGCGAGTACGTACAGTATATTTATGGACGCTTCCCGTCAATTAATATCAGGCACTCCGAACAAGGTTGCTTCAATGAGAATAGACTAATTAATACCGAACGAGAGAGGTAAAAGGCGTAATAAAAATTTGCAAGAGTATCAGCAATATTCGCACACGAATCCCTTTATTCGTTTACACTATCTGTCCTGATTGTGTTTTGTTAATTAGCGTTATCAGTTGAAAAAGAAAAAGAAAATATTGGTCAAGAAGAAAAACTTATTTTTTTCAGTATCCTATTTCGTAGGTCTTAGTACGCTTATGTGCTTGAAATAGCGCGATAACATTATATGCAAAATTCTCCGATAGCATTGCACGAACGTGTAATGACATTAATGCATAGCATAATAATAGAGGGTAGTAACGGCGATGTGGAACAAATGTTTATTACAAGCATTTATGATAAATGCTTCCTCCACATAATCGCATTACCTCCTAACATTTCGTCCATTAACAAACCATTATTACAGCATTACGCACTATTTCATATATAATACACGTTCTACGCGAATAAAAATTTCAATTTCTCAACAAAATATCACTTGCCTGTTTTTTTTTTCTTTTTCTTTTTTTTATCAGTAATGTCAGTCACAATCCGCAGTGAAAGAAATACGTGCGTAATCTGTCGGCTTTTCCAATCGCTGATCGATCGATCGCCGTTCAATAAAATGTCTTTGGTATAATTCATTCGTCCCCGCTGGATGAGAGCTAGATGGGATGCGAGGATAAATAATACAACCGCGAGCTCGCTATCGATAATGAGGGATTTTCAAGGATTTTCAAAGATTCCGCTAGCAATGAAAAGCAGCGCAGTTTGGAAAATAGGAAGATGACGAGGCAAGCGTTAAGGTAGATCGTATAAGGGATCCTTCCTATAATATACACGTATTTACACGAGGCTAATTTGCATCTCAGACGACGAACGCTTGCGGCAATTTGCGATTTGCGTCTTGTCAAGTAAATACTGATGGGTAAACGAAAAGCGTCGTCATTCGAACAATAAATGTGGAACAGTTCCCTAGAGGGATTACTTTTATTTTCTGATCTCGCGACACGATCAGCAAAATAAAGAAAAATACAAAAAGTGTAATGTAAAAAATATATTGATAAGAAAATATATTTAAAGTCTCATAAGTTAGCATAAGACAAATTTAGACTTTAATAGCGACATCGATTGCTCTGCTGCTGAACCATCGGCGATATTTTTAACGCAACATATTAATGGAACGCGTTACTGTATTCTGAGAATGAGATGTCTATCATTTATAGAACAGAATTCAAAGAGCTGTAGATAAAGAATGATATTATTGACGCGTCTCGACAAAAATAAAAGAAATGAAAATAACGGTATAATAATAAAAGAAGAGGGAGAAAATAAAAGCGAGAGTGACGAGTGTTTCCGGGTTTTCGAGTCCCTCGGGACGTATACGTGTTACATAACGCTATTTGCATAAATACAAGGGGCTGAAATTCCGCAGGGGTTTCCTCACAAAAGGAAAGCTCGAGGGGTTCACGAGCGTTGCGAGAAGTGGAAGAATAATAACGAAGAAGAAGCATTCTCTCTGATGAGAGAGGATTTTCTCCCGAATGGCGGTTTCTGGTACAGCTTTGCGATATACATAAACCTTAATTAATGCTGACCATCTAAAAAAGAAGAAAGAAAGAAAGCGGGCACCTGCAGGCGTACGTAATTGCATCTGGACGGCGGGAGAACTCATTTTCAAGTTTTCAGATCTCGCCGCGCGATGATGACATCCGATAATTATATTTTCAGTCGGTGCTCGATTACACGTTCGGTTACATCCTTGCGATCCGCGTCACAGAATCACGGAAATTGTGTTATCGATGTTGCTCGCGATATTGCTTGTTTTTGTTTTGAGAGCGATCTTTGGTGTTATATCTGGTACGATTTGTGCAAGCTACAGATAATAAATTATAGACATATATATATATATATGTGTGTGTGTGTGTGTGTGTGTGTGTGTGTGTGCGCGCGCGCGCGCGCGCGCGTGTATGTGTGTGTGTATTAAAATAAACACAAGTTAATTTGGAAAATATTTTTTATAAGTTTTGCTAAACGTGACTTGATTGCAATGAAGATTTATTTAAAATAAAAATAATTATAATATAGAATTTTGTTTTATAGAACTTTGAGATTAAAAAATCAATTTTTATTTTGTGGAACAAAATAATTCTTTTCAATGGCCTCAACCCAATCTTCAAAATAATCTACCCGCTTACTTATACAAGAGTCCATAAAGAACTCGAACTTTAAAAAAAGGATCCGAAACGAAAAGTAGAGAAATGGACAATAGTCATCGCGTGTTTTGTGAAAGATTCGTTGATAAAAAATAACGCTTGTGTGAATGCATTGTCGCGATGCAGCATTGAATCGTTCGCACACGCCTCCGGTCGTTTGTTTTTCACTGACTCTCTCAAGCGTTGCAAAAAAATCTTAAAAGAAAAGAGAAAAAAAAAAAACGCCACAAACGCAAAACATAACCTCATTTAAATCACCATAAAACGTAAACTAAAAACAATAGCGTCATGTTCGTAGTGTCAGAAAATTATTAAAGAATTCCACTAGACACTACAAAGTAGATGGCCCCACGTCACTGCATTTGGCTTTTTTTAAAGTTCCGTTTCTTTATGGACAGCCCTTGTACTCATTCGCCCAAGATAATGAAAAGATTCTTAAAAAAAGATAAATAAATAGAGAGAGAGGTGTCGAAAAATGTCGATTAACGGATCTCTCTCCTTCGCGAAGTATTTCAAGAAATAGAAAAAATAAAAAAATACCAATCATATATAAAAATTAGTAGATCTCATGCAAAAATCTACTATACTCTCATGTAAAAATATGTTTAATTTTCTCGCACGAGTATAGTGAGATTCGCATGTGTGTTTTGCCTCGATATATACGGTCGTGAAAAATCAATCGGTGAGAATGATATATATATATATATATATATATATATATATATATATATATATATATATATATATATATATATGTTCCCGACGATCGTGCTCCTCGTGCGAGATGTGTCAAATTATATGGCATTCGCGATGTTCATACGGCGACCTCGACGTATCACCTAATTGATGACTTAGCCCTTAAAGATAACGATCAGTGTGGGCGTTATTACGTTAACGACCTCGCTGATGTGTCGAAAATGCGACTCCGCGTCGCCGGATACCCGCGAGATCGATTTGCCATAACGACGACTGTATGCGAGTTCGGGGGATTACGACTTACCGAACGACGTACAAACAACGAGAACGAAAGAGGGAGGCAGGGTTTGCTGGAGCTCGGATTTGTTGTACACTACGGGCAGTTGAGCGAAATTACACATTAACGTGGCTAATGATAGAAAGAACAACAGTGCAATTCCGTGGATGCGCAATCTATCATAATATCTTCTCACGTGACGCGGGATTTCGATTCATTTTTCTACGAGAAAGTAGATAAATTATATTATTGTGCTCGATAAAGTCAGAATATGCCCTGAAGAAATTAAAATTCAATATTTCTGAAATAAGAAGAGATATTGAGCTTGTGTTAAAAAATATGCAAATGTTTTAAAATTGCATTCAATTATGACGAATAAATTTCTGAGATCTGATATTCATCGATTCTATCACGTAAACTTATCGATATATATATATCGACTAACATCCTCACACTATTTCGATTTCACTAATTGATGTGTGCGACTCGATTATCATTCTTATATTTAATTCTGCGATCAATAGCTAATTGTGAGAAAGATGACACGTGACAAACAAGATTGCGCATCGCTGGTCGAAATCCACATACCAATTTACATGGAAGAAAAATCCGAACTCTGCTTATATTATTACTAATCTCCTTATCCACGAGGGAGAGTTTCCGCAAGCTCTGACAGAGAGGCGCTCTCCCGCTTTCCCGGACGATTGCAAAATCGATTGTATGGCACAAAGGGCGACCCTCAGTTACAATCTCCGACCGTTTCGATTTAAGTCTTATTACGCGCGTTCCTCTCGCTGACTTATCCATATATTACATCACACAACCCTATTTACAGCGTGATATATAATACATACATACGTACCAATTTCTATAAAAATCGTCTCGCGACTATGGCAGCGTAGCTTCGGTATACAAAACCGCTGTAAGTTCGTTGAGAGATTTTTCTTGAGTGTGGGCGTGATTACGTGCGGCCGCTGTTCCTACAGTCATACTGGTCGATAATTTCCAGCTGGCGCGCGAATGGTGATCGGTTTAAAGAACCTCGATTAATATTAGGTCTTGTTTTTTTTCCTAACAAGATCGCGTTATAGATTTCACACAAGGAAACTCTTTGCTCTAACACAAATCTCGTTTGACGAAATTATATAGAAAATATTACTCATAAATATATCAATGTTACTTTCCATATTGTCGACATTCTCGAGATGAATGCCTGACCCGGTGATTTCTTTCACTGACTCACTGCTGGTCACCAGATACCTAGATCGCGCAAATCAAAGGTTTCAGAAGTTTGTCGGCAGAAACGTTACCGGCCAGTCGATATGCTTCATGAAACTCATTTCGTTTAGTGAGATTCTACCGAGGGTATAACAGTCAAGTATACGGCGAATACAAGATATACAGTAAGAGTAGATTGTTCGATCGACGAATATCGAGGTCCGGTAACACAGTCTTCGCAAGATATGTCTCTATCTATATTAAACAACGAAACTCAAAAATCCGTCGACAGCTTGGTAATTCATAGAAATAAATATCATCAGTAATACACGTCTATTTTCTTGATACTCGTCTGTTAATTCGTATTCGAAAGAGTGACCAGATTCGAATTCTCTCACGTGTCTGCTTGCATAATCGAGATCATTCTTTCTCTGTCGTGAGCGATTAAATGCATAATATAACATAAATGCTTGCGATGGTCCTTAAAACTATTCCAATTTTATTCGGAAAAACTCCTTCTCCTCTCCTCGCTCGAGCATTCTTATTTATACACATTTATAAGTCAACACTTTTTTAACATATCGCTACACGTTCTCGTTGCAATATTGCAACAAAACAATGTGTCGTGACTATATGATTCTCCCCTTGCCGACGATAGATTATACACTCCTCGAGAACTTTTGCGCGAATCCCGAAAAATGGACGACACTTTTGCAGACATAGAAAAATCCGCAGGGTGTAAGTCTGTTCAGTTCCCAGCAGGTGCTTGTCATTAAAGTTAGTTCGACAAATCTGAGATTGCACTGTCACTATCTACCGTAATTCGCGGTGCGATATAAATGGCACAATTTTCTCCATAAGTTCAACAGCATAATTTACAGCGGCTCGGTGTAAGCGACGAATAAGCCTCTGCCGTAAGTCTGCGCGTCTTCCCTCAAATTTAAAAGCAATATTTTCGCGTGCTTACTTCCGGCACCGGGCTCAAGGACGGGGGTCGTCCCTCGCGCGGGACAACCCCTTCCTCTTGTCAGCCGTAGTAATAGCTTTTGCTGTTGAGGCTCCGGGGATTCTCCGTGCGGAGGATCGTGTGAAGATTATCCGTGCCAACCATATGATTTCCAAGATCGACGCGCATCCCCGTGTTAGTCGCGTGAGGCACCGACGCGACGTGGATGCTCGTTGGCGACAGAGGTATCCTTGTATCGGCATAGTAACGTTCGCCGTGAAGCCTCTCGGCCAACTGAGTTTCGGACAATCTACAAGAGATGAAACAGCATAATCAATAGTTAAGAGAGAGGCAAAATTGTAATAAAATATTCGAGGCTTTATTCACATTACTAAGGATAAAATAAAAAACCGCAATGCAAATTATTTATTGGAGATTAAAATATGAGACTGAAAATTCTCAAAACAGATTTTCGATTTTCATTTTCAAATAAACATTTTTCATTACACCGTGTTTATTTTACCGTGTCTTATAAAACTTATCCCCATTTAAGATGACAAACATTATTGAAGATCTAAATACGCTTAAGAGAATAATTCAGATCTTATTCACTCACGTAATAATTAAAGGATTCATTCTTTTCATGTCAATAAAAAAGAAAAAAAAAAAAAAAAATTACCTTGCGTCTTGCATTGGTACTGCGACCGGTGTGGTAAGATCGATATCCGCATCAATTTCGGAAATATCGTCGGTGAATCCATTTGGAAGAGCCTCGTTATTCGCATGGAACTTTGCATCCCTCTTGGCGCGATGCCGGCTGACTAACAGGCGGCCAATAACCAATCCCAGAAAGAGCAAGATACCGGCGCTGACCGATACGATAATGTAGAGGTAAAACTTTTCTTGGTTGTCTACAGGGATCATGTTAAATGCACACTTTAGATTTTCTTTTCGACTTTTGTTCCCTGTAAAATATATCGAAAAGCAGATGCAAGCATAGTCATAATAAAAAAAGAACAATAATGTCGATAATAACTTCTATTCGTGAGTTCGTTTTTTGTCCAATTTGTAGATTTATGTATACAAATACAAGCGTGACATGACATTCGAAAAAAGCTCAAAATTGTAAATTAAAAGTAAAATAAAATTCGACTAACATGCTATACCACCTATTGTAACTAGAAACAATGCCAAACACACAATGCATATATTCGCCAAACAGTAATCGATAACTATCATTTCAACATGATTCTTTACATGTTTTCAAAAATTGAAAGACTAAAACCCAAATCGATCAATTTCGACTTTAGTTCAAGTTTGAATACACGTATAGAGAAAAATAATTTCATACCATCCGTGGTAGCTAAAAATTAAAAGATATACATCTACTTTCGACAGTCAAAATTGAACTAATTTCGATATCAATCCGTGCATGATCAAAAATGATCCCTTCCTTTTTCACGCAGGATGCTCAAACAATTAAAATATCATTCGCCAACCTCGCTCGTGGAACAAACTACCCTGTCCGTATCCAACCCTGGCATAAATCGAGGTTGATTTGCAACAGCATACTTTACCAGCTGAAAATACAACGACCAACCGATGGTGTAGTACTCACTCGTTATGAAGGAATATGCATTGATCCACTCATTGAGGTATCCAACCACGAGGTGATCCTCCTCTTCCGGAAACGCGTAGACGACGGTAGTGCAGTTTCCGGATGCGCCGACGGCGCCCGATGTGGTTGCGGCATTATCAACCCCGTTGTCGCTCGCCATTGCAACCCCCTGGATAACCATGGGCGGTAAAGGCGATAAGGGTAAATGTTTCGCCCCGATACCGAGCGACTTTAACATGTTCAACCGTGCGTCCACTGTGCACGCGAGAAAACAAAACGTATTCAGACGGCACGTATGAGGGGAGGAAAGTGACGAGAGTTCGCGATTGCATGAGACTTTGAAAGAACGGGCAACGCTCTGGTTGGAAACATTATAATCTTGCCAAATTCAATTTTCGATATTATATATATATACACAAGGTGTCCTACCTAGACCACCCGTACATCCCTTTTCTTTCAAAAACTAAGCATTTTAGAGAAAAACGTTTTGAACAAAAATTGTATGGTTTTGAAGGGAACATAAGATGGTGTCATTGGTTTGACCTTGAATGGCATCGTTAAGGTCAAGTCAAAGACATCTTTAATTTCTTAAATGGAAACCCCCATTTTTTATTACATATTCTTGTAGCTTATCTCGAGAGCTTTTCAAAACACTATAATAAAGTATTTTTTCATTCAGAATATTTTGAGTTATTTTGTATCTTAATCTGACATATTTTAATATAAAATACAAAATATCTCGAAAATTATTTAGTTTTCGATAATTGTATAATAATACTTTTATGTACAGAATAATAAGATGAATCAAATGGTGTATAGAAAGTAATTGTTTTTTAAAAAAAAGTATGCAATTATTTGCAATATATTTTTTTATAACAGTTATTTATATTTTCTTTAGTTTTTGAAAGAAAAGGGGTATACGGGTGATCTAGGACACCCTGCATATATATATATATATACATATACATATATATATATATATATATATATATATATATATATATATATGTATACCTTCGTACGGAGAGAAAGAATCCTCCGCACGTAGAGAAAGAATCTTCAAATTTGGCATTTCCATTTTGTCTCTCGAAAAAGTCAAGATATTTTTTTATTTATAGTATCGCGATTTAAACTCGCAGAAATTATATTGAATTCAATGCTCGGATTCGAGAATAAAAGCGTCAAAGTAAAATCTGTGTAAATTATGTAGCAAATTTACAGCGATGACAGATGTAGGAAAGTGTCTCGTAAAATCGGAAAGAATAAAACATTACATATCGTTAAATCAATAACCAACACCTTAAACAAGTATTGTGTTAGATATATCGCAAAATTTTACGGTTTAGAGACTTTTAGAAGAATTTTATATGAAATAAATTGTATAATACGACAATATATAATTTCTTGCATTTTAAAATATTATATAGATAATTATTATGAGAAGTCTATCAATAAAAAATGATTAACCACTGTGTTATTCACAACGAAAGATACTATTAACCTTTCACCAAATGCAATATTATTTTTTCACAATGTTTGAAGTAAAATATACATGGCGAACAGCTGTCTATCTCGCAAATGAAAAATAAATGAAATGAGCAAACATTACGCGATATAACAGTCTATTCTAGTTATAATTACACAAATTTATAGCGTGAAAATGGCTTGTTTTCAATAGCTTTAAAATGAAATTGCAATTTGTATTCTGTAAATCTAATAATAGTAATCTAAATTATAGCAGCAAAATACATAAATTCCATAATCTTATATTAGCAAATGCTCTTCTTTTTAAACAAGTTTAAAATATCATTAATTAATGTTTGGCATAAAAATAATAATTACTTAACGTAATTTTGTAACATTAAAATTTAGAATTAAAAGAATGTAACAGAGAGAGCTTTCTTACACTTTGTTAAATTCTAGCGAACGTACATTTTGCGCGATCCGATATGCATAATGCAAATATGTTTTTCCAGCAAACTTCCACGGCAAGAATGATTGATCACATCGTAACGTCCTCTAATAGTCTCTACGGAATAAATCATGGGAGCTGTCCGGCACAGGTCTCTCGTCACCCAGAGTACCATTGTTTTAGCGAGGATTGCGATTTAAGGAACAGGATTAGTCACTCAATCGTCATTAAAATTCATGATCTTTGTTACATTTATCGACCGGAGTCTGAAGCACGTAAAAAAGCCCCGAGAAACTCGTGACAAGTCGTTCTCCTCCTTGTGTCTCTTCATGGATCGCGGAACTTAAATGGCACATTGTATCTGCGGGTACGCCGCACGGTTTTCCGACTTACTTTTTGCCCGGATTATTTTTCAGGGAAGAACTCTGCGCAGCGCCTCCAAATGCCAATGGAAAATAGAACTGGAGTAAGATATACGAATGAAGTAGTCCGTGTTTTTGCCTTGTTGACAATTGACGAAAGTATTCGATGCGCAGATCGTACGTAGTTGACTTTGCCGCTTATTCGCGCGATTCGACCCAAGTAGAATTTTTTTTTTTGTATATTAAAATATTGCAAGAGTATCAATATAAAATTTTATCGACACTCAAGTTTTAATATTTTTAAAATATTTACTAAAAAAAAAAAAGTTATATAATTCTCTTGAACGCTATCGAATTGTTAAATATTAGCATAAAAATTAATCCATAAAAAAATTCATGAGATTAAAGAGATATTTTTAATTCCCCTTACTACCTTGTTCTGTACTCTAGAACCACGCACGATATGCTTCGTTATAAAACGACTGATTCAAGCAGACTTGAAGATGATGAATTACTCGGGTCTCACGAAGCAGTTTTGCTGACGCGATAAAAGTAAAGAAAGAATCAGCATATTGTAAATGCTGAGATACACATTTATTAAAGCCATTTGTATACTTCGTGTAAAAATTATGTAATTATGTTAAAATTTGAGCTAAGGAATGGAGTAAAATTTGTTTATTTTATCTTTCCCCCTGTATTATTTAGCATATTTTTGCAATGCACATCCACGAGTTGCTAACATACCGTATATTAAATAGAACGGAATTAGTACGTTCATTGGGAAGTTTCCGTTTCATCGGGGGATTTACTAATGTCTTAGCTTCGAGTTATTTACATTATAATTCAAACAATATGGTCCTAGTTCTTCCAAGCCGCGTTGTTGCACTAAGACTGCTATCTCTCCCAAGCGAGATAACATTCGCAGTTCCTAGTTTTCTAATTAGTGACTTGGGAATGCTTACAATTAGCCGATGACGGAATTCGATGTCGCGGAATTTCGCTTCTATCCCGTCGCACAAGTTTTCTTCTCTCATTTACGAACAAATTATATCTGTTTATAAAATTTACATAATAAATTTAATAGTGAGATTGTTTTAATATGTTATTATAATAAAGATATCTTCTCTCTCTTTTGAAATAAAAATTAGCATAAGCTAAGAAATAGAAAAAAATACAATGAATTTAGTATTACAATGTATCAATTGTGTGACGCGCGCATATAACTAAATACATACATAAAAATTTTATTTTTAGTCTTAAAAATGTGCAAATTATTAGAGATCATCTTTACAAGGATGTATTTAATTATAGTAATATAATATCTTCGATTACATATTTAATAAAATCTGATTATCATATAGCAGCTCATAAGACTTTTATCGGTGCTCGGAAGAAGATAAGCGAAGATAAGAAATGTAAAGACAGAGTTCAATAGAGTATGTATAACTCACTTTACATGGAGCATTCTTGAAAATCTTTTCATAAAAAAATATTTCGCCAGCAATACGCACACAAAATATTGATTATCCTATTACATTGCAAGTTTCCACTATGCGTCTTTTGATGAATTTACTCAGCCGGCCAGATAATAGCTGCGTCTGACGTGAATCTTCAAACATAGAGTTACGTAATTCTGTTTGCGTCTTGTAGCAAGTAATGTGGATATGAAATCAGTCGGTGTTGAGTAATTATGCCATCAAAGAAAACTAAATTACAAATTTAGAATTAATATTCATTGGAAATATTGTAGCAAAAGAATCGCGATTCCGCAAATAGATGCTCTTTGATTGTAAGAAGTTTAATAGAACAATTCGAATTTTCGTTATAATTTCGAATCTAAAAAATGTTGTTCAATGTCATAACAACGAATATAAATTTTTACTCGTTAATCAGATACAATATAAATACGATTATAATAACTAGTATCAATTTTATGTATAATAAAATTAATATCAAAGTAATTAATATTTTTCTAGAGTTTAAAGCTCTGTCCTAAGATAGTGAAGTAAAAATTAGATGAATTTCATAAGATATGCGAGCTAAAAATATTAACGGTAAATGCAACAATTCGCTTAAACGGAGTGTAAAAAATAAAAAAAATTGCTCGAGAGGAAGTAATACGAGAATATGGTAGTGGACTAATTTTAAGAGTATCGAAGCGAAATCAGTGCCTCTCGCTCGAGATAGCAATCGATCGTCCATGAAAGTTTAATTTCAGTAGCGTGCATTTCACATTTTATTCTTCATAAAGTATGCAATGCGTATAGCGTTATATGTGTACATACATATGCAGTCGGATATATATCTCGGCTGTTTTTAATGCGCGTAAGTATATTATACCAAAAACAAAATTTACTTTTTCTTTTTAATAAACTGAATAAATAAACTATTTTAGGTTTATCGCCAAAAATTATTTTTGTCGCAACAAGATGATCAAAAATTTATATTCACGATGGCGCATCACAATATTCGATATTGCAAAACATATTGCGCTTGTGACGTAAAACGTAATTTACATACATGGAATAGCCGGTATTATAAACAGAAATTAATTTGTTTATTATAACAGCCCTAAAGCAACGAGTATCAAATTATATTAGAACGATCCTGCGAGCAAATCACGTGTACGTGTTGAAAAACATATTTAAAAACAGCACTCAATTATCTCCCCGCTGTAAATAATTTCCCGAAATTGCAAAACGCAATTTCGTTTCGCGCGTAAAATTAGATATTTGCGCACTCGAGCAGTGAAACAGTGTTAAACACGCATCCATTATTAAAAAAAAAAAAAAAAGAGAAAGCAAAAAAAATATTTTACCTAGAATTCCGAAAGGGACGGACGAACGAACGAGTGTTCGTGCGTACCGGTGAACGAAACGTGACAAAGCCGAAAAGTTATCGTAGACGAAATAGAGAACGCGTTGCTTTTTTTATTGCGTAAACATTTTTATTCGTCGACAAAATAATTTCTGTTGTGAAAAGTGTTATGCACTCCCGCCAACGCGAGCTACGTCTCGGAGCTGCGCTGAAATTATTGCTCGCATCCGCGAGTCGCGCGCGAGCTACGTATACTGTGACCGAAAGAAGAATCACGCGACCGGTCTGCACCGCCACCTGTTTCGCACACGTCGCGAAAAGAGCGAGCATTTTACGACACCTGTAATATATAGGCGTAATACGCTATGTAAAATTTCGGATCTGCCTTACGATACATACGGCATAATAATGATTCTCTAACATATTTCAACATTTTACATAAAAAGAAAATTTTTAAAAATCGTTACATATAATTAACTTTAAATTTTTCAAAGAATAATTAAAATAATGATATTGAAATTTCTATTCCGTTTGTATACATCTAAATAATAAAAAAAATCGTTGCCAAATAAATGAACAAATCACTCAGATAAGTTACTTTTGAATTAATGTCCCAATTATGTTTCATAAATAAATTATTTTCGAGACGCACACATATACACAATTTTAAATTCTTAAAAAATAATTAAAGAAATAATGTTAAAACTTCTATCCCTCTTGTATACATCTAAAGAATGTAAAATCAACTAAATTAACATATAATTCGTACATTTTAAATATTGACATTGTATATGAATTATAAACAGATGTATATCATTAATAAATCATTAACAACAATGTTCCATACTCAGTTAAGATTAAATAAATGCTTAATTTTATACCTATATATATATATAATAAAATATTGATTTTCCGGATATTAATCACTCTGTCGATTTAAGTAAAAGATAAGTTACTCTCAGATTAATATTCTACTTACGTTTCATAAATAAATTATTTCATCGATCACAGACACATATAGCTTAATTAATTAATCGCGTCTTTGATTAAAAAAAAACTTAACAATTCATTATCAAGTAGTCAAAAGCGCAACTCGTAAATCTACATGATAGAAAACGTGAGTGTAAAATCCGCTACGAAAAACGCTTCGAACTTTGAAGGCAATAAAATATCGCACCGCGTTAGGCTCATAAAGCAGGGATATCTCCTGTCATCGCACGAGTCAACCAAAGTTCCAGGGCACCCCTAATCGACATTCGATGGATCGCCGTGGTGTCAATATATTGACTTCGAATCGATCATTGGCGTAGCAACTCGTAGTGAAATAGTCATATCACTCCCAGTTCTGATACTAATGTCAACATCAATCACTAATAGCGGCTGTTAATCGTGTCGTAACGTTTGCCTGAAGAAGCTACGCCAGCGAATGACACTTTGTGAAATCTACTGTGAAATATCTCTGTCTTAAAACTCGATGAGTTTAAACGTTTCTTATTAGGAGTGTTCATTCGGAAAACGCTTACAATATATTCAATATTTTACGCAATGAAAAAGAGAAAAAAAATATTTTTACTGCAAAGCTGCTCATTTATGAACCAAAATTGTCATAAATGTTATCTGTTTTTTTTTTCTTGATTTTTATTCAATTGATAAAATAAATCTTTCTTTCGAACATTTCAGTCTAATATTTGATTAAATTTGTTAATCCCTCTTATTTTTTTTTTTAATTTATCGCGATTGCTTGAAAAGCAACAATTATATTTTTTCCGCTTAAAGATACGATATGGTATTAAATACAACAATTGTGCCCATAATTATGAAAGTGGTCTAAG
The DNA here is from genome assembly GCF_021464435.1 of Cataglyphis hispanica. Lineage (NCBI taxonomy): Eukaryota > Metazoa > Arthropoda > Insecta > Hymenoptera > Formicidae > Cataglyphis > Cataglyphis hispanica. The sequence goes on along the minus strand of NC_065954.1, from coordinate 11,159,643 downwards.
TCAAAATTTAAAAAAAATGAGTTTATCAGTTATTTCATACCACATTAGTTTAAACTAAATGTATTCAATGTAATTTTTACGAAATTGTCAAAAATGAACCATTAGATAGTGGTTGTAATTTCAACATTATATGGAATTCATTTAGTGTTAATTATGAAAGTGGTCTAAGTCAAAATTTAAAGAAATTATATAAACAACTTGAAAATGGCACGTGGCCTTCTTTGACGCGTTTCTGAACTACATAATAAAATAATAATAATAAAATAATAATTTTTGGTATCAGGTCATTCCTTTCTACCGAATGATCGTGATTTTGGGTTGATAGAAATGAAAATAAAAAGCAAATTACTTATACAACCCTGAGCATTATTATGAATTGATAGAAAAGTGCAGAAGAAGCAATACATTTTCGATAAAGCGAATGTCGCAGCCGGATTTTATTTCAACGAAATCATTAGAAGATACAATAACAAGAAGAGTAAAAAATACCGCGGGCGAATCTGTCTCTTGGCTACAAATTCAATGGATGAGATTCTTGAAAAATGAACCTTATAAAATGTTTTATAAAACTTCTTTAGATGATTCTACATTTCACGTTTTGGATCTTTCACCTAAAAGAGGAAGACCAAAAATATACGGAAATATTAAATTACTTCCATTATACACCAGCATTAGACCAGTATCGGAAGAAAAACATAAAGATATTATGAGTTTACTACCGTACATCCCTCCAGTTTTTCAGGAACATTTTAAGAATCTTAAATACTCGAAATAATGATAAAAATGGATTACTGTTTAAAAATAATTAATAAATGTTCACGAATTATTTCAATAAAATTATTGTTTCAAATAAAACTCAAAGTTCTTTATTGCTTTAAGTCATTTATAGGACATTCAGTTAATTTTGAAAATGGTCTAAGTCAATTCAAACTTTAAAAACAATATTATCGTATGAAATTCACACAAAATTTCATATTCATAATAAATTTCCATTAATTAAGACTGATTAAAACAATAGAAATTATTGCAGTTAATATAATATGCTATTAAAATTGAAGCAAATTTTATCGCTCGATAAGCTTTCAAAGTTGATTAGCGATAAGAACTCGATCCAAGAATCAACAATTTCTCTTTATGAACATAAAAGTTTCAATTCTAAGTAGTTCACCTGATAGATATTGATGTCGTGACAGTTGTTCGATAATTGCTTTTGCATAGACAGCTTTTCGTCTAGTTTGTAGGCAAGAGAACGGTCTCGAAACTTACTAACTACTATGTATAACTTTATTAAATGACTGGCATTGACTTTGTTGACGAATTCTCCGTTATGTCATAACGTTTAAGAAATTTACATATCACATATCGATATCAAATTGTGCACCATATTGAATGGAAGTATCTTACTATAATTGCGTTTGTCTCGAATAAAGTATACTGTATAATAAATATATAAGCATAGAAAAAAATAACGAGGTACAAAAATATGAGACAATCATTATATTCATTTTTAATATTTTTAGAGAATAAATATAATGACTTATAAATAACTTATATACATTATATCCATGTTAAACATAGATTGTAGAAATCATTTTTCTCTCACGCAAAATTATTTGCAAAATTTTTATAACCTTTTAAAAAAAATTAAATCTTGGTCTTAAAAACTTTCATTAATTCTCCTTTTATTAATGCTTATAATAATTAAAATTCTTTATAAAACCTATTAAAATATCCGGCAATCTTAAAACTATATTCTAAAAATGAATATATTCTTCTTCACATTGTAAAGATAGTTTTGACTAATTGTGTAGAATACATTTTATACAACGGTAAAAATGAAAGAAATTAAGGTTGCTATGTACGAAGAGAGAAAAGAACAGAATAAAACCAAATTTTATCCTGTTTGGCAGTACGAAAGGATCTTTACCGTGGTCAAAGCCGGAATTAACAGGTCGTGGCTTAGTCCGTATGAGAGAAGCTAGCAAGTTAAAAATGTAAATAGAAGGGAGAGCAAAGTTCCGTTTGTCCTGAAAGCTCTCATCAAGCTGTGTAACTTTTACTAAAGCGATTTTGTCCTACGGGGCCGTATTACATTCTTGTTGTAGCTTGCCGATGCAAGCTCACCAACGATATTTAATGAACCATAGTGACCTATTTCTTTAGTCCTATTGCTTTTAATAAGAGTTATCATCTTATTTATCTTTTATCTCTCCATATATAATATATGGAAAGATAAAATAAATATATTTTTTATCTTTTGTATGTGTGTATTTAAAATTATTTAATATATATATTTCTCCGAAATTATTTAATATATTTCTCCGAAATTTTTATTGACACTATGCATACATTATTATAATAAATAGCGATTGTGATGTGAGTAAAATAAGAAAAAGTAAAGTAAAATGTTCTCGCCATTTTTTTTTACATTTATAAATACGAGGAAATGGCTCTGTTCCTGATGAAATGTCACTCAACGTTTGCACAAAACGCGGCAGAATGTTCCAACGTCAATCTCCGCCACAGATACAATATCTAGCTTTTATGGGAAGACATCCTCCCGGTGGTATGCGTTATCTACCATATAGAACCGTTATATCGTATCCCGAATGGCCATTTAATAGCTCGGTTAAATTTTCAGGTATGCCTAACTTGTGTTAGTAAGATTGCTACACGTATGATGGAATATGCCAACTACCATTATATATAGCAATGTGTTATGTTGTAAAAATCATTTTTCAAAATTAGTATATATATATATATATATATATATATATATATATATATATAATAACGTATATCTAATTTCTTGCATTCATTTAAAGACAAAATTGCTCGGTATAATATTAATATTATTATATTATATTATTAATATATAAATTGAATAATGTTATTAATAAAAGAAAAGCAGTTTACAAATAAATATTAATCATCTTAGGCGTGGATTTGCATAATTAAAGAATTACAGTAACTATGATATTTCCATATCTATTATATTTTTTATTATTAATTTAATATCTTTCTTTCTTCTCTTTTATTTTGTTAGATATTTTTCACGTTACAATTGAAACATGAAAAATTGAATAAAATCTCGTATAGATTACGTACCGGAGAAACAAGAATGCGCCCTCTTACAGTGAGCTAACACGATTCACTTAATTAGTTACGTCAAGGCGACGGCGAAACACGATAACTTAAGATTGTCCCCAGACATTCCACTCGATTAAAAGCCATCCAATTTCAGTGTTAAGTTCTATCATTGTTTGCTGGTTAAATGTACGGGAATGGCCGTAGCCTAACGCGCGAAACGTGCCGTTTCTTATCTTTACTAACGACGAAATATGCGCTAATCCTCATTTGTCCGTGTCGGCGCAGAACAATTGTAATGATTTCTTCGCCTAAAATGTGACACCGCATTTACTAAAAGACACGATATCCGTTTATCACGCTGTATTACATTGTAACAGCGGATTTCGATAAATAATCATTAATAATGTCAATGTCACGTAATTTGTTCTTAATATTTTCGAACTATTATTCGTAAGTGTATTATATAATCACTATATTGTGCTGCGCAGATTCAAGTGCGATAAAACAGCTTCATGGATGTATGTATTAAGGATGTATGTGATATATATCAAAATACTAACGAAAGCATTAAAATTTTATAGATTGTTCTACTATTTCTTCTGAATATTTGTGTAAAAACTAAGTACAATTCTCTTAACGGTTTGAAAGTTATTTAAATTTAAAGTTACTATTGATTCTTATGGAAAATCGCCTATTGCAGCACTTATTGACAAATTTGACAAAGAAAAAATATTATCAATGAAATAAAAATTTTCACATCTATTAAGGAAATTCTAATAAATATTTGTGCAAAACTTGATTTAGCTCCATTAATTCGTTTAAAAGTTATTTACTAAAAATTGTAAAAAAATATTATCTGTCTCTTTTTCTCTTTCTGTAAATTACTCGTTTTTCATTGTCTTTTGCAGTTGATTTCAGAGGATATTCACGATCAAAAGTTTTTGCCATAAATTAGAAAAAATATTAATTACAACTATTTTCTTTTATGAATACGTCAAAATCCATATTATTTTGTGATACTTTAATTTTTTTCATTACGCGAATTTATTTTTTTAATTTTTCAAACAGTATAAGAAACGTGTTTTCTTTTTAATTTTGACAATTTTTTGCTACTATTGTACATCCAGAACATCCTTAATCCATAAATTTTAGCATACGCTCGCGCGCTTTATAAATACTTCACACGTACACGAAAATTGTTTTTGCGCAAAATTAAATATATCCATATAAAAAGACTGAAATGATTTAATTATTATATAAATTTCTTTATAAAAACTTAATTTAATTTAATTTAATTTAATTCTAAATTCTACCAATTATTTTATATTACAATATATGATGGAGAAATTATATATATATATATATATATATATATATATATATATATATATATGAAAGTAAATTGTATTAAATGTATGAAAATTTTTAATTAGCTTTATCTTGATAAAATAAAATATAAATATATAAATTCCAATATTCTTAAAATATTCGTTTAATATATGTGACTCTGATCATGACTATATAATATATAAATTTTATTTATTAAGAGAAAACATGGAATGTTTATGTAATATAAAAGGCACAAACAACATTAATCTTCTCCGCGACAATCAAGATCCATTCCCACGATTCCGTTAATCATTGTCTTTTCTATAATCTAACAAGTTTCAAGACGCAATTTGTACATTTCTGAATCTAATTGAACGAGTATCAAAGAATCAAATTTCCTTACATCGAATATCAGCAGATCAGTTTGATTTTTAATATCATTTTTCGCTCGATAACGCTAAGCGCATCCGCTCACCGGCAAAGAAAAGTTCAATTATTAATTTCGTCAATCTGATCAATTGTGAAACATTACGAGACGATGCCGCTTGTCTGCGCCTAGAATTTTACGAATATTTTGTTCCATCTGAGCCCGCGCGGACAACTTGGAATAGAAAGTGTCAAATTTAGAATGGCGCGCCATTCTGAAGAAAGTAAGACGGAAAAGTTCAAGCAGATTTTTCCTCTTCGATATGTCAGATGACAATTTATATAATCTTCTCTCTCGCCAGTAGTTCTTTCAATGCACCTTTTCAAATTCTTCTCACAAAGTCTTACTACATTCTATACATTTGTCTGATCCGTATATTTTTGTAACTTCGAAACGTATTTTTTTTTTTTTTTCAATAAATGTTTAGAATTTCAAATTCAGTCTCGCATGAGGTCTCTGTATTTTTATGAATATCGAGAAAAAATATTGACTTTTTCATTACACAGTGGATTACAGTGGATTTCTATTTTACGGCTGAATTGTTCGTTTTCCTCTTAATCTTCTTCGCGCAATGCAGTATCTATATAACGATTCATTCGCGGACTTTAACTCGGTTCTGATCTAACCTGGTAAGGATAGACGAGCGAGAGGATGCAGTCATGTCTTTAGGAGGTAGAGGTACTCGATCATTACCTTTAATTAGTGGCGCGATAGAACCCGCGGTACCTTCGATAAAGTTCGCAAAGGCGAAGTAAAACGTGTCGTCGACAACGATCGACGCTGAAATTGACCTACTACGAGAGAGAGAGAGAGAGAGAGAGAGAGAGAGAGAGAGAGAGAGAGACAGGGAGGACGAAAGAGAAAGAGAGAGAGAGAGAGAGAGAGAAAGGGAAACAGGGAGGGTGAAAGAGAAAGAGAGAGAAAGAAGGGTGGAAGAGAAGAGAAGAGAGAAACAGAGATAGAGATTACACTGCCAGACGCGAAGAGAGGGTTTCACAGGTTTTTCATCGTTCACATATCGTACTCCCCATCAGATGGCGTTAACTTTATCTGAGATTTTTTTCCCCTCGATGGTTCGACGTCCCCTTTCACCTTTAATCTCGGTCGATGCACATCCGGCGCGCCCGATATTCCGCACCGCCGGCGCGATGCGCAACCTTTTCCCCATGGACGGTCGCCATTTCAACCCTTTTTGCGTAGACGACGGCTAGTAGAAAGAGCCCGACGAAATCTTGATCAAAGAAAAAAACCGATCCCGACGGAAGTTCTACTGCCTATAAATACGGGCTATCATAAAATGCGCCATTCCTTTTTAATATATCGTAGTGATAAAAAAGAGTGATATGTACAGTACGATTTTATTCGTAATATTTTACCTGGATATTTATTTTTCGAAAAATTCGAACTTTATAAACAAGTATGTCAAAAACAAAATATTTGATACATTTCGAGTGAAAAAATACATGTTATTTTAAATGTTTTGATTGTTCACAATCGCTTAAATTGGATTTTTTTTTCATATTAAAAAATCAGTACTTGATGTTATTAAAAAATTTACATATGAATGAATTTTATATATTTTAAATTAAATGGACTTTAAATAAAGTTATAATAATTTTAAAGAGATGTCAAATGCATAATAATATGTTAAAATAAAAGAAAGAGCATCTTACATTTAAATCATAGAATAAAAAAATTTTTGTATGAAATTGACAGATAGGACACTTTATTTATTTAATGATCTCGAAAATATAACACAACACTTTCTTTCGGAAAGATGAAGTATACAAGAGGGAGATGGAGAATGGGAAGAAGATTGTGGCACTTTATAGAACTTTACAGAATTGGATAACATCCGGGAATGCATGGAATATTGCTTTTCGATGGCGAGCTATGTCGACATTTCTTTTTCTGTACCAGTGATAGTTTTTCAAGAACATACACATAAAGCCCCCGTCATAAAGTGGAGATTTCTTTGCGCTCGAATGAGGTTGGAGAATTCAAGACCCGATTAACGAATATTGCCCTTTCGCGTATACGTGGTCGGGAAAATTATACGGTTTCGAGATAGAAGCAGCGGAAAGCTAGGTGTGAGCGCTTTTAATTAGAAGCTTGAATTATATGCTCCGATAGTGCGATGCGTGTTCCATTCAGAGGCCTTGCTGCGCAGAACCTTCTGCGTAATCGGCCGATTTCAGTGGAATCTCGCTTGAAATTTAGTGAATGCCCACGCGTTAATCTCGAATAGATGGAGGCTGCAAATTAACCTTTCTATTCTGTACGAATTCAACTTCTCCAAAAAAAAAAGAAAAGAAAAAATGACGCGTAAAAAATATTAAACATAAGAAATATATTGTGTCATGTGTTTTAATTATATCTTGCTAAAAACTGAAATAATCTAGTTTCGAAGCGTTTGGTTGTAATAAAACAAAATTATTATTAAAATATTTACGCTAACATTTGCGCGATAATAGAAAAATTGATATAATAAAAGATAATACAATAAAATAGAATAAGTTTTTCTCAATGTTTTCTCTTCTTCAAAATTCAAGAATTCATATAGCATTGATCATCTAAATATCATAAATCACTGCAAACATTATTTTCCAGATTGTACAATTCTCTAGATAATTTGTAATTCTTGGTGCAATTATTCACTTAAAGAACGAAATTAAACGGATCTTTTTCTATGCTACAATGTACTCTATTCAACGGATTTCACGTATGAGATAAGCTTTAATACAATATATTTATATCACTTCTTTGCCTTCGCCGACTTCATATCTCTCAGTCTTTTATGAAGACCTTCGCCCTCTTTCTTTCAATTTATACAGGTCAATGGAAACGCCAAATGAACAAAATAAGTGTGTGTTTGTGTATCGCAACCCCCGTTTTCTGATTGCGTTTACACATGACCACATGGTTCCCTCGAGAATGAGAGTGAGGAGACCGATGGACGCAATGTTTTGATTGAAGATGATAAATTTTGATGAGATTTCTCCCTTTTTTATAATATATTATATTCCGAACAAATTTCTTCTTCTAAATAATATAGAAAATATAAATTATTTTTTTCGCCTGCAATTAAAGTAACTTCATCAAAATCAATTTTCTCCTTGTATTGGAATTTCTATAATCGAATTTTTATACACTGATAAGAAACTGATAAGAAGTTGGTCATTGTCGCGTACTTTTTACTCAAATGGATAATAGCTTTTAACTCTTTGCACGCAAGTAAAAATTTACGAAGGTAGATTATTTAAGATAAAAAATACTTTTGATTTTATTATATAAAGCTTATTACGTATTTTAAAACGTAAAATAAAGTAACAATTAAAACAAAATACGTAACACATAAACATTTGCCAACAAAAATCATTCCGATTGGTTTGTATGGGCTCATTTTGCTCAACGATAACGCAATTACGATAATATAAAGCGGGCATCAAAGCGACACACGCGACGCAGTCATTATGCGCGGAAACAATGACGGAGAGACGAAGGGTCTCTTAGCGCATCGTGTTATATACGCCTCGTCGACGAACCTCATTAAAGCTATTGACCGCGCGTCACGTATATAAGTAGAAGCCAAAATAACCCTTCCAAAACTGGAGGGAAAACATAGCGTGTTTTCTCTTTCCCCTTCGAATGAATCACGATAAAAAGATTCATTTAATATTTATAATTGTTTTTATCTCTGCGAATTTTTGCATAACGATACACACTTGACAATATAAATATACGCTGCTTCGATATAATATAATGTTTAAAGATTAATCAATGCATATTATTTTTTTCTTGATAACCAGCTATCTGTTGACTTAAACGATACAGCATTTTTCTGATATTAAAAATATGCTCTCAAGGGTTAGCAACAACATGCTAGACAAAGGTGGATATTTATAAAATTAACAGCTATAGGGTACGACTATGAAGTATGGATACATTATAAAAAAAGGATTACACGAGAAAACTTTAAATCTACAGTAACTCTTTTTAACGGCTATAAAACAGAGAAATTTTTTATTAATACAGTCTATCTCTTTTTTATTAATAATAACTCTCTCTTGATAGTATGTTAAAAACGTAATCTATACAAGTCGTTTTATTTTTATCCTATCGAGCGTATTCTCATTTATAGCTTAATTTTCTGTCAATTTTATCGGCGTTAATTAATGCTTCAGCTTCGAATTATGTCTGCAAAACATAAATACTCGAAACGTTATTGCTTCGAGATTGAGTTTCTCATTTATCCGTATATTCGCCACGAGATAACATATAATATACTATGTATGTATACATACATATATATATATATATGTGTGTGTGTGTGTGTGTGTGTGTGTGTGTGTGTGTGTGTTTATATATATATATATATATACATATACATATATGCATATACATCAAGATGTATTTCATTGTTTCATCACATATTGATATTACATTGAATATTGATGTTACGGTGTTAAGTATAATGGATTACTGATATGTCATATTTAATCTGCATTCAAGCAATTTAGCATTATTGTTTTTATCTTTGGAATTCCATATTCTTTTAAATTCCTGTTTTATCTTTTCGTTTAAATAAGCAGATAAGAATATGAAAATATGAAAATATGAATAATAATTTTTTTTTTTTTTTCCAGGCAAATATGACAATTTTAATACGTGATGGAAATATATCCATATACATATTATATTAAAATATGTGTTTATATAAATATCAAGAATAAATTATAAATTATAAATATAAAAATAAAAGTTGAGAATTTTATATGTACATGTTTAATTAAAAATATATACACATAATAAATGTTTCATATTCATTATTTGATCTCTCTTCCTCTCTATTTATATTTATATATTTCTCCTTGTTATATTCTAATGCATACTTTTGTACATTGCTTTTCACTTTGTAGAAACTATTGAAGTGAATAGCCAAAGGCAACAGTAAATAATTCAACGGGCCACGAAGCAAAGGTGTCAGCAAGAAGTGTTCGAGTGAATGCATATCCAATTACAGAACTGTGCCCGGTCAAGCGATCTTTGAAGCCAAACTTCCGAACCGATCGACCCACCTAATTCCGCTTGTGCTTTAATGAGTTGATTTCACCCCGCCGACCGATGAAACGGTCGGTTTATTCCATTAGTTAGTTGGTCTTAGCGGTGAAGTTCTATATTCAATAGGATAATGGTATTTTACAAAGTTGGGGGAAGAGTGACAAAAGTGGAAAGAAAAAACTCCGCTGTAATAGGGCTTTAAAATGTTCAAATGCGTCTCGAGATGCATCCGACAATAAATGTCGGGATGAATCATTCAAGTGCATTGGCCTAAATATTGAGCCGCATCACTGGCAGCGTACATGGCGGATCGAACGTTGAGTTATATCACGGGAAGCTATATCACACCGGGGCTTAAATATCGGACAAAAATGGGATGTAGGATTGAAATGCGTCAAAATGCGATGATAATAATAAAAGATCAAAAAATCTATTCGTTGTATTTGACGTTAATAAAATCAGTTTGCCCTAAGCGAAGAACTTGGCTCGGTTTAATATCGGATTCGCGCTCTCCACACATGAGTTGCATCATAGCTTATATTATAAAGCATCAAAGTAAAAAAATCAAAAAATTTATATAAACAACACGCGCGCTGATCGAGAATGCCATTGTTCTATTAAAAAATTTTATAATGCTGCTCTGAAAGATACACATTAAAAATGAAACAAGTTCTTTGTATGAAAATTGAATTTTTTATCATATTGATAAATAATTTCATTGCGAACATTATTTAGTAGTTACATATACATTCAGGTACTTTCAATAATGAGAGTACGGCTCTAAGACGAATCTTGCTTTGTGCCATTTTTATTACGTAGCACGCAACGCGATGGGAACAGAAAAGTGGGAAAAAAGTTTCAATGCGTCAATAGTCTTTTTAACTTGTTGTGAAAAGAACGGAAGCATGAGAATGGATTTTAATATATCCCTTTATGCGAGACGCGGTGAAAAATTAACGCGACGGAAAACACAAGAAAACCTGAAATTAAATTTCCATTCACAATTTCGATTGTCAAAGCGCCATTTAAATGTGATTTGTTGCATATTAAATATTCGTATCATTGTTCACACACAAACACACGATTTTTTTCGGACAATACGCGATAAACATTTATTTTTGCTTTGTATTTTAATTATTTCCCCTTCCCTTTCATCTTACGCATCCATAAAAATACAATTTTATCGTGGAAAAAATTCGCTATGCATATCATGATAACGCAATTGTAGACGTAGCAAAATGTATAGTATAAATGGATCTCTCGACGCTCTCACGTCAAGATTAATTAGTCATGGAAATAATAATTTACCTCGTCACTCGCATGTAATTACAACACAATTATACGGTTATTTATAAATGGGCAGAATTAATCAACTGCTCGGATATGCTTCGGAGAAACTTGAAAATAAATAAATTTTCATAATCTCGACATAATAGTCAGCTCTAATCGCCTTTAATACATTCACCTGTGTATTACCTGAACACAACGCCCGCTTGATAATGTCTGATATATGGTACGCACATTGATTGGTATTCATAAATGATGCGTATGCGAGCATGCAAAAATTCGAATCATGCGAGATACACACGTGCAAAAATTTCGCATGCCATTCAGATATTTCATTTCGAGAAAGACGGGAAATAAATGGTTAACTAAAAAAAAAAAATCTTTAAAAAAACGCTCCGTAAACATTTTGCATGGGGAAAATTTAAAATTTTATATCAAAGTATACTTGGGCATTATACATTTTAGAATATATGAACCATTGTTATTCTTTCTCTCTCGCTCTCATGCATAATTAAAATGTTACAAATATACGTGCTACATGCATGTTAAAATGCATCTTCGCCACGATGTGTTGTGCATTTTGCTCCCAATTAACAGGATGAAACAAACCGCTTGGCATTACTTACCGTCATTGTTGGTCCGTGCACGAGGCGGGGATGAGCTGACGGTCGGAAGATTTCTGGAAACGTTGTCCCGAGGCTGCGGCTGCGGTCCTTCGAGGTTCGGACTGGGGCTGAATTCCGTCCTAAAGTCCACTCGGTCGAAGCCCTCCTCGAACTCGGGTATCAACTCCAGCTCATCTGGCTCGACCTCGCCTTCGTATTGCTTCCGTAACACCGATCTCGGAACTGGAACGGAAAAAGAGAGTTCGGAGTCTGCTCGTTGTGTAATGGACTCCATCAGCGACACATCAAATATACATGGGGGAAGAAATGCCATTCCGTACAAGATAGTCGATATAAGGAAAGAATCCGGAACCGACGACGACGAGCATCGAGATAAAATCATTTCCGGATCGGTATTGATTTCAGCTAAGAGCTCGCGACTGCTAAAATTCGAAACGGGATAGCGATGCATGTTTCATGAGCAAAAAATAGAGTAATAAAAAAATAAATAAACCTTACTACATTTTCCGCGCGCGCATAATTCTTTTTTTAGCGAGATACCAAGTGCGCTCAATTTCGTTCTTTATAAAATCATTTATCAATGCGAATATGCATAGAAAATGCGACATTCATCGATCATTTCGGATTTGCGTTTTACATGAAGAGAGAAAAATTCCGCAGTCTATTTCACGCATTCTACTCGCATTGCGTTCGTATCGAAGTTCCCACGAGTTTGTGCGGTCGCTTCAGAATCTGATAGATAGGCAATAGAGTGCGGATAAGCGTCGATCGGATCGAAACGTAAACGTTAACGCTATGCTCGCTCGCAAATAAATCCGTTTCATGATGTGTGCGTACGCAGCGGCTAATACCTGCCAGTAATAACGTTGCATTTGCAAGCGAGCGAGCGAGCGAGCGCGCGCGTATACGCACTATATCGTGGCGGAATGAAATGCTACCGATCACGATACGCAGTCGTTATCGTGCTTACTCGATGCTATCCCCCTATTTTTCATTTGCACGCGCGTCGCTATGCTTGCAATAAACCTTCGCGCTCCCGCTAAAAGTACGCCCGTGAATCCCACGACATGAAATAACTGGCACGGAGCAGTCGCAAAATAACATATACGTGATAAAATGTAGCAATGTCCGTGACGTTTTCGAGAAACGGCATCGGTCGATTGAATCATGGAAAGGCAATCGTGGATTGGACGATGGCAAATTCATACAATTAAAGTACGCAGATACAACAACAGTCAATCAGTATGATGATCCTTGCGGCCCACCCCCCTCATTATTCTTTCATTCAATTAAAATCCAAATATAATATATTATAAAATCATTTTCACAATTTTTTAAATAAAAATAAAAAAATATATGACACAATTTTTAAGTTTTGAACTCTTAAAATAGACTTGTTGCATTAAACCTTTACAAATGTGACTAATGTTACGTATGTTCTATCGATATAAATATAACGTGAATTATTTATTAATTACAAATAATAACATTTGATTTATTTTTGCCATTATCATATTATATATTCTCTTAAAAGATGCCGGGGACAAAATTTCTCCAAGCTAATTAACACTGGCCTGAAGAAGATATCGGTTAGTGAATTAACATGCGACCGAAATATCCTTGATTTTTCTTTAAAATCTTCCCAGATCGTTTCAAAATTATTTCCGCCCCATTTTGTCTGCAAATTTCCGCACAATAATCTCCGAAGCGTGGATAGCAAGCATGGTTGGATTAAAGGCAAATGATGCGAGTACGTGAAGCGGGTGGGGGGCGCGATGTTTAGCTTGTTTACTGCAATTAATAATTGTAATTTAACACCAATTTTGCGGCAGCAGTATATGCTGTCCCGGATTATATCCAGTCTTGGCGTTCGCGCGCGTAGAATAGCCATGAACACTTTAAACCGAGCGAATACATTATGACCCGCGTCCACGTATAATGGAACGGAGATAATGGGGAGGGTGGAGAGAAAGAGAGAGAGAGAGAGAGGACAAGGATATTGAGATACTATAGTGCAACATTATGCGCCAAGTATCGTAGAAAAATATCATTTTCCTTACCATCGTAAGCATTAAACAAAGTATCATGTCACTAATAAAGACATTTGGGTTGAAAGCAACTTCAGAACCATGTCATGTAAATTCAAAACAAACTTTTTAAATAAATACATCCATATATATTTTCATGTTATGAAAAAAATAATTATATCTCTTTTTCCCGATTGCTAAAAGAAGGTAAGTTATATGCAAATTATATGTAATATATATATTTATATCGTCTTTCTTTGCGAATATAGATTGTCTTTTCGTAAATATTTAAATTTTTTAAAATATTAAATAAAAAATGATAGCGTATCTTTGTATAAACTATGATGCATTATTTTTTATAATTTATTCAGAAACTATTTTTAAAAACTCTCGTTTTTAAGATTTTAGCAATTTTATCCTATGTACAGTTTGTTTTTTAAGTTCCATTGCTAATTATACTCTATTATCATAATATATCTGTTAATATACCTAATATACCTATTAAGTAATTATATACGCTTCGATTTTTAGATTAATTCCGTGCTTATATCAGCTTGTTTTTTCTTAATTTCTTTAAGCCTTTAATTTATATTAGCCGATAAATTAAAGCATCCGTATGCGCTGAGAACAGAAACACATAGTAATGACGTACACGACCAAGGTGTAGCTTACTCGCGGCAATTAATTACAGTAATTTAATACCAATTTCGCGGTACAGTTTGCCGTAAATGCGGGTTAAATTTACTTTGTGTCGGTACACCGAAGCTTTAATCTGCGTGGATATATTAGAACTTTACAAGAGCGAGAATAACGCAACAAAGGAAATATTTCGATGAGATGCGCCATAGTATGTGCACGTAACTTAATATAATAATCACTTATCGCATGATCGTCTAATTATTGTAGACGAGCTTGTTTGACGAAAATTAAGATCTAGTAAAGATGAAAATTATAGCTTTATTTTTATTCAACAAAGAAAAATGCAGAGACTTCAGTTGTTATTTCGATATCCTTCAACACGTTAGACAATATCAGGTATATCAAAATTCATTACTACGTACCGTAGTTACTGTTTAACGTAGATCGTTGTAATGACGCTACAATCGCCAGTTTGCAGGATAGAGAACGTTCAGCTGCGGTTAGTAATAATAATTATGAGAACCAGCAATTTACGATATGAAAAGCTTTTGTCAGATTTGCTCTTTTGAACTTTTGAGTATTAAGATATTATCCTGGAATTTTATCATTCCCTCCAGAAGTATCGTATATAATACTTGCATATTCATAGTTAACAAAAGATGAATACAAATTAATCGTCACAATATTTAATTTTGCTTCTCGAATTTTTCTCGAACTTTTTTTAAGCGACGTAAAAAATTAACGACAATTTTTAAGCATTTATAAATGCACATATATAGATATTTGTACACATATAGATATTTATATATATATATATATATATATATATATATATATATATTTTTTTTTCTTTTTAATTAACATTAAACAAAGTATTTAAAAAAAATGATTCGATTAAGAAACTAAATTATAATTTTGACTTTTCGCAAAAAATTTTGGAATCAATATTGAACTCTATCCATATTATTGAAAGCTCAAAATTAGTGCGGCAAGTGCGGCAAGATTGCCATCGATAATCCACATATTCCAGATGTTAGTTTCAAGTACCGTTCCGTCACGACGAGATCATGAATCACGACGCTCGTCCTGCCGAATCGAGTGCTCGCCAGTGAACGGCAGTAAAGCCTTCAATGAGTTCATCGTGGAGGCGGCCGGAATGAGGACGGGAGGGTCCAGGACGACAATAATTGTTCCCCAAAGTCCCATCAGTGAGATATATCGTGTAGACCTTGGCAAAGCTAGAGACGTCCTAAATTCTACGACTCTCTACGTCGCGATTCGTTAATAAGATTCCCGTAATGCGCGAGAGGATCCCTCTCAATCCCGCACGATCGAGAGATTCCACAGATCCCCAATGTAACTTGGTAAAATGGACGGAACGATGAAAGCACTTCGAAATCAATCCAAATTTCCATTGGTCGATAGAGATTCCGCGATTAGTACAAGCAGCAGTGTAAGATACGAGAATTTATGTGTAAAGGTATCTCCTACTGCAAATAAATCTCCGTATTTCGATACATTTCGTTCAATCGCCAATTGTCTTTCTTTCAAATATGCTTTCTCAAACTGAATCTGTGAAAATGTCATTGATTGGAGCAATGATAAGATTTCATCAAAAATTAATAATTTTTTCACTGATCTTGTGAAAACATTCACATTTGGCACTTCAATTTTAAATTTCATTGATTATGATAGTAATTTTACTGAAAAATCAGCTACTTCCACTAATTAGTCTTCTGAGATTTTGCTGTTTATAGTGCTATATTTATAATTAAAGTGCTATCAATGATAATACCAGTAACAATTGATTCCATTTAAGAGAGTCTTGTTTTGAAAACTTTATCAAAACTTTAAAATTCATAATAATGACGCAAAATGTATATCTATCAAATGAATTAATTCCATCGAAAATGTTTACGTAATTATATAAAATAATGACTTAAATAAGGCAGCAAGATTAAACAATTGGAGTTTTAAAAGTATAGAAATGTAGCAAGCTAATCCATTTTTGAACGATATCGAATAAATATTTTTTTTAGTGAGTCTGATTTTTTTTTCACGTATAAAAGTCAATCAGCGCTCAGGATGGATGTATTAGAATAAGACAATGGCAACAATTGTTGTAAAAAAAATCTATTTTTATCACCAGCAAAATGCGTCAAGAAAATTGAACCAATGTATAACATTGTTATATATAACAAATCAAAATAAAGCTTTCATTATAAAATTTTAATTATCACTTTGTATTAATATACTTCTGTTCAAAATGTTAAAAATTTGAAAAATGAATATTTCAATAATTACGAAGCTTTAATTAAATTTTTCCCAAGTTAAAGTGCCCATTGCAATTTAATTGAAAGCTAAGCTTTCTTTTCACTTTTGAAACTTAAATGACTCTCTAATTAAGACACCGACAAGATTTTCTTGTCAAAAAACAAATGTAAGACTTAATAAAATTCGCTATAAACAATTGCTACAAACATTAATATAATCTACGCAACAGACTAATAAACTGTGTAAACAAAGACATCTTAATCTTTTCTCGAAGATATGTGTATCGTTTCCTTTCCTTTAATTGTTCAATCTTTCAAAGCTAACTTAGTGCACGTATGTGCAATGATCGTCTTATAACGCACATTATGCTGCTTCTTTATAAATACAATACTTTTATTATCGTGATAAATCTCGAGAGATATTCTCCGCTGTGTGTATCTCTGTTATGGACACCGAACATACTCTGGGAAATCGGATCAGTACAAGACAACACTTGGTAATGGCATACACCGCAGATGATCTTGAATGGACCGAAATGTACGTCGGCCGCGCCTGCGAAATTAGGAACATATGTGTACGGACGAAAGGACGCTTCGCTTACCATCGGTGCTGCAGTGCTTGGATATTGCATAAGCACGTCGTTTCGTGCCTTTATCATCCGTTCCGCTGTCAGCACCGACGCCGATGCGAAAATTACCTTAATAAATGTCTGAAACTCGGTAGAGAACTACAAGGAGAAATACATGTATTCCGATCTATACACAGAAACGAAATATATTATGAGAGTTTCCTTAAAAAAGACAGCTGTTTACAGAGATAGAGTGCGAAAAAATATACGTATAATTCTCAGTAATTACGGTAGATTCAAATATAATTAAATACGCGTCCGCAAAAGGCTTGTGTGCTTTTTGAGAAAGCAAGTTGCAGTATATTTTAATAACGAATTCGCAAAATTTTATTTCGTCTACCTCCACATCGCGCATTTAAACACGTCGGCCTAGACATGTCAGCTAAAAATCCATCAGACCTGCACAATGCTCGCCATGTTTTTTAATTGTGCACAAAAAAGGAATTGAAATCCACGACTGGCCGAGGCGCGTCGCTCACCCTTCAACGTGTGCGAGAAGGATCCGAATGACATATCCGATAAAATGAAATCGCGATCCTTCGGAAGCGATCATGCGAGCGCGATAAATCTCCCCCCAAGACTGACAAACGAAAAAGTTAAACGCTGTAATCGAAAATGTAGTATGTAAATCCCCGTGAAACACGGACCTCGACGCTCGTTTATACATCGCTATCGAAAATTTCACGCCCGTCGTTTTTTGCCCAAACAACCACTCCGCGCCTCTCCCTGCCCTCACTCGTTTTGTACTGTGTCACTGCCGGAACAGGAGCGTTGACCGCAGGAAATGCAAAATCGTTTTGTCACACGAAAAAGTGCTAACCAGTCGACAATGGTGACCCTGTTTCATCGACCTCTCGCACAAATTATATTTACATAGAAATATAAAAGAGAAGGGAAGAGAGGGGAAAAAAAAGAGATGGGAGACAGCATGCGGATGCGGCTGCCAGGCGTGTAAACGTGGCGATGATTAATGAAGAGCGATAGATCGCTCACTTCGCTCTCGCCTAAAGGCGAACGCGTACCGGTCACGATTATTAATTATACACGCTTTGCGTGAAGCGATAAGAATAAAACATCAATTGACTGTCAGCAGAAGAAAAGTTAATGTAAATTACGGCCGGAGATTAAAAAGCGCGGCGCGCACAGCTTTTCTCACCGCAGCTTTTTCGCGTGAGATCATCATAAAAGTTCCCAGTGAATTCGAATAGAACGCGCCCTTTGGAAAAATATATCATAATTCATTTTCAAATTCTTCACATATCTATTCTCGGCAAGGTATTAAATTCCTCGTAGAATTCTGAGGGTTCTAATGACTTTTCTTATCTTATTAATCGAGTCAATCATCCATCTTCATTCATCATGTCGCATAAGCATGTACCACGCGCTGTCACATATACATAGATATATATATATATATATATATATATATATATATATATATATATATATGGAACATGCGTATTACTCAAATGCGAGAGGAGAACTTTTTTCACAAGTATCACGCTAACACGTAAAATATCAGTTTATTTACACTATACTCTTTCTCGATATTATCTACTGTTTCTCTCCTCTCTCTCTCTCTCGTTTTCTCATCATAAAGCAAACCTGCTGCGAGATAAAAGTTCCGCTTTATCATATAAGTCTGGCATCGCTCCAGGTCTTAAAGATGCGCCCGAATCCTTTTCATTTACTTCTGGCTACTTTTGTTGACTTAACAAACTTTTATGAACATTTAAGAAACTCGACTTCTTTTCTTTTTCTTTTTTATAAAAGCGCTTTATACAAAACTTAATCTATTTATGCAACACACAAATGTCTCTTAGAAATAATTATCTTATGGGAAAAAGAATATTATCGTTTTTAATTCATTTCCGCATAATTTTTACGAAGATACTGTATATATATATATATATATTTTTTAATGTGATGTTTCTTTCTTGAAATGATTGGACAAAAAAATTTCTTCCTTCTTTTCTATTTTTAAAAATAACAAAACTGTTTAATTATATACATCTGATATGATTTTGTAAAAGATGAATAACTGTGTCATTTTGCATTCAGAAAAAAAAATACAAATTCTTATATTTCTTGAAAATAAAAAATGGATTTAAGAATAAAATTATAGTTATTAAAAACAACTCAAATATTCGATATTTATTTGTTAGTTTTTCGTCGTAGTAATGCAAACATTCCGCTGCGCACTGATTTAGAGATACCCCGAGGGAAAACGAAAAAGGGTGTAAAACAACCGAAAGCTTGAATTGCAATTTTCGCACAAAGGCCACGCGCGAGCGACAATATTGAGTAAAAACCAGTGTGCAGATTTGAATCCGGTCACGGAATGTATTACAATACATATGCAGTTCAAACGAGTATGCAAATTCATTCGCGGCTGACTGTACTCGGACAAAGGCTACTTGTCGGAACAAGGCTCTACTCCCTACTTTTGTAAGGTGGGTACCTAAGTGTTTGTAGAATAAAATTGTGCAAAATAATATTATGATGTTATTAAATACTAATGTTAATCAAATCTATAAAAATATTTAAATATAATAACGATTAGTTTTTAACAACTTTAATTAATGTGATGATTTCTTATGTTGTAAAAAATATTATTACTATCATAAGTTCTCACTTGGAGAGAAAATAATAAGTTAAATGTATAAACCGATCAAAACAAAAAAGGGCAATTTTATATTTTCACACTTACTGCGCTACCGCTATTGACACAACAATAAAAACTTTCTCTCGAAAATCTCACGTTCAAATGAATTGCATTTGAATAGACAAACGAGGATTATTCTTCCACCGCTGATCTTAGCGCGTTTCCACCTAAATTCCACATTGTTTTTCTACTTTCTTTTCTCTTCACATGCCTTTTATTTCTTTCTGTTTTCGCTTAGAACTCGAATTGTGATGTTTGCATATTGTTGTTTGCATATTCATTCCGGGTCCACTTTTACAATTACTACCGGCATATATATATATATATATATATATGGCTTTATACTACATTTTCTTTCTCTCTCTCCGTCCATCGTTATTCTATGTGATTCACTTGGAATTGAATAGAGAGAATATACGACAAAATAGAATGCAATTGCCTGGTCAAAAAGGCCGAAGGCGATTATTACAAGGGATGCGTCATGCATAATAACTTTGTAATTGTCATGGCAGAAGCACAAAGTGAACCGGTATTATTACTTCAAACTTCTGTTATCGCAATACAGCCGGTCACTGTATTATCCTAGGAACGATGTATGTTGCGATTACTTATACATCTTTTATCTTGCAGCGATGCTTTGTTCGTTGCTCGCGACAATATAATATAAATTTTGCAGCTATAAAGAATATTTTCACACTCTACACAACTCCTCCCAACAAATTTATAAGTTCGTATCAGTAATCGTAATCAGTAATAGATAATTTTATATGTATAACTTTTTAAGTATTCTTAGCATGCAAAGTCTGTAAATAATGTAATATAAATTCTTTTAAAATTATAAAAATATAATAAAAAGTAACATAGAGTATGAAAAAATGTATAAATAAAAATACAACGATATACAAAAGCATCAAAAATGTGAATATCCTCAGATAGATATAAAATAAAAAATCTCATATAATTTTTCGCATCAATAAACTATATTAATAGTTATCTATATTGTGTGTAGGTGTGGCTCTTCGAAAGATCAAAAAAATTTGCGAGTTTAAAGCGCTCATATTAAATGCATATGCAAGGCAATGTCCTAGATTCAAAGATTAATTGAAAAATTATAGTTAAATTATTTATTACTATTTCAAATACATATTAAAAATTTATTAGAAATTTTTTTTCTGCTAGAAATGCGAGAGAAACATAAAATCAATCATTTATGTGAATTTTTTTCTGCTCGTCAATTACAAGGATAAAAAATTATTTGAAAATTATTAAATTTTCATTGCGCGAAAAACAACATTATTATATCCGTATTTTTTAGTAAACTAAAAATCTCGCAAATTTGCATTAAGAATATATGCAGAAAATGCGAAATCTGCAAGCGAAAATGCATTAAAGATGCATTCTGTAACTGGCGGAAAACGCGAGAGAATCATTTTTCGCTTCGCTTCAACCACTTAACGGTCCCGGTGTTGTAAAGTCCTGCACGAACCAGTGAACAGTTTCCATCCTGTTTCACGTAACTGGCGAGGGTGACAAGCGCGATACATGCATGTCAGTCACCATCGTCGCATCAGGTGCGTTCATTCGGTACGCAAAGGGAGGAAAAACTCGCACCTTTAAGCCGTCGGATCTCCATTCTAAAAGTGTAGTATACGAGCTCGGATATAGTTGTCACTCTCGTGAATAACAAATGAATAATTTAGGTAATATATATAAAATAATTTATTTACACATAATAAATTTTATATGTTAAAAAAGTAAATTCGCGCAAATACATATACACACACGCACAAGATTAGCCAATTACTAGAGAGCTTATCAATTTATATTAATTATTACATTAATTTTTCTCATTTATATTGATTTAGTGTAATGATAAAGTTTTAATTAATTTTTATTAATTTATTTATAATCGCTATGCAAACATAGTAATAAAAATGCAATAAAATAAAAAAAAAATTTAGAAATGTATTGTAAAAATATGTATGTACATCAAATATTTTTAATAATTCGTTTTTTTACAAGTATTATTGAAATTATTTTTAATAAAAGTTTTAAAAGAATTTAAAAAAACTACATATAAAATAAAGAAAATAAAAACACGTTAAAAATTAATGATCAGTATGAAAATTGCGGTCTTATCTATATTTATTCTTTGCGATAAAAAAAAAATTCTTTTTTGAGAAGCGGCACTAATTCAGACCAAGATGCCATCTCTCTTCCTTTCTCCGCTTCTCTTTCTTTCTCTCTTTCTCCCAAAGGTATATACATGTATATATCTTGAAAGCGGTCACAGTCGAGCGAACGAGGGAGCCGCCCATGAATTCATTTGCAAAAGGGCTTCGTTAATCTCGGCCGGGTGCACTTCCCAATTGGCGGTCGCGTGTGATTGAGTGCGAATGAAGAGGAGTGCGTAAATCGAGCGTGCATATGTCTCAATATTCGCGAGCGCGTGAGATCACGTGTCTGCGTGCATTGTACGCGCACGGTTGGGCAATGCAGCGGCGCGGCACGAGACATCCACGTCCCTTGATCAAAGTGCTTGCCGAGCAAAGTGAGTTGCGTGCTCGCACGCATGGTTCAGTCAGCGGTACGTACGGTCGTACGATCGTCTTCCATGAGCGTCGAGACGCTGATTTTCGTCGAACGCGAGCCGTTTGAATTAAAAAATCACGATATCGGATCTACGAACGTCGTTTTATTTAAGTATTAATGTATTTAATAATGTAACAATTGTGAAATATTTCATTTTTACGCGCCTGTACGACTTCATTCTCGTTGAGTAACACGATTCGTTTCGACGATTTGCTTTTTTACGTTTTTGCGAAATGCTCTGCGTTGCAAAAAATTTGCGTTAAATTTTAACATTTCAGAAAATTTCCAGAATTAAAAAAAATAATATGTACACATATTTACACGCACACAAAACATATACAGATATTTATATTAAAAAAAAAAAAATCAAAAAATTATAAATTAAAAACATAAATTAAAAACAACGGATTATTTTTCATATATATATATATATATATATATATATATATATATATATATAAATCAATCAAAAATTTTATATTATATATGAAAAAATCAAAAAGTTATAAATTAAAAACAATGACAATTATTCTACAATCAAATATGTATACATATGTGTGTGTGTGTGTGTATTTTTTATATGTGTATAATATATTATGTATATACATATAGCCTCTAGCAACACTGACAATTGCAACCAAATTCAAATCTATTATGCATTTTCGTTGCGTCGCCACAATTTGTATATAATCCTGAAATCCGATATTAAAACGAGACGATCTATCTCGACTGGAGTATCTCGTTATCCCGGGTCAAAGTAGCATTTGTAATGCGATGCATCGGTCGGTGGAAACGCGGAAACCTCTGAAGCATGGCACTGCAATTATAATGCAATTGCAACGGATGGTCTTGCTGTAGAGAATTTCAATATGACGAATCTCACGTGTAGCGACCGCATTTATTTGGCAAATGCGACAATCTCGGCCGCACCCGAGTCTTATTCGATCAGAAGCATCTACAAGGTTCGCCCGAAGACCATCGCGAAAAAGTTCGATGGTTCTGCAGTTGCAGCCCTCGGCTATACCCAGCTGCAGAGAATTCAATTCCCGCGTCAACAGAAGCGAATTTATCGCGACCGGATAAAGGAAGGACGCGCGAGAGAGGTTAGAAGAAATTGTATGAATACAAAACTTTTCCCGGGTTACTAGCGAGAATTCCTTGCTACGAGATTACACTTCATCGCGTCTATTCGCATAATACCTGTTCCCTATTCCCGCCAGTTTGACGAAGGAAAATCATTTCCTAGCAAACGCTACCTTAAGAGTCATACGAAGAGTGAAAAAAAATGCTTGTTCCATCAGAGTTAGATCTATGGTATTTCGATGTCTAAAAAGGGGGAAGGGGAGAGGTTGAAAGAAGCCCATTTCACGGAATATTTTTATGATAAGAGAGACACATTACCCCCCCCCAAAAAAAAAAAAAAACGAGTTCTGACTAGTTTCTATTTTATCTATGCATTGACCTAGCGATGGACTTTGGGGAGCAGGATGAAAACTTTAAGAAAAGATAATGGCTAGTTGAAAAATGGCACTCCCTTAGGAATAGACCAAAGTGGCCGTTTTTATCTATACTGAAAGAGGCTGTAGCAATTATCATACACACAATCGCAGAGTCTTACGACAAAAGATCTATCTTATTTAATATCTAGAATTCACGGCCTTTACAAGACCGCAACTAATACTTTTAATTAGTAATATCTTTAATTAGTAGGATTAATATTCTTATAAGATAAAACATTATAGGTATGATAAAAGTATATCAATAAATATTATTACTATATTAAAATATATTCGTCGCCACTAAAAAAGAAAACGCTCTGATTTAGTAAACAGATTATTCCTTGTCCGTGTTACAAATTACAGTAATACAGTTTTTTTTTTTCTTATTTATTTCATTAGAATCCAATAAAAGAGAAAAAATTCTTATTCTGTAATAGATGACGCACTCTCTATAATTAAGTATTGTTTTTTCACCGACCGGAACAAACGTGTGTTTTATCATTGTTTTCCTTTAGAGCGCGAGCAAATTTTATTCTTCTTTTTTCTGAACCGACAAATTTCTGCAAAAAAAATTCACATATTTAATCACTGTACATTTATTTATAGAAATTTACAATAAATAAATAAATAAGTTTTTAAATAATATCCTTCTTTCAGCATGTAATTAAATAAATCTTGAAATATAGATTACTCGTAGAATGAGTTTTCAAACGATTTACGCTAGTGGCATTTAAAAAAAAACGGACAATAGTGATTTCTGTATTTGTGATCTGTATTTGTGATCTGTATTTCTGTATTATGTGAGATAAAACGCCACATAGAATGATGAAAAATGTCGGCGCCATGAAAGAAAAGCACAAACGTCAAGATGAGTTATATCTTGCTAATCTTTCTCTAACGCAGTATAGTCGCAGTAAAGATTGATTAAAACAAACTGTAGCTACCGATGTGAATAGAACCCTATCAAAACGAGTTGATTGTGATATACAATCAAAGAAAAGTTATAGTGTGCATGAATAGCGTGCTCTCGAAATTCAATGATTTTTATAGAAACGAACCAGGAAAGCATGGATTATTTTACACTGATATATGGAAAAAAAAGGAAAAAGAGAAAAAAAATTACAATAAAAAATCAAAAATAAAATATCAAAAAATCATAAATTGAAAACATAGTATCAATATATGCCAGATTATTTTACAATTGTGCAAACGATCAGTATGTTGCGTTCATAGTTCATGAATTCAATTATTGGAGTTGTACACGAACAAACACCACTTGATCATGACCGACAGCGCGTTGATAAACGTTCAGCTTGATATTACGTGTACATCTGATCCCCGAAGTTGATAGACATCTCGCCAAGACTTGACCACTTGTTGAAAACTTGCTTTCGCGGTGATCTGTAAACCTCGCTGCAAATTGCAATATTGCGCCTCGTAATATTTAGTGAAATCAAATGGGAGAGAAACAATAGACAATTGATTGACGCATCGAAAGAGATTACGTCAACTTAATGATATGTTTATTTAGAAATTTAAATCAGGCGAACAAAGGAAGAGTATTATTTAATATTTGCAAAATATAAATTTTCTACAAAAATATATAAAAGCATTTTATATAAATATTACTATTTATAATTATAAAATTAAATAAATATAAAACAATTTTTTCGTGAGTGAAAAAAATATTCTTTCAATATTTTCTTATCTAGAAAAGTTGCATTTTATTTTGCAATATATGTATCATGCAATTATAATTTATAACTTTTTAATGTAACTTTTTATTGTTTTATTATAATTTATAATCTATTTAATTAATAATAATTATTATAAAATAAAATAAAATAAAATAAATTAATATGTGCACACATAATTGTAAAAACTTTCTGTTTCCTCTCCCTAAAAAATTATTTTTTTCAACCTATTAATTTACTTTTTTTTATTCTTCGCGCTTGCTATTATAATGCACATTAAACTAGAATTTTTTAAAAATTACAAAGCAATCTGGCGAATGAAATTGATCGCTACTTGTTGAAGATCGCGAGCGCGACAAGTTGAAAATGCTAATGAAATTGTAAGTAAAATAGCTATTAGTATTCTATAATATAACAGCAATTACATAAAATGATAGGAGTAAAGAGCTCGATCCCTAGGATAACTCACTATGTTTTCGATCTCAAAAAACACCGGCGATCGTGTCAAATTCGGCGAGTTTAACGAGTTCGTGATCTAAAATATGCAATCAAAACCAACGATACTGCCTGAGGGACGAGATCCTACGTTCTGCTATCTTGAAATATTCAACGACCAACGCTCTGCCTTGTTTCTCGATCGCGTAACAAATTCCCGACTGTGAGTGGCTTTTCGACAAAAAACAAGATGGAAGGATTGAATACCAAATTAATATCGAAAAGAGAAAATTGAAATTTCAAAAATAGAGAATATTAAGTGATCCATGTAGAAATATATGATTGATATATTATCTTTAAACTTCAAAATCGTTATTTTATCTATTCATTTATCTGTGATTTTCTGTTTAATCTGTTCATCATTTCCAATTTTTATAAATATATAAATTTCAAAATTAATTTTTTTTTTATTTAAGATATTCGCTGATAATGTATTAATTTATTAATTATTATTACTCAAATCTAATCTCAATTTTTAAAAATGTATGTTTGTATATTGTACGTTAACTTTATAAAGCTGATATTTATATATATATATATATATATATATATATATATATATATATATATATATAATTTATTTATATCAATAATTATAATCTATTAATTCATTCATGAGTATTATTAATTACTACAATTTACTAGCATTAACACTGCATAAAATATATCGAAAAGACAGATTTATTTTTTTTTACTCTTTAAACTATCATTTTTACTGAAAGCGACCGATTTCATATACCATACCAAAGAATGGATCACAAATATGTCGGATCCTACGACATGTAATGCCACGATTTACAAAAGCTTTTCATTACATAATAATCGAATGCATGTAGATTAAGGCATTTATTAATATGGATGTCCGAATCGCGTGAAACCATCACCGCGTGCGCGAACATTGAAAGCGATAGCGATTGATCGACCTGAATTGTTAAACGTAATCGAATAATTCAAGTGTCGACAGTATACAGCGCGCAAATTAGCGCACGTCGCGCTGAAAGATAAATTATACCCACGCCTAAACCTAGAAGTCCTACTCGCCCGTACAATATATGCACGCACCACGCGTATAATGGTTTAAAAGCGCTTCCGGCTACGCGCGCCATTGTACAGACTGTCGGGGATTGTTATGAATACACACACACACACACACACACACACAGACACATACATACACACACACACACACATACGAGCAAGTCGGAAACCGGCCTGGAAAGAGAATCGGCAAATGCCACTCAAAGTCTAGAGTTAACCGAGTCTGCCGAAAGTGTGCGTCACTAAATGTAAATTCGCGGCGAAACAAAGGAACGAAGAAAACCGGTCGTTTAAAGTTAACAAAATTTATTTACCGCGTTTATATGCGGTGTTTTTATTTCGCAACCGATCGATTAACTGTACTGATAGTCGTGTATGTATAGCGCCTTGTTTTTTCCGAAGGCATCCAGGGTAAAATCGAGATAAAAGGTCAGCTCCGCAAGATTAGTTCATTAATTTTACATGAGGCAACCACGTGGCGCGTAATCCACTCTTTAAGATGGAAATCGAGAGAGAAAAAGAGAGATTCGCGACAAAGCGCCTCGAGAATATCGCGCGATAGAATATTGTATATCCAAAGGATGATTTGTTCATGGCTTGGTCTCTTCCTTCGTTCTGTGCTCAAAGTTTTAAAACAATCGAAATTCAGTTTTTAGATATTTATAGATAGTTTTTACAGATTTTTATATAGATATGCTATTATTTGTCATATATCTAATTATGATTAATTTATTACATTAATTAATTATTAAGTATTAAATTAATTATTTGCATATCAAAATCTTTGACAATCGCAAATTAATAATTATTAATATCCAGATGCACTAATAATGTATGTATGTAACAAATATGGAAATTATATTAATAATGATAAGCCGAAGGAATGATGACTTAATCATTTACAAATTTGTTTATCGAGAATTCGTGGCAGAGTAGCATAAAATTAATCTAGTTTAATTTCAAACTTCGCGTTTCTTAATCTTTTGCATACAACTCACTGCAACGCGCTTGTTTCACAAAAATTTTTTTCTTATCTTCGGGAAACGTCCTATATATAAAAATACATATCACAAAATATATAATTGTATTTGTACGCAAAAAGATTTGCTTTCTATATTTATTTCATAGGACATGAAAAATTATTAGGTACTAAAAAATTTATTCTTTTACATTCATTTCATGGGACATGCGTATGTGCATGCTGATTAATATAATACACAGCTTTTTCCTCTAACAAACATACAACTATATAAATTTTTTTCTCTCTCGCAAGTATTTCGCGGTAATAGAAAGTTTTAGAAATAATATGTATTTCTAAAACATGACATATCACGAACAACCTTGCATGTCCCTTCGTTATTTATTAATTAAGATACGTCTCTGAAATCGAAATAAATTGTGATGTATTAGCTTGCGGCAATTTTAATGAGAATATATTGCAGAGCTATACAATGCCATAAATACTAAATACATTCTCGTTGATTATGAAGAAAGATAGCAGAATCCTAGGGGGAGTAGGCAAAGAATTTGCAAATTATAATACATACTATACGTGAAACACATACGGTTAAAATGTAAATTATCAGTCAATGTCGAATAACGAGTTTGTTCCACGCGAATTGAATTGATTATTCATTCGCGACGAGAGCGGATATTTTTCATTATCACGGCTCGAATTAACGGCTGAAGCTCGAGGGATCATTACCTCGCGGTGAACACTGCGATGTAAAATAGCTATATAGCCATACGCCATCGAGTTAGTACTTCGATCCCTAATTAGCTTCGTGGCTACGCGAGCGCTTGATTTTCTATCGTTGATTGACGTGGCTCTTCAGCCGCGTGTCAAAATTCAATTGAGACGAATTGCCTTGATGCATAGATGCTTCGTTAAGCGGCACAAAGCTTATCAATGACTCCTATTATTGTAAATCGAACGGATATTATGTAAAGGCAGCCAAATGCCAGTTTTAATTAATCATCCCATTAAAACACTGTCTCCAAAGGATTTTAGATCTTAAAGATATATTTATATTAAAGGGAAAAAGTAATAAAAAAGAAATGTTTGGAAGTTTGCGAAAATGTAGAATAAATTCCATTAAAGTTTTGTGGAAAATAACTTTCGATGAAATTGCCCAATTAACGTCTAAGAAATTATTTAAGCTCACTTATTAATGCAATTATATAATTCAAATTAGATATTCAATAATTGAATTTTAAAATGTCTTTTAAATATAATTAAAAGATATTTTCATAAATTGTATCTGTGAATGACGCGTATAAAGATACAGAAATCAATGGACGGGTAATTGTCTCGCGGAAAACAAGGAATAATTAACTGCGCGACTGTGCTTGCGTGACGAGGCAAAAATATACCGTGAGCTTTTTTCCGATTGATCCATATCAAGCGTTATACACGTCTCATGGGATTAAGCGATGTATTCATACGTCGTTAAGCGTGGACTGATTTGCTTTCGAGCGACGTACGTACATTCACTTTGTCAAGAAGATCCCATGTGTGAAATCAAGGGATAATTCAGTTTGTATCGCGGAAATGGATAGTGAGATCGGATGAATTCAGAGCTTGAGAGCGAATGAGAGTGATAGAGTTATAGAGTGAGAAAGAGAGAGAGAGAGAGAGAGAGAGAGAGAGAGAGAGATATGTGGATAATAACAACATGTGATACAACACGTACACTGAAGAGAATTATCAAGTTATCTGTTTCTCCCTATTCCGTAATGTTAACTAATAACCGCTACCATGATTTATGATTCAATAAGCAAAATATTTTCTATAAAAGTTTAGTTGTAATGTTAATTATTGTAAATTTATTAAGTAGATAGGTAAATTATTAGTATTTTTTACATATAGCTTTAAAAAGAAAAAAGAAATTTAAATAATCTCTTTTTCGATCAATCAAACCGTTTTTTATATAAATGACAGAAAAAAAAAAAAAAAAAAATAAATAAATTCTCCCTGCATTTCTCTCTAGCATCTTGGAAACATAATGAAAATTTGTACCACAGATCTATACAATCAAAAGTTATAGACAATCAACGTTAGAGTGAAAGGGTCAATAACGAATTAAATTTGCGGTTAATAAAGCACTACAAGTAAAGTTGATGAATGAAAACAGAAATACGAATGATGCTCTTTTTTTTGCAGCCAATAATTTATAAAAGTTCGCATATCATCAGAAATATTTAAATAATCTTCCTCCCAAAGTTTACTTTATCCCTGCCAGCACAGTTCTTTAATAGCTTCTGCTGTAAATAACTTTTGCTTGAAAAAGCGACTTTTAAGTTTCAGCTTCGCGGACATTACTTTGCGGAAAAATATGTGTTTAACGTAGATAAATTAATCTGTGACATTTAAAACTTTTATATATCTACATATATATATCAGCAAAAAAAGTAACCATTGCATTCTCAACTTTATATTCGCGTAATATCTACAAATAAGTCTCATGCATTTTATTATCTTCAATATATATTTCAATAGATATATATAAAAATAAAGAACCATACAGGATAAGATGAAAATATTCAAAAATAATTACGGTTTTCCTTCAAAAGAAATAAAATGTTTCGTAAATATGCGATGACAATTTACGTTCATATTATTGGTGAAAAAAAATATACGTAAGGTATAAGAGATAAGACAAACGTAAAACACAGAACGGAGATCGATTTCGACAAGTCAAGAACATAATGGATATTGCAAATTTCTATTCTCCGCTCTCTAGCCATTTTGTCATACGATAGTAATAATAATATTATCCTAGGCGAAAAAGGAATGTATCGTAATTGATTAGCATATTTCCGACGATCATTTCAATGATCGATCGAGACTCGGTAAGAGCTTGCGGATTTGCAGAGCTTCACTTCCAACTCGAGTACGGTCTGCATTCATGCCGGGGTCAGAGGGAGGGAGACTTTGATGTACATTGATAATTCATGCGAATCCAATTACACTCTGAGATCGTCCGATAATTGTTCCGGGTCAATGCCCCAGTATGGAGAATTCAGCAAAGAAGGCAACGAATACGCTTTACAGATATGATACGAATAAAACGGAAAGCACGTATGATTTCGTTCTGGGTATCGTCGTTCGATTCAACAGAAACGGCAGCCAATGGAAAGAATGTTTCCGGCACTGCCCGTCCGCTATACGGTTAATTTTATACCATCACTAATGTATCCGCGGTTGCTTCATTCGACCTTAAATTCAAATTCCTTTTCAGTTTTTTTATATTTTTTATGATATATGTAGATAAGAAAGAAATAAATGTAGTATATAATGTAAAATTGAAAACATTATGTTATTCTTCGCACAAATATAAACGCGGTGACCCATCTAATTTGTTTCTATATCATTAAAAAGAGTATAAAATTAACAAATAAAATGGAGATATAATTTGGTAAAATATAATTATAAATCTCAATATTCCTGCTTTCATATATATGATTGATATTTGGTGACAATCTTACCCTCCCTCCCCCCCAAAAAAAAAAAAAAATGTTTGGTCGAGTAAAATAATTTCCGAAAATACGATCCTTTTTAATGAAATCCGATCTTTTCTTGTAAACCAAAGTTCACTACAAAAAGATTCGATTCACGAGAAAGAAATCTTACTTTCTTATCTCCGCCCCAGCTTATTATTCCGAAGACTTTTTCTCTATTGGCGGTGTGTGCGCATACATACATAAATAAGGAGAAACGTTTACTCTCGCCTCAGAATGCTTTAACTTATCTTGAATCAAATTTGACGAATAAGTATAATATATCCCACAGAGACTTTTTTCTTTCTCAACTACTTAATAAAGATTTGGAACATACTTATCTCGAAGTCACGTAAATTTTTTTTATTTTTACAAAGGTAAACCGCACATCTTTCACTTCGAATAAAGAACATTAACTAATTACATCCAAAAAACTCAATAAAGCAAAAAAATATTAAGCATTTAAGGAAACGTTTTATCGATAAATTCCTAATTAGAAGTATATTTCTCTAAGAATATGTTGTGTTGCGACAAATTGCGGAGATATTCAAGAGGGTCCGATCACCAATAAATGCGATCGCGGATATAGCCGGCCGTTTATTTCTAGAATTTTTTCACGTATCCTAACGAATGCGCATATTTTTCTCGCAGCTATTGGGAAAGCCGCGTGCCAACAAAGAACTATGCATGACTCGCCGCCAAATTAGAATACCGAGCAACGATTCTTTTCTCTCTCTCTCTCTCTCTCTCTCTCTCTCGTAAACGCTCCCGTTCGGTTACAGGAACCGAAGTGACATTGACTAATGAGCTCGCATCGTGCATTCACAGACATATGCAAATGCGTTCTCGGGCTACATCACACGAATCATAATCCGTGCACCGGTCGTTTACGGCCGGTAATTTGACGTTCGACGAGTCACGAAAGGGCCAGCGCGATCCACTACCATCCTTCCATTACCAAGAGGCACTTAGCTTTTAATCGTAACGGATTTTCAGGTAAAAGAAAAAATGCGAAAGTGACTCGAGAATCTTTATAATTAAAAAATATCGATCCATATTTTATATAAATGATCAAAAGGTATGTAAATGAAAATTTTACACCATCTGGTAAGCGAATATGATTATCGTGTAAACATTCTATTAAAGTAAGATTAAAGAGAAATGTGTTTTAAACGATTTTAAATAAGATCAAGTTAAGAAGTAATATTATCCATTATGCGTAATGTTGTTTTGATATTCTCAACAATCTCCCAATCCTCTGCCTCCGATTTCGTTCGTTAGCGATTCTCCAAGTTTTATAGGGACGAGTTTACGTGAGCCAGTGTTGCTCCACGGTAAAAATAACTTTTACATGCCCCAAGAAAAATTGCAGCGTATTTTCATAACACGGGGGAGGAGGGGGAGAGGGGAGGGGAGGGGAGGGCTTCCTTTCCACCGTTTTCGCTCCTTTGTTAAAGAGATAAAAGATGCTTACAATTAATGTAAACGAGGTACTCCGCAAGAAAGTAATACTTGTTTACAAGAGCCTGTTGACAAAATACAGAGTGCGTAATTTCACCTGCGAGAATAAAAGATATTAGAGCGTGGAGTATCATCGCGGGACGAAGGCTCACGCGTGTCTCTTTCTCTTTTTGATCTCGCGAGGGTGTCATATAAGCTCCTAGCACAAGTATGGAATAGAACTTTTCCTGTGTTAACATTTCTCTCTCTTTCTCTCAATTGCGTATGCGCGATTTCTCGCGAAGAATGTTATTGCACCTTCGTTGTGCGGCTTCTGTTGAAGAGATCGGAGGATTTTGTCGCGACGAAGACAAGACTTTGTACACTGAAAGGCAAATTCTTGCAGCTAGACACAATTGCAAATTCGTTGTACGTGTGTCACGCATTTTTAGAAATTCGCGACGGATTATTATTACGAATAAATGTATATCTCGACCAACGTTATAGAAATAAACGAATAAATTTGCAGATTAAAAATTACATCTCGAATCAGAACAATGGAAATTTTAGTTCCTCGTAAGAGAGGAATGGCGTTGTGCTCGAAATATACGCTACGGTGATACCGTCCGCTAGTTTTCCGTCAACAATTTTCACAACAATTTTCTTTTCGCTATTCTTTGGCGAAGAAACCTGTACCGATTTCCTCGGTCGAGTGCCCATTAAAAATGTCAAGAAATTCAGTACGAATGCCATCCTCCGGATTGAGATGGCAAGACCTCCGCGACGACGTCATTCTGTTTAAAACTGTCGCCGGCTGGCTGGCTGGTTGGCTGCTGCCAAGCCGCGCCCTGGATCTCGCAATAAAATAACTTCTCTTCAAAGAAGAGCGCTGCTACGCTCATTATACGCCATTGTGCAACGAGCTTCGGATAAATCCCCTACCGAACACGTTATTGCATGGTCCGTGATATCGCTTTTTCTCTCTACTTTTTAAGGATTGCAACGCTCTGAATCGCCGTCGGTCACGCTCTCCCAGAAAAGAAACGCTCGTGTAATTTTTCTGCTTAAATAAGGAATTTTATAAGGAATTTTCTTTTTCCTTTTGCGTACATGACAGATTTTATATCTCCCACACTGTCACTTGCACTATCATTGCTACTCGATTATCTTGTCTATCATTCCGTGAGCGAGCTATAACGCTGCGATATGTGTCTTTTTATATTAGCCGAAATTGTTATCTCTCATTAAAATTTAGCACACAGCTTATTTATATTATTTACAAGAAATAAATGTGCGGATTAATCGCGGCCTTAGCTCTAAATCATTAACCACGGTATTAAGGGATGCGCGCTGTATATGCTTAATTATTAATTAATTCCATGCAACTGACAGTAGAATTAAAAATGTGAAAACTTTTCGGCACTCACCACAGGTATACACGACTTTGAGATAGGTCTTGCTGTTCGGGCTGCAAGGATCGGGTCGACCAAACGTTGTGCTGTTAGCTACCACCGAGCATCGTCGTTTACCGTGGCATAATTGCATTACGATTTCCGTTGCAAAATTCATCATGCAGTCTATAACAGTAACAATATAACTATAATAATATCAAAAAAGTTAAAAAAATATGCTAAAGAAAAATCACATTCTTAATACATTTCTCAAAATAAATTATATTACTGTGGAAATTATATAATGTATAAAAATATTAATTATAAAGCAATTTCCATATATGCAATTATCTTTCCATTTTTAAAATATATGTATACTAATAATATATGAATATATAAATATATAAAATATAAATAAATAATAATGATATATAAGACTTGTTGAGATCCCACTCTCCCTATTTAAACATTTAAAAATTATCTGAAAGGATTCTGCTTATAAATGCATTGTTTATGATTTAAGAAGAGCACTGCATATGTTGTTTCTACTATCAAACAAAAAATCTAGAAAAGCTGATCGACAATATGTGTACAGTTGTGTTAAAAAAAAAAAGAATGAGAGACGTTATCGATCTGACTTGACAGACAGAATGATAGAAAAGAAGCAATCCAAGAAGAGCAGGAAGCCTCCGGAGAGTTTTCGATACTCTTTTGTGCGAGAGAAAATATACGTGCCGCGCTCACGTCGTTGTAAAATGTGACGACGTAGCGCTATTCTACTGAAGGTATATCAAAGCGACCGCGAGGCATTGGAAGTATAGAAGCCCGAAAAAGTGCTACAACATAACGCGGCGCATTCCGCTGATTTCGTTCCTTATTGTCGCCGTTTAAGCGGCAAGTGACCACTCGACCTACTCTTAAAGGGTACCTCGTTCTACGAGCTGGTGGATGATGACCGGACGAATGGACCAAGGAATTGCGAGGAGCGGAGAGATTTATTGGCTCATCGAGAGCAGAAGCAGGCTATTCAGACAGCTGTGAAACTAGAATTTCTTTCGCCTGTGAAGAGAGGAGAAATGATATTTTCCGTTAAGTATCAAAAAACAAACAAGTAAATACAGTTTCTTCTCATAAAGTTAGCTCATAGAGGATTCTTTGGTCTCTAGTTTTGTTTAAACAGATGATGAGCAGATTTTAAATGTAAATTGAAAATTATTGATATATATATATAATCGTTAAATAATGTGCTCTATTTAAATAAAATATTATTTAAAATTATTTATATATATGTTCCGTGAAAATAATAAAAAAGTATATATACACAGAAATATATATATTTAAAAAATAATAATTAAAATTGTTAAAATAATAATTTTAAAAAATTATTAAAAAATTCCTATTACATATATTTGAATTTAATAAATAACATAATTTTTTAATATTATAATTATATTAAAAAATATTAAATATACATAATTTAATAATATGATATAAATAAATCTAACAATAAAAGATATGAATTGTAAATGAGAAATAAATCAAATAAAAATACAAATTCGTGAAAATAATATTTTCAAATTTTACCATTTATATAACAAGGAAAAAATTATTTTAGTTGATTCTTAAAAATTTCTCTAACAAAAAATATATATATATATTTGTTACATTTTTAATTCACAAAATATCACAGTTTCAACATATTTCGAATAGAAAAAATTTAAGCATCAATGCATTATTATTTTATATTAAATATTTATAATTTAATTGAAAAAATGCTTATGTAAACATTTTTATTTTCAATTTTAAATATCATTTTCTTTTACCTATTTAACTATTTATATATTTCACCCTCACATATACATAAAAGATTATTGTAATGACTAAAACAATCTCAAATTGTTATTAAGATTCGAGATACGAGAAGTGATATTAAAGATAAAAGAACGCTAAAATCAACCTAAATGAATAAAATTGTAAAACTTAAACGTTAACTGGTGAATTAACGTTTAAATGTTTCACAGTTAGACAGTATCGTCAAAGTAGCACTTCACTAGGAACACGACAATGGTCTTCGCGGTGACCCATTCTCGTTTATGTTCTCTCGTTCAGCGAGAGCCGAGCAACCATGGGCTTTCGTAGGAATCGATTGATTGAACGGGACAAAAAGCCGTTGTGCGAATACGAGCCGTTGGTCGACTCGGAGCATTTATTCGTTAGTTAAAAGAATTTACTTTAAAAAAGTTAAATAAAACCACGTCTCTCTTTTTCTTTCTGATAAAACGAGAGACAAGTTCCTCGCTCCTTCTTTTTAAATTTAAAGTAACGATCTCTCTTCAAATATAACGCAACGCGCGTCCCATAAACGCAATTAACAAGCTAAAACGATATTGAAAGTCATGTTTGATACTCGAATGCATCCGCCAGTCATTGAATTTGCACCCCATTCTGTTCGGAAACACTCATCTTTCTTTTTTAACCCCGCGGGAAAATCGACTTTAATTTTCTCTCTTCACGTCGCGCGCAAACCTCATCCGAAACTTCGGCGACCACGGAGGGAAAGAGTCGCAATCTCGCCGCCAAGTATGACAATAAACTAGGACAAACATCGACTCGAAGAGGCACTTCCGCCGAAAAACTCATCGGCAAGTAGGAGAAAATAGATGGCAGAGATTATCGATCGATATCCTGTATATCGTTCGGAAATATTGAAAAATGTTGTAATTTGTCGCTCAAACTCGTCTTTCAACCGAGATTTATACACGAGATGCTAAGCTGTACTCACGGATGTCATTATTTTAATGATATGCAGTATTTATCGTTCGAATAAATCCTTAACGTCGACTATAACTTCGAAGTGTCTGCGCGTTATTATTTTCTGCAAGGATGAACGACATATCCGAAACGACACGTTATAAAAGCGAGACTACATCGAAATGGGAAAAATACGCGAAGGAGTTCACGACGCGTTTAAGGATCGCGAGTTTATGCTCGATTACTCGCTGTTCTAATAACAAGTAATACGATGTCGAACAGATGACAAGTGTCACGAGCGTGACGTAATCAAAGTAAAATATTAAAAAAAATCGCGTTAAATGGAATAATTTCTATATAAATAATGGAGACGCAAAATATCATTAATCAATGAAACGGTACTTACTTTCCTCTTGCACGCCCCGCGGCTGCGGACATTGCAGGGACTCATATTGCGTTCTGCCAAAAGACGCGCTGAAGATCACAACCCTTTGGCTGGGGAAGCAAACGAGATTGATGACATCGTTCTCGCAAGCCACTTTACTCCTGAACTCGTCTGAAATCACACAAAACTGGCTATTAATAAAGCGTCCGCCCAAAATGCAATTTTCAAGTGTGCTTTATTAGCGAGCGACCGCGTTATTGCTTATTTCGTGCGGTAAAAGAGAAAAAGAGAAAAAAGAGAGAGAGAGAGAGAGAAAATAGAAAAAATAATTCTTCTCAGAGTTTCGCGTTGAGTGTGCGACAAATCATAAATTCTGCGATTCGAGAACTCAATTGTGGAAGATACACTTTTTACGAACGAATGTTCCCTCGACGTGAAACAGACGCTGTCTACTTGTCTCGTTACAAGTCACGTAATGCATTCGCGAATTTCAATGAACCGGAATGGCTTGCAGCTGCCGATAGTACGTTTTTGCGATCTTTGCTACGCGGGAATCGCGTCGCTCTGCAAAGTTTCTTGCGGCGGATGCACAGTTTGCGACCTTACGGATTGCCGATGTAAATGGTCTTACGTCAATGTGGGTAAGGGTGAGTTCAAACTTTGGCAAATTTTTGAAATGCAATATTCGCTTACATTCATTGCCATTCATACTTTTGCTACTATATAAAAGCTTAATCATCGATTAGCACGAAAAAAAAAAAATAAATAAATAGATTGCCAATAACTAAAGCTACGATATTTATCGATTGAAAGCCTGTAAAGTATATTACAGGGTATCTCTCTCTCCCTTCTCTCTCTCTCTCAAATCTTATAAAAAAATCTTATGAAAAAAATTCCTGGCTTTACAGATATTATTGTTCAAAATTTTATGTAAAAAAAATATTTTAAAGATTTTCCGTTGCAACTTTTTAAAATATATAAGTTCTTTTTTATTATATACGTTTTCAAGTGTTCTTCTTTACGAAGGAAGAACACAGAGTTATTTAAATTTCAAGTGCTATATATTTGCAAATGTATTGATAAAATGCAAAGCTTTCGTAAGATAAACATTTTTCATTTGCATAATATTTTCATTCTTTCATTACTAAAAATTACAATAAAAAGAATATATAATGCATCTTTCGTTAAGACATTAAATATTTAAACGAAAATAAATATATATTTATAATAGATTTTAAACACATAATTCACTTGGATTGTCAATTTTTTTTACAATATAGATTTTTTACAATATGCTTAAATTATCAAACAAAGAATTTAATTTTTCGAATCTCAATAATATTCGACGGGAAAAAATTATCTAATTTCTTAAAAAAAAAAAAAATCTCCCAAAATACCATGTTTTCCATATTTCTCCATAAAGAAGACACCATGTTTTATTTAACTAAATTTGCATAAATTTGATAAACAATTTCCGCCAATAAAAATCGTAATATCCGCTGTCTTCCTTGGTTGAAAACGCGGTAATAAAGTCTTTCCTTCTTCTCTCGAAAATAAAAGAGAATTCCCTTTTATTTTCTTATCTACGCCACCCTCATAAACTTGCAATTAAACGTTTTATTAACCGCGGTCTCGTTACGGAACAATATCGGCAATAAAAATTCTAGATGCGCGACGCGAACACCCGCCCCCGCCTCCCCCCTCCCCACTCACCCCTCCGGGCAAATTCGCCCGCATTCGAGTGCGGGTGAAACTGGTAAGGCGCGGCAACACATTGATATATCGCGGTTTTGTTGCGGAAGAACAACTTTGACCATAACCCACGGACCCGGCAACATCTTTTCATACCGCGACCATGTTTCTTAGCCACGCACGAAAGTCGGCGGGCGCACTTATGCCCGAGATAAAGTGTTATACCTTGCTTTATTGAGTTGGCGATTTACGATGGTACGCCGTCCCGTTGCCTTTCGAACTTTCCTCCGCTTGGAAGACCAACGGCCACCCAACGCCGTCTCGCGATTTAAGGCAAGATTACATGCGCGAACATCATTTGACGTGCAATAACCATATCAAGATCGTTAGCGTATCTCAAAAGCAACGTGACGATATCAGATAATCCGCTGTCCTAGCTTGTCTTTCGTTCACGATACCATAAATTCGAGCTATACCATCGGGGCTGACCTATTTTTAGTTTCATATTTTTTTCTCATCCCATATTTTCGTTTCCCTAACAAAAAAAAAATGGCGTTTTTTCCTTTGGATTTATTTATTTTTAGCTTTTATGTACATGTAACTGACAGAGAGTTTTAATGAGAGCAGATGTATCGATATAATCTTATACGACCTTATATATTCAGAGATATAAAATAGAAATTAATTTTCTCTTTCTTTCTTTTTTTTTTTTTATTAAATAAATGGAAATTTAAAATGTACGATGCGATTATATAAGATAGAAATCCATTTTATAAATATATTTGCGTTATTTTATTACAAAGAAAAATCTTTCTAGAATACAATGAGAAGAATATATATTCTTTTCATCTGCGTATTTCATTCGTGACATTAAACCTTTATAATTGGCATAAAATCCCCGTATCCAATTGTTCCGACTATAGTGCTCAAAATTTAAGCTAATTGAAATTAACCATCTCCGGTTATAACAAAGGATAATATCGCGATAAATTGCACTATTATAAAAGGCAATTTTACAAAGTGGAGAAAGATCTATCCTCTTTAATACATACAATCTTCCAGCGTCATCAGCATAAAATTACACTAGTTCTCACGTCTCCAAGATTTCCCTATGTAGAATCACGCTATTACGGTCACGTTATATGCAAAGCAAAAATCGCCACGCGCGATGCCTGTCGGAGTTCTTTTTCTCTCGAGACTTGTATCCACCTAGGAAGGACCAGCGTTCTCCAGCAGGCATATCAAAGACCCGGAGCGTCAATGGCCCGTGAAATTTCGCTCGGAAGAACGGATTCATAGTATGGGCGAGAGAGCTCGCGGAACTTCCTTATTGCCGTAGAATCCTCCGTGGAGTATGTGAGAAAGAGAGAGAGAGAGAGAAAGAGGAAGACGTCCAGTTTGGTGGCTTTAATTGGCAGGAAAAAAAAAAAGAAAAAAGAAAGCTCCACCGTAAGGGACGATGGTACGAGGAGGGAAGAAGAATGTAAAGAGGGGTAGGAGGTAATTCCCTCGACGGCGGTCCACTCGAAGCGACAATGGAGCTTTTTCAGCAAAAGGCCGGAGCTTCGATCGACCTACTTTTTGCCCCCTTCCCCACCCATCCCGATGAAATCTACAGTTTCCACGTATGTATGCCACCCCCCTCCCTCCCTCCCTCCCCCCGTCATGTACGTCGTGAGAGGAAAAAGAAGGAAAAGGGGGAACATCGCGAGAGCGAATACGTGCCCTTCTCTTCCGAGATGGCACGTCGGATGCCCGTGTAACATCGACGAATGGAATTCTTTTCAAGGTTTGTCCGATTCTACCGTATCGATATAGCATGGAGGTAAATAATGTGGAAGAGGGATATGTCAAAGATGACCGGCAAATCGAAAGAGCTTGGGATGAGGAATGGTCTTAATAGATTCTCAGACAAGAGAGAAAGCGTATGTAATAATGATTCGTTTTAAAGAAACTTGAGGCAAGTAATAAGAGACGGCACAATTATATTGTGCTAAAAATGATTAAGCCACACATTTTAACAGGGTGTCTACTTAAATTTTGTAGAAAAATTATATTTAAAAATTTCCCGATCTCTTCTAGATATTCTTATTCAGAAATTCAGAATATTTTCAAAATTTTTTGCTGCAACTTTTTAAAATAAGTCTTTTTTATTATATGCATTTTCTAATGTGCATCAATCACACAAATGAAAAACACATAGCCGCTTATTATTTTTTTTTTTTATCACTACACATTAAAATAAAAAATATATATTTCATATTCAATATTTTATTAAGACATTGAATATAATATACATATATTTTTTAAGCATACAATTTACAATTTGATTGATTTATTAATAGATTAGCAATTCTTTATACAATATAAAAGCAAAACTATCAAAAAATTTTTTTTTCACTTCCCTGAATCCCAATAAAATTCCATGAAAATTTCTTGATTTTTTCAGATACAAAAAAAAATTTCAGGTTTTCCATGTTTTTCAGAAATAAGTAGACGGCCTGCATTAATTCATTCATAATAAACACTCTTATCATTCTACGCAATGCGATAAGATTTATTATATTTCATTGCAACCATTTTTTTTTTCAAAGTTTCAACATAAAGGGAAATTGAGAAACGAGATATCAAAAAATGTGTTGATATTCGTCGATCAATTCAGGCACATGAATACTATCCGATTGCAATCCGAGTGTCCATTTATACGCGTCGCAGGTCCCATCGCGACGCGGCGAAACATGAAGCAATCTCGTTTACTCGTCATTACATCGATCATCGGTCGAATGAACGAAGCAAAAACTAATTAGACGGATTAAGCACGTACGTATACGCGGCTTATTGTGCGTGTATAAGCGGCGCAATAAGTGGCACGTGTTGTCGTCGGATAGATTTGCGGGCGGCGCGTGAGGTGTCGGCTGGCTTTGGCACGTAACGCGACACGTGTAATATGTAATCGTCCCGCT
This sequence comes from Cataglyphis hispanica, assembly GCF_021464435.1. Classification (NCBI taxonomy): domain Eukaryota; kingdom Metazoa; phylum Arthropoda; class Insecta; order Hymenoptera; family Formicidae; genus Cataglyphis; species Cataglyphis hispanica. Next base: position 11,117,150 of record NC_065954.1, on the reverse strand, counting down.
GATGTATTACAGAGGACAACCGCGTTAGCAACGTACAAGCGTGTCAAGCGCGGGCGCACGCGCTTCGTTCTCAGATAAAGTTGGATAGATGTAAATAAGCAAAGCGTATACATATAATAAATTTGTATGAAAGGAATATGCACAAGGTATATATAATGGATTTCTTCCCTTTCGAAAAAAGGGCTTATAAAATGCTTAAAAATCATTAAATCACATACACGCGTCATCTATTATGCATTTTTAACAAATGCACCATAGACGGAGAATTTCGACGGAATATATAATTGCATATTAATTAAATTTTATTTAAGCATACATACATTACACTGTCAGAAAATAATATCAACATATTTCTGGCTTATTTGAATATGTCATAATAATTAGATAGAAGTATAGAAATGTAAATTCTGACATTTTACGTGTATAACGCATATGCAACAAATTTAAATGAGGTAAAAATATTATGATGCTGCATAAATAATTTGTGCAGTTGCAATGAGAAATATGTTTGCTGTTCGGATAAAACAAAACTAGAGCAAAAATAAATTCTCGACGATCTCGTTTAAAATATCGCCATTATCGTCATATTTCCTTTGCGTGCGTTAGCGAACTGCAAAGTGCAAGCGCATGCTTTCTAAACAGCTGCGTATGGTCTTTATTTCGCCACTGCATATGACACCATATTTTCACAAAAAAAAAAGAAAGAGATACTGAGATAAAAGTTTCGCAAAATGAACGTTTCACGAGACAACATTTGGGTTTTTCCATTTATAGTTTCCTACACATCATTTTGCAGCCAGAAAATTACCTAGCAGTAGTTAAGCTATATCCCGCAGAACTATTAGCGCGAAAAACGATGTACGAATTAACTTGTTTAATGTCCCGGATAATTTCTTTCAAAGAAAAAAAAAAGAAAAAGATAGATCTACATTGTATATAAGTTTCCACTTGCTTTTATATAAATAATAAAGATATTAATCAAATGTTTATATTATTATACAATTTTAAACTATAAAATTAATAATAATAAATAAAAATAAAAATTTATATTATAAATAAATGCATTTATTATTAAATGATGCAATGTTTACTGAAAAGAGACAATACAAAATTCAATTCTCTTCAAAAACTAATCCATCTAATGGCAGTCTACTATGATATTGACTTGTACTACTTGTCTGCCTGCAATCGATTTTAGTATTGCCATATTAAATTGCTCGATACATTGTATAGTAAGTGCATCTTTTTTAAGGATGTATGTGTCATATATCGTAATACTAACAAAAGCATTAAAATTTCATAGATTCTACTATTTCTTCTGAATATTTGTGCAAAAACTAAGCACAATTCTCTTAACGGTTTGAAAGTTATTTAAAGCATTTATTGACAAATTTGACAAAGAAAAAATATTACCAATGAAATAAAAATTTTCACATATATTAAGGAAATTCTAATAAATATTTGTGTAAAACTTGATTTAGATCCACTAATTCGTTTAAAAGTTAATTACTAAAAATTGTAGAAAAATATTATCTGTCTCTTTTTCTCTTTCTGCAAGTTATTCGTTTTTCAGTTTTGTTTCTTGCAATTGATTTGAGAGGATATTCACGATCAAAAGTTTTTGCCATAAATTAGGAAAAATATTAATTACAACTATTTTCTTTTACGAAGACGTCAAAATTCTTATTAGTTTGTGATACTTAAATTTTTTTCATAACCCAAATTTTTTTTTTTAATTTTTCAAACAGTATAAAAATGTAAGAAACATGTTTTCTTTTTAATTTTGACAATTTTTTTGTTACTATTGTACATCCAGGACATCCTTAAGCGTTTTGAAGTCAACAAAACATATTCAGTCAGCCCTAAATATATATCTCTGTTAAATTTGTTTATCCATTCTCGTTAGATACATTACATTCGCCCAATGTAAAAATTTTGAATGCTCCTTGTATTGTGAATCGAAATCTTTTTATATACGTTAAAGATTATTCTCAGACATCTTAAAGACGGGAAAGCTCCCAAGGCGATACTCAAAGCCATTGTCTCTTGTATTACACGGCGCAAATACATCGAGAAAACTTCTCAACCCCGCCCGCTATAATATGTACTCTCGTTTGCCGAACTTTTCCTGGTATCCGTTGAAGTGTTTCACGCTTCTGCGCTCGCTGTTCTTCTGAAAACGATCTCGCGGGTTGATTGCGAAGCTTGTTAAGCAAAAACTATCTTGTAAGTTGCTCTAGGATAAGATAAGAATGGGACGTATCACAAGCAATATTTCCCCTCTTATTTACTAGATGTTAATCTCATTGTGCATTTTCACAGTTCGTTATATCAGTTTATCCTTCGTTAAATATATAAATTTAAAAATGTTATAAATACAGACTAAAATTTAAAAATTAGCAACGTAATTATGCTTAATATAAAAATCAAAAATAAGTGTTAAATCATAATCTATTATTGCGTTTAATCATACACATATTATTTGATAAAAATATACTACTTTTCTAATAAAATAGATGTAATATATTTTATCCTTTTTTATAAAAAAAATTATTTTTAGCCTATTGTTGATTACTATAACTGTATTAATCTAAAACGCTTGAATTCTTATTATATTTTTGATTATTCTCAATAAGAGATATCAATAGACATATTACGCATAATTGCTAGATTCATATTAATTTATATCATAATAATATGTATATTAATATCATATAAATTTATACAAATTTGTATTAATTATGAATGTATTAATTATCAAATTTATATTAATAGAAACATAATTGAAATATATCCAAATAGAGAGTTATCGATGAACAACGATTCTTGATATGTACATAGTCAATAAAAATTTGATAACTTGATATCAGCAGTGAAAAGCTCTACACGAGCCATTTCGAAAATTGATTCGTCACGCTGCAGGATTGTAACAGATTCTATTTCACTATTTTTAGCAATGCTTGTGGAGGAAAGGCAAAAAACATGAAAGAAAAAAAAAAAACAAAAAAAAAAACGTTTTTACGCTCGTTTCAAAGCGCACGAGCAATGCATTTTTTTAAATCGAAATAACTTTTATTTGCTGAGGCTAGTTAACAATACATCGTTACATGAAAACAGAATATAGAAAACAGTATATTTATTGTACTTCAATTTTATCAACTACATATTCGATAATGCAAATGACATAAAAAGAATATGGTCAATTTTAAACATACAACAGGTTTAATCCGTGATTTAAGTCGCCATAAGTCGCTTCCACTTCCATAAATAACCAAACTGCATTAAAAGAATTGTATTTTCTTTTTCATTAAATTTTCTCTGTACAACGAAAAAGCATAAATTTCACTCGCGCACACAATATATATTTTTTAAATACAATCTATCTTACACAATGAAACGTTTCGTGCCTAAATTTTTTTTTTTTTTTTTTAAGATAACGAAAAAACCAACACAAGTCCAACATTCTCGTATCGTATTGAGTTAAAACGGACCAGTTACGAAACCGTATTTCTTGCGTCCGCATTCTACCGGTAGCGTTTTTCAGCACGCGAAACTGATACACCTTTGTTCGGGAGAGTGATTTAACGCTGCCAACGGTACTCCCCGAAAAAGCACCTGGATTTACCGTGTGTGCAGTAAACAATGAGATGGCTGTGGCTTAAACCGTGGTTGCAGAAACCAGCCATGGATCTAGCAGAATGTGAAACGCGATGGAGTTACAGAGTACACTTCGGAGCAAAAATTACTTAGAGCTTGTTACTCCGCAACAGGTTGTCGTCATTGTGCTCTATGTGACCGCGTATATATAGATCTCGAATATCACCATTACGGTTCAAACCAACGTTTTTGCGTTATTCGCGATAAGCAGGTAAAGCGTACCAACTACAATGAAATCCTCAGCACCGCTGTCTCATAATTCTTCGCTATTCTAGACAAGCAGCCCGGAATTTACAAACTTTGCCTAAAGCAAAAAAGTATCAAAATTAATCCCATTCAGGAAGAAACACAAAAAAGTCGTTAAAATTAAATTTTCTAATATGTCTTCTCAGCCGCTAATGTCTAATTGCAAAAAAAAGCATTCGCCAAGAAATGTAAGAAATAATTTAGTAATAAAAATCAAGCCCCAGCATATATACTAAAATATATTAATTTTTCAAACTTTGATTCGATAAAATTTTCACAAAGTTTTTAGCCACAGTAATTCTAATTCGTCAAAATTAAGGTGGTTTGCCTGATCACGTCGCATGTGAAAATTTTCCGCTATTTCTCGCCGCGATCCGTCATGTGTGTCACACGTGAAATTTTCATCTACTCTTATGCAGGCGGCGAGCAGCCGACCTAATGCACAATGTTCGCGTGAAAAAGAATCAGTTGTCTCGGGGAAAAACAATCTTCTCGAAGCTTCGATCTCATGTTTGCTCGTGCACGTTCGCCCATGCATCTTTACGGATGTGTAAATCTATGTGCACATATAGGATGAGGGAATACTTACAGGGACGGCATTTGTAGGCGACCTCGATGTACTTTCGCAGTCTGGGACATGGGTCGCCCTGTAAGGTCTGCGGGTTGGTGTTAAACTTGCACTGCCGCTTTTTCTGGCAGACTCCGACCACCCTCTGTAACAGTGAGTGCTAACGCATCATTGAGAAGATCCGCTCACTTTGCGATGGAAATCGATACATATTACAAAAAATAGTAACTCTATACTTTTTCTAACCGGATATCAAATTGAGCTCTTAAAAATAAACAATTTTTTTTCTAAATGTAATAAATTTTGAAAACAATATCTTATGTATGATTCTAAATTAATCGCTAGACTGTTGTTTAAAAAATATTTTCAATAAAATAAAAAAAATTATCCAATTTCTGATAGTCGAAAAAAATAAACATTATATTATATATATTATATTATGAATAACCATTTTGAATCAGATATCGCATATTGAATTGTTTGCAAAAATTATAATAAAAATATAAAAATTGTTAAAAATCTCTTATACCTATTTAATATAATAAGAATCTTTTTAATAAAAATATTATTATATAAAAATATACAACAATTAATTAATTGCAGGAATGAGTGAGGCAAAAAAACATAAATTCGACACAGAAATTTAATAACGCACGCAAACAGATATGCCAACAAAGCAATCTAGTCCGATGATGCTTTAAAGTCAAAACTCAAAATTAAAGAAGTTTTTACGACAATTATTAAAATTGTAAAGGCTAAAAAAGATATTCATAAAGGTGAACAAATTATGACAACTGCAACTGAATCCATTCGTTTTTACAGCGACTTAATTTTATGACATATCCTTTTGACCGACGCGAGTTCCAGTTTGAAATGAGATTAATTTTGCCTTTTTATGAAAAACTCTTGGATACACGAGTAAAACTAATATCGTCGGGATATGAACCTGCACATAAAATTGTATGGTCTGTGCCAATATTTGCGACGCGAGAATAAATCGACGAAATAAACGATGAACCGCTCTCATGAAAGTACGCATAAAAAAAAAAAAAGATATCAGTTTTAAACTTCCGCATTTTAAATATCGTACTGCAAAGGACGCAGATATCGATTGTTCCGATGAATAAATAGAGAGCATTAAAATAAAGATATGTATGATAAATTATTGCAATCCCTTGATAAAAAAATTAAAGCAGAAATCGTGTTCCAGCTTCCACGGCAATGCATTTTCGACGTTACCCGGAAATGCGGCAAATTCTGCGGAAACCGAATGGCGGAAAGAAGGATATCGCAAACGAATGCGTAGAGAAAAAGGAGATTCCGGCTCTTTAATTGAGAAAACTTTCATCCAAGCAGTAATACACATCGGCCGAATGAAAAGGGCGAATTGGCACAATTGACCGAATTTCGTGTTCCTCAAGAGTCATTGATTATCCGACACTATCGTTGACGATATCCGCACATTGCCATGGATTCCTAGGATTCCATTCTCAATCGGCTAATTGCGTGCAAGGACTCGAGTTACACGACTCTGTGCTTAATTATGTTAAACGGAATCCTACAATGTTACAGAGCGTATCTTAATGAAGCAAGCAGTAATTTTAATTGCGATGATGTAGTAATTGCAGCTATATACACGCATAGAAAATACGGAAATGATCCATTTGTTTTAAAAAAAATAAAGCTTTTATCTTTCAATTTTTTTGATCGCGTATAAAGTAAACAAGATGCATTTAAAAAAATGCAAAAAAGTTTTAGCAATTTTTTTTTTTTTTTTAAATCTTTAATCGCCAAGTTTAAAAATATTTCATTTATTCAAATTTTAATTTACATTAGTATAACAAAAATAATTACATAAAAATATAATGTAATATCTGCATTTTAATATCAGATTTATGCTGCTAAAAACACTTCCATTGCACATACATTATCGTATTTTTTACTCTCGGTTACATAAAATTCACTCATGTATGCCATATGCGCGCGGTAATTGAAAATCGATAAACTCGCTCGCGAAATTGCGAGGAAAAAATGTTCGCTGATTGTCATATTTCGCCCACGGGGGGCGGGTGAAGGTGAAGGAAGATTCCCTGCGCCGTCTGCCTTATACGAGAGAAATGTGGAAATTACATTTCCGGGTTTCAAGCTGCTACCGACACGTCCGCGTTGGGATTCTCCATGTGCGCGATTCGATCGCCCACGGTGTGCTCGCATATGTACGTACAATATCCATCTAATTATCGGAGTTTCCCCCGATCTTCTCGCATTTCACGTGCACGCGGCGCGGCTTTCTCCCGCGGGAGAAATCGATTTTCCGCGTATTCTATCGATACATCCCATGTCCGTGTCGTCCGTCACTATAACGTAAATGTTTACCGTACAACTCCGTTGTGCAAGTTCGCCCCAGAGAACCAAAGTCAGGACGCGTAATTCCCTGTTACGTTTCTCTTGTTGTTATTGTAAAGGAAGCGATACCGTAAACTAACAATAGTTAATCTCGATGCAAGCGAGATGAAACTGTTCTGATGTGGCAATAGAATATTACTCGAATTAATTTCGATTTATCGTGAGATAATAGGATTATCTACGATATACGAATACGATTGTATTATAATAAGATGCATAAAGCTATAAAAAGATACATTTTCCAGTGTATTTTAGACTCGCTTGTTATATCTATGCGCCTATTATTTATATGATGGGCGATAAAAACATGTTCTCTCTCAAGGTATATATACACATACATAATGCGCTTAAAATATACAAAACGCCACAAAACCATCGCGAGTTCTTGTGCGATACATAAAAGATGAAACTATAAACCGAAGGATCAGCGTATCGCGTCTCAATCTTTAGAAAGGTACACGTATCTCGCAACACAAAGTTTGTGTTGTAAAACAAATCTGATTTCCTTAATCCGCGGTTTATTCGACACTCGATCTTTTCGATTTGTCCGCGCGCGCCTTTTATCCATTTGCGCTTAGAGCCTAGTTTACTTTAGCAATATAAAAAATTGATAATTTTTAGAATTTTTTTTGCGAAGAATATTAAAGATTGATCTTTTTGATATTTTACATATGTTTTTGATGACGTTTGAACAGTAGGTCAATATTTTCAAATCGTAAATATTTAGCTTCTTTATACTAGGGTGTTTATAAACGACAAATATGCTGCTCCTCGTGTTATTGTCTGAAATGAGAAAAACTCGGTCTAGTTTTATTCCGCAAAATATTGTTGAAATACTAAGAACCTAATTAAAATCTAAGAAATTAATAATTAATATTTTTTTAATCTTCAAGAAATTATCTTAAAATATCTAATTTTAAAATGATATTAGTTTGTTAGTTTTTTTTTCTAATAAAATTAAGTTCAATATCCGAAAAATATTCTGCTAAATATAACTAGATCAAGTTTTTTTCATTTCACATAATTATGCAAAGAGCAGCATATTACGCCATCGAACCAAGCATTTTTCTTACGCGCGGAGGCTTGTATTAAACAAAAAAAAAAAAGTTAAATATTCAAGATTTAAAAATACTAACATATTGTTTAAGTATCAATAAAAATATATGTAATACGCTGAAAAGGTCAATTTTTGTAATATTCTTAAAAAAAATTCTTAAAAAACACACCATTCCTCGTTATCTATATTTGTTTTATTCTCGCTTCTCTTCGATCTTCTCTTCTAGCCGTCGCGATTTACATACACGTTTTTCTTGGGAAAGAGAACGCCTACCGACGTACACGCGTGACGTACACTTTTATTCCGACATAAGGTGCGACTTTAAATTCCTTCCTCTTTATGGAAGCAGTGACGTATGTCGCCGAGAAGTTTCTCGGGGAGAAGAGAGCGGGGGAGAAAGGAAATTGAGGGGGGTTGGAAATAAGCACTCGCGCGGAAAAGCCCTTTCGCGAGATTCGAATCGCTCGGCGGAGGGGAGGGGAGAGAGGGGGAACGGAGCCACTTTCGGGTCGAACCCTTCTACAGGGAATACACGCTTTCATTCAGGGATACGCGTCTCTCCGTTTTGAGAATTCCCGATGCAGCTCTGTACCCGGAGGAAAGTACCGCCGCGCGCTGATTCCTTCCCGTGCACAGGAAACAGCAGCGCGACGAAGGCAAGCTCCCCGAGCAGCACGCTGGAAGCAATGATGCGAGCGATCGCGTTCTCGAGCGAATTATACCGTTGATTCCTTCATGCTAGATGCGTGGATATCGATATAGAGTAGCTGAATCGAAACTGGAAGTATATTATATATGGTAGAAATGCCTCTTCACGTCGTTTCAAAATCGAATATCTTAAATTGTATTAGAGAAAAAGAGAGAGAGAGAGAGAGAGAGAGAGAGAGAGAAAGTAAAAAAAGACACAAAAGAATTGATTAAAAAAATCTTATATAATTCAATGGGACTTCTTTTGTCGTGAAAAATAACTTTGCAATTATTATTTATCTCCCATTATCACATTTATACATATATGGGATGAAATATTGTATATAGAGTATAATATATATAAACAGATTAGATACTTTTTTCGGTATGGTTTTCAAATGATCACGTTAATACGAGACTTGCAACCGCTTCCAACTTCCATTTGTTGAATTTATGTTGGACCGAGCTGATTTAAACTCCATCTAAACTTTCCTTCTAAAGTAAAAAGCGACAAATGGGAGATGAAAGTACTTTAAGGAACTCTATAAATCGTTCGCTGCTAACTGCGATCGCAAGTTGATCCGATATGAGAGAGGACGCAGTAAATACAATAAATTACGCACACTTGATTATAGACTTGTTTTATGGGTCAACCCTTTGTTAAGAGACCAAATAAATCGCTCGGGAGAAAGATCCCTCCGCGATGTCTGACCTTTGAATTATCGATCGCATCATTGGTTCGCTCTATACGTTACAATCTGTCCATAAGAAAAATTTAAAAGCTCCATAAATCCAGTTGAAAACGAATACGAATAGAGTGATTAACACAAATACATCGCAAAGCTAGGTTTGCAGTAGGGCTCGATTTCTTTTTTGTTAAAAGAATAATAAAAAATTCTTTTCTTCTTAACAATTTCCGTAATTTCCTCTATTCTCTCTTATTTCTAAGTATAACATTAACGTCTATCTTATTTATTCTCTTTTTCCTTAGAAAAGAACAAAATAATAATAATTCTTCAAAGCTGATAAACATTCCTATCTAACAAAGTTTGTTTACTAATTTTTCTGTTGTTGACATCATTCATTAGGATCAGTCCAGGCCAATAAAACTCGAAAAAAAAGAAGAAGACAATTCCGATAATGACATATGTGTGTAAAGGAATGTGAAAAAGATTTAAATATAATTTATAACATTTCATGAAAAGTAGTTGTATTTTGAGAAGTTCGCAGATCCGTACGTATATATCCAGTGGCTAAAAAATATCGGGATATGTGGGAGAGAAAGCGCGGATGTCGTGAAAAGCAAGATTTGCAGAGGAGGATAAGATCGTCGACGAAATAAAAGAGTTACTCCATTTTCGCATGCGGGTGAGATCGTACAATGGTTCCTTCCTCAGTTCGGTGGAATATGAAATATGAAATCGATACGTGGACTTGTGAAAACCGCAAACCGATGGATACCGCGGGAGATTTTTATTGTATGTACCCAAGGTAAGTTATTATACCGCAATGCTGTGCGAATAATGGCACTTTTTTTTTTTTTTCTTGTTGAATAGAAAGCGGGATCATTTTGGATCGCCGTGAAACGAGCCTGATCTTCCTGAAAATCTTCGTTCGCGCTGACATAAATCTAGAAATTTTCTTCACTAGTATTACGTCAAACGCAAAAAGGAAAAGAATTCGACCGCGGAATACGACAGCGGAATCGTACTGATCCTGTACCCGATTTCCGCTTGGTCAAAATCAAATTACAAGCTTCGTAAATGGATAATTTAATATCGAAAAAAAAGATATATATATATATATATATATATATATATATATATATATATATTATATGAAGCGTGGCGTATTTCTAAGAACATGTTACTCAACCACCGACAACCTCGTTACACCGCCGAGTCGCTTTCTCTGTCCCTTTTTCCTTCCGTCTCTTTTTAGCTCAAATGAATTTGTCAGTCGCACGCTTCGCGAAACACAGGGTTGCATCGTTTTCAGGTCAGTTGCCATTATTCCGCAAACCAAGATTTTAACCCGACGCGGGACGTATCTCTCTCTTTGCGCCCTCGCGCGAGAGATCCGTAATTGCCAGTGAATTAAGCTCAAAGAAAACAAGTTTTCGTGCGGGTACATTCTCCACGTACTTTTCCCCCGCGGAGCCGTCGTGCATTCCTATTGAGAGAGTAAATCCACGTGCGCGAATGCGTTTCTCTCCCCGGGCTTCCCGACTTGATCGATCGTCATCCTTGCGAAAATTTCGCGCAACCTACTTTCATGATGTTTACAGTTATATTTTAGTTGCTGCACTTTCGTCGCCTTTGACGAAGCTCTCGCCTTAAAACGAACTCACTGGCAATTTTCAAACCATTTAGAATGAAACGCAGAGAAGGAAACGAGAGTATAAAATATATATATATATATATACATATTCACTTTGCTTTAGATTTGTAAATTTATATAGAATAATTTAAAAGTATTTCGCCGCGTGAGAAATTTTTCAACATTTTTAGTAACATTGTGAAAAAAAATATCAAAAATAATTTTTATGATTAATATTGTGAAACGTTTTTATTATGATGATATGAATAGACAAAATTAAATGCAATGTGATTGTAAAATGTCAAAAGTGACTATATGAAAATCGTGTGGCAATTTCCGTGCAGAAGGATTGTTTTTTTTTCTACAAAAATTGTCTTTACATTTATTTAGTAGATTTATTTATTCATATATAATAATATTTTTACTCCCTTTTAAAATAATTATTATTTTAAAAGCTATCATGTTACTTTCCAACAATACATAAAACATTCGAATTTATCTAATCTAAATATTCCAAATCTCTCTCTCTCATCCTTAATGCAATAAGAAGGGAGCAATTTATCTTACGTTGAATATAAAGAAGAAATAAATTTTTTGAATATCCTTTTTTAGTGGGTATGTCAAATAAAAAAGTTAAAGCTAGTTTATTTAAAAAATTGTGAAACATTAAATTACTAATAAGCAGTTAATCCAGAACTATTATTTTTGTATTAACGAAAAGTTCCTAAATCATCGTACTTAACTTTTCGTGTTACATCTGACAATATGAATACGTAAGGAAAAATAATCGCGATAGAAAGGATTGCGGCAATCTAGAGTCTATGTAAAATCTTCCAAAAGATAAAAACAAGTGTGCTGAGATTCATGCACGAAGTCACGCACCCGAGAGAAGTTTACGAGGCTTGAAGCGTACGGAGGTTAACTCCAGAAGGGGGGTGGATCCGGTTTACGATTCTTTCCGGTTTGGTAATCATGCGGAGTAGAAAGGAAAACGAGGACGCGCGGGAAGAATATATCATCTATATTCTTCTCTTTATTAGAAATGAGAAAGCAATAAATGTATATGTCGAATAAAGTTTCGAAACGAGGAGATCAAGAAATGAAAAAAATATTGTCGCAAGAATCGAGGAGATGTGGCGAACGTAAGTCTCCCAGTTACATCAAGGTGCAATGAACAATCGTGTAATGTCAGCTATAATAAAACGGATATAACTGATCCCATATTTGATCGACGCTCGAATTCTTTGAAACTTCCGAGTTTAGGCAGCGTGGAGTTTAGACTCCGCAAAACTTCCTTTCGGGTGCTGAAGAGGCAGAATTGGGAGATAATCGGAATCTAAAGTACGTCCAAATATTAAACTTTCCGCGGAAGAGTGGGATCATGTCTTACCAAGTCTTGCAAATTTGCGAAGTTTATACGCTACGTTATTACACGGAAGATACACGAGAGTTTGTATGTGTGTAATCAAGCTTTTAACTTATTACAGAAGAAATATGTCGCATTAAAGCTCATTACATTTCAAGATTGACAAAATTATTTAAGACTAACATTATGATTATATATACAGTTATTAATATTTATTAAGAAAATATAGTTATTAATATTAATTAAGAAAATAAATCAAATTATTTTATTAGTTGGATACTTAATAATAAATATTAAAATATCAAAAAGTTTTAATCAAAACATTTCAAAAACAAAGAAATGAAATATAAATGAAAAAATTAAAGTTCTGCTTTCGCAAAGATGCGATAGAAATATATTTCAAACAAAATCATAAATCATCGTCTTAAAAATTTCTCTTAATTTCTTCGTTTATCTCTCGAGTCAATTAAAACAATTAATGCATTTACGCGCAACAACAATTTTCAATAAACATCAAAAATCGTATACGTTCGCTCAATCGGCATCCACCTATGCGGAATAGGAGAATTTCATTGGTACATACCTGCACTGATTGCGGCCAGATGCATGTGTGATTCGTCGGCTCGTCCTCCCCCGCGATCATCGGGGGAACGGACGAGTTGCATTTGCTGATGCCATGCATTCCCGTTCTTCCATACTGAGCGTGTTCGACAAGGATGGTTGTACCGGGTGGGCATTTCAACGTCATCATTTCCTCGTCGCAGGCGGCGCGTTGATAGGTCTTCAGGGTGCTTGACAACAAAGCTGTTCAGTTAAAAAAAAAAAATATATATATATATTAACGCGACGCGAATGACGTAAAAATGAAATGTCATATGAATCAATCAATCGGCGATAACGTAAATATTAAAATATAAAAAATCGCATATATTATTAAAATATTAATGTTATAAATATTAAAAAAATTAATGAGACACACAACATGCGTTATAATAAATTGAAGGGTAACGTTGAAACCATACGTAAATTATAGGATATAAGAGAAAAGACGCGCGCGGGAAGTTCGGGAGGTCGGATATCGAAGATCGAGCAATGAGCCGTAATGACATCGCCGCCACAACAGTGATCAATTTAAGAGGATCGAGAGTAATTAATGAGTGGATCAGCCAAAGTGAATTGGTTCGGTAGAGCGGCCACGGATGTATCAATGGCGACAATTCGCCAGCAGCAAAAGCAGTGTCGTTTCGTTTACACACGATACGCGGTTTAACATAGCGAGGCAGGGGAAGCAGCCAACATTTGCGGAATTTAACGCGGAGATCGTTCGTGACGATGGAGTTTGCGGACGGAACCGCAGACGTTCCAGCATGTAAATGCAGATTCGCGCGATAATTTCGCAAGCGGAGGCCAATAAAAGGGACGGTATAGTTGCAGAAGTTTCCGAGGAAATGGCGAAATGATTGTAATAGTGCATAGTAACAGTCCGCGCGTAGTAGAATAATGCGTGACGAAATGTGCAATATTCATATTATTCCGCAGTATAAAATTCGCAGCGATCGATACGAACAGTTTCAAACATTATTAATAATAATAATTCAAGCATTAATGAATGATTAATAAGAGTAGTCAATAATGACATTGCATTTGCAAATTCAATATTTTTCCGAGCAAAATAAATAAAGCAAATATATTAAAATGTATGTATATATGTCCGTGTCACCATCACCAATACGTTAGTGTAACATCGCAGTCACCATCACCGTAGTTAGAGAATCGCCGTCACCATCACCATCGAGAGAGAGAGTGTTATCAGCAGTCGTGGATGAGCGCAGCCAACCGATGTCCCGATGAGAAACATGAAAAATAAAACAGATAATGATGTTTATTAGTTACATCGTGAACAAGTCACGTTCGAGAGAAACGCGAAATATGCAAATTCTTCAATATTTCTCAAGCTCTCCTTCCAGCAGGATGGAGCGAGCAAAGTCGATAATTCACGTGACGACGAAGGAACATCTGACCCGATATTGATAGTTTCACTTGCGACGAGACACATTCGTGGTAACACGATGGTAAAGTGCGGGGGTACCGCTTTCCAATTCTGTTGAGTAAATTTGTAGAACTAAAGAAGAACGCGAAACCCCCATTTCGGTTATACTCGCAATTGTGTTGCGTTCAACCGCAAATATTTGACGCTTCCAAAGATTTCGTTAAAGACAATGATATATCCTTTATCTTATTTCTCTATTTCTTTCTCTTTCTCAAGTATTATTTATTAATTTTATTATATGAGATCTATCGGAAAGTTCTGTCCGTTTTTGAATTAAAAGAAGATAATAAATTTATTAATATTTACTGAACAATATAATTTTCATAGTTACTAATGACCTCTTCCCAGTGTGATGATAAAGTATCGAAATAATAAAATTAAAAATATCATTTTTATAAAAACAAACTAAAGCGATTATACCTTCAATGTTCTGCTTTCTCCGTATTATTAAACAAGAGCAAATTATTTAATAAAAAATAATTTAAATTTTCACAGAGAACGTACAGGGGAAACACTGTAATATTATGTTTTCCGTGAAAATTTAAATTACTTTTTATTGTATAAAAGACAATTATGTGTTAACAAATACATAATCGTAATATATTCGTGACGTTACATAATTTGTCGTCTCCTATATCGGCAAAATTCGTAATAAATCTCGAGAACCACGGCAACGTTTTCCGATATGGTCGACACATCGTCTTGGTAACCTCCATCTTGAATCCTGGCGTCTAGATTATATGCATAAAGCCAGGCACCGCAAAGAGTAATGCATACAAACGATTGTTGCGCCGGCAATAACAAACCCAGGGTCCGCTATTACATTCCTTAGCCCTATCTCGTAGTGCACGTCCGTAAATCAACGAGTATGCAAACTGTAAAGCGCTGAACTACACCGGCAACCACTCGGAATCTTCTTCTTAGGGGTAGACCCCGCTGTAACTCGACTACGTGATTGGAATGACCGAGCGATCTGATATACAGAGTGTCCGAAAATTCGCGCAACACCCTTTAAGGAAAGGTAGAGGGTGTTATTCTGAACAGAAAAGTCCTGTATCATTGTTTTCTATAACGCTTGATAAAAGAGTTATTATCGAGTGAAGTCTCGCCTATCATCGCCGATCTTTAGCTGGACGCATGGTCGATGAGCCGCCTGGTAGTGTGCGTGAGCGCTCAGATGTTTATGACAGCTCACCGACGTGCGCCTGGCTGAAGATCGGCGATGATAGGCCAGACTTCACTCAATAATAACTCTTTTATTAAGCGTTATAGAAAAAAATGATACAGGACTTTTCTGTTCAGCATAACACTATCTTTCCTTAAAGGGTGTTGCGCGAATTTTCGGATACCCTGTATATGTCCCTTCATCTCTGAAGAATGCGCGCGTACAATTCACCGGCAAAGAATGCCCGAAGTTTCGTATCGCGATCCGATTAGATTTAATCAGCCAAGCTTCGCCAAGCCAGGTACTTACATACGCCGAATATCGAACTTCTCTTTCGTTCCTGTCTATTGAAATGATCAAATCATCACCGCTTACGTAAATTATAGAAGAAGAAAAACACGAAAGACTGTGACAAAACTCGGATAACAACGCTCAAAATATTTAAAAAAATACTGAATAATTGTATTATATTATTTATATGTAATATATTCATATCACATATTAATTATGGAATCTTTTAATCAAGTTAATAAACACGCCTTTATATGAAACATTAAGATTCAATGCTTTCATATTTTACTTATTGTTAGCTTTGAGAAAATATATTATAATCAAGCATTCTTTCTTTCAAATGTGTTTCATGTATTTGAAAATGTATGATATCTCTTTCTTTTTTCGTTTAAAAGTCTGAAAAATTATTTCACTCTATTTTTACTCTCTCTCTCTCTCTCTCTCTCTCTCTCTCTCTCTCTCTCTTTCTTTCTATATATAATGTTCACTGTAATAAAATTCGCGGCATCTTGTCGTATTTTCCTTGTTAAAGGATAAAGTCATCTCATACAAAATACTATTTCCATATTCACTCACTGTTCTAATCCACTTAATCAACGTCTATTCACAGCCGCGCATCTATATGCAAGTAGATAAATAAAAGTATATGAAAATATTACGCGCGAAACATGCTCTTATTATCAAAACTGGGTTAATGGTTATCTCGAACAACAGCTTATTCTGATTTATCTTCTATAATTATGACGAGAGCTTGCGCGGAAATTAAACGCCAGAATATCATGGATTAATCAAACTTAATGACATTTACGCACGATTATTGCATTTCAGATATGCAAATGATAAATACGCATATAAATCGCAATTATCGAAATTATTAAAGAAATTTATTAATTAAAAAATAATTCATAAGAAGCTTATCTTCTTATATATTTATGTATTATGTAAAAATCAAAATTAGATCATGTGAAAGAAAGAAAGATAATAATGTTTAAATATACTAATTGTTATATTACATGTGTTAATAAAATTATTTACTTAATTTTATCATTCAAGTATTAAAATTATTTAAAGGTGCTATCTTAAAAAAAAAAAAAAAATTTCTTGAAAAGATTACGAATTTATCCGTAATTATCGTTCTATTAGAGAAAAAAAAAAAAAAAAGAAAAAAAAGAAAGAATATACATATAATTAATTCGCATTATATATTTATCAAAAATTTTGGAAAGTAAAAGTATTTTTTTTTTTAAGCAAATATTTTTTTATGCATAAACAGCAGATGTAGTGCCAAGACGTTTTTGTCGAATGCTCTTTTCCCGGGTTATTCAATTTCGCTCTCATCCTACTTTTCACCGCACGAACATTGCGCTCACACACTTTTATGGCGACAAGCTGTAGAATAACTCACGGCCGCGGAAGTAAATTGTTGCGCTAGTAACGGATGAACACGGCGGAAGTAGAACGGTGGATTCGAATGTTTATTCAGTTGTAACCTTACGAGCGCGACTTCCGCGGGGAAACGCATTATTTAAAAGGCCCATTTATCTGCTAGGGTAGATAGTGTATCGAACCGAGATGAAAAGAGGAAGCCAAAAGCTGAAAAACAACTTGTAAATTCGTAACTTGACGTGAATGGCAGGTCGGTCTCTCTCTATTTTCAGCATGTTGTTTTATCATATGATTCTCATCCCGATTAAGTGCCACTTCATCTCACACGTACCTATCTCGTTTAAAGAGAGAATCAATAAAGTGATGTTGAAACGATAATGTGTAATTGTATTATTCACTAATCCTTTCGATTTCAAGCTGATTTTAAGTACAGATAACGAAACTTGTCTTATTTCACTCAATATATTAAATATACATTTCTATTCCTTATATCTTCCTCTATACTTTATATAGTGGACAGGAAATGACTGATCCGATAAATTTTATAGATATTATACATTTTTACTACACTGAGAAAAAAAATTGTTGATTTAACTAAATGTGTTCAACTGATTATTATTTTTTAAATTGAAATATTTAAGTCAAATACGTCATGTTAAATTTAATATGTCGTATTTAATTTGAATCCTTAAATATTTAACAATGAAAGAAATAATAATCAGTTAAACACATTTAGTCAAATCAACAACTTTTTTTTCTCACTGTAGACAATGTGTTACGGACGACGCAATATTTCGCGATGAAAGATCAATCTAAATTAAACGCGCACGTAGAGATAGTTCGACTTAATTCGTCCAGTTCTAATCCAAGGTTTAAGGTTCCTCGAAACGAAAGCTTACCAGAGGATTATAGTATCGTTGTTCCGATAGAACAAACAACATGAAACAATATAAACACACCGAGGACAAGCAAGAAAGTTTAAGAATATAATGACTGTAATAGTTTCGCGATAATTGTGTACAATTACAAATCGCGGGAAAAATCTTATTCTAAAATGTATATAATACATATATATGCAATGCAGTTAAATTTAAAAACTTTTGTGTGTGTTTATATTTATTCTAAAATAATATATATTGTATTTACTCTAAAATTTGTAAACTGTTCATACGTTTTTTCAGGTTTATTTTATAAATTATATAGAAAAGTATTTAGCTTAAATAAATAAGTAATTATTTCGATTAATGAATTTGAATGATTTTTTACTATAGAATAAAGCATGATATTTTGTAAAAACTTGATGTTATCTAGCTATGACGATTGCAGATATCACGATCAGAAATCATTAAAAGATAATGGCTTGAAGAAAACAGCATATAGGAATAACGAGAAGTATCCTCATTATTTATTGAAAACGGCGCTTCCATAGAAATACAAGCAAAAATATTTCGTTTCGTTGTAATCACAATAATTATGTAATTATAATAATGTCCATTTAATTGCCGCACTAATTAAATCACCCTAACTTTCATGACACATACGAACGATTACATTTTGCAACAACTATTCGTACGAAACTTCTCTAATTGTGCATTAATGTGCATTTGCGAAACCGCATGAAGCACGATTTACAATGTTTGAGATTAATTTAATATCCAATTACACCAAGGGACTATAGCACCTGATAAATATGCACTGCAGAGCTTATTCGCAATGTCAATTTATCCAATATTATAATGCCAAGTACATATATGCGCGAATAATATCTTAAAAAAATACTTATTAAAATTTAAACCCATAATTCATAGAAAGTTTAATTATGCAATTGACAAGTCCCTTGAAAAAATCCTTGATATTAATAATATTTTGGTTCTATTTCATTGTCAATATTCTAACAAATATACAGCGTTTAAAATCACATAAAGGTTTTTTAAAAAAATATATGTACATGTATAAAATTTCCATGTTTCTATTCGCAGTGTAAACAACCGCGAAAATAAATAAAAAGCTATCGCAGTATGCATAAAGTTTATCTCGATATGTACAATCGTATAAAAAAGTTCTATATTGAAATACGGAATTATGGAATTTAAGCTGAATTGTGTGTGCTGACCGCATTCGTGTCGACGAGTACAAATCGTGAGAGCCAATGGCTAGTTTAGATTTGCAGCTAGATTCGATCAATGTTCGTCCCGATTCCACGGTAACGGAAACCGGAAGACGTGCTGCTAGAGCTGCTTACGAGGCAGCTTGTACGAAACTCGCCCCGTAGCGCTCGTTCTGCAGAACAACTAAAATCTGGAAACGATGCCAACTTTTCAGAACTCGACCAGCTAGGGCATCGTAGTCATTTCCTTTCTCTCTCGCTTCTTCTCTGTCGTTATACGAGTGCAGCCACTCTGACTTTTAGCTTTTTATGCTTCCCACATTAAGCGTCATGAGTATCAAATCGCATTTTATAAATAAATGCAGCAAGAATAAACAAAGTCAAATCTTAAGAAAATAATACAAAAGTACAATGAAATGTAAAAATTACTGTTAATTACTTATTAATGTTGTAATGTATATTTAAACTTTACATGCACGATTGTAACGTTTTATTTATAAGTAATTTTATCAAGTAATTTTATTATACTCATTTTGAAATAGAAAGAATACAAAGAAAATTTTGGAGATAATTAATGTAATTAATGTACACTCTATCAATAAAAATATATTATATTAAATAATTATATGCTGTATATAATATACGATTTTTATTTAATTATTCTATTATTCCGCTCAATAACTTATTTAAGTAAGAAACCGACTCGAACTTTATAAGTCTCGTTTACAAATCGATTGAAATTCCTATGAAATTCCTGATAATGAGGTGGAATAAATTTTTCTCTTTAAAAGTAAAGTCAAATTATGCAGCTAATATAATAATATCGTGATTTCGCGAAAAAGCTAATTCTTTTATGGGCATTCAGAATATAAAAACATTAATCAAATGTTACAATTTTTATAAAAGCGTTTTAAGAGATATTTATACTCTGCATACAATACTGTTCTTTTATATAAAATTAATACTGAATTCTGCGAAATATCACAATGTCTGTACTTAAAGTATGAATAATTGAAATTTCGCGGCGCAATAATCTAATATCCCATTTCATTCATGCAACAATTAACCGAAAGGTATTTATTAACGGATTTCGTGGGTGCATTTTGTGCGTGTTCATATGTATCGGGTTGCGTTTAAAATTCAAGGCGACACGCATCGCATTTGAATATTATCGGAAAAAGAACATACGCACGAATAATTACTGATTATCATTTACACTTTGTTGGAAATTAATGGATATTTTCCATGAGAAAGTCATACCTGATCGATTTATTAGCGTTTACTGTACGCTTCCACATGAACGCTTATATATGTAACGCTATTATATACATTCAATGTACACTTCTGTATTTTCAACGAACAACTACGTTAGTTAGGATGCAACCTCCGTCCTTGTTGTAACGCGATATGCTGATAAATGATATGGTGATTATCATTGCCTGTACTCACAGAAAAATAGTAACTTCACGCAGAACACGCGCGCAATTTACGAACTAATTGAAAATAAGCGCCTTCATAAACGTACTTTATCGACAGCACGAGTTTTAAGCTTGATACGTCGGGACAACGCGCGTATAAATTGTTATTGATCATTATCTACATAGTCGGAGTTAATGGATATTTTCCAGCCGAGCATAATAATGAACGCATCGAAAAGTATGAGTGCGCTACACTTGGATATAATTGAATTTCTCTCCAATGATATTATTTCTAGAAGCTGATACATATAGTTTTTAATATTAATCATCGATTATATATAGTGAACAATTTTAATTGTATATTTCTTCATAAAAAAAATTTCATTACGTTATCTTTACAAAATGATAAGTATGTGAAAACAGTTTTTTTCCAGATATGTAAGTATTACGTAGATAATAGAATATTCTGACCACAGTCTTCTTGTAAATGAAAAGAAGAGAAAATTATTCGAGATTTTTTGTTATTCTTGATCATTCTATTGTTAAAAGCTTACCAAATATAATTAGATATAGTCAGATTTTTCTTTTTCAATTTACTTACGTTATTGTCAAAAGCTTTAATAAAACTTTTTTTGAATAATTAAATATTACATTTATTATGCTTAATAAAGATATTCTTGGAATCGAAGAAATTTGCAAATGAAAATATAATTATATACATTAAATATGTGTGTTATTTAAAAAGAATTCTTTAAATAAATATTTTTTTTCTACAAAAAAATTTTTTCACAATTAAAAATCTTTATTATTAATAATCAAAACTATATCATCAGCTTCCAGAAATAATATTCTAACTTTCGGATATTACAAATGTTGTAACATCATTTAAGTGCACGGCCAATTATCTATACCAGCATATATATATATATATATATATATATATATATATATATATATATATATATATAACATTAACTATTATATACCCATCAACTAGTATTTATTAAATTACTCTACAGCAAAATTAATTAATATATATTACCAGATTTTGATCGCGAATACATTGTACTCGATATGACCTATTATTCATATATATCAGTTTAAAGATTTAATTAATTGCTGCGGAATCGCTGGCACGGCCATTCTCTCGTCAGCAGCAGACCACATTTAAAATTGATAGACTCGACCTGACAGCGCGCACAAATTGTTATCACTTATTATCCGCCGGATAACGACATTCCTCCCAACGGATTTAATCAGGACCGCATCCCCCTCCCCCCCCCTATCATTGGGCGCGTGTGTGACCGATTATTAATCGCATATGTGAGTGCAGTAAAAAGCGATATTCTATTTTTATCGGCGGCCAGTGCGACGTGAAGCGTCGATCAGCGAACTCGTTTCCTTCGTCATTTCACGCGTTGGCGGCACGGAAGTAATTTCTCTCGACGTTCGCGTCAATGATTTCCCCTCACGCGTAGTTCAATTTTCCTGCGCGCACCCCGAATGGATTAAACAGAGGAACGAACAGCACATTGTGCTGCGTTCATGGACGCGAGGCATGTCAAAAAACGCAGCGCGCAACAATGTGACGTACTGTCGCGTCAAAATGCATTGAGCTTTCGAAATTGTCTCTCTCTCTCTCTCTATCTATCTATCTCTCTCTCTTATCCTTCGATAACTTCCAGAGAATGCGCGTGCTCACATTTATTAGATATTTTATTTTTTCAATGTTTTTTTTTACATTTTTGCGAAATTAAATCAAGCTTTCTCTCGAAAGAAAAAGAGAAGAAAATTTAAAGCTAAAAAATTTAAAGATGAATAAGACTAACTTATTAATCATTTAAAAAAAAAAAGACATTTATCCTCGAAATATAGAAAACAATCTGCATGTAACAAGATTGTTGAATTACTAGCGCGATTAAACATGTATTACACAGAATAAAATTTCCTAAAAATTTTGCAAGTTCTACATTCTCTACATATTTATTTTCTATTCGTATTAAACTTTCACAGTATATTTTCTCAGAAATACTCGGAGAAGAAAACTAAAAAATTCACGAAAAATAAACATATATGTATATATAAGTAATAAATATTTATAAGGCACCAATAACAATAATAAGGGTTAAAAAAAGGCAAGAAGAACCAGCGCGGTAGTTTGCGCGTGAAACAATTTATTAAATATATATATAATCCTTCAACTAATCATTCGAATGTTTATGTTTCGATCCCTTATTTGGATCCTCAGCGGAAAGAAAAGAGATAGATGATAAGAATATCATAAAAATAAATAAATAAAAATAATGAAATAATTCTCTACAGAAAGTCACGAATCGCTGTCAAAGTATAATAAATCGTAGAAATCAAATCATGCGTCGCAGTCAATATATAAGAGATCGTAACATTCGAATGATTAATTAAAGAATTATATATATTTAATAAATTGTTTCACGTGCAAACAATCACCGCGCTGATTCTTATTGTTTTTTTTTTAAACCCTTATTATACAAATAATTTATTTTTTCATACAATACTATAAAATATACGAAAACAAATAAATTAGAATACAATATTCATAAGTATTACTCGGTAAAATTCGTATTTACATACAATAAGAGTTATGCAAAATTATAGAAAAAAATTACAATTATTATAAATCGTTGAAAAAAGGATAATAAACGCGTGCGCCTATTATTTAATTATATCTAAATCAGGAAAGAAAAAATAAAATATTATAAAAAATTCTGCGACATCTGATTTCATTTGTCATTAGGTTCAATTTGACATCGCGCTTATCCATTCCAAAATATTATCGAAGCAACGCGCGTCTGCCACTGACATTAGACGCGTTTCACTGAAAGCACATCGGGAAGAAGTAAACATGTTTTATACATGTTTTAGACATGCACAAAGAAGACACTCTGTCAAAATTCTTTTCTTTATGAAGAAGGAAATATCGGAGTGCATTTGTTACAGCTCTTGTGTAACGCCTCGGAATTTTAAGAAGATAGACGGCGGTAATCCTTGAACTGCACTTCATACAATATACTAACATTTGCAGTGTGGTAAACAGGAAATGCGTCAAGTGATTCCATTCAATATCCTAATTCGAGTGTGTTTTACAAATGAATTTTGATTTTTTCGTATCAATAATAGCAGCAAATCTTTAAGAGGAGGGTGCCGCTTAAAACATTGACGATTAACATAAGACAAAAAAAAAATAAATAAATAAAACAGAAATGTAAAATAAAATATAAATTTATACAAAAAATATCGTAATGTATATAATTTCGTACCATTCTTTTCAAAAATATAAAAATTCCCAAACTTATAAATTCTAGTTAAATAATATTATTAATTTGTAATAAGTACAAATAAGTATAAATAACAATTCAAATTATATATAAAGGTAAATATATAAAGCTAAAATAAGTATAAATAACAATTCAAACTATATATAAAGATGAATATAAATTATAAAAGGTCCAATTTTTTGAATCGCGGATATATGTAGAGACATACATATATATGTTAAATATTAAATATTAAAGAGATGAAATGGATTCATATTTACACCCATTCCTGTATAGCGAGATAAAAATGTATCTTTGCAAGGAAAAATGCACGACCATAGTACTAAAGAACTGCAGCTCGAGAGGAAATCTTCCTACTCTATCCAACGCGAAGAATGTAAAAGAATCAGCGCGACCGACAGAGCGTTGACATTTTCGATTTGAAATAACATTCTCTCACGATGGTACGCGTCTCTCTGAGTATTACGATGCACAGTATTTCTCGACAAGAAGAAGCGATTGGCGCAAAAGAGTCCGCTGCAGGAGGCACTTGCCGTCCACTTACAAAGAGAAATACGCCTCGATATAAGAGCGTCGTTTTACTTTCTCGTCGGTACAAGGCGTGTGTAAAAAGATCCCAGGCACTTTTTAACACTGTGTGTTTTCAGTAGACTCGGGTAAGCTGTAAGCCTCGTCTTTCATTCGCTCTGCATGCATCTCTTTTGATAGCGAGAGAGAGAGAGAGAGAGAGAGGGGATCAATACACGATCAATTATACGCTCGGGAATAAAAAAGCTTTTAAGCACGCTTCTGGAGAGTCGAAAATAAAGTAAACCTTCAACTTATCGATGACTCGACGTACTCAGAGAGTTCTCCCTTTTTTTTTCTTTTTATCTGTAAGCTTTCATTAAAATGTGCGCAGGCATGGCGCACAAATGCCGCGGATATTGCCCGTCTGCGCTATTTTCGCTCCTAATGGAATGTAAAAAAGCCCGCAAGTCATTAATAATGATTTCAAGAATGTGAAGCCTGAGATAATATTATCACAAGTGTGTAAGAGATGCTTCATCCGAGATAAATTCACGGCAATGAAATAAAATTTTCCGAGTAAATGCCGGAATATATATATATGTAATAATACAATATGACTAATGAAGGAAAAATCGAGACATACGAAATTGCTTATTAATGATTCCCATATTAATACATTACAACATAAAAGGTTCCCATATTTTACCTATGTACATAGCGCAACATAATACTTGTTTCAATAATGATTGTTTATCATAATGCGTATCGGCAATATTCATATTCATATTCATATTCATATCTGCTAGCAAACCGAGCATCGTCATTTTTGGTTGAATATTAAATTATTGTCTTAGATTTATAGATGCAAATCAAATACTGTTGAATCACCATTAATGTTTCGTAACTAAAGTAACTAAAAAAGTAACTAAATAATACTGTATTATTCGTAAGCAAATTATTCCAAAGATTTTTCTCGAGGTACTTACAATGTCTCGCGGTGAACCAAAAGATTAACGAACATTGCTTAAATGGGAATTACTATACTAACTACTACGTAACATCCTGTTCGAGGACAATTAAGGAGGGGAGAATTAATAGTCGTTAATTCCCATTACAATCTCAAGTTTGTACACCGAAATTTCTCAAATTACCTCGAAATTACTCTCTACCCCAAGATAATAAGAAAAAAATAAGAGTTTATTCAACTTTAAGCTCTGTCGTCAATCGCGCGACTATTCTTTGAGATATCATTTGCTGATTCATGCTCCTAGCAATTTGTCGGAGGTCGAAGTCGAACTGTTTCGGATAGCGCGTGCACATATGTAGTTAATTTTCGACTGTGGCACTCGAGACAAAGTGCTGTCTCGATTGTTAAAGCGAGAGAGAGAGAGAGAGAGGCACTACCGGTCGTTCTCTCATGGAAAATACGGTACTCGCTGTATTTACGACGGGAGTGACTTCGTACGCCTTCTATTCGGGTCGCCTGGTACATTAAAAGCTCAAGCTCTGTAAAATGAAGGGAGAAGAGAAGTCAAAGGGAAGGAAAGTAGGGAAAACCAACGAGGGAATGGACGCGCAAAGTCGCGAACGACTCGCGATAACAAACTCACGTAAATTTACATAGCGGATAGGATGGGAAATTTGCGTTGCACGCAGAGGTACATAAGGAAAGTCCCGTCTTGCGTTCTCACTCGGGTTTATTCGTTTTTTCACACATCTATTCGACGTACCGGCACTCACACAAACGTACTGGTATATACTATTACATTTTATATCATAATATAAATGTAAAATTTTCTTTGTACGTCCTCAGTTAATTCTTCTACGACTTTTCCTTGATCTATTCAATGCATCAAACGTTGAAATTCGACGCGGAAAACGATGGGAAAAATGAGAGCAAGAGGAGAATACTATGGAAATAACTGCACAAAAGGAAGGAATATCTGAAATTCCGCGATGCATAATAAATTTTTTAACATTCTTCAAAGTATTGTGAGTTAGATAAAAAAGGCTAATCATGTTACACCGTTGCCCCCTTTTCCAAGCGAGTAATGTAGTAATTCTAATTACGCACGATCTATCAAGTTCTTTGTCAGACTCAACTAACTGTAATAGTTTGCATGGTTGGTAGAGAATGTAACCGAGCCTAGAAAACGGGAATGCGGATGCTGAAAAACTGCAAACTCAGATCGTGGAGAAAAAACTGGAAAGGTTATTTTTCCCTGGCACTTTTTCACGCGATTACTTTCGTGAAAACGCGACTATCACACTTTCGTGCATTTCACGCTATTATTTATTACATTATTTATTATTAGCGTATTAATATTAAATGTTAATGTAATTATCATAAAAGAAAATATAAGTGAATTTTAAAATAAACGAGAATAATTGATATAAGAATGAAAATTAAGATGAGGTTGATCAATGCAATAATTATATATTATTGATTAATTTCTATTAATAATTAAATCCACGCTCTTATTTTATTATATGTATATATATATAGTACTAAATTCTTCGTATCAATTATACATATATAATTTAAAATAATAGCTGGTGCACATAATTTATTCACTTCGCATATTTTACGAGATAATAATTATCTTGACCAACTAAAATAAATCAAATCTGAATCTTTATTAAGAAATAAAAGGAGAATAAGAGCGATGATGTATTAAAAATTCCACATCAGTTTTCCATAAACCGCCAAGGTTTGCAAGTGCATTTAGAGAGTGATTTTACTTGGCTTTAAGCAACACCGTTGCGATCATGCTAATCAAACTTCCGACACACGGCAAGGTGGAACGTTTTACTATACTTAGTTTACATCAGTTTACTACTGTGTAGATCGAACGGGCCCTAAAATATTCATGCGGCAGCGCATCGGGCGACCACGACACTAAATTGTCGATAGGACTCAAAATGGCAAAAGCTTTGATCAAGGCTTACGCCGTTCTCCGCAGAAAGCTTTTAGAAATTAGCAAATCCCTTTTGAAGCTTTATCTTTGAGAAGAAGAGCATACAAAAGAGACCGTTAAGTCCTGCAAGGAAAATTATCGATAAAATGTCAAAAGCAAATTTTGCATCAAATTCAAAAATAACAAATTTATAATTTAATTAATAATTATATTTTCAAATATCAAAAGAAAGAGAGAGAGAGAGAGAGAGAGAGAGAGAGAGAGAGAGAAAGAAAAAAAATTTATGTATTACGTATGTTTACAATAGATATTTATCATGAAAAAAATTATTAATTTGATAAAGACAAAATAAAGAATTTTTTAGAAGATGTAAAAGAATATTAATTTTGTTTATCTCAGTGTTATACTTTGGCATGTCTCATGTTGTCGACAGATAAAAATTAAAATGTAACGCACGCATACATATTATCAAGATTATCATCGGCGAGAATTCGTTTGTACTGCATATTCCAGAAGGAAATCTATAAGGAACAATATATTTATTTAGTCGTTGACTTTCTGGCGCTTCGCCCAAGCTCGGTCTCCGGTCTGACATAATAGCCGCAACTCGATTCGAAGGAGAGAAAGAAAGGTCCGCTTGTGGAAATTTTCGCACATCTCGGAAACGATCCGTAGATCGCTATCAGCATGCGCGATTATTACAGCGCGGAATTTTCGACGCGATCGTCTCTCGTCGAAATCCCCTTATCCTGCTCGTTTCTACGCGCAGGAATATGTAGGTAGATCAGCGAAGTGTAAGACCCGCTCGTCGATGCATCCCTCGAACTAGTGGAAACTGGATTATCCGGCCGCGTTTTCGGCGCTCTCAAATTCGGATCGATCGTGCGGAAGAATCGATCATTTTGTACCGCGCACGAACAATTTACGATTTCTTGCCGCCGTGAAATCGCGCATATAAGAACGTGAAACGACTCGCGAGAATAGAACGGCCGAGACAACGCCCGAACATTTTTACTGCGAGTCTATAAAACGAAATCGAATATCGCCAACTTTACCGGCAATTTTTTATACGAAAAATATGAGACGTACCGTTTTATCAGCAAATATTTTATGAACAGATACGTTATGCCAAGAGAATTGTATTAATTATTTCATAACGTTGCGTTTATATAATACCATTTTTTTATTTCTATCGTTTAATTGAAATTGCAAACTACTAGATGTACACAGAAATCTAATCATCTTAATTCAACAAGAAATTTAATCAAAGTTATTCAGTTTGTATATGTAATTTAAAAAATGGCTAATTTACTTTGCAACCTTTGAGAAAGCTCGTCTGCGACGAGAAATTCACTCGACAATGGTTTACGCCCCGTCACACACAAGAGCTAAATCGTTAATATTTAATACACGGCGGGTGTACATAATCGCGGCTTAAACTTTCTCAAGACCTCTCAGATATGTAATTAACGTCGCATCGCGTACTCTCGACCGGGAGTTATGCTGAATACCATAGGTACCGGTTAAATATGCATCCGGGTTTATACTCCGACGTTTGACGCGATCGTCAAACGAAGAATAATTCTCCGCGTGCAACTAAGTAACGACATTGTCTATACTCGTTGTATTTTACGCTGAAGCGAATGTAAGGCGCGCCTAGCGCGCATCGCTTATTTTCTGACGTTATATGAGAGATTTTACCGGGATGACGTTAAGATGCACGGCGCACGAAATGGTCGATAGCACGTCTCGACGCTCGTCTTTGTGGATAAGTTGAACGTGTGCATGCAACGACAAAGCGCTATTACATTTTACGGAACGTCAAATAGTCATAAGAAAAATGCGAACTAAAAAAATGCAAGAAAAATTTCTATCGTCGAGACGATACAAATAAGTAATAATAGTCTAATAGCATAATCTCGCACATATGTTTGATTTTTATATTTTGTTTATAATGAATGATTATTTTTTTTAGCCTTTCTTTAAGAAATTATGTTGATTTTATTATAATTCTATTATAATAAAATCAATGTTTGATTTTTATATTTTGTTTATAATGAATGATTATTTTTTTTAGCCTTTCTTTAAGAAATTATGTTGATTTTATTATAATTCTATTATAATAAAATCAACATAATTTCTTAAAGAAAGGCTAAAAAAAAATAATCATTCATTATAAACAAAATATAAAAATCAAACATATGTGCGAGATTATGCGATTAGACTATTATTACTTATTTAAACTATTATTACTTATTTGAGTAGAAGTATCTGAATCGTTATTGCTATTGTGATGCTATATATATATATATAAAGAGTTATAAAAAAAAATTTTTATATTAATTTATTCACATATACATATATATTATATTTAACGCTGAATATTTTAATTTAACTTTAATAAAATCTTATTTTATTTTAACAATCTCATGTATATTTCGCATCTGCCTGGTGTTTTAATTAGTTCAGTTTTTAAAACTTCTAATTCATTAATGTCCGTCCTGCTTAATATTTTAAATGTAGATTGCGTTCAACGATTCTAATACGATGACAATTATTATGTTACCGTATCAAGTTATTGTAATTATTATGCTTTACGAGAAAGAAATAAGTGTCGCATAAAAACGTCATAATTGTACATTTTGTAGATATTTACTAAGTGTAATAAAGTGAATGAGAAAGTCTGGGAACAAATAAAAAGTAGTGGTGTCTGAATAGAGTAAACTCCTTCTCTCTTCCGAGGTGTCGAGTACATACATAAATTCATGTTCTACTTTTTCCCCTTTCTCGGCAATTTTCGAAACAAGAAATTACGTTTATCGACTTCTATCATCGCTGTTCAGAATCCACTCCCACCTTCTTATTTAGTTTCGTTTCTACAACGAAGCAATGAATTTTTATATGAAGGATTTTCTTCGCGTCGAGTTTTATCCCAAGGATACCTTCGGATATATGGCAGATTGTAATCCAAAAATATATATATTTGATTACGTGATATGCGTGCGCATAAATTTCACGTGATTTCATTTAATCTCGATGGCAGGGAATTGCTCGAGTTTAATTTATTCGATGTCTGCTGGAGAAAAAAATACACACGTATAATAAATTTTGTCATTTCACATTATACGAACTAGATTCCAAAATAGATTTTTACTAACAAATATGAACCAAAAAATCATCCTGCATATGTGAATTAAAGGGTAATTTTTTTGACAATAATTTATCAAAAAAAAAGTTATTCAAAGATAAATAAAAGTTCATTGAGATTATTTGATGCTCTGAGGTAATTTCTGGCTGTAACAGAAGCCGATAGTATATCTCAGAGACTCACCATTTTCCGAAGCCTTCTAAGACTGCGAAACCCTTAATTAACAAACATAATAGCTTAATTTGGTCTACAGCTCTTAATGCCTTATCAAGCAAGGTTACTGCTACTGATTAAACAGATTCCGACGCTCGTGCTGCCACGAGACGTAGGAAATTAATTTCCACCACGTACTTGTTCAAGATGTTCGACCCGTCGACAAGACAAAAAGAAAGAGATAGAAAATTAGCAAATCTCATTTTAGAGACACATTAAAATATTTGACAGATCATTAAACATTATTTAACGTCGCAAATTATTACAAAATACATTAAAGATAGTTTACTTTCGCAATCACATTAATAAAGCGTATAATTACCGAAGATATATTATCTAAAGATTCTCGATGTAAATATTTTTTATTCCTTAAATGCTTATAAATTTAACAAATAATTTAAGATTATAAATATGTTTTTTGTTATACGTTCTACACGATATCTATCTGGGAGAATTAATTTTCTTGTTTGTACGTAAAACATTGTGCAAGTTACTTAACTTACTTGCGCGCGAAAGAAGCTACATATTTATGAGAAGAACGATGATGCTCGTTTATTTCGGTGACGTTAGTGGACGTTAAATAAATTTCGAGATAGTCGTTTACGTCGCTACGACGAAGGATGGACATGAATTACATCTGTTTTAGAATTCAGGTCCTCGAAAAAGACCTTGGAGAGAACGCAAAAAAGACACGACAGTAGCAAGCAAGGGAACCCAACGAAAGACGACCGTGCTCGTTACGGAGATTTAATTAAATTGTTTCAATGGTGACATGCTTAAGCAAGCCTTCGCATAATCCTTCAAACTGATTAATTAATCTTTGGAATCGAAGAGGATTAATGGTTCTCCAATCTTCACTGTTGCAGAAACATGAAAGGATATAATGATTCATAATCTTTTGATTCTTACGCGATCATAAATATTAAGCCTTTCAGGACACTTAATTACGTGCCGTGATCGAGAAGTTTGCGTGACTCGCTTACTAATGGCTACCAATCCGAGTGTCACTTAAAATAAATCGCATAACTTCCTCTCAATCTTTTAATTAAATTTCAATTTAATTTAATACGTTATCATTTTTCGATTTCTCCGCCTTTTTTTCTTTTTTTTTTTTTTTTATATTATATTCGAAAATCATTGGACATCGTTTAAATCAAGCAAACGTTAAGTGGGTGTCAATAAATCAATAATAATTTATCATATTTATTTTTGTTGCATATAATTTTTTAGTTATATTTCGCGATTTAACAGGAAATCTTTAATATTTTTCTTTATAAATCATATAAAAAATGTACTGAAATAAAATATAAAAAAATTTTACATAAAGTATCTTTATAGGTTATTTATTTTTGAATAAGAAAATAATACGGTTTCTATAATTTTTTCGTCTCCATTTAGTTCACTTAATGTTATGTTCCTCCATTCCCTCACCATACAATTCCAGCATTTAAAAAATGTAACAACACTTAATTAATAGAAATTATCGTTAAAATATGCAGTGGCAATTTGGCTGATTAATGCGCGTTGAGAATGCTACTAAATATTCTCTCACATAATTGGAATTTCCTATTTTATTCGTGATTTCTTCCACGTTCGCGCTAGACCAGCGGAAAATGAGAAATTTCGTGTTTTACGCATGTATCTAAAGTCTACGATGAAGGCGTATTTAACCCACCACCCACGATCGCATTTGCGAGATTAAACTACTCTTGTAGGATAATCTCATTCTCATGAATGCAGCGTGGTTGGGTCAAGAGTCGCGGGAGACGCGTCTTATGTACATGCAATGCGGTTCAAGCGTATTCTGTAAAATTGCTAAAGCACCGACACATTTAACATTTACGGTATTCGAAATTTCAATATTTATAATACTATTGACGGAGTTTTAATTTTTCAATTTCACCTTTAATTTCAAATACATGAATTTTTTATTACTAATTTATATATATATATATATATATATATATATATATATATATATATATATATATCGATATCGACATACAAGAATAATCTATGACCTGACAATGTGAGAAAATCGCGCTTATTCCTAATTAAATCCCCGATGAAATATATCGTGCCCGAGAGGGGATAATAAAATTATCTCTCGATAATTAAAGAATTAAATAAGCTCTTTTAGATGGGCATCGATAATATTTTATAAAATCGATAGCAAGAATATTATCGGCGCCATTGTAGCAAATGTTTAAATTGTCTGTAGGTAAGAGATTTCCTGTGTTACAATCCATTATATCAGGCGCTAAAGAGTAAATTCTAGTCTCCAACCTTAATCGCTTTCCCGTGTTACCGCGCGACATTACTCCGGAACAAATCGCGGCTACTTTCGTAAAACGAGTTCATGGAACAGAAATAACTCCTGCAGTTAAAAATTTCGTTTATTTTTTCCATTTTTTTCCGCTCGTCTGTACGATCGTCGCCGTGTGGATGAGAAGGGAAAAACGGATAATAAACGAACGGCGGAAAAGGATCGTAAGAGTATGGACCGTAAGTCATCCTACCGATGTGGCCATGGATACTTTCCAGGAGAAACACAACGCGGTAAGAGGAATAATAATACGATAAGCGAAACGAGCGTCGCGGAGGGACGATTTTTCATCGTAAGATTAAATAGATTAGGTGCCACGCTGTCACACGCGTCTCGCGGGGAATTTATGTGCCCGGTGATCGCGATCGCCGATGTAACTGCGCTGCCACCGCTGTCAGTCAGTACATCCCTCGCGCCAGGCATTCCCATTACGGGGAGCACCCGGTATGCTTAGTCTATGACAATGGAAGCCAATATATCTGGAGCCGAGATCAGTTCCTATCTTCCGAGTGTGTATCTGGGAAAAGGAGTGAATTAATTCCACGATTTCGCAAACGGAAAAATCGCTGCTCGCGGCAAACAATCCAGAATCTATCGCGTATCCTGTTTTCGAAGTAGTTAGAGCTTTTAGATAAAATGTAATTTTATCAAGAAATCTTCTACCTTACTTTTTCAATTAAAAGGTGCATGAGAAATTAACTTGAAATTAAAATAAAAGAGCACACTCGCTAAACTACAAATTGTTGATAGTATTGATTATTTGTTACTGTTTTTTTTTCTGTCCTAAAAATGTGTAATATACTTTGGTCACGACATAGATAGCTAAATTAACGAATTAATAATTTTTGATTAATAAATTAATAAATTTTTCACATCCAAGATAGTGATTAGTGACTGATACATGATGCACCGTTTGCTGAAAATGGCTTCAGATTAGAATCAAAAATCGGAGTTACAGCGTATCTCCATAACACAGTAAATCCTTTAACACGAGGTGCTCGAACGTCCTTCATTGACATCGAGCTCGTCGCTCTCAAAGGAAGCAGTAATCGCGGTCTACGTCACCATATTGTTCGCCCAAGACGCTGCGCTCGTCTAATTATTATCAGTTCCAGGGAACATACAGCTTATCCAGCAACTCCAGAAACGCGCGACGTACATCGGGCACGTGCAAATGTGTCTCTGTGTATGTGCGCTTTCCTACCTCAAAGGTATGCGCTAGTCACGTGCACCCGACCTTCGTGTCGTTTCGCCTAACCTACTGCCATCTTCTCTATCTCTCTCTCTCTCTCTGGTTCCGCACCGAGCATTTCTCTCGTATCACGCTACACCACGTATAATATGCGGCTGTATGCATGGCACCGTGTCATACGATGCACGTCTGATCCCTCCGGCGCGAATTACCGCCATGCCGTCGGCAAGGAATTGCCAGAAAATTTGTCGTGCCGGCTTTATGAAATAAACCTCTCACAACGAAACACACATTTTTGCGCACATGCACCTTTGAAACATTAATTCATTCCTAAGCAAAGACATTTTTTTTTTTTCTGTCCATCCAATGTATAGTTGATATTCCATCCTATCTTAAAAGAGAAAGGCGTCGAGAAAAATAATACTAAGAATTTCTGACATTATACTGACTTATGGTAAGAACATAACATATGAGAGTAATTTTCGGGCGAAATGAAAATTCTCGCGAGAGCATTGTCGCCCGAAAACACAATTTTCCGTACTTTAAAAAAAGAAGTGACACAATGCATCCGCAAGATAGATAGTCACCGAAGATATAAAGTTGCTTCAATCCCCTCGAGGTAGAAGCAACTCGAGATAAATTACCGTTCATATAAAAAATCAATAATACACGTTCGCTAATAAACCTCGAACAAGTCTCTTTTATATTTTATATCCATAAGTATCGTGCATCTTTATAAAAAAATTTTATATAAAATTTCTCGATACATAAATGATTATATAAAAAAATGAAAAAAAATATGAATGTGATTTTATTAATATCTGGAGCTCGATGTTCGACCGGCTTGATGAAAATTTGCGTTCGTAGACCGCGCTCGCTAATAGAATAAAGGTTTATTTTAGTCGACGCGATGTCATTTTTAATGAAGAGATCGCCGCACTCTCAGGCATATCCCAACAATTTCTCGTAGCTGC
This sequence comes from Cataglyphis hispanica, assembly GCF_021464435.1. Taxonomy (NCBI): domain Eukaryota; kingdom Metazoa; phylum Arthropoda; class Insecta; order Hymenoptera; family Formicidae; genus Cataglyphis; species Cataglyphis hispanica. The sequence continues at coordinate 11,081,832 of NC_065954.1, read as the reverse complement.
CTCTATTTTGTAAAATCTATCGTAAAGTCAGACGAGATTAAAGAAATTGTTAAACCCGTACGTGAGAAAACATTCCTCGTGAAAAACACAAATGCATCCTTCACACAGTGCTGCTTCTGATATTTTTATGACCCATTTTATTTCACGACGGACATTGCAAAGCACAGCGAAGCAGTTAGAAGAGCTTCATCGATCAGTCGTGTTGCCACAGTGCAACTATGACATTCGCGACTGCTATCGATAACAAGTTTGGAGTGCTTCTCGCAGTTCCATCTGCCCAAAAATAACGATCCTTGTTACCGTCGAGTACTAGAATAGTGTCAGGAATGCATTTGAGTTGGGCAACGAAGAAAAGCATTTATATGTGCATATACGTTTTGTAAAAGTGCAATAAACAAATGCCTGCATATATATATATATATATATATATATATATATATATATATATATTTCATAATTCAGCGCCAATCTTTAGCTGTACGTACGTCAATGAGTCACGCGCCTGGCATGTGTGCGTGAGCGCTCAGCTGTTTACAGCGCGTTACTGACGTGCGCCCGGCTAAAGATCGGCGATGATTGGCCAGACTTTACTCAATAATAACTCTCTTATTAAGCGTTATAGAAAAAAATGTGCAGGACTTTTCTCCTCAGTTTTATCTGCTCTACCTGCATACGACGGGTGATGCGATTGACGCCGGATACTCTGTATATTTAATATTTGCTATAAAATTTTTGTTTTAAAAATTAAAAACATTTATAACACACAAACGTAAAATGTAACATACAAAAATTATCGTAAAAATTAATCTTTTAATATAAATAAAATATCTTTCACTTTTGATATATAAAAATATTGCTTCTTTTTCTATTTATATATATATATATATATATATATATATATATATATATATAATAAATAAAAATTAATTAAAAATGTAATTTAGTAAAGATATATTTTCGTTTGTTTTATCCAAAAGCGATGGCAATCAGTATTATTGTTACAAGAAGCAGCATCATTGTTTCCTATTTGGCAATTGAGAAGTTAGTAGCACTTCGTTGCACGAGTTTCAAAAATTGAAACGGAAATCCGAATGCTGTCCGAGATAGCAAAGGCGCAGTTTCCCGTGCCAGAGTTTACCCAATGGATGTACCGTTATCGAAACGACATTCGATAGAAATTTGCGTCGATTGCAGCCGGCTGACTTCGCACGTGTTCATAAAAATCTCGTTCCAAATAACATTTACATTTATGATCGGGAAATTCTACAAAGTGGATCGCAATGGAAATTGCAGCGGATTACGTCCGTTAAAAATGTATAGTAAAAGTCAGATTTTTTTTTTTAATTTATTTTGAACGCGCGCTAACTATATTGGAAAAAAGATAGATATTGCGCAAAAATTACTATCATTTCTCTGAAACGAGCAATAAGTTGCGGAAAAATGCTTCTCGGAAACTATTACAATACAGAGAGAGTGCACAACGGAATCGCGATCAAGCGCGGCAATATCAGCGCTGTGACTTTATTGTTTTCCCAAACGATATACCTGCCATCTGCTATGAATGACCCCTGCGACGCACCGTATGCGCCAGGATTTAATTTCCGATCTATAAAAATTAATGTGATTTCGTTCGAACATGTAAAGCTTCGTTTTTTTTTAATGTCAAAACAAAATGTCATTTTATTTCTCTGTTATTTCTCTGATTGTTGTGCTATTTCGCTATTTCGTGCGGTACAAGTTTTTACTTGACGTTTCATCAAAACATAAAAACGCGAGAGTTAAAAAAAAGAGCAAAATTTATATATAATTAGACATATAATTAGACATATAACTATTGTTATAAAATAAATGAAAATAATTTGTTTTCCAAAATTTTCTTTCAGCGCTAAATATCTTATTTACTAAAATATCAACACATCACTCACGATAATATAAAAAAATTTATTGATATTGATAAAGACAAAAAAGTTCCACTAAATCGACAGTCTTTAAGTCAAAATATCAACATGAGTATACAAAAAAATCTAGGTTAAATAATCTTGGGGGAAACAAATTGTAGTAGAAAATTCTCTCGAATTCACTCGGTAAAATAATTATTTTGCATAAATCGATATACATTGTATTTTTCTATTAAAAAAAAAGCCTGATAAGAACATATGAAAAATCAATATCGGTTTGAAAAAAAAAAAATGTCAAATATTATTTTACGATTTGCTAAAACAACAATATTCAAAGTAGTCCACAAACAGAATTTCGATCTCGCAGGCATGCGAAGCTGCTTCGAAATAGCATTCGTGCCATGAAGACAATAAGACGCTAAAAACAGATCAGAAAGCAAGGATGTTTTCACATGAGCACATGCGGCCAGTAGTGGATTAAGATTCTTCGGGCTCTATCTCTTCTGACTTTCTTCGTATTCAAGGCGAGAAAAGAACGCGGCATATGAGAGAATGGCACACTTGAAAAACTGCATTTACGTAGCACCTGAGCAGCTTTACTCTACTCATTTTACTTCGATAAAAACACTGTTAAAATTTTTTCTCTCTTTGAAAAATAAAAAAATCCTTATAAATTCTTAAATCTTTTTCAACATAATTACGTAATTCTAATTATTTTAAAAAGCATTTTAATAACATCTTATATATATATATATATATATATATATATATATATATATACATATAAATAAAAATCCTTATAAATAAGATAAGTTATTTGTAAAACCAAGATTATAAACAATATTAGAAAAATATCTAAATAGATACTTCAAGAGAATTATAAAATGAAAAATACTTTCGGAAAAACCAACCACACACACATATGCACACACATACAAATTATATCGCAAATGCCACTACATTATTAAGCAACGACGGGAATTACTTTGAAGTTAAGCTTATAGTAAAGATAGTCCGCTTACTGTCCCCATAATACGATACTGAGCAGTACGCCGAAGATTATTTCTGTGCGACAAAAAGCGACTTCGAAGAACGTAACAGAGAGAATAGGAAGCAAAAGAGGGAACTCGAGGGAATGCAAAGAGGAACACTGCGCAACGCCATGCTGGAACGTCGAAGATGCGAGGTACCAGGTGGTACGTTGCTCCTTTTCCTCCTGCTCTTTGATTTTTACTCGTTTGCAGTTAGAGTGGAAAGAGGAGAAGCAGGCAGAGGGAAAAGATTTTCCGCGCTCGGCGCGCTCGGCAATATATACCCTTTGACTCTTTAAGCTTTTCCCTCGACTAATACGACTTAGCCTGGCGGCACGATGGCGCAACTGAAATTTCTACCATTCTTTTTCAAATCGAATTAAAATGATTGACGCTAGCATTCGACGCTTAGCTGACGAAATTATACACCGATTGATTTTGCGCGTTTATTTCGCACATCAACAGTTATGAAAAGACGGTTACATGAAACATTACATGTGAAACGTAAATTCAATTGCGCGCAACATTGAAAAAGATTATCAATTATTAATTTAAAATACTTTTTACATTGCAATATAATAGATTATAGTAGCTTATTGGTATAATTGTATAAAAGCGATTTATTTAAAATAGTTTTCATACTAGAAAACCGAAAATTTGTAATAATTATTTAAAATCTGTTCTATTCATAGCATATTGTACAACGCAAACAATACATTATATTGACACAACTGATAAATAATTTAGCTTTATTAAAATTCTTTTATTTTATGGTACCATTTTATTTGTATCCGAGTACTCCACAGCTTGTATTATTTAAAAAAAGTTATGGAGTTTGTTTATTAGACTGTTTCGTAAAGCATAATATGTTATAAAGTTATAAGATGCTTAATTAATATATAACTTCATCGCAAAATGCAAAGATAAAAGACTCGATATCACCATATTGCATCAATATTTCTGTAAAATTAATTTCGTCTTACGTTCGATAAGAAGATTTATTATGAAAGTTTAATGTTCATTTTAGTCTCTCTTCAAATCCGTATTTTACAATCAACTATTTTTTTCTCTATTCTTCTTTTTATATTATTCTTGTTAATATAAAAAAATATATATTTATGTGCAAGCAATATGTAGCGATATAAAATAACAAAAAAAATTATAACATAAAGAATAATTTTTTTTTCTTCTTTTCTCTATCTCTCTGTGTATCCTAATATGCACTGACTTTTTTTCACAACAATCTTTAAAATAACATATGACATATAATTTTAACCAGCTTTTTTTTATGCAATTGATATTTAGTATTAGATAAAATAAAATTGTTTAATCATAAGTAGAATCAATATAGAAATATTATAAAATTTATAAAAATAAAATTTGCTATTGTATTTTTATTAAGTTTTTCGTTTTTATATAAAATGCATCAAACTATTTATAATAAACATTCAAATATCTATACAATTGTTACTATTTTTTGATTATTGCAAATGCTAATTTGTTTGTTTTTATTATAGATTTAATATTATGATGCTATATTTCAAAATATATATGCATAATTATGTTAGATTAACTGCCGATGAATCGCTGAAATAAGCCGTTGCCCGTAAAAAAATTTTTATGATGCATGTTTTATTCACCTCATGGCTACGTCATTCTTGTATTATTGTGTGCGTGTGTATGTGTATCGAAAGTAGAGTATGACCTGATTAGAAGAAGGCAACGTAGCGTGCACGTATGTTATCGTGCGTGAAGTGGTTACACCCTATACGAAAAGAACGTTATTACAATATAAAAATATCATGCAACATATATACCCTCACAAAATAAAATATGATGCGGAATATGAAATATAAATCGCGCCATCACTTTTTAAATGATATATTTAAAAAAAGAGAATATTATTTCTTATGCTACTATTATCATTTTGGACACATTTAAAATGCAGACTAAAATAAGCAGCAGTGGTAAAAATAATCTATTAAATAATTTTGTTTAAATTAAAATATTTATAAAAATTTTTAAATTTAATACTATTTTAATTAAGAATTTTAATTTTATTTTTCAAATTTATTAAAAAAAAAAGAAATATATAATCAACATAACATATATTTATTTTTAAAATTCTTAATTAAAATAGTATTAAATTTAAAATATAAAAAAAATTGCTCGCATTATTAAACAATAAAATTTAAAATATAAAAATAAAGAAATAAAAAAATGAATTTAAAGAAAACGCACAAAAGATTGCATTGCACAAAATTAGATAGTAGAAAATATAGTGAATAAATTTTCTCACTCACTCTTACACACACAAGTACGCAATTTTGTAAAACAAAATTCCTACATCAAAGTACATGCATCGAATAATCTCGTCCTTCCAATAATAACTTTTTAGCGCCGTCTGATGATATGGGTTTTCTGATCACAGCGCGAAAATATTTCTTCCTTGAGAGAGAGAGAACTTAATCATGTCGGGTCGTGCGAGAATACTGTATGAAACTGCTTTCGGGATGCAGAGCACGCGGAAAATAATTTTCGTGAATAATAAAGAGTTACAGCGACACGGTAATGTAACTTTCCAGATACGTGAAATAGTTCTTTCCTTGAGAGTGCAAATCTCTCATATAGTTCTGTAAGTATACAATAAAAGTAATACAATTTTCCAAAATTATAGCGCATTGTACTCTTTGGCATCACATATTCCCATGAATCTGATATCTATGTGTGAAAAATTTAAACATAAACAAAAAGAGATATATGCTGTTTTTCTCAACTTTATAAAAAAATTTTATTATAAACTCTCAGTGATTTTTACAATCTAAACCCACAGAGAAAAATAAAAAATGCATTGTTATTAATAAACTTTGAATTTTATTATAATGACTTTCATACATTATGTCATACTTTATTTCAGCTACATTTTTTTACGTAATCGTCACATAAATGTTATATATTTTTTAATATTTCAAGAAATTATTTTTGGAATTAACTAGATTTATTTGACTTCATTTATTCGAACTTGATCAGGTTTCAGCAGCCCACATGCTGTTTCTAACAAACACGAATTATACAAATCGTTAACAATTATATTTCAATCAAACTAAATTAATATTAATTTATATTTGATTAAATTAAAAAAAAATATAAAAAATATAGGAGGTATAACATGATGTTTAACATGACGTGATGTATGAAAAATGGATGTAAACATAATTCTATGACAGCTGCTAATAGGCCATGTCAATACGATCGTGTATTGATTTTAAATTTATTCTGACAAAACCACTTTGTGAAAGACGCATCGTACCGTATATTACATGATCGATCGGCGGACGCATAATCTGTGAACTCACGTGAGCCAGTCACGACAGGAAGCCGCAGGATAAGATTAATACGATCCTGTCGTAAGTTTTTCGTAGCTACTAGTAACTTACGACGCAGGGGATATTCTGAAGGTTCCGATTCGCTTCGCATCTTTCGCTTCCTTTTCTTTCTTTAGCTTTGGAAGAAAGTTTCTTTTCACCAGATTCGATAAAGTAAATCGCAATCGGCAAATCAAGCGGGGTTGGGGTCACAAGAGAAAAGAGAGACAAGTTTTCGAGCAGCGACCTAAGCCTGCTTGTTCTTAACGCGCATGTGTCGCAACTATATACATAGATATGTTGCTTTAAAATTATATTATTTCGATATACCATTGAAAACAAGACATAGGAGTAATCGAAATAATTGCGAATAAAGTCTACATTTTTTAAATATAATTCAATATTAAATAAATTAATCGTTATCTCTCTCTCTCTCTCTCTCTCTTTCTCTCTCCCTCTATCTTCCTCTCCCTCTCTGTCGCACTGTTAATGATTCTTACATTAAAAAAAAAAAAAATATTCTAATACTCAATTATAAATTAATATAATTATTATAAATTAATTATAAATATTAATTAAAAATATTCTAATACTCTAATACTAAATTAATATATTTTGAGATACTTTGCACATATAAATGTTTTTAATCATAATCGCTAAATAAATTGCAAATTAAATTCATTCGCCTGATATAAAACATCTTGTTACATATGTTTATCAATTGCAATGTTTATGCATAATTAATGGCAGGTGGTAGAATAAATTCTATATTTATACAATTGATATATAGAGAAAATCGATGGCTCGATAGATATACAACGCATATTGCGTGTGAAATGCGAGTCATATATTAATAAGAGAATTTATCGTCGCTCGCGGGGGACACGCGGTGATCGAATTCGTGTAAAAGTTATTACCTCGCCAAAATCATCGATGTGCATCAATGGTGATATCCGATGATTTATATTGACTATATAGAACGTAGTTTTTCGGCAACAAACCGCTATATGGATTACATAACGAATAATAATGCTTTCACGGATGATATGAAACGAATAAACTGCAGCAAGATGTATATTTACAAATTTGCAATAATGGACGCATCCATGGTTCGTTAATTTTAGTTGTCAACAATTTCACAATCTGTTAGTCTGTACAGATATTTATAAATTAGGTTCTACGAGCTTATTTTTCGCGTTCCATCATTTTCTAATAAGCCCATCATTTTCTAATATGAAGATATGTATAAGAGTAATCTTTCTATCATTCTTTATCACTCGTTAGATGACATTTAGATAAATCATAGGAAACTAATAAACTGCTTATTAGTAATAGAACGGAAGTTGTTTATAGAATAAATTGCAAGAACTGTAGCACTTCGTATATTGGCCAAACGAAAAGACACTTAAGCAGGTCGGGTCAAGGAACATTTTAATAATATAAAAATGCGCGCAAGTAATCTTTCCGTAATTAGCAAACACAAATTAGAATTTGATTATGACTTCGATTGGTCAACGCCTAATATTCTGCATACTGAAAAACATGTAAGAAAGAGAGAAATAGCTGAAATGTTTTTTATTAAAAAATTTGACAACACTATTAACTCTCAAAAAGACACAGAGAATTTAAACAACATATACGATAGATTAATAGAGGTCATTTAGTCGTTCTCAGTATCCCAAACATAGTGGTTGTCACAATGTCAGTTTGACATTTCGATTTTTCTCTTTCTACTTTTTAACCATAACGCAGGTACATAATTCCGTTTATTTCATTTCTGTAACGTGACTATCATTATTTATAATATTGTTATTTTAGTTCATTCGATAAGAACCAAAACCATATGGTCGAAACGTCGTGATAGAACAATCAAACAATAAATTGCCAGTTCGGTCGTATAAATACACTCGTATATATTTTATCACAGTTACATTGGCATGCTACTGCCATCACATTAGATATATGCAACGAGAGTTTCAAAAAAAAATCAAAATCTAATATTTAAGAAAATGAAGATAAATTCAAAAAATTCAATCTGATACGCAAATCACAATCTTGCAAATCAATAATAAAATTCCTTTATTAATTCTTTATTAAATAATTATTCCTTTATCTGTTAATGTTAAAATTAGAAAAATCTTAATAATTAAAACTTTTAGAAATAAAAGTCAATAAGAATTAGTAAATGGAAAACACAAATTCTCGAGTATAGCACAAATAAATACATCTGTGAGAATTACTTGTAAACATTACATTATTTTTTCAGTTTTCGTGATTTACATATAACAAGAAAAAATGTACGTATAAGAACATATCGTTTCATTCGTAGTTTGAATAACAAACATGCAATAAAGATTGCAATACATATTTAATCAAGTAGAATATACGAAACTTGAACATTTAAATTTTTTAAAATTTTGTAAAATTTACGTTCTCTCTGCAAGTAAACATAATTATGTTTTGCGTAACATTTTTTTATTTTTCAAGGATATTTTATTTGCCACATTGTTAATTTAAAATTTAAATTAATAAGAGAAAATGTCAAAAATGAAGATAGATATGGAGAATGTAAAGTTATTAATTGCAGACAAAATATCTCATCAATCTCGTCACAGAGCTTGCAATTGTTAAAAAATCGGCTATTCGTATATTTGACGATGCATTCTTAATCGCATTTGTCGGCAAAATAAAAACTCGTCCCAACGGGATATGGTTTTTTTTTTATTTGTATTCCATACGCGCATGCTTACACCTGTTAGTAGACGTGTGAATAAAAGCGACGTACAATTCTACCTTTTTGTTTCATTTCCGAATTGTCACCCGCATGACACCAATACAAATTTAATTGGCGCCGCAAACAAAAAAGTCGACCACTATGATGCGAGAGCGAGAGGGAAAAAATACGGACGATACTTTGGGGAGAGCAGAAACATATGTGCGAACTAACAGAGGAAAGAGAAACTTGCACGAATGATGCGGCAAACTGAAAACAATGGCGTCCAAAAACAAATGTTCCCCTGCTGACCAACGGATAATGGGAAAAGCTAGATCAACGAAGATGTTGTTGGTTGCATTGTAAGCCGAGCAATTTTAAAATGTTCCTCATTCATTCTTGGTTTGCGTTTTTTTTTTTTTTTCACAAAATTCTCTAGCATATTTTCCTATACACATGAATATACTTTTCATCTAGATTATCATTATATAACTCTCATTTATATTATCTCATTAAAAAATTCTCACAATCTCTCTTATATACAACGAAATCTCTCAAATATGTCATCTAATCGGAATTATATTATTAATTCAATTTCTATACAAAAATTATACATTGTTATGCCTCGAATGACGCACGAAGATTTCAGGATCGTTCGCCGAATAAAAAAATTTGCCCAACAAATCTCACCGATTTTCAATAGATCAAAATAGTTGACGTGTAGTTTTTGTTAAAAATATATTTGTTTATTAGCATTTACTCGTACAAAATTTTATTTCACTCCTCATTCTTGAGTCCATCTCACGCTTACTGCGGTTTCGGGTTATTTCACGTGCCTGATATCACGTTATATTTCATTGGATTGTTTGACGCGAAATTTATTATAATGACTTTCCGTAATTTCGGTCTGGTAATTGTCATTGACTACTCGCGATAAGCGGTTTTATTGCTTCTCTTTCGATTAGTTTCTTGATGGGAATCACTTAACGATATGACAAAATGTATCGTGTGTCGCTCGACTCGTTAGGACAAGGTCCAGGTGTAAGCGAAGCAGGTCCAAAGTAAAGACTCTTCGCTTGCACTTCAATTTTCTCATTCATACTTTCACAACTTCCTCGCCTATACCTTCGCAATATTTTAGTTTATATTTTCACCACATCTTCGCTTTTGCGCGCGGCTTCATCGCATTTCGCGCAGTCAATGCTCTTAGCCATCCTTTTTTATTCCAAATTTAATACAATGTTAACTTGAATTAACATTAACTGTGCATAGCCTTTTGGACTATAATTGATGTAAAATAATCGTACACAATTTTCTGATTTAATGAAGATTTAAAATTAAATAAAATTAAAAATTTAATAAAAAAAAGTTAAAATCTTATCGCTAACATTATAAATACAGACTGCCGTCTTTACGCGGATAAATTAGGATAAAAATATTCCGTCGACAATAATTTATTGTATCCTAAAAAATTGATTATATCCTAAATGCAGCGAAGCATAATTACATAATCTTCTGATTATTTGTCCATACAACAAAGCTTTCAGTATCTAAATCTCGAAATACATACATAACGAAACGCGCTCGCGCGAGCAAGTTGTTCCACCGGAAGTAGGAAACGATCGCTCATAAATACCCATCGACAATCAGCAGCAGCATGCCGTCCATCGAATGAACCCGGACATATCGATAATCGAACATGAAAGCCGCGTGATGACAAATGCCTTTATCAGGGACGGCGCGTTGCAGCCCATCAATACTGTAAATAATTCGCAGACAGTGATTCGAACCACGTATTGTTCTATATACGTCATCAGCTGCGTTAGCTGTGGAGGCTGAGGAAATTACTGCGTTGTTCCGCCTGGCGTATTCCTTCGAACCGTGATAATTAAGGCTCAGGCAAATCAATACATTGTTACGCGGCCTATCGAGACTCTCCAAGAACACGCTAATGGAATAACAACACTGCACGTAATAATGTATACATGTCGAACATGCGGATCAGAGAAACGGAGAATTAGGCATTTATTTAGCAGAAACCATCGTTGCAAGAGTTACATTCGATCGAATTTCCAAAGTTCATCATTTATTTTATTATCCGATCCTTCTTTTTCTTTGCGTTCCTTCTAATTATATATACATGAAAAGATGAAAATTTAAGACGCAGGTCTTACCTTCCTCGGTAAAAGAAGTTAAAATTTTTAATGCGATAATCTATTATAATTTCACCGAATTATTTTTTAAAAAATTTATACAAAAAAGTATAAAAAATTATAAAACTCAAAATATAATTTTATAAAACTAAATAAGTACTTTATGTTGCTGTATTTTATCTAATTGCAGAAGAAAATAAAGATAAAATCATAATTAAACTATTAAATTACAGTTAACTCAAGTGCTTATAAAAGTCAATTTAGTGCGCTATATTTTTTACACACGAATTAATTCCATCCTGTGTACGTGTGTGTGTGTGTGTGTGTGTGTGTGTGTGTGTGTGTGTGTGTGTGTGTGTGCTGCTGCTGATAAGAATATCTTTACAAGTATTTCGCCATGGTTATCTAATCGTCTGCGCAGCTATTTCTTAATTCTATAGTTCTCGAAGCATCTACCGATAGAGTTCCCTCGAAATCTTACACGGAAATGAAATTTTATACCACCATAAGTCCGCCGCGATGGAACTCGATTCGAATCTCGTATCGGCGCGCGTAAATTTCATTCCCATCGAATTCCGCGCGTAGTCGGCGGATCGGCTCCTGGGATACGATCGTATCCTGAGATGGCTGCTTGGGCTTCCTGCGAGCTTTTCGCGAGATATTGTGCGCGCGTAACGGGAATACCGAGCCCTTTTCTAAACTTTTGCCAAAGCCTTACAACACTGTATTACTGAGCATTGGAGCCTTATCTCTCGATGATTCAGATTCATATCGCTTCGATACCGACTATCTTTGTCTAATTCGAAAAATGCATTCAGGGAATATAATACGAAGTATCCCAAGTTCGGTTGAAAATGAAACAATTACATAAATTAAATTTCATAAATGAATAACGGAACGAACTTTCTTTTTAAACATAATTTTGATTCGAAATTTAATTAGCAAATTATTTAATATTGAAATTTCAAAAATGATGGCAAATAACATCTTTTCGAATGTAAGTTTGTCAACGAATCGATCTGTAAAATATTATTCGGCACAGGCGCGCATAACACCTTGTATATCATTTTACCTACGCGACGTAGACAAATGCACCTCACAAGTTACGAAAATACGATACATTTTATTCAAAAGTGGAAGTAAGACTTTTCGCATCTTCTCTCCTTGCATTCGAAGGCGCCTGTTCGATCGACCGGCCGTACTTGAGAATCGATTATCCGCAGGGGACAATGTCCTCCGTATTACTCAAAGAAAAAAAAAAAAAAAAACGCATTGAAGACACGTTAGAGACGGAGTAGAAGAAAAGGTAAAACGGACGAGGGCTCGTCGCAAGGCGTAATCTTTCGTAATTAATCGTCGTGCGCTCTCGCGTCCTGCGGTTTAACCATCGTAGAAAGAGATGAAACGCACGCCAGAAAAGGATGGGAGTGGTTCCTGAGTCTGAAAGTGCCCAAATCCGCTTAATTATCTGACGCTCATTTGATTCCCGTCTACTCTCTCTCTCTCTCTCTCTTCCTCACCCTTTTCCCTTTGTGTCTGACAGCGGGAGAAACGCCAAAAGGGGCCATTTCACCGTCTCCGACGAGGAGATAGACGCGAGCGTAAATGCGGCGATTTGTCTCGCTCGTGAAACTTATGAAGCGATCTGGCTTTTAGGAAGATTTTGCAATGCTTCCTCCAGGTAATTCGGCTAATAGGTAAGTATGTTTCTTGTTTGCAGATAAGATTGTGGGAGAGCGAAATTGTACGAATGTGAAGGAAGGAATAAATGATCTGTCCCTGATTTATTAACTCATTGCACTCTTCGGACTCTCGTAAATGGTATTTCTATGACACCGAGGAATTATTCATACAATCCGCGAGAGAAAGAATAAAGATATATTATCGTATATCTGGTTTGTATAGTTTTTTTGCGCACCGTGTCAGTAACACGCAGATATTTTGGGTTAACTGAACATTTATACGCGACCTACATTTCGACCAATATGTCTTTTCATTTATTGGTTTATTCGAATACGTGTGAAAAATTTATAGAGCGCCCTGTATTACGTGCTTTCATATACGAATTCTTTTATATCTTCCTGCTATTGATCTTTTTGTTCAAGTACCACAAGGGTGCCTTTATGTTATATAAATAATTAAAAATAAAATTATTAAAGCGATAAACGATATCTGACTTTACACATTTAATTTTATATGGATTTTAATGAGATTTTAATTTAGAGTTTCAATGGGTAGAAATATATTTAATGTGTCAAGTCACTAAAAAAAAAAAAAAAAAAATAGTAGTGGAAAAAAAAGGATATATAGTTCACAGAAAATGAAATCTCTTTTCTAAAAAAATATCCTCACAAAATCAATCGAATCAATCGTATTCATGATTGAAAGAGTTCTTTGATACACATCTGTCATCATTTATCTTTAATACAAAAAAATATCATCAAAGAATAGCGAACTCTTATCAGTATGAAAGTCATTCAACTTATATCAACGCGTTATCATTCATACAATATTTATAATTTCGTTGACTTATCTTGATCATCCAATTACATTATCATCATCGACAATAATTTAAATGGGTTTGTTAGAGCGATAGACTCGCAGCTACACACACACACACATATATACATACGCAAAATCACAAACGTACTTTACGATTCTTCTTTCTATTTTTGAAATATATATGCTCTCTCTACTAAATCAGATAAAACTATTCGCTTTGCTCGAAAACCCATAGTATATCAAATCTATAATCGACAAGGACAAAGTATCAAAGAGGTCAATCACAATACATACGAACTTCCTTCATTTCAAGCGATTGCCTGGAGAGAGAAATCTCTCTCCCTACAACTATCTTTCGACTTCTTCCTCTTCCTTCGCATTTAACCTTATACTTATCGATTACGTTGTCTGATGTATACGATGCACTGGGCAATGTGACGATGAAACTTCATTTGCGGAATTTTCCGAAAACTCTGGAAAGAATTATTCCGAAATCTAATAATTTTCATTTTTCATTTCGATGCTGGAGCAAATGAGATCAGCGGAACTTCAAGAAAAATGTACGCAATTGAAGCATGTAAATCAATGAATTTGATGCGATATTAATAACGCAATCTGCGCAATTTCAATGTTAAAATATAAATTAATTATTAATTAACTATCGAGTGAACGAATGATAATAATTATGAAATATTTTAATGGGAAGGGGAGAGAGGAAGAGCATAATTTAACTAAAGAGCTAGGACATTCGACCAATTAATTAACTAAATTCTTAATAAGAATTTCAAATTATTCGGGTACGCGCGAACAACCGTGGTGCATATAAATGATAGGTATCCATCCCAAATGACTCGCTCGACGAGCCGATAAACAAAATCCGTCTACGCTATCAGTATTCTCGATACGCACGAAAATAGTTTATTGATCGCGGGCGTGCTTTTCCATCTCGACAAGCACGGCCAAACATCAGAGAAGCTATTTTTTTTTTTTCACCGAATATACGTGAGTCATATAGAATTTTCATGCCGCCCGAGAATACAGGTGCATAGTAACAGCGGGAGACACGCTCTCTTCGCGTTGTGTATGCGAGAATAGCAGCGGGCGAAAATAGACAACGCGCGCGTTGAAATACCGAAAAACCGAGGAATAACTGGAGTCAAGAACGCTAACAAAAGCACCGACCCGAAAAGGCCCGCAGATGATCAACCGCGTGATATTAATGCCCCGCCGTAAAAGAGGAGCGTGGTGGTTGTATCAAGGGAGAAAGGGAAAGTCTAACGGCGGCGTCTTATTAATTAATGTCGAGCAGACGCCAAAAATATAATCTTTTATCTCGCCAGCTCGCATCGCACGTTCCGTCATCTGCATTTGCGATAACGGTGATTCGCATCTTGACACATACCGCGATGCGAAGGGGCGAAAGCAGACAACGCGTTGGCGCGCTTTTTGCACAATAAATACGATAAATACAATTTTTATTTCGTGCAATTCGTTTTTGATCCACGCAAAAGCGCGCGTAACATGATTGGTTTTTTCCTCACGTCACTGATCAAAAGCTTCATATTTCTGTAGCGCGTAATAGCGATTAAGTGATCCTCCGTGTTTTTTTTATTTTTTCACAGACTTTTTCCCCGACAGATATATATTAGTTAAATTGCAATTATCGAGACATTCGTAACTTCGTATTTGTCTTTGATGCGGCCAAGAAAAGAAACTTCCGCAATGCCGCAATAAGTGCATGCTCAATGATAAGTAATTAAATATCGTATGCTGCTTCTATCTTATGCATTTCTACGACCCGCAACGCTTTTATATATGTATAATTTAATTATATTTCAGCGAGAGAAAGAGAGATGTGATATTTAGATGCTCAAGTCCAGTCACAATGTATTTGCTTCAAAATATTTTGATTGTGAGAGATTTCTGATATTATTGAAATAAAAAATCAAATATTTTCTTAAATCATATTTTAAGATCTTTGTTTAAAAGTCAATATGATGATCATTTCAAATATTATTGGAAATGAAATAATCATTTAAAATTTTGTTTAAAAAATAAAATATTTTTTTATTTAAATTTCTTTATTTTCCATTAAAGATTAATAAGTAATAAAAGATATTTATTTAAAATGCCATAATATTATTAAAACAATAATTTAAAACCAATCATCAAAAATTCCTTATAAAATAGCATTTAAACTATTCAAACTTGCGCTCACGCACTTTAATTATTTCAAATATTCTTTTTTGGTCTCATTTTAAATATTTTGTAAGCATCTATTTCAAAAGAGATCATTGTTTAATTAACGCCAATTTATAAAAATAATTAATATAATATAAAATAACAAAAATAAATGTAAAATTGATCTACGAGACTGAAGCAAAAAATAAAATGATAATACAAATCCATAAAAATATAGTAAATATTTAATTATTGAGAGAAATAATTATTTTAATTTAGTATTTAAAATCTGCAACAAGAGATATATAAATAATATGTTTATTTCTCTCTGATTAAAATCAGTTAAACATATTTCAAATAGGATTAAGATTAATATACTAATAATTAATTTGATTTTATAATCATGAATCATTCATATAAACGGGGCAAAATATTTTATATAAACATTCTTGTTTTCTATTTTAAATTTCTTTGCCTTCTTCTGTTAAAAATTAAATAAAAATTAAGACAGATAAAAAAAATATTTGCTTTACTTATATAAAAAAATATAATTAATTAAATTAAGCAATATATATTTTTATATATTGTGATTTTATTATTTTTTTATACTCTAAAAAAAGTTTAAAATGCGTACATTTTATTTGAAAATAAACCTAATCAAGAATCCCTATTGAAAGAAGACCACTTTTATAACATTGTAAAATATCTCGTCTATATAAAAGGTTATTCTAGCAGAAGTATTGATAGAACGTACCGTGATACGAATAGAACACTCCGAATTGACATAAATGAAATGCGATCCTTGTATCGACGTCCCTATTATTTCGTTTGAAATCCTAGATATTCATCGCATCGCGATGAAGATGGACGTGTCAGATATTCGTGGAACATAATCGATAACGCGAATCGTCTCCCCCCTTGACAAATCAACGTCGAGGACAGATCATTTTCGGATATCGCGTCGTGATTCGTTTCTACTCGCCTGACAGACACTCGCCACGAAATTATTGCACCTCTTTATCTCCATTATTTTATTTTATTCCCGTTTCATTTTATTTTATTAATGATTCCCGTTGACTCTCGCATGTCACAGATTCTGTGCAACAAATTGAAATATTGATCATCAATCGCATATTTAATTTAATAACGATAAATCCATTCACGGAAATTAATGTTTCAATATCCGTAAAGCTTTCGATAATGATGTAAAATCAGTTTCCTATTTTCAAATTTTGTTATTTTGATATTAATAATTAGTATAGGTTAACACAACATGAGAGAAGCTGACATAATTTCAATAAGTTCAAATGTCTACGTCACGAATGAGTTATTATATTTCTCTCATAAATGTACACACACACACACACACACACACACACACACACACACACACACACACACATATATATATGCGCATATGCTTTGTAGTATCAAAATGTATGAAATCATCCAAATTATATCGGTTTCATATAAATTTCAGATTTGACATATATTGGCCATCAAATCCTTTTCCATGTTTCAAATTGTTGCCAAAATACGTCTAGATTATGAATAACTCATGAGAGATTCGATCAGCAAAGACAATAATTTCAGATAATCTTGTCAATCAATCGTCGAAAATCGCAAGTCTTGTCTTCAGTCTATTCCAACAATACGAAGGCGTCCGGATGTTCAATCGAAACTCCATCAGTATCGATCGTAAGTTGCCGGCAGTATTGTCTGTTTGGCTAAACGACATGGCCCCGTTATAGAATCTGAAAGATGGGATATCTCAGACAGAGAAAATGGGACGGGAAAGTAAAGAGAGGAACGACGGGAGAATCATTTCGTATAGATGTCGAAGGAAGTTGATGTCCTTTGTAATAACAAAAAATTCCCGACAAAGCGTGTCCTCGAGTAATCGCATAAATATTTACGCTGGTCTGCAAAAGGCGATGCTTCTTTGAAAGAGAAGTAAAGAGGAAAAGAGAGAAGAAGAGAAAGATAAACGAATTCTAAAACTTCAATTTTAAACTATCGGATATACATATATCACTTACGTATTTATTTTTGAAAAGACAAACGAAAAGTGGTCCCATATTTTTTAATCATTCTTGCAACAAGCAAATTATAATGCAAACCAGAATAATTTAAAAGACACATCTGGATAAAATTTTTATCGACAAAAAAAACAGAGAGAGAGAGAGAGAGAGAGTATAATAATTATGATAAATCGTTGGGAAATTTTCGTGTTTATCCTACGAGAGAGGTGAAAATTTATTTGAGTACATATTACATTAATTCGAATCATTGATGGCTACTGCGAAAAGCTGGGAGTCGCGAAAAGAACAATCACGTCGTGTCAATGGAAATAAGCGCGCGCGACTGACACGTCCTTTACACCTCGCGGCGCGATGCGTGTCGCTGGTAGAACACATACGTCATTCGCGGACCACTCGATTCGAAGATCGCGGATGCTGTGACGTGACGTGAACGCCTGACAGAAACAAGCGGGGAATCGCATTAGCGTGTCATGCCGCATACGCGCGTGTGTCTACACACAAGGCTGTACGTATCTTACTCGAGAAATGCGGCGAAGGATATACGGTACGGTTCCCAGCATCTCTCTGGCGCAAAGTGGAATCGATCAAGGTGCGAATATATATGCGCGAGAGAACACGGAAGGGGGAAGGAAAGATCTCGTTGTATAATCGAATCTCAAGTTCTAATCGAATTCCGTGCTTGAGCTGGAAAGTCTTGAGCCCTCGCCTAAAGGACCCTTTTCCACGTTAATTTTTGTGTACTCTCCGCTCCCTGGGCGGAGAGAAGAATATTTGTGTATGATCCGCCCGAGCTCTCGCAATATATATGTATATATATTTTCTTCATCAAATAATATAACAAATACAACGCAACTCTGCATATATCAAGGTTTAATTATACAAATGTTTCATTTATTATTAAGGGACCAATCTACCCTAGTATAAAAAATTGAGGAATTTTAGAACTCTTTTTTTTTAGAATATTAGAAATTGATCTTTTTACATATGTTTACAACAATAATTTACATACGTTTCTGTTGATGTTTAAGCAGTATCTTTAAATTTCGAATATTTGGTTTTTTGTTCAATACAAGACCTTGCGTTTAGCGTATTTAAAAATGACACTGTAACAGCTGTTCCTCGTATAATCGTCTGAAATAAAAAAACTCGATCTATTCTCTCTTGTATTCTGTAGGATATTTCTGAATCTACTACTAAATCTAATGAAAATTTAAAAAATTTATGTTTATTATTTTTTTCATCTTCAAAAAATATTTTTTCAACAAAAATTAAAATATCTAATTTTAAAATGACACTATTTTGCTTTCTTTCAATTTTTTTCTCATAAAATTAGAAAAAGTTTCAATATTCCAAAAATATATATATTTTACGAAATAAAACTAGATCGAATTTTTTTTTTATTTTATACAATTACAAGAGGAGCAGCATGTCAACATCGTCGAAATGCATTTTTGAATATGCGCAAAAGCTTATAATAAACGAAAAAGAAAAGCTAAATGTCCAATATTTAAAAATACTGACGTACTGTTTAAACATAACAAAAACATATATAAAACTTCAAAACAATCAATTTCTAATATTCTTCAAAAAATCATCGATTATTCATACTGCTAGGACAGACTGAATTCTTGAATGATTTTATCCAAAAATATTTTTTGACGTTCCGACAAGAAAAGGTTTTTAGCACGTTTATATTTAAGAAAATCAAATCTCGACAGCTGTCAAAGATTTTCTCTTGTTATCAGATATTTTTAAAATATCTTAAAAACCTTTCTTGAACATATGGGATAAAATGATATTGTGTACACGATGATATACAAAAAAAAAATATTACAGCTTCGTGATGATTGCACGTGCATAAACGGACGAACGCACCTGTGGTTTGCAAAAATTGCGAAGTCTCACGCATGAATGGTTTTCAGCACTGCCGAAACATGCAGTCGGCCCACGTACAATCGCAAGCACGAACGAGCATTCGGCAAAGACGACGGATCACGTTCGGCTGTTCCTTGCGGCCACAAGGGATACTCTCTTGACTGACGCGATACCGTCTTACTACTTCGAAGAATGGATTGGCACTTTCGTTCGCTTTGGCCGCAGGGATTCTTCGCACCCGCCACATTGAGCACCAAACTGCTTATTTACCATGCTAGTCTTCATTCACGAAAACTTTTACGTTCTTCTTCGATATCAATAAAAAATTATCCCGAATCAACAAAAGTTTTAACAAGACATGAAAAATTTAATTAAACACCATGAATATTCTTTATATGTAATAATAAATCGATCTTTTACATATTGCAATTTCCACGCTAACTAGTAAAATTTATTATAAATTACAATATGGAAAATCAACAAAAGTTTTAACAAAACATGAAAAATTTAATTAAACACCATGAATATTCTTTTTATGTAATAATAAATCTATTTTTACATATTACAATTTCCACGCTAACTAGTAAAATTTATTATAAATTACAATATGGAAAATTATGTGTAGCTTGTATATATTTGATATTTCCAAAGGTATTACTAAATCGTATTGAAAAATAAAGATTACATCTCGAGATTCATTTAATATAACTTTAAACGACCAGCGATATTATTATCGAAATAATTTTAAAGAAGAAAATGATAATTAAATGAAACTAATTTGAAAGCACAATTAAACTGCGGAACACTGCGCGAAGTTTTTTATCTTTCTTTTTATTGCTTGGAAAGTTTATGCTGCAACACCCCCGAGATCAAACACATCAAAGATTAAAAACATTTACGATTTCTACAATGTAACAGTGCTCTCTCTCTTTTTTATGCGCAATTTATATATATTTTATTGACACTTTATAGGTCAAGAGTCGAAATACAATTTAGCTAAATGTCATCCACAACTGTAACGCGTGGCCGTTAACTTCCACCACTCGTACGAACGAGATATCCGAATCGATAAGAGATGTCCCACTATCTATATGTAGGATACAGTACGCTCCTTGTACTTCCTTTCACGTACGGACTACATATTGGATTAATTTAAAAGAGATTTATTCTTAATAAAAATATGGAGATTATCAATGTAGTTTAAGTTTCAATGATAAGAAGAGGCAGAGAAAAAATAAAGCTTTATTTTAAATTTAAGAATTAATTACAAAATTATCATATATTTAAAGTTTTAAGTAATATTAAATTATTCATTACTGAAATTTTTCATTGCTGAAAAAAATCGAGTTTAAACGGATTAGATAATTCATAGAAAACAAGCCTGTCATCAATATAATGTTAATTCTTAGCTATCTCGTAAAAATGAAAGATTTGGTTCTTTCAAACGAATAAATACAACTTTCAACATAGTGAAAGTCTGACCAACTGTAACAGATGGCTCCGTGACTAGGGCGTTAAGTTCCGGTGAACTCTAAAGAGTACGAGACACCTATTCCCCTCTGTGTTCGCGATTCGAAGAATTTAAGAGCCCTCCGAAGAGAAAGAGAAAGAAAGATTGCGCTAAGAATTTAGGAATATAAATACTCGAAACCAAAAAAAAATAAAAAAATAAAAAAAAATAAAAAAATTTTTTTATATCTAAAATCGTTAATAATGTCTCAAACAAAATCAAGACGCATCTCAGCAGAAAAAATAAATGATAAAACATAAATAAATTCATACATCATATCGCAGCAATAATATTTACAAGAAATATAATAATAAAATATGTTCAAAATAAAACAGCAAATTACATTTATATATATATATATATATATATATATATATATATATATATATATTAATTATATTAATTATCAATATATAAAACGTTTTACTGTTGAAAATAGAAAAAATAATTACTCTATCAATATATATATTTTAAATAATAAAAGTTGTTTAGAATTATAATATATTTAAAAATTATTTTGGAGTAAGTAAACAATTTTAAAATTTATATATATATATATATATATATATATATATATATATATAAACAACTTTTATTATTTAAAATATTTTAATTTATATTTTTGAATGATGCAAATAATGAATGCTAAACAAGTATTTTTCTCGATATAATGAGAAAAAATTCTCTAAAAAATAAAATTATTTTCGCAGGAAAAAGATAACATACTCGATAATATTTGATCCTGATGATCTATTTATCCGAAATTATTTGAAGCGATTTGATTGTCCTACTATATGCAGCGCTCTCAATTTTTGTACGTTTGTCATGGCCACTCCGTCTGCTAATGGACAACGGTTCCAAAGTTAGAAGGGACGAACCGTATCGAGATGGATAGGTTTCCTTCGAGAATAATAGCCGACCTCATCACAGAGAGTTATCTCCCAAGATCGACGTTAAGCGCTGTTCGGCCTTCTCAAGTATCGGAGCCACTTCCATCGCCTAACACGCGCTAGTGACCCTGCGATTGCGGCAGAACTGCATCAAACTTCTCCTCATCTCCAATTTCATCCGCTCTCTATCTCTCTCTCTCTCTCCCTTTCACTTCCATGCAGATTGCCACATTCATCCATGCGCACCTACGTCCCGTAATTACGACGCCGGACTATTGAAGCTCTAATCACGAGGCGACAACTGTCCTCTCCATTTCTCTCTCCCTTCTGTCTTTCTTGGCCGCATATCCTTCCGGACGGATCTCCTTTTCCCTATTTCCTTCCCTTCCGCCGAATACTGACAACTGCTTGGAACAGACGTGGATGACAAGCTTCCCGAACGTCCCTTGGTAGACATGTGTATCCGACCTGCCAAGTGTCTTTGTGATACGGGAGATCAAGCGGACCATTCATTAAACGATTGAAATTGTCATTAAGAGAACGGTCGAACTTGTCATCGCCTTCAACGAGCTTAGAGATCTCTGGAGCGAGCTTGCAACCAACATGCCCGATTTATGCCACCGTGTAATCAAGTCGCTGGTGTTCTGACTAAATGAAAGGCGATACGTCGAATGAAAGATCGAAGCAAATCATATGCGCAAATAATAATAAATGATGTAAACGTCTTGTCTTTAATTTCATATGCGGCATAAATTTATCAAATTTTTTATCATATACATTTTTGTTCATTCGTTATCAAACAGAACTCCTGCTAAAATGCATAAATATTTACAAAACTGTACGGAAACTATCTTATAACAAATAGAACTCTGGAACTCGTAAGTTTTTCATTTCATTTATAACAACGTTTTCTAGTCGCTATTTTTCATTTTGATCAATATCTTTTGTTTCAAAACATAAAAATCTTTCTAAAATTTATGTAAAACTGTAAATTCATTCAAACACAATAAAAAATTTCGCAGGACAAAAAAATACTACCTACATAAATTTATTTATTAGTTTGTCTTGAGACAATTTCTTTGATTTAATGGCCATCATTACTTGTTTACATTATCAAGAACTTTAAACCTATTAAAAATAAAGAAAAATTTAATTAATATTAATAATTTATAAATTTATAAATGATATTCCCGTTTTACAAATACAAATATACATATGTTAAAAAAAAGATATCTTGAGTAATATCTTATAATGTCAATTCAGTCATAAAACCTGAGTTAATTGATTATTATGTCTATTTATTTACGATTACTATATCTATATCTAACTAAAGATAAATTAAACTCAGAAAAAAGAAAGAAACAGAGAGACAGAGAGAGAAAAAAAAATATAATATACAGTAAAAGTATCAGTCAAGAATTAAACCCATCCAATTAAATATATTAAGTTTATCGAAACGATGCTTACATTCGTATTATAATTAGTTCGACATTCTATGATCAATCCATTTATCGACATTCTATGATCAATCATGTTATTATAATGTGCGGGAATAGATAAGGTATTATATATTATTCAACAACAATTCGCATGTTCGGCGGCTCATGCATCAATCGTGTTAGTGAATAATTACATCGTCATAATCGCTAATGGACATAGTAAGAGATCCTTTTTACTGCTGATTAATAATAAATAATAATGAAATAATATCTAAAAAAGATTGCATCTATTTGACAGTACTTAATCAAAATTCAATCGGCAATAATTCTTTTATTATATTAAAAACTAAAAGCTAATGTAATAACTTACAAAAATTATCTTTGCATTCAAATTAATAAGAAAATCACGCACTGCATAAAATAAGTAAATAAATAAATATACATATATATATATATATATGTGTGTGTGTGTGTGTGTGTGTGTGTGTGTGTGTGTGTGTGTGTGTGTATTTTTAAAGATAATTGACTGAGTTAAATAGAAGAGAAAAACCTTTCAGTGTGAACGAGAAATCGGAATTCTTCGGAATCGCTATTTTTAAATTACAGAGAAGGAATTTAGCAGAGTTCTTCTCATTTTGTTCTTCAAATATATCCAATTCTCAAGATTCTTCAAGAACACAATTGAAGTCATCGTAATGTAAATAACTTCTATAGGAAAATCAGATTGTTCCTTTCTCCTTTCCCCTTCCGTCACACCTTATCTTATTTCCGTATTTTTATAATTCATATTTCCGCAAAAGTAAGATATGAAAGAAGTAGATTATTATTTCAAGAGAAGACAAGAAGGAAATAGATTTATTTATTAAAATATATAATATATTTTTCAGTATATTCTTGTCAAAGACTGAAGAAGATGGAACAATCACCTGAAATTTTATTTATAGACTGCTTTCGCGCGCACGACCTTTCCCTGATCGACGTGATCACGATAATGTATTCCAAGAAGAAAAATCGCACTCTTCAAGATTCATCCGGCCTTTATCTAAGACATCCCTTTTAGATTCGAAGTCTCTGTCAAACGACCCCCTTTTGTAGAAACGATCAGAAAATTCCTCCTCTCGATGACGTGCTCGACGAAAAACAGTTCCAGCACCTGACAAAGTTTTGGCGCGAACTATCGCGTCGACAAAATGCAAAGCGTAAAATCGGATTAAGCCGGTAGACGACGGGAGTCAATCAATGTAATTTACATAAATCCGAAGTGACGAAGCGGGAACACCGACGTGAGATTCGACACGTCATTGGGATGATTTACGCGCGCTCGGCTTTATCGCAATACATCAACAAGATCTGCATTCATTTTTCTTGATACGTCACAACAAAGCTATCTATTGTCACGGCTTTGTCGACGCACCTACATGTCAATGCATCTCGTTGTGCACGAAATCGCAAAAGCGTGTATCCCGAAATAAACGTGACGCTCATCGTCAGCTCAAATGTTTGCGGTGTAAATGGAACTTACACTCCGAGCACACGCCATATATTCGAATCGCCATACACATTACACGCTGTTAACTATTCACCGTATATCCCCTGTATCCGTTTTACGCGTGTACGCAATATCTTTTCAATTGTAAATCTCATTATTCACACTATAGTGCAACAGATATAATATTGCAGATTCCCAACGAACGTTATCCCGATCGTAATAAGAATGCTTCCGCGTCATATAATTATGAGTAGCGACGCGTATAAAGTATATCAGCAGAATAAATATAAATCAGACTATTATTTGCTCGGTAAAAAAATATGCCGACATTTTCTCCCTCCGGGATTTTTGTATTCTAACGCGACTGCTCGGCCAGAAACATCACGTTTTATATCGCGCGTACGCTCCCGATTCGGAAATTGCAGTCATTCGTACGGAACAACGTGCGTAGTCTCGTTAATAAACGGAAATGCTGAAAAATACTGCCGCGGCGTGCACGATATTTTCTAAGTACGCACGATTTTAAATCTCCGCGTATGCGTAGTGTATTTCATCAGCCAGAGAATTTCGGCCGTCACTAATTAATACGAATATTTAATACGAATATACGAGGTGCTTATCAACGATGTCATTACCCATTAGCGCCATTATTGTGGTTACCATACGCAAATGCATTATTTGGCCGGTAATGCACCGTATGATCATAGAAAGCGAAGATGCACGTCGTTAATTTTGTATCTTTTATTAGCTTAAGCTCAGAGTGTGATGACAAAACAGCTATTATAATTACAGTGATATTTGCTGATTATAACGTGCCAAGTCATATTGCATATTAAACTAACAGTGATTACGGTGAAGTTTCGTTTAAAATATAAAACAAAGAAAATTCGATGAAATAATCTCTACTTTGAATTAAATAAATTCCACTGGTTTCTACTTAAATATTAAAATAATTAAAATAAAAAAATTAATTAAGTCGCTTTCTCTAAATATAACTGCTGAAAAAACATGTGTCCATTTTTCACGCTTTTATATAAAAATTAAAAATTTACGATATACACGTTGTACACTTACAATATAAAAAAAATAAATTCCAATAATCAACAGCTAAACACATTTCTGTATGCAAAATTTTCCCTTGTGTTTCTAGAGTTTGTTACGTTATTTCGACCGAATGCATTTCCATAAGCTTTTAATAAACAGTGTTAAATATCGAATGCAATAAAGCAGTTAGCATTTAGATAATATTTGCAAATATATGTATATATATATATATATATATATATATTTATTATTTATTTATTTATTGCACGCAAAGATATCTGGCAGTGACTTAATCCTCCTTCCAGAAGCAACTTAGGGTCCTTACGATGTCTTGGCCAGAGTCTTAGCCAAGTTGCGAGCAAAGTGGTTAGGAGTTTCTGGAACGGCCATGCAAATGTGTTAGTTGCATTTCGAGTTTTCCCTCGACCTGACGGAAAATTTCCTTTAACCAACAGGAGGCATCTCGAAGTCGCGCACCATTTGTTTCGTGCAATTGGACTGTTCTCTGCGATTGGGCTACTCCGCTTGAATTGTGTACCGATTGTATATTAAATTTTATATATAAATTTTATATATAAAATCTCTTTTCCTATTCTCATCTCTCAACTATTCCCCCGACACATCAATTTGATCAACCATTTCGTTATTTGAAATATTCGATCAATAAAATCATACAATAACGATTAAAAGCATACAAATCGTCGACACGATCAAACAAATACTGTCGCGTGCGTGATCGCCGTTATACGATCAGATTTAGATGGATTAAAAAACGGATTTTTAAAATATTGAAAATTTCACGATAAGTTACGTTATACAAAAGTTTTATCTCATATTGATTTTTGTATATAGTAATTACTAGACCTAGTGTGCGCACACGTGTTGATTGTGTGTTGAAGATCTGCTTTAAAAATGAAAAAAAGAAGATATTCGATTATTTTAATTTTTTTTTTCTTTAGAGAATCCAGATTTTTATAGATTTATAAACTTAACACTCTAAAAAAAATGTCAAAAGTATGGGATATTTCAGAAAACTTTTAAAAAACTCAATAATCACAGGTACGTAATTAAACTTGCTTATAATTGTTTCATAGCTTTCATTATATTATAAAAATAATGATACATTTAAACTCATAACAAATATATAATTCTAATTACAAAATACGTCTACGTTTTTTGCGTATAATATTATACGCGCGGAGGAAGGAATGAAAAAAATATTGTGACGAGATCACAAATTTAAGAGATTTAATTAAATTTAATTATCATTAATAATAATGGTAATGAAAAATGTTATCAAGTGCCAACAAATTGTTATGCACAAAGTTGTGACACAAATGCCTGCGTTATCAGATAAATAAATAAAAAATGCATTTTAATAATAATGCATATAAAAACAAATAAAAAAAAAACATTTTTGCAAATTCCATAATGTAAATTATAATATGTATTTATATCAAGATAAATATATCATTGAAGGCACTTCATTCTCACGTGTCAGCAAATGATGACTACTTATCGATGATCGAGTGGCATAACTTGTGATGCTCAAATAATTTTAATAATTTTCAAATCAATGACACTGCTCATTGTCGGATAACATTTCGATTCTATTTTCCATTATTTTTCCGACGCATGCATTTCCGATTTGTCGTGCATTATCCATCCCGATTATCGATCGCTCTCGGATTTTTTTAATATACCAGTTTTCTTGAGGCTGACAGATATTGATGATATCGGAGATAATAAATGAGATTTTGACAGCAGAATTTCTTGCATATCTTTCTCGCTGATTATTTTTAACTCTTCTATTATACAAAATGTCGAAAAAAAGAAAAGAGAAAAAAGTAATTTTATCTATAAAGTTAGCATAGTATTTTTTAAATATAATTCATAGAATTCTCTCTCTTTAAATGTTGTTAATGTACATGTTTTAAATTCCATTTAATTTGCGTAATCTTTTTTAATCACTTAAATATAATGCCTTTATATTTTTGTAATAATTGTTATATCAAAAAATATATAATACGAAAAAACTTTGCCAGTATTCTAATTACATTTAATCACGTTAATTCTATTTAAGTGCAGTTGTTGTATTTCTCTACTCGGCATATATGCCAAGTCATGTGACATGCTCAATCTTCCAGAGAGCGACGAACAATTACTACAGTATTTGACTTCTTGTATAATACAATGTCGTAATTGTTGCCCAACTTTAGCGATAACGGACGCAATTTATCAGCAAAAACTGAAATATTTTAAAAGACGATGAACGGAAGAAAGAAGGTATCGGGAATTCATTTTTAGAATAGAAAGCTCGTTCTCTTTACCTTCTTATCTCATTTATTTCACTGCATCGTGAAACTCAACAAAATTAAATATTTTCCTTGCGCTGCAGATTTCGTTTTCTTCGTGAACTTCTGAGGAAAGGCAATTACCACAAGATGCAACCAAATATACCAAGTCGGAAGAAGCGCGCGATGACACCACGCTTATATCTCTCTTGCTGATACAGCCAAACCAAATCTTACTCCGATTAAAAGCAAACTCTCAGAAATTAGAATTAAGAAATACAGATTTCTTGCAAACTTTGCATCACAAATAATAGAATTTTTATTAGAAATTATTAAAGTAAATTTTTCGTTTAAAATAAAAATTAGATATTTCCATATAATATTCCTTGTGATATGCGATAGCACACTAGAATAAATCAAACCGATATCATTAGCGCAATATCAGATCAATGTTAGAAATAATCGCTATGCTATTGTATACATTATTAGATCATCGAATTTGAATGGTATTAAAACGACGATAAAAGCCAGTGCTGAGTCATGATAAATATGAGTATGACATTCATAGTAAATTATTATTAGCATGGATAATTTTAATACTCATTAAAATTAATAATGTTATGATATTGTGCAATTATCTTCTGATGAAAATAGTATTGTTTGATCTAGTTTAATAAACTAAAACTTATGTAAATATTAGATACTATACTGCAATCGATATTTTTTCATGAATTTTGAAAATTTCTTTTTCTGTAGCTATATAAATTCGTGAAAATATGATAAATATTATTAAGAAGCTCTAGATCGTTGGTTGACAAGTTATGTAGATCTACGAAGCATGTTTTAAAATATGCATGCAAAGTTGAAGTTATATCCGGAGCGTAAAATTTGTTCCCTATAAGTTGCGGGAAAAGCAGGGAAAATTTAATCGAATCAAGAAAATCGACATTCACGGCATGCCGAACTCCCGCGAGAAGACGGAAACTTCATGCCAGAATGGAAGTTTAATGCGACATTTCGGTACTTGCAGCTGCAACGAAATTCGGCCAACTTTTGTTCCATTTGCCAAGAATTGCCGGGGTGAGGATATCTTCATCATGGAGAAAAGCGCCCGAAACGTGTGGGTTATTGGACTATATGAAACTCAAACGGCCACTCATTCTCTCTCGGTCAATGAGAGGCTAAATGGCCGAGAAAAATTATTTATCTCGAAAAAATGCACGTTAGATTCAAGCACGTTTCTAGTGACGTTAATGCAAGTGTGCCTCAACTAATTAATTCGCGGAATATGAAAAAGTATATGTTCTCACACAGTCGCCAACTGCTGCGAAACTTTAGCATCGTTTTCATGAAATATGCTTACGGCTACGTTCTCTCTCCTTGTTGCGCGAAATATTAGGAACAAAATCTATCCTTTAATAATGAGGAGACGACGAAAATTCGCTCAAATTTAGGAAAACTTAAATATTGCAGCGTGCCGGGAGGTGAAAGCAAAATTCATGGAAATTTGTGATCGTGCCGAGCAACGCAATTACTTCTGTGCATTGTAAGCCCAAATGTTCATTTCATTTTCTGGAGAAAAAAGGACTGTGCCAACTTTTCAATTAAAAGTCACTGCAATAATCATTGTGGTAAATGTAAATTTTGCAAATTTGCACGTGGAAAAAAAAGCATTATTATTTTTATGCAAACAAGTCACGCAATAAGACATAGCTCATTTACTGTCTACAAGAAAAAAAGTTTTATGCAACTTTTATGCATTATGTATATCACGCAATTTATCAAAATTTTCAATTCTGAAAAAAATTAAGATTAC
Source organism: Cataglyphis hispanica (assembly GCF_021464435.1). Classification (NCBI taxonomy): domain Eukaryota; kingdom Metazoa; phylum Arthropoda; class Insecta; order Hymenoptera; family Formicidae; genus Cataglyphis; species Cataglyphis hispanica. The sequence continues at coordinate 11,051,590 of NC_065954.1, read as the reverse complement.
ACATATCTTGCGCGTTGTTCCTTAAGTGTACTCTCTTTTATTTGTACGTTCTATTTTATTATCATTATGACAATCGAAGAAATAATCTCACGCTGCACAAAGATAACGACCTTATGATAAAATGTGACTGCGAACGTGACGCGAGGGACAAATTTCATATTGCGGTTTCCCAAATGTGCCATCGTGAATTTGTTCTTTTCTCAAACGCTTTTTGTCATTATAACGATGAACGGACTGTACGAGGTAGGTGCGAATAAACAGCCGTAAAAATAGTATAAAAATCTACCGATCCTAAAAAGAAATTCTAAACATGTATTTCCCGTGGGCTCCGGTCATAAAGGAGGCCACCGTAAATTGAATGTGTGAGAAATTTGTCATGTTATTTCGCTTTCGATCCCACAAGGGCAATCAGACCGTAGGTTTTACTACACGGCTTACGAGTATCTGAGAGAAAAAAGCGTGTACAAAAATTAAAAAAAAAAAATCGAATTGTATAGTTTGCACATATATACACGCAATACATATCGAATGTAATTTTAATCTTTAATAAAAAATATACTTTGACGTCATGGTAATTAGTAATTATTCATGGCGTCGAATATATTTTTTTATCGAAGAAAGCCACGCAGATAATAAAAATTTCTTATTCAAGGCCATTCTCCTATGAGACTCGAAAATTTGACATTGAAAATACTTTTTCCTCCTGTTCGAATTATATGAATGCCAATCATTTTATGATTGTGTGTCACGAAAATATACACACATGTATATATGTGCGCATAAATGGGAAAAAACGTAATGGAAGAACGAGACGACATTGTGCACGCGAAAGTAGATTTTCACATGGAGGAATATCCAAAACAGTCTGCCATATTCAATTCGGCGCGTAAATATCTGCATTTGAATGACGACACGAGGGAATATAAAAATCGATTTTCCTCCATCAACTTCCTATTTTCGATTTACGCAGTCGTTTAAAAACATTTCCACCAACCACATCCTCAAAATCTCGTTCATCCAAACGAGATATAGGTATATTTACTTCATTATATCTCCGACATTTGCAGTGCATTTATAATCTATGAATGTCATTTTATGATATTTGCGATCGTTAATATTTTATATATTGTGTATATTATGCTTCCAAAACACATTTTAAATGTAATAAAGTTTTATTTTTCCATATAATGTGTATGTGTGTGTGTCAAAAGTTGAAATATTTTAACATATGCATCAGACATTTCATATAGAGAGTTATAATTTTAGATATAAATCGCTGAACACACGCATACACATAAATGTTTTACCTCTGATAATTCTGGGAAAGAATATTTTCCAGAGAATATTCACCTCTCGGTTAAAAGGTGAAAGACCTTGGAATGCGATTGTATTCGTCATCTTGATATCTTCACATTTGAAATAGAAATGGAAATCTCATTAATGTCACAGAAAGCTTAATGCGAGTATCAGTTTGGCGAGTTTTTATCTCAAATATAGGACACATCCGAACACGTTACGGATTCGTCGCAGCTAAAGCTAATTAATTATTCATCCAATAATTTCACTATCCGACACTTGACGTTCAAACTCGCGACTTTCCGATCCGGAAAAGCAGCTAATTGACGTCACGAACAAGCGACCGATTCAATAAACTTTCTTAATATATGTCCGAGTGCTGCCTCTCATTAATAATACTGACAGCGCTAAATAACCAATCACTCATGCTCTCAATTTAAATCTTACTCGTCCCAAGTTATCTTGTAACCGAATAAACTGACATTTTTATGTTGAAAAGATAGAGATTTAAATAAGAAAGTTAGAAAAATTAACATTATTTTTTTAATCAAATCAAATCTTAAAGGTTAAATTAATTCCTTATATAATTTTCTTATATAATTCTCACTCCTAAATATAATCGCGAAAATTCCCATGCTTTCTCTATATACAAAACCTCGACTGATAGCTTATCATATAACTCGAAAATTGATATATCTTTTAAATTTTAACAACCATTGTTGAGAAAAAAAGATGTAGAATAAAACTTGTTAATGCTTTGGCAAAGAATTAGATAGCTCCTTTTCACGATACATCGGAAGTCACGTCGACTGATGAGTGATTAGTAACTATATACGTCAGCCAAATCTCTTCGTGGCAATCTTACTTCAATATCCATAATAAAACGGCAGTTCATTGCCTTGTTCTTAGCTCTCTCTCTTTCTCTCTCTCTCTCTCTCTCTCTCAGTCTTTTCGAACCATTACTGCGTTTCCGTCGTATTCGACACTTTCATCTGAAATATCCCATCTACATTACTTTGCCACACCCAATCCATCAACTAATTGCCGTAGATCCGCGGCACACCCTTATTCGTGTTGCTCGCAAACCCCGGGGCTGATGGCGATTGCACTAAACAATTGCAAAGGATCATATAATTTACGGTTCAACGCGCGATTCGTCTGCGGGATCGTTATCGGCACGTGAGAAAAACATGGTCATTGCCTTCTAGCCAAACTCCCGACCATCGTAAATTAAACGCAGTCACGTGGTTATAATAACACGCTAAGTGCATTAGAGCCAATAGCAATGTGCAATAATACGTATAATGACAGATAAATGCTTCAGATATTAAACAACAAATAGCTTGCAAAGTACATGAGCAAATGACAATAATATATCTCGTACAAAAATAATGCAAAATAATACAAATTCTCGCATTTTATATTGTCGGAAAATTTTAGAAAATTTAAAAGAAAATCGACAATATTTATTAAGATTGACGTGTCACATGTATCGTACATGTAGCACCTTTGCGAGGGAAATTCATAGAAGAATTCTCTTTCCAAAGAAACATAAAATAATGCATAAAATAATGCAAAAATCATGTCTAAAGGTTCTCAAAAATGTCTATTTACTGGCAAAAATTAAATGCATCTTGTAAATTAAAGTACAAAACTAACTCTCAATTGCACTAATTATTTTGGTACAAACAGTTCTGTTACATCTATACAGAATCGATGAAGAAGTTTTCTCGCGAAAAACTCGAAAAAGCTATTACTTCCTAATAAAGTTCGCTTTACTAACTTATAATTACTATTGTATTGGAAAAGAGCTCTTAAACAATTTTCCCGAGCGATCGAAACAATTGATGCGCACAATTTATTAATTTATATATAATAAATAATGACGAAATTATTCCAATTTAAATTAAGCAACACTTCGCGATATGGACGAATAGGGAAATAGGTTAGATGTAGGCTACAAAAATATTAGATGCAAATCGCACCATCGACTCTATAACGCGTATTATACACGTACTCTTATTGCTATCTCGTTTTCTTTCTTCTACTACTCTAGTTTTATTATGCACGATGACTAAGAAGAAAAACTTTGCTATCAAAGCTGACTCTTACGAGTAATTCGCGCGCGCGTCATGAAATCTCGTAAAAAGTCTAAAATCGAGCGATAAAAATTCGTATATTCAAACTCTGGGTAGATAACTAAAGCCAACTTCAGAAAATGAGATGAGGAGTTGTCACCTTTAACAGTATAATTTTTATGAAAATAATAATGTCATGAATTAAAAAAAAAGTCGATTAACGCAGAAAGCATATATAATTACAAACAATCCTCAGCGAATATTTATATATAATTACAGAATTACTGAATCTTTTAGAGACAATTCTACGATATATGTTTCCATATTTGTAGTCTGGAACAAGATGACAGACTTTGTCTGTCACATTCTGGATTAAAATCGCATACTTAATCCTCCCGAAATTTATTCTTTAATTTTTCTACATTTCTCTAACTTCTACACGTCAGAAAAAAAAAGAATAAACAAAATGAAAAAGATCGAAACCATAAAGTTCATAAGAATAATATCGAATTTTATTTTTAATTATCAAAGAAACATATATCATACACCGTCTAACTCATTCCGTGCGTATCATAAAATAAATTGCGAAGAAGTCTATCGTAACTTCTTTTCCGATTGTAAGGAAAGCTAAGGAAGAACTGAGATAGCGGCTACCTGCATCGTAACTGTTTACTGAATCGTTATCGCGTAAAGGAGAAGCTGCGGCAAAAGTTTGATTAGAGAACGTGCAGGGTTCGTTTCGGTCTGTACACAAACGTGCTGCCGATGCTTGGTGTTCTCATTTATGTGCGGGTATATAACGGCATACATGCTGTGTCAGAAGCAAACAAAACTGAACGAAACAGTCGAGATCTTTAGAAAAATAATAATACAAGGGCATATAAATAAATGTCGGGAATATGTCAACATGACAGTGAGAAAGAAAATAATTACTTCTTCTGCAATGCTTTCTCTCTCTCTCCCCCTCCCTCTCGTAAAACTGAAAATTAATTAACTTAAAAAAAAAAAAATGAGAGAATGACCTTTAAGACGAGATAATTTCAGAGTCCGAAAAGTTCACGCATTTTATATACATGCTCGTTTCGTGCAACCCTCTCCTGCATCTCTTTCTCCTCTGTTATTTTATGACCAAACTGCAGTCGATATATAACCGACGATTTTGTCCTATTCTCTCGAGAAAATACACACTCGACCGAGTTTCTCAAGATATCGACTCAGCCACATGTGCCCCTTGTCTCGAGTTCGTAAAGCTTTCGATGAAGTTAATCGCTGCATTGCTGTTAGCATTCGAAACTCGTAAGGCATTAATTTCTTCCTTACTAAAACTGTTTGGGATGCTCCAAAATTATCATCATTTTTTTTTTTTTTATGCATAAAAGTTATGACAAATATTTTAAATAAGATTTTGTATTGTAAAAATTTTAAATAAGATTACTTTAAATTAGATAATTCAAAAATATTTATCGAAATATATATCTTTTGAAAGCTACATGTACGGTTATCTCGTAAAGTTAAGCTCGTAAAATACAACAAGAAAATCTTTTTTCCACAGGAGAAAATCGTTATATAACATCACATGTTCATACTGAGTTTGAAAATAGATGAAACGATTTTCGCCCATTTTCCGCGAGGATGAAACGAGTGATCAAATTGCTGACAGGTTAAATGTCTAGCGCCACAATGTCGCTCAACGCATCGATGATATCACAAATTGGTATCAGTGAACGAAATTGAACAATCCCACTCGAATCTTGCGATATGCATAATTTTTAGCAACTTTCTTATGAAATTTAAGAAGAATATTTGTTCTGCCATATTTTTATCAATTATGATAATAAACCGTAAATTTAAATTAAAGAGTTGTTATAATAAATTAAAATAAACTATTAAAACCTGCCTTAGATTCGCAACAAAATTCTAATTCTAATTTTATGTATAATATAAAAAACATTTTTAACAATGAAAGTATAACGATTCTTGTCTTGATTTTTGTCGTAAATTTTAGATTAGCTAAAGTTAGCTTAACATTAATGCATTATACAAAGACAAATAAGTCTCACATAAATGCAAAATTTACAGAGAACCGTCGCAAATAAAATCAGATGCATAATATATGTATTGCAGTGTATTTTCAGTACATCGCAGTTACGTCGAGTTGGAAAAAATTCATACGACGAAACTAACCGCATATATCCTCGATATCTCGATTAAATCCCATTGTTTGGACAAACCAGAGCGATCGGTTGCTGGGCATATTTGTGGATACTCGATTGTCACTCTTTCGCGAGAAGAAGAGAGAACGGATTGGAAAAACGGTCAATTTTTATTTCCTGATTGTTTGTCAAAAAAAAAAAAAAAGAAAAAGAAAAAGAAAAAATTGAAGTGCACCGCGAACTCGTTCCAATATTTTATCGAAAACGAAAGAACGTCATCAAGGGATTCTGCACGTTCCGTCGTCTGTAATGCGCCGCAATCGAAACTCCGAATTAAACGCGCGTGCAATCGGAAAATGTACCTACCCATCTACCTACTAGGCGTGTTCCATGTAGCGAGTAATTAAACGCCGGACTACATTCTCGAGGAAATAAGTATAGGCGATTACCGGCTGGTTTCGGCCACGTCCGCGCAAAACGAGAAACGTCGGCCTCATTTCCGTATTTTGGCAAGCGGCAAGAGGCTTCCACTCTAAAGCCGCGAATGGTTACCAGATGCTTCCGAAGTACTGGCCGCGCTCTCGCATCGAGCGAGATTTAACCCATTAGCTCCAACAGTCCGATTAGTTTTGAGAAATTAAACGTACGAAATTTAATTGCCGTACCAGTGTCAATGTACCAATTATAATATAACAGACTGTGTCATTTTCGAAGATAAAAATTTCCATTTTCATTTCTTTTTTCTCTCATCTGTTAACTCATATGCAATTGAATTGTCGAGTTAATTGAAGGTAATTCAATTCACTGCGCGAGATTAATTACTTGTAGTAGAAAGTAGTCTCTCACGTGAAACTGTAGCATTTGAAACGTAAATTGGAAAGCCCCAGCTGCTTCAAATGATACGACGGCGGGGAATAAAATTTTCTAACACATCGACCAGGTAAGCTTTTATGGCATGTAAACTTTTTTTCAACTCTATATTTTTCCGTCGTTACCCGACGAGGAAAACTGCAAAGTCAATTTGTCAGCCACGACGACGACGACGACGACTCATCTGAAGTCGAAGAATATGAAACGGTTACCGTAACGAATTAAAGTTATGGAATCCGAGATGAAAATGTTAAATGAATGAAAATTAAATAGCGACAATCTACGTTTTCCAGAGATAGAATGGACTTTCATATTGCAACAACTATTTTAATTTTAAGTAAGCGCGTTTCAAATGCAAGAACTTTAACCTCTAGATTACCTTCCAGATAACCCTCAGATAACTTGAAACAAAAAAAAAAAAACTAAAGATATATAAAAATAGCTTTATAAAAATACAAGACGTATAAAATAACGCTTAAACACAAAATCGTAGAACATATATGTGAGACTTAGATATACAGTTAGTGCTATTTTAATATTTATTCAAAAAGTATAAAATCATCAAACTAACTTTTATTAAATAATGAAATATTAGCTTCTGTACATCACTGTGTTTATATAATTAAGCCGCGCGCGAATGTTTGCAAATTGCGCAAATTTTCGCAACATCGAAAATTGAATATTATAAGTTTTTCACACGCGCGTATTTTAACAAAGCCCTTTATGAAAAACAAAAAAAATATTCAATTAAAATCACCAACTACGCGCAAACTGCATTGACGTGAGAAATTTATCTATCTGGAATGAAAGTTGAGCGGCATCGAAAAATGATTAATGAAAATGTACGTTCCCAGCGTATTGCAGCCGCGGTCAAGTAATTTGAGAGCGGATATCAATTCGCGCTTTGTAATATAATTTTTTTCATTTTTCCTCATCCCTCGTTTAACCGCACGTTTTTATTCATGTCCAATCAAGCCAAGGGACTTCGAATTGCGGATTACATTTCCATGTTATACAAGTGCAGTTAGAAATATTACTTTTTCATATAATAGTAAACGGAGAATTTAATTACGCTATGTATAAGTTGAAGAATTATAATTAGTGAATTAGTACAGTTCTTCTAGTTCTTGTAACGTATATTAGATAATGATATAAATTTAAAAAATGTTGATAAAATTACGTTTTTTTCTGATATTTGTTAGCTTACATCAAGCTTGTCAAGTTGTAAAAAAAAAATGAACATTATTCATTTTATGTTAAAGTTAATCGCGAAATAAAAAAATATTTCACCGCGTTAATGTAATACTTCGGATCAATATCAATAATAATTCGCAATTATTTAATATTTAAAATTGTTAACATACCTCACATATCCTTAGGAAAAAGATATACAGCAAATATTATGAAGGATGAATAAAAATGAGAGGATTGCTGCAGTATACATACCTGAAACAAATAAAAAAAAAACTCATTTTAATGCCATAACTCAAAAATCATTTTTGATCGTCGCACATAATAATTTTCCAAAATATATAATTTTTTTCTCACATTAGAAAATTTGATCGATCATTTCACTGTGTGACTGATATAAATGATACAATAGTACGACGACTTAATTCCCACCCATGATTTCCACAAAATGAGCTACATAACTCGATGATAAAGAAATAAGAATCTAAGAGAAATCTAAGAGAATAAATGATAAAAACCAACAAGTTACTAGAAAACAGCAAACGATGCATTTTAAGCGCTGCTCAGCATTTCCACATATGCGAAGAAAAACGATCGACAAAGAGCATACATTTCCGAGTACACACATTCATATTCTTTTATCATCAAATTACGCGTATAAAAAGAATTAAAAAATGGGTCAGTTTCGAAGGGTATTGAACGTTTCTCTCCGGGTAAAATTCGTAGAGCGGAACAATTCGATCATTCATCCGCGTTTTTCGAGTATCCCCACGCCTTTTCCGAATTCCATGTCCGTGCAGATCGTTGGTCTATTGATGCGAAATCGTTTGTAGAAATTTAATGACCACTGTGTGGTAACAAGTGCGTGACAACCGTAAATACTCTTTTGTTCAAGCGAATCGACGCTTCTCGATTCGTGCCAAGCAAAAAACTCATAAGATTAATCAATTAAATACTACACGATAAGAGAGAGAGAGTTATATATTGGAAAAAGCGGAGAATTTTGTTTTCCTTAGTTCCTTTAATTTCCATTATTATTATAAATTTTTATTTTTTAATATTCGAAAGTTCCAATGCAATGCCGCGACCGGAAGAATAACGTGCGTTAGCATATTTAAGATTAATTTATGTTATCTATAACACTTTGTACATATAGTACTAACTTTTGCGCAAATCTGTTTGTCTTTTCAAAGTGCTACGAAACCTTGGCCACTGATAATCCGTTGTAGCGTTAGAACAATAATTATAATTATTTATACAAAAGTAAAATATTTGCTGCTTTAATTAATATTTACGGAGATATATACATAAATTTTTGATATAAAAAAGTAACAGTATAGTAACAATAAAGTAATTAGCAACATTCATTAGGTAAATCATGAATAAAAATTTAGAAGAGATGCAACTTTTGAGATTCTATTTTTCATGAAACATCTTGTAAGAAGATTCAAGTAAAAAATTCTACAGCTCTCTCAGGTATGTAAGGAGCGCTACTTTCCATAAATCCTCGTAAGAAAATGTTGATGGTGGATGATTCATTCTTGACGGCACCGCGGCTATACATTCACCCCCTCCCTCCCTCCCTCCCCCCATCTGTGTCCGTTATACATTGCCCTCGTATTCATAAGCGTGCATAAATTCGAAGGCTCGTATACACATGCACCTGCACGAGCGCACCCGAAATATATTAGCTCTGACCAAAATATATGAGACGGGTGTTACCCCAGTTGAATAACAGTACTTTCCGACAGCAGAAAGGATTGAACGAATTAAAAACTCGTTCGAAATAAACAAACAAACAAAGAAGACAAGGTGCACAACATAATCATAAATCCATTAAAAGCAAACAAGACTAACAGTTGTCGCGAGAGAAGGCTTAGGTGGATTTTCAAAAAATTAGAGAAAATTAAACATCCTCGAACAAAAACTTTTTTAAATTTTTTCATAAATAAAAAAAAAATAAAGATCATTTCAAGGTAAATAAATTCTTCCCAAATTTAAATACGCCTGTAAGAAAAAGAAAATTTCGTTGATCTATCTATGCAGAGAAAATGGAGAAAATTCTGCTGATATCTACGGAGAGAAATAAAGTTTTGGATTATGCCAATTTACTCCGTGCCTACTTTACATACACAATGATCTATGACAAATAAAAAGGCTTGGGCGTCATTTGCTTAATGGGGCAAGGTATCCCAGCAACGTTCGCGTGCCGCGTCGATATATCGTGATTTTCATTCCCTTGCGACTCGTTAAATCAGCCATTAGTATTGCGTCGGTGTGGAAGAGTGCACTGACCGCGGTCGTCAGCCCTTCCCCCTCCCACCCTCGTTTTATTCACTTGGGCATAAAATTTCTTTGCTTTTCTACGATTAAAGTTTAATTGTTTCTTTCCCTCGGTATCCCACAATATTAATTCTTCGGATTTAGGGAAAAAATAAAAATAAGATGAATCGTCACTGTGAATATTATTAGTTTAAGTTGAGACAATATTTACATCAGATAATAATTGCTATTAAATATTTCATATTATGTATATATTTACATTATTAAACATAACGTCATATTCATGCGTAAGCTACCTGTAAAATAAAATTAACAATTCCTCGCGTGTATCGAATGCACAATAACATGTACAAACATTGCTTACATTTGTTATAAAATTTTTAAAAAATTTATACGTAAATGAAAAAAATATACTCATTCAAGCGCTAATAAGTTAATAAAAAAAGTATAGAAAGGACCCTTCAAAGGTAAACTATTGACGCCTAGAATCCTCTTTGACGTTTCGCTCTGTAACGTCAAATGAAAATGACACAACTGCAGATGACAATTTACGACACGTTTGGATTTACGATCGTTGACACTCAAATAATGAAATATAAATCCAAGACTTTAGATCCCTGTCTCGTGAGAAATATGATTTCTAAAAAAGTGACAAGCGTTATTTTATAAGATAATATAAGATATCTCCCATGTCTATGTGCGCGCCTTCCATTTCGATTGATATTAAAATATTAATCATTTTTGAAAATAGCCGCTATAATTACGCATTACAGAATGTAATACATATAAAGCATATGTTAATAATTTCGATTAATAAGCAGCATTATGATATAAGCGATATATTTATCCATAGTAAATATAATTAACTGAGATTCACGCTTAAATGTCATAAAATTTATTCATTGTATTCTGTATTTCGATATATATATACATTAATATATTTCGCTACATTACAAATATCACACACTACACAATCAATACCTATATATTTACATCAGATGCTGATATATTAGTAGCTTGTAAAAACTGTGTAAATACATAAATCGACTGATTGACGAAATTACAATGTAATATATATAAAATTGTTTAATCTTTTCCTTAAAAAATTTTTTTCTACACGATTTGCATATTTATTTTTAATTTATCACAGTGCTCGAGAAACATATATAGTTTCTATTCATGTATAATTCGTAATTTTAATTTCGCAGGAATTGTAAACAATTGTCGCATACATTATATTCACTATTCAGTACATGTGAAGAATCATAAATTTCATTTGGTATATAGCTGCTAAAACATATATATTGTACATTATTTATTATTTATTATTTATTATTTATTATCGTTGCAATTGTGGCAGTTAATTGTAATTTATTAATAGAATATTAATATATGATAAATATTCTTAGATAAATTTTTATTTTATTTTCATCTATATAGAAATGATGTCGGAAATTTCTATAAGTTTTTCAATATAAAATAATTTTCGCAGTTTATTACAAAGTAAAATTCTATATTTTTTAAAAAAGATTTTTTTAAATTAAACTCTCCAACAAAAGCTTTCATTTTAACACACATTATGAAAAAAATCAAACAATACTGTTATTAATTTTGAAAAAAAATATTTATAATGGCAGTAAGTAAATTATATTTGTAACAATATTTAATTATTAAATTAAGTACAGTTAAATCACCCCAAGTTTCAAATAACTACAATTTCTATCAAATACTGTTGTATCAAGAATTGTGTCATATTTAATTAGCATGACAATCATCCAGTAAGTTCTATCGCGCGTAACAACTTGCGAAACTTTCATCTCAAAACTTTTTGTTTTTACATCGTTATTTCGAAGACGTAAACAATTCAAGAGCTGCATCTTTTTCGAAGTGAAAAGTTTTTGTTATAATAACAAGTACGTGATCAGAAGAATATTCCGTGACGTACAGAAAGTCAGGTCGTTGATGAACGTGACATTTTCAATTCTTCTAGAGATTCGTAGCATAACTATGTCAAATTAAACTGCACAATCTCTCATTTAATCTTCGGTTTAGTAATATAAAAAAATAATAATAAACAAATATACTATTACTTTTGTTCGGCATACTATCATGTGTATAATATTTCTATCATTTTTTTTATAATTTTTCATAATTTTTTATAAATATTTATTAAAAAAATTACAATAAAAATTTTGTCAAATGCCATACATGTTTGCAACGGAAAAAGTGCTCTTTATAATGTAAAATAAAATATATATTTAATCTATTAAAAAAAAAAAAAAAAAAAAAAAAAAATCACGAAAAATTCGAAAAATTAAATATCGGATCACTGACAATTAATATCACACAAAGGCATTATAACCGATTAAAAAGTGCTAACTATTGAAACAAATTAATTCATTTAAGCGGAGACAAAATTCTGAAGAAAAGAAAACCAAAATGAAAGATGCGTCTTTCCTTTTATCTACGACATCCTTTCCTCGACGGATAATTAAAACGGTCCTTCTTGTGCGAGAACTTAAAATGTTCAAGCGTATCCTTTTGTCCAACCCTCAGCGACTCGTTTCGCCGGCATTGAGGAATAAAGAGTGAATCGCGGCGGGCGATATCGCGACAAGATTAAGGCGTCGCTGTCGTCGTAGTATAGTCAGCACGAGGCGGATAAAAGGTGCACTCGGCGCATCGTAATTGTTCCCTTAGCACGTGACTTAGCCGCGCAATCGGTCCTTTCCTTGGTGCCGATGATGAAAACCATCGACGCACCGCTTTCGCTTTGAGAAATAATTATCGCGGTTTCTACGTGGTAATTACAAGTTCTCAATGGCTCTAGATAGATCTAAGAGCAATAGAATAAAGTCGAGGGAGATTGAATAGAATTAACTTGTTTGCAAAATCGATAAAATCATAATGGATATTATTTAATATATAAAAAATTAAATCGATATTCTCATCATGTAAAGCAATACGTATTTAATAAATTAAACCTAACGCTGTAACAAAATACAAGTGGTTTTTCAATTACAAATTTTATTATAATTTTTAATATTTTATAATTTATTATAATTTATAATATAATAAATTATAGATATAATCAATTATAATTTAAAATTAAAGTTTCAATTCCAAAATATTAATTATTAAGCTTGAATTAAGCATTAATTAAGCAAAGTGAGAAATAAAGAAATCACTAAATAATTCCATTATATATTAAATTAAATATTAAGAATTATATCATAAGTATTAGTCAGCTTTTCGATTTTTAATCTCTTGCAGAACTCACTTTCTTACTATGTGTATACCCACCATGCACCAAGAAATCCGTTCACAATTTAAACCGATTTCTTAATTTTCTCTTTTTTTGTCACACTGATGTCGCCTGACACGGAAGAGAACACAATGCTGCTTATACCTGACCAGATCTGAGTTCCCGGTATCGGAAAAGCGGTCAGCATAAATTTTCTTCACCGAGCTAGTTCGTTTCCTCGCGAATAGAGGTAAAAAAAAAACGCTGATCCTCCATACAAAACACAATTCCCGATTATTCGAAATATACGACCGAACGTGTATCGATCGTATTATTGTAAGCGGATAATCATAAGCAAACGCACTGTACATCTTTCGTAAATAAAGAAAAAAAAAAAAATAAATAAATAAATAATCGCATATAAAGAGAACATTATTTTATCTTATATCAGTTATATCACTTTATGCAAGTGATAGGATGCAAAAGGGATTTGTGCGCATGAGAGGATAAAGACCAGAGAGATCGTTCGGAAGTTTACTTCTATAACGATTGCAACGATAAACAACCTCGTTCGTGCACGATTTCGGACCATCACCGTTGCACCAGCGCATTATCCTAAACTTTGCACGGTACGTCTCTGAATTATATAGCCGCAAGCGAATGCAGTCAGCTCTACATGAAGCTCTCTATATCTGTCGGTCTCTCTCGACCGCGGCAGCCTCTCTCTCTCTCTCTCTCGCACTCTCTTTCTCTCAGCCCCTTTCACGCAACTCTCCCTCGCCCTCGCTCTTGCCGCTGAAGCACAAGAAGACCCTAGGGAATGTATATAACTAATGCTATAGTAAGAATCTTGTCCGGCCGTTATGCCTCTCGCGATGGTAAGCGAAGACAGGTTTATAACTCCGCGCCCCTTAACTGTCGAGAAGAACGAAACCGTGCTGTGTACATTCCGGAATGCGTAAAAACGCATGCGGAACAGCGACCCGCTTTTTTTTTCAGGATGCTTCGAAAGCCAGACCATTCTCGGAATCCCGATGATTCCGCGAACAATCAATCGAACAAGAAGAGGACTCGTGCGAGATAGATTGTGCATGATCGTCTTTACAATATAATCCGTAAACTTATTGAAAATTTCTTTTCTGTCTCGATAAACAAGCGCGATTCTTGCAACATTAATCACTCATGTAATATATCCCAATTAATTATCCTTACAATTTAAAATAAAAAATTAAATTATATATTATGTATATAATTATATACTTACTCTTATTGTAATTATATGTATATTACAGTACGCGTGCAGAAAAGTATAATCAATTAATTTAATCCCATTTTCTTTTTTTCGTTTAATTTCAATTTCTTGTGGAGAAAGATTTGTTTAATTCTTAAAAAACTAAATTATATATTACGTATAATTATATACTTACTCTTATTGTAATTATATGTATATTACAGTTCGTGTGCAGAAAAGTATAATCAATTAATTTAATCCCATTTTCTTTTTTTCGTTTAATTTCAATTTCTTGTGGAGAAAGATTTGTTTAATTCTTAAAAAACATTAAAAATAGAAAATGTATGTATTGACACATATGGTTTGATGACATGACACATTTGGAGTGACGATGAATGAAGAAGCAAAGGTTTTTTGAAAAAGATATCGGCAGATTAGGAAAGAGTTTCAGCTGCGAAGAGGGCGAGTAAACGATTTCCCATTCCCATCTACGCCGAGATCTTTGACGATAACGAGCCGGCAGACTTGCGGGAATAACGACGTGTTAACTGCCAAGACCGCCAACAACGACGACAAAGAATATCGTCGCCGAGCAATCACGCATGCGGAACACGCACACTTTGCAGTCAATGAAAGCGCGTCTCTTCTACGGAGAGATGCGTCGTTTTCGGAATACAAAAATCATCATACGACGTTAAATACATTGCACTCTTTTCTTTCTTCTCTTAGTCATTTTATAAAAAATAATTAAAAATAATTTTTACTAAAATGCAATCAGTTTTGTAAAAAAGATTTGCAAAAAATCCAATTCATATCGTAAAAAAGTAATTACAATCGTAAAAGTCCAGAAAATAAGATGAGAATATACATACAATATTAAATATAAATTTTTCACAGCCTTTCGTGCCTCTGAGAATTAAAAAGCGAAACGTTATCGCACAGATGCGTAGTGGCAATAAAAGGCAAAGAGATATTTTCTTGACGTTAAGTAGAGAAGCATTAAGATAAACTATTTGTAGGAGAAGCTAGAAGAAAAAGAGGAAAAAAAAGGCCGTAAAAGAGAAGCAATGAGATTCCGGATCTCCTTAAAACGTGTTACAACTACAGCGTTGTTTGTCTTAGCGAGCCCTATATCTCCCTGCCTACATGTTGAATCCGTTCCGGGAAACTGGTAGCCGAGGCAGTCATCGCTTTCAATTCTTCCCAAGTCGAAACGGCTCACGACTATCAACTTACTCGTCTTAAAATCAAGTACAAAAAAGCGAGAATAAATATAATATGATTTATCGTCCAGCTATAATAAAGTTTATTTTTACGAGCGATACGTACATTTTACGATTATTGCGAAAAAAATGGAGCAACGTTTGCCACGCATCCTATCTGAGGTGACGTTATTTGCGAGAATGAGTAAGTAATAAATAACGATTAGCAAATTTCTTAATAAAATATTGAATGCGCTCCGTATCGATAGATACATTTAATGAGAATATTAAAGCCTGTGGACGGAAAGATTGAAGAGATGGAGAAGAAGACCCATATACAGCGGCCTAATGACGACGAGATTATAGTGATTAATTTATTATTCCTTACAACGTGCTCAGCGAGCACGATCATTACGTGCGCGTCCACGATTAGTAACCACGTTTATATCCCTACAGCAAACACACCGAGCCGATAAAACGATTTAATGGAGTGTAGACATAAGGATTTTTCCGAGACGTGACGTTCGTTCAGAGCTTTTCCCTGCTAATGGCGATTTCCGTTTTATACTGTTCCTCACGTATACATAAATCGCGCATTAATGGCGTATTTAAGTACGCCCATCTCTCTTGCGAACGCACAATTTCCTTATTTTTACGATGGAAAAAAAAAAAAATGAAAAGACATACAAAAAGAAATTAAACTATAAAAACCTGTTCCGGGAAAAAAAAAAATTTGCCAAAATAAATTTACGAGATTCAGATAAATTTATTCGAAATAAAATTTCCTGTAAAGATAATCATTAAGTTCGAATTAAACGCTATTGAGTTATCTAAAATAAAAAGCAAATAAAAAAGCGTTAATTTGCAGATGAAACTACGTAATGCGATCGATTAAAATATAATTTTTCCCATATTGTATTTTCCAGCTAGCAATTTATTTCCTTTAAAACATATGTGAGTGCGAAATAAAAGGCGTCCTTGTTTGAATGAAGTCTTGCACATATTACAACATAAACAAGTATATCACACACAAGCTCAGGCTTTTATAAAATTTTTTCTTCTTCTTTTTAGAAGAATATTCCTAGATATAAAAAAGTATTCTGCATACAATGTACATGTGTGTGTGTGTGTGTGATATTCGCGACAATTTATATTTGTCAAGTATATAAAATTTATGTATTTTGTAAGCAAAATTTATGAATTATATTTGTACATTATATTTATATTAATTTCGATAATGTAAACAAAAAATAAATAAATAAATAATTGTCTCTATATGCGCATATAAAATTTTTATAATTTTTTAAAGAAAAAAATTTTAAACTACCCTTTTTAAACTTTTTATTTTAATTTATATATATTTCTAGTTTCCTCTTTATAAAATAGACTCAAATAAAAATGTCCCTTCCGACAGACGTAACAAGTAAATTTCGTAAAAAACTGACGGGCGAGCTCATGGGAAGCGTGAAAATGCATCGTGCATGCGCGCCATACGTGCTCGCAAAAAGAAAGAGAGAGAGAGAGAGAGAGAGAGAGAGAGCAAGAGAGAGACAATAGCGTCTGAAAGCCGAGAAGTTCGCCGACGAAGAGAGGTACCACCCCTCTGTCGACCTCTCGTCGCGGCGTGACAAAAGTCTTAAAACAAAAGTCCGCCCTCGGAACCGGGGGCCTGTGAATGCCCGTCCGCCGAACTTTCGTAACGTTCGTTCCGTTTCCTATGACAAAGTCATCCGTTAAACAGTGTACAGGCCGCTATTGTGCCGCATGCGAGAGCATTAGGCTGCGCTATGCCGCGTGCGTATGCCGTAGCACAATGCCGTCCGCAGACGATGTGATTTAATACCCGGTCATATACGGCGAGTACGAGAGTAGGGGAATGTAAGGTGCAACTGGCAGACGAGATAAGTTTGCGCTATACATCATAATCCAGTCTTTGATTTTTGCAAATTTTCCATTTATAGTTGTAATATCGAAACGGCTAGTAAGTGATCAAAAAATTTCTCATCCAAATACTATCAGATTTATTATATCTAGATTGATCAAGATTTTTTTAGGAAAATTTCAACGTCTTGTTAAGGTGTTTGTTATGATGTTTATTAACACGTTTTGTCATAATAAATTATATGTGAAAAAAGGAAACAGGAACATTATGTAGAACTTCATACAATATCTTCTGTAAACGCGTTTTTCACTCTTCTCGCTTTGTGAAAATAATGAAGATAACTTTCGTTTTTAAAGGGGACAAGATCAGCATAATTAAAATTTAGATCCGAAAAGCGTATACATACTACTAACCATATTTCGGTTATACTAATGAAATATTATTTAAATATCAGTTGAGAGGATTTACTTTAATTAACATAATTTTTTTCAACACAAACGAGATAACGTATTTATGAACAGAATTTTAATTAACATTAAAATCCACAAAAATTTCGTGAAAAAAAAAGGAGCTTCTACTTTTATTTCTATAAAATATAACAGAAACATATTATTTCTTCTTTCAATTACATTAACATGAGAGGTTTAATAGTACAACCCTTTTTAATGCCCGTGAATAAATATAATGAATTATATGATTATTCAGAGTTTATTCATTAAATATAAGTAAATATATTATATAGTAAATAAATTTACTATTATGTTAACTTTATAAGTAATTATATTATCTTAATTTCACAATAATATTTAAATTGATTTATACCAAGTTGAATAATTAAAATATGCTTAATAGAATGTTTTTTTTTTTTTTTTTTCAAAGAAATCACTTTTTCTAAACGACTCGTCTTGGTAAATTAAAAAAAAATCCAACGTTAAGATTGCAGGAAATTATTCCAAAAAAGAGAGAGAGAGAGAGAGAGACACGCATGGCTCAAGATAACTAAAAAAAATTCATATTACGTGCCTGGATCGGTCGTAAAGATGAGACCCGCGCGTCGCGCTCTGTGAGGAATATTGTAACTCAGACACACGTAATTTACACGTAAAAAGAAATAATACTTTTATAAAACGAGACTGTAATTAAGAAATTCTTAGTTTCTCCTTATTTTTAAAATCTCATTTTCCGCGCCGCGAGAGAGAAGAACTGCAAAATTCTTATGCTACTTTTAGCGTCACGAAAAAATGCTTCCGCATACACTCCCCTCGAAAATATCACAGATTAAATAATATCTCGTAAACATATAAATGTTATTCATATATTTTGTCAGAATTCAAATTATCTTGATATTTCCTTTATTCGTTTACAAAAAAGTTACTAACATTTTCTATTCTAAAATGTACACTGCATTTTGATTCATCATTTTTAAGACATAACATAAAAACAAACAAAATTAATTACAATATTTATATAATAACGTTCGAATAATAAACGTGTATTTATGTAATATAAATATAACACTGCACTTTACAATACATAATATTTGTATATATAGAATATAAAATTTTCCAATCTTTAACTTCATTCCTCTTTAAGTTGTTTTATTTATTCTGATTCCTCGCGACAGAGAATATGTATTCATGTGCGTGTATATGTTTGGTAGTTAATTGCTTTCCCTTACTTCCCCATAGAAAATAAAGCCACTAGCTAATTTTGGTGCTTGGCCTGGTGACTCTCACACAGTGTAACAAACTATTCAAAATTGTCCAAACAACATTGGTCCCGTAGCCTCATCGATCAAAGAAGGCTAACATCTATGTGCATACACAGTCAGTTGTTGCGTATATTCTGCGAGCCCTCCGGGACGCACCGACATTTAAATTCTGGCATCCCGGTTAATCCAGCGCGATTTATGGTCCTATTACGCCCGGGCATGTTACGATACGCTTCTCATTGACAGATCGGCAAATCGATCTTTCGCGATAGCCAGCAATCAATCATCAGCAAAATTACTTCGCGGAATAATTATGCGATTGCATAATTGTGACAACCGCAAGAGAAATACTTGATTGCTGCAGATTTACGCTATTATATAAAACATATGTGTGTATCAAGATATATTGTATATTCTGTGTATCATATTCGTGTCACGCGTGCTGAGTAAAATATATGTATACAGCAATATATATGACAAACTACCAAACCATTTTACATAAATAAAGTTTTTGTCGCAGTCTCTCAATCAGGGTAATCGTGACATATCCCGAGATATATCCCGCGCTCGCGGCACAAGGACCCAGGAACCAACCCGAGCGAGACGGTAACGGTAAAAGTAACCGTAAAGGGAGACTACATTGACGCGAGTAATTTTTGTAGAGCGGCTCTTTTATGCGCTTCGCATAAAAGGCCGCGCCGTAAATATTTCAGAGTAGTGACGCGAGGCTTTCGCACCGCGAATTCGGCCACTTGTTTGCCGAAAGTAATGACATTTCCCGACGGTAAATGGGAAATGGGCGTGTGTCAGAGGGAACTGATCGAATCCCTTTATCCCACCACCGATCTGCTACATTAAACTCATTCCACGCCGTGTAACCTTTCGCTTTTGATTGCTCGAATGAATGAACAGCTAAATGAGTCTCGTGTGTACAACTTCCAAATGTTGAACCCGCAATTAATCCGAGAAAACAGCTTAACACGTCGTATCGCGCGTGTCGAAGGAAATATACGAGAATTTATAATGAATTGAAAAATTAAATTCTCCTCTCGAAATTTTACTTTTCATGCAGATGAATAAAATATCAATCCATGAAAAATATAATTTATTATTTAGTTAATGAGTTATCATTAGAAAATGATAAAATTTTTTACTCATAAGAATTTCACTAATGTTTTATAAGATAACGTGGAAAAGATATATTGTGGCTATATTGTGATCAAATTATATTACACAAATGCGTATCTCAATAAATCTATTTCATTTCATATACTTTAATGCTGCTTCATTATCTATGAAAGAATAAAATCATTATTAATTTTTTTTTGTACATTATAATCTAACAATAATAAATATACAAAATAAAAATGTATTCATATGCATTAAATAATGCATATTTATTCATAGATGTAATACATACACATTGCATATATATGGCGTAATCTCAATTACAAGTCCATCGCGTAAAAAGCTTATCACGATTAATAAAACTACGTATAAGCGGTAACTTATTAATATTGAAAATATAATAATCTACCTCGAGGCAATCGCGTCGTACTGTACGGAGGATATTTTATAAGCAAATTGCTTCTCACCGGATATTTGCTTCACGTAATACGAATACCGATCAGAAATGATCACGCAGGATCGAATCTTTGGCACGCTACGGCATGCTATGAGTTATGCAATGCCCGCCAATGTAATCGCGGCTTACGATTATGACCTAGCTAATGCTAGATAACGTATTACTTATGTGCACGGCATACACACGTGCATGATATTATGCATAATATCATTCGCGTCCTGCCCTCTCCTCATCTTTCCTCTCTGCTCGTCTCTCCTCCTCCTCCTCCTCCTCACCGCTCTCATTTTTTTCATTCCGCGTTCTTATTTTATCTCAGATCCATTTTTCCTCGCGTCTCTTCTCGTTCGCCTCGTTTTGCCTTTATCACGATTCTGCTTGTATTCTTAGAGATTCGCTCTCCAATTTTTTTATCCTCCCTCACTATCTATATGGTGAAACGGTAAATGCGCAACTTGGAACGTGGCCATGATGGAAAAATATCAAAGCGCGCAAAACATATATCGAGTACACGATCAACGTGTTACGCGGCAAACATTCTTTCCCACCGATATTAAATAAGTCACCTCATCCTTTTTAACAAATCCTTTTAGCGTACACAAATATTGTACGACGAGAGCAAAACGAAATTTTTATCTTCAGTATCTCTTGCGAGCTTTAGACACGTAATATCGATAATGCCGACCGTAAATTCTTTCTACGAAAAATCTCTCATCGCCAATCTTTAGAAATATAAAACTCCATAGTGTTGCGAAACATATCGTCCAACAACAGCAGGCTATTGTATCACGGAAAATATTGCTGGCGGTCAGTTGGTAGACGCGTTTACACTTCCGGCGTATGCCAGGTATAATGATTACGATTGACTAATGCAGATAATTTCTCAACATAGCTAGCCCACTTGCCAAAGTTTTCTCGGCAAGAGTTTACGTCCGGGTAAACATCAAATTTTCATCGCGCTAACAAAAAGACTTGCGAGACAATCATTATCTCGCTGAGAAAAGTGAGAAAGGATTATCACGACGACGATAACGACGACGATAATAATGGCACGATAATAATCATCGTACGCGAATAGACCTTTTTGAAGGAGCCGAGGATGCGTCTTCCGGAAGGGAAAGCGATTGGTCGCTCGCGATGAAAATGTCGGGAAGACTAATGGTGGATTTCTTCCCATACCATCTGCCCCGAGATGGCTCTATCCGGCCGACCGATAAACTTTTTCCATTCGCCTCGCCAACACTGAGACCTCTTTTAACGCGATAACGATTTATATTGTTCCAAAGCGGCAGTCCGACCAAGTAAAGAAGCAGCTTAATTGGGCGATCGTGTATACTGCAAATGAGCAGGGCGCCTCTAAATCCCCCCCGCCATAGACAATTCTTGTCTGTTAGGTAATTTATTATTCCTTGAAAGTCGTAAGTGCTTCTACCGCTTTCATCTATCCGTACATCTAATTATGTTTCACACAACTTTTGTTCGAATGCCATCGTTTTGGACAAACATAAACGTCTAAATTGTAATTTACTCACAATGACATTATGAAATAAATGTAAAATCGAAACTGCATTAGGCAAGAACAATTATATTAAAGTGTCTCTGCCGTAGCAATGGAAAAATTGAAAGTTGGAAATGCCGTGGATTATTAATCGATTATGGATCGATTACCAATAACGGAAAAGTTGAAAATGTGGAACACGCGAAATTTGGCGTCGACTTCTTATTAACGCGTGTCCTATACTTTATCGTGAGTTTAAATTTGATTTAGTAAAGCGTGCCGTAAACCGGCTTCGCCGTGCTGCACTTTAATGACTGCAATCGGGGCAGTCTCCGACCCAACTTAACAACGTTGTGAGCGGATATTGCCGTCGACCCCATACCGCATCAAGGATGACCAAGCCGCAGGGATGCTTGCGACACTGATCGTACCATCCTCGTACACATAAATAGCTTGAGTGATTTGTTAGTTTGAGAGACCTTCGATATACAAAAATAGTATTAGCCTCAATCGGTCACAAAAAGCACGTTACGATATATCTTAGATATATGTATACATCCGTCCAACACTAAAATATAATATATATGTACATATTCATCCAGCATTAAAATAATTTAGAGACATTTCAATATAAAAATAATAACTTATAGGATTATTTCTGGTTAATGTAATATATTCCCAACCCATTATAAAAAATCGAAAAACTGAAAAATAAATTTGCTTGATATTCGTCAAAGTGTAAACTGCTCTTATTTTATTTAATTACAAAAAAGAAAAAAAGAGAGAAAAGAACTGAATATTTGTAAAAAAAAAAAAAAATTAAAAATAATAACAATAATAGGCCCGGAGTATGAATAATACAAAAAAAAAATATAAAATACAAAGAATTTAAACATTTTATGTATTATTAAAATAATATTTTTTTAAGAATATAATGTATAACTCTCTTAAAATAAATATAAAAATTATATTATATATCGGATAAATAAATAAATAAATAAATCTAGTTAAATTTTCACACAATCCAATCTTTTGCATATGCGTAAATTATTACGCAATTTTCATAAACCACTTTGATATTTTTTTATAATAATTTTTTTTAATTTTATTAAATTTGAATATTTAATAAATATTAACGTTTTCGAGATTCCAACTTTCACAATGTCGTTGAATTAATTATTTCCCAAATATGTGTATTCAAATTATTTATACAATGCAATCAATACGATAATTATATCATTTTAGTCATATTTTATGCATCATTATCTATGTCTATAACAGAACTCCTATTTCTAATATCCAACTCGAAATCCCGGATCGCACAATTTTTCGTTAACATGAACTGTGAAACCCGTCAGAAACCCCTGTCGGGATTTCCTTGCTCCGTGCGTGTTAATCCTTCGAGGTTTGTGGGCCTCGAGGCGATTTTCCGGCTTACAATGAGATTAGCGAACTTGCACTTGGTTGATTTCACCGGTGAAACCACAAGGCATTGCGACATATATGCTTAGTCCAAGAGATCCGATAACACAGACGGAATGAGACTGTCGAAATAATAACGTTAATGCATTATGCTATGTGATCCATATAATGTATCTCTTTGATTTTACTTCACACATAAAATTCGGAAGATGATAAAAATTTTATATGTATACATTATTATATAATATAACACATTCTACATTTTGTAATATATTTTAACGTATATAAAAACGTTTGGCAACGATGCTACATTAATGGAGAGTCTTAACAATCCTTTGATGATATGCATAAAGAGAATAAATACAAGCAATGTTTTGCTGAATCAGGACATGTCAAGAATTAAATACGTAGGTGAGTTGCGAAAGCTGCTACAGGAAAGTTATTTTAAAAGCGTATAGAAAAAAAAAAAACACGATAAATAATTCCGCGAGTTTTAACATTGAAATAAAAGTGGGACGCGCGATGGACGCGGAGAAAACTTTAACAAACGGATTTATACGATCGCGTGGCGAGAATTCCGCGGTTCATTCTATTACGTATGCATCGGCGATGTTGAATTTTAGCGAAGCAAGATGCTTGAAATCGTGCGTGGCTACGCTTTTACACGCCACATATAATATAATTAGAGTGTTGCACCGACTGTACCTCGCATCTATCATTGCACGAACAAAACTATGTAAGGAATTAAAGTTGCACGAGTTACTACATCGCGCCTTTGTAACCGTCAGATCTCAGCAATTTGTTTAAGATGATGTAATTATTACTGTTAGAATAAAGTCTCAGCGTTGATTGTAACTTTTGCGCGATTGTCACTTCGTCTTTCTTGTTTATGTTGCTGCTTATGCATCGTCTATGTTAGATGTTTTCAAAGTTTTCTCCATCAATCGCATTTTCCTTCATAGAATTTCTTTTTTTATCAAAATATTGAATACTTCACTTTATGAGAACAGAAAAAATATATGTTATTTCTTTTTCGCAGACTAAAAGATGCCAAAGAACATGTATAGAACGTTCAAAAAGATAAGAGGCATTGAAAATTATGATATCGAATTAAAATTTTATGCTTCAGCAATTTTCTTGTATTTCAAGAAATATTTCAAGAATATTCATATGTCATCAATGTATTCATATGAATATAAATAAATTATTCCGAATATCTAAACATTTATTTAATGCTTGCGCTCATTTAGAAAATTCTCGAAAGCTTACTCATTTTACTAGGTAAACTCTTGATAAATTTCGCATCTATCAAGATTGAGATAATTATAATAAATTAGTAAGCATTAAGTTTATAAGGGATTAGCCACAATTAGCAACTACTACAGGAGACTTAGTGAGGCATCATTAAGCCGCAAACATTAATAAAGCTATTATTAAATATTACCAGCATACATTATTTAAAAGCATACTAATTACTTAATATATTTTTAAATAATACGCGTTAGAATGTGAGCACCTTAAATATGTCTAAATTAAAAAAAAAAAATGTTTTACACATATATTTTACGAAACAGAAGCCTGTGCACACAAAAAGGCTCTAAAAGAGCCTCGTAAATTCCTTCAAATCTGAACGATGGTGAAATTTACAAAACAAACAATCGATCGGCCAATCATCCGGCGGGCAATGCGGGTACGATCGTTTGTATGCAAAGCGTGCAACAAGATAACGACAAATATTTCGCAAATTGCAGGCTGAACGTTTACGCCTCAAGGGTGGTGAGTGCCGAACCATCAGGACCAACTTTACGGCACTCCAGAAACCGGATCGATGATTACGTCGACGCTCCGGCGAGCGTATGGTCGAAGCACATCCGGCTCTTTATCGCGTTTATGGCTTCATATCGTTCAGGTAACTGCAAACTGGGTATTCCTGGCCCACTGACTGGTGGACTTAGACCCGATTCTTCTTATAGACATCGCCCCTATTGTCGCGTGTCACTCTTCCACTCTATCGGTCACGTGTCACCTTACATTTATCACGAGAGGCTACGAGTCTGTCTGGTCTACTTAGCCACACTTGCTATACTACTCTTTTACGACATGCTTCTTTTTCTCTGCTTCAAAAGCCTGAATAAGTACTCGTTCCATTTTTTTTTTTTTTCACGGAACACAAGAAATTGATAACGTCAGCGAGAGCACGCGACTTACTGTACTGTAAAATTTCAACAAAGCGAAAGTAATTGTTTCAAAAGTATTTTATCGAAAAAGCGATTATATTATTTCTCAATATTTTTTTTTAATAAATGATAAGGAAGATTATTATAAGTCTCTTTTATCAAGTTTAAATAGAAATTCGATAAATTTAATCATATCGCTTTAAAGTAACGTAAAACAGATTATATCGTTTCACACGTGCAAAAAAAAACTCGATGGTAATTAAGATTTTTATTTTAAACTGCGATAACCGTCGTAGCTCCCGCTCCGTTTGTCGCACCGAAATGTCTGAGAAGATTCTGGCAAATCATGAACCGCTGCCAAGGAAGCGGTACGAGAGACATTCAAGGCCCACTTATCTTTTGCGCCAGGATTTATGAAATGCACCCCGCGCCCCACCCTCCCACCCTTTCGCGAGCACGGGGATAAGAGCTTAAAAGGATGTGCCTGCCTGACCCGTAGACACGTAGGATAATACGGGGATTAAGAAGCGTCATCGTCGAGATAGAGTTTGTTACTTCTGGATTAAGTATAGATGCGCGATATTAAAGCGCTTCTCGAATCCGATTTGCAAGCAAAAACGTTCTTACGATATTTCAAAAGCAATGTATCTTTCTCATGCACATTAAAATTTATAGACATAATTTAAAATGTAACGCAATCAGGGATCATACGAGAGTAAAGAGAATTACATATAATATATATTGTATTATAATATTTAAAAACTGCGATTTCTCTTATTAAAATTTATTTTATAGAAAGAACTTTTATCTTCGTGTGAAAGAATAAATTGCGTAAATATGCAAATATTTTCATACCAAATAAACTGTTCGTATTCTCGTATTTTTACGCGGATTATTGCATTTATGTATATATCTAGCAGGATACTCAAATGAGCTAATCCACAGAGACGCACAATACGGGATTAAGATCCCGAGGGTGAAGCTCATTATTCACGGATTACGAATGAGCTAGAGTGCTAGAGCAACGCCGAGTTACTCTCGTAGAAATCCTTATCCCACGGATAACTTGGAACGCTATTTCATGATCTTAGATCTATCCTAAAAGAGATATTCCCTCTATTCCGCGTTTAAAGAAAAAGAAACTTCCTCAAGGTTAAAAACTTGGGGAGCTTAAACAATAAGAACATACTCGGGATAAATTTTTGGGAAATTGATATTATTTTTGCACCATATCAGAAATGATAACAGTGTAGCTCTGCTTTACAATCTTTAATGAGATATTATTTCACAAACATTACGTTAAAAGAAAAGTGAAAATTATAGATTTTTATATTGGACCTGTATCTTGACAAATGCGTCTGAAAGTTCCTAATCGAGAAAAAGTGTAAAATGTCTGGCAATTTGGAACTACATATTTCCGCAATATTGTTTTCCAGGTTTCGCGACGCGGATCTCATTTCCCACTATAAATGGAAGCGAGATAGTAATGAAGTATCTCACGTACATCGAAAGAGAATCCAGATGGCAAAATTTTAGTCGAATACGCTCTCCGCTGGGAAAAAAAGGTTGATTTATAACAGAGACACGTTTTTTCCATCCGCATTCAAACCAATTTCCCTTCGCATGTGAAGTGACCCATGTACTCTTTCGAGTACTTTATCGTATAAAATATTCGAAATAACGACTTGGCTTAATCAGACAGTTTTCAATTATAATCTAAAGAAATATATGAAAAAAAAAAAGAAAATTATTGATGTGGTGTTAATATTGCCATAAAATATTAATTGAAATCTTCTTCAAGGCTCTCTGAATTTTATCTCAAACAATTTCGTAATACATATGAATATTTCATTATTTTTCAAATTAAAATAATGTTATTTTTATTTTCTATTTTTATCTGCCAGAATATATTACATCTTTATAAATAAGAAAGAATGCAATTTTTTATATAACTAATGTAAATGCTTAAAGAATGTAGGGGAAAACTAAAAACTTTATCTCAAAATAAAAGAACCATGAAAGATCGCAAAAAAAAATGGAAGTAGAATTCACCGTGAAATAATGTAAAAGATAAAGCGATTGGATTCAGAGAGACATTCCAATATGTTCGTTACCGTGCTGAATTTCCACTAATTCAGAATTTAAAGATATAAAAATATTCAAAGTCGCGTGAGACTGCTCGGTGACTTTCCATTCCTCCTCTGTCGTTCGTCCTTTCATGGCACACAGCCAAAATGGAAATCTATTATCCCAAACATTATTTTGATGAGATTCAGAAATTAAATATAAAATAAAACATTCAAGAGAGAAAAAATTCATGGAGAAAAAAATTCAAGCAAATTATTGATTGACATTGTATACAAAAATAAACATTACATTTTTATATGTAAATTTTATATGTAAATTTATTTAAATAGAACCCATTTCTCCCCCATTCTCTCTTCTCGCTCCCTTTCTGCGTAAATATATTTGTTAACTCTTTAATTTTAATTCTGTTTTATAAACATTAGTGTATAAAGTGTCTCGCTCTAACACTATGTGTGTGTATCAATTAATAAATATATTTCAAATTTTTTTACATTTTTTTAAGAATAGAGAAATCTCTGCTTATATACATGTATCATATTAAATTCATTATTGACTAATGAGAGCAAAAAGGTACATGATATTTTCACTGTTGCTTTTCATCAAAATAATTTACAAGGCCTTCATGAAGAATATATCAGCACATACCATTTATTCGTAATTACTATAATTCCGGAATATTCTCTTCGTGTCGCCATTACAAATATTTGCATAATTAGCAGTAAATATGTATTATTATAACAAATAAAAAAACATACACAGTGCTGCGTACAATATGTATTATTAAATTATTCGGAAATGATTTTACGAAATCTGAATGTTACATTATCAAAAGCACTTTCTGGTAATTTATTTAATTGAAAACGTGTAATGCATATATAGGACGTACGCGTTTGCATGAAGTACTAAAAAAGAGATCAGCTATTTATATCAGCTATATTTTATAATTTCCATTTTTATCGTGTTAAAATATAAAATCTATTTGAGATTATTGAATTTATTAAAGGGAACATACTTATTGAAAAACAATAAACATGTTACAAGAGTAGCTGCAAGACATTATTTATAAATAAAAATAGAAAAAATTAAAAAAAATATCTGTTGTTGCGCATTCTATCATGTCATGAACCATGAAATTGAAGTATTGGTCAATGAACCGAATGCCGTTCGTACAACGGCAGCATCGTTCCTCAAAAATTCTCACTTGCCAAAAACTCCACAGCAAAAATAACGAATTAAAAGCAACATTAACATGCAGAATTTCTATTTACTTTATTTTTAGTATAATCGATATCGATCAATGCAGTTATTAATTTTTAATATTCCGTGTTATTTTTCATATTCTTGCATATTGCAAAATAATAAAAATATAAATATTGATACAAAAATATTTTATAATTGTTTCAAACAGCTACTACGTTCTTTGTCGGAAAGTATTAAAAACAATTTATTCAACAATAAATATTATTTGTAATACTATCGTTCTTAGACAAAGTGTGTCATTGCCAAGCACCTTGCAATACAGCTACTTTCCAACAGCAATAGCCACTTAAGGTTAAGTGCAAACTCTCGTAATTTAGTCAATCGTGAGAAAAACGAGTTGTCGAACGAGAGAAGAAAGATATAAATAATACAAAGACAATTGACCATCGCACAAAACACGTTTTATCCAATTGCATTCATTGATACATGGCAATGTAAATTCGCTGATCATGATAACATACAGTTATTGTGTTTATGTATTCGTGATATGCTCTGAGATACCGAAAAATCTCTATTCTTTTCCACGAAGAATATATAATATATCAATTTCTCTTTCCTTAATTTCGAGAATCTTGAAGATACGCTGACTCTCCAACAAAATTCTACGTCTCTTCTAAGCGTGTCTCTCTCTCCCATTCAGATTCACGTCGCGATGCACGTCCTCACCGAATCTATATATACGTCGTTACTCGAATACATTTCTCTACCATGAAATAAAATACGTCAGTTATTCTTTGCCAGAGGAAGTGGAGAAGTTAAAGATGAAGCGTGCAATTTTATTTCCATCGTAGCTCGATTGGAAAGCTAGAACGTGTTTGATCATGCAATTATATAAAAGCTTTCAGCAGCGCTTGATTCTTTCATGTTTTTTTATGGCATTCGACAATCCCAAATCCTATGATTCTTTGTCAAATAACTCTAATTATCTGAATATCATTCGATATCATTCGCTGTGAAATTATAGAATATAACAAATTGAATAATTCTCTAAAAAAATTACGTCACACAGTTGATTCGGGAGCTTTAATATGTCGACTTTAATATGTCTCCATGCAATAAAAGCTTATCTCTGTTTCTTCTCACGCGCTACAATCTTGCGAGAATGCTTCTCACGATGGTTCTTTATAATGCTTTTACCCTGTCTTTCCTTTCATGAAAGTGTCGTCGTCCGGACCATTCGCGGCAAAGTCATCGCTATTAAAGGCATTTAGAAACAACGATATTAACCTTTAGAGACTTATCTTTGGAAGATAGCTGAAGTTTTTGAGATTGCTGATTTTGGGAGATCATAATTGATAGATGGCGGACGTGTCATATGTATATTATATAAATCACATATATTAATCATGCTAAAAAGTTTCGACTAAAAGCGCGTAGTGGTTGAAAATTCCAAACAGAGAAAAAGCGAGCTCTCTATGAGCGTTTTTGAAATTGAATCGTTCAAGATAAACAGCCTCGTAAAAAAAATTTATCAAAAATATCCAAAAACGGAGGTCAAATTTAATAATGGAATAATACCTCGATAAATATATATTCTATACATGTAGTTGCTAATAACGATGAGTAAGTGAAAAAATGTCCCGTATAAAGGCGTACCAAAAGACTCCGCACTGCTCCCATTTAAAAGATTAAAATTATTGCTTCGTTAAACGACCGTGACAATTTTATTCGCACGACGAAAGCAAAACATATGTTGTCGTATTCACGTAAAATGCGCGTAAAAATTAATTGGTCGGCGGAATGAAAAACCATCAGATGAAATTCTCCGCTGTGGACACTACGTGCACGAAACAACCTACCGTCCAGTCCATCCACGAGTATAATTAGACCGCTAGTATCTCTAATTAAGCAGTTGCGGCTAGGATATATATATATTTTTTTTAAGTAGCTACAGAAACAACCTCGTCGCCGCTTTCGCGTGTAAAGGGGAAAAGCGTAAACACACGCCATGGAGGAACGAAGGAGGAGAATTCGAGAGTTGGGGAAACTGAAATGGAAACTAATATACGGCAGATGCAGCCGTGATTCAGCGCCACATCCCGGCGGCAACATTGCGCGCCATCCTGCTCTTCCCGGTTTTCGGGAAGTTACTTGCCCCCGTTTCCCGCCCGCATGCTGCACCTAATTCTTTGTGCAAACTCTTCTCAATGTTCCCATGGAAATGGCAATGTTACGTCAAACTATGTCCATGTACATAACAATCTGGCATCAAACGAGTATTTAAATAAAATCCTAAGCTAGAGAAATGGAGGGAGAGAGAGAGAGAGAAAGAAGAAGTAATTGCATGTGTGTTGTCAAATATCTCGTCAACGTCATATAATATATTTTATAGCATGTAAATATATTTTTTTTTTTTTGTTAATGTTGTCGCGTTATTACGTCGTCAAATTATTAATGAAAGTAGAGGTTTGGAAATCTCGCGCGTTAATAACGTATCGGTGCGAGACATTACTGTCTCTTGATGAAATATTATATTTTACAATATCGCGAAATTTTATATGACATATTGATGGATGACAATCACCGATATAAAAACTAATTCGTATAGTAAAAGTCCGACACGTTTTTTTTCTTTGTTATAAGCTGCGCCGAGCTGCGCCTTTCGTCATTATAATTGCTGGCGTTGAATATTTTTAGTTTTTATATTTTTACTATCAAATAATCTGATTAATCAGACGCGACGCCGTTAAATAGTATCGTATTAGTAAGCGCGTGGTACACGTGTGTGAAAAGCTTGATCAAATCTATAGCCGCAATAAATTTGCGAATAGCTTACGGTAAAATGGACACGAAATAGCGATACGTGGTTATCAAGTACGCTCCGATTTATAAAGCGATTGGCATCGGTTAATTTGACCAGCGAAAGAATATTCCAGCTTCAGCTTTCAATTTCTACCATTACCGTATAACAAATGTGCGCTTAGCGCGATAATGCAGCTTTTAAAAGTGGGTTTATGCGCACGGATTTAATACAATGTGCTCATGGCTTGTTAAAATCGCATTATTTGAAATTACCAAGCAACGCTAACTAATGTGTATAAACAATAGAAAATAGCATAAAACAATTTGTAATATACATGATAATACTGCCATTGTTTAATTGTAGAAATTTACAAAATTCACCGTTACATCTGCTTTTAACTTAACCCTCTATGGGCCGAATTTTTGTTTTAAATCCTGTCCTGATGTTAATTAAATTTAAATAAATTTTGTTTTAAATTAAAAAAAAATTTGTTTTAAATATTCACTATGTGACTTTCAAGTCACGCGGCCTATAATGTTTGCATAATTATTTGGTAAAATATCGATAAATTGAAATGTGACCTGAAAGTTACACGGGCCCATAGAGGGTTAAATGTGTGCGATCGCAGATGTGTAGCATTCGACATAATAAAATAAACTAGTCCGATATCATACCAAGTTCTCCAGCCTAAAATGGCAAACAGTTTCGACTAAAACAGCGAGAATCGCCTAATCTTTTTAGCTTCCTCCAAGTTGGAGATCCTAATTGAGAAACTCGCTCCAACGCTCGTCACTGAGCAGAGCTATTTAACAAAAGTTGCGGAATTTGGATGCCCCAAAAAGCCACGTGTACATACAACTTCTTCAATATAGGCATACAGCAATCTAAGTTGAAAGCCGTACAGATTATGTTAAAATGTATAGGATAATAATCTTTACCGTAATGTCATTTATATTTTTTACGCTGTAATTAATTATAAATTTAACTAAATCTGTAAAATCACAATTTAATATTCATTTGCTTTCCCATTTCCTTGGAATAACGCGGATTAAAATAGCCGGATCGATTCTCATCACAATATATTTAGAATAAAAATGAAATACATAATACGTGTGCAAAGTAAATATTAATGAACGTGTTTCGAGAGCATTTTTTTAGAAATCACGATTGATCCTAATTGGCACAACTGCAAGACGAAATTTGCATCAAGGATGGATTTATTCCCCAAATTCTGTTGACGAGCATGTCACGTTTACTTATGCATACATTATTATTAATAAATTATCAAATGCGCATATACGATAAGCATTAGGCAAATAGCAACGATTGCAAATTAACGGCTAATAATTATCTCACAAGCATACCCGATACACATTCAATTCGCAAAATTATTCGCGCGTCACCTCATCAATCGTAAAGGATAAACGCGACGCGAGATGATTCGCGTCATCCGAATAATTCCCCGTTAATCACATGCATCGCGAATTATATCTATCTATTGTAGATGTTGCCGCGTGTGTTGCTAAATAGATAAACAGATACGGTCAGTTGGCCATAAATTCTCATCGATCGAAATTACGCTAGTTTGCCATGTACAGGCGATGACAACCAATTCGGTAAGAACTGCATGCTTTCGCGTGCGCGAGCGTGTAGTTTGGAAAAGCTTGCGCGAATCTTTCAAGAAGATGGTAATTCGCGAAACGAGTGAGCAAGAGAAAACGAAGAGAAAATTCTGCTACGTCGTGCTGTTCTTTTTTTTCTCGGCCAGCAAGAGGCGTATTTCGATCATTGGAAAATCGTGAATCTAGTTACCGCGACTTGCTTGTAATACATTCGTTGCATCTCGGAGTGAACTTTGACCTCTCGTATCCTAATGTTTAAAACATGCAGCTGTGCACCTTATCTCGCCCGTCAGAATCGCAATTTCGAAGCAGCAACCAGAGCTTTTGGATCTTCCTATTTGTTTTCAAGAATATTGATAGGAAATCGGGATAGGTTCAGATAAAATCAAACTAATCAAGGGAAATTTAATTTTCACTGATCCTGCACGATAAAAGTGATAAAAATTTCATATTTAAAATAAATGCGTAAAATATATATATATATATAAATTATAAAGTTTATTAATATAAAGTTTATAAATTATAAAAGTTGCTAAAAATTGAAAAGAGACGCGAAAAACTTGCCGCTAAACGAAAATACGGATACGAATATCGTGACGATGCGTCGTCCAAAATCACAAATGCCGAATATGCATTACGAAAAGCAGCCTTGGCATTACAAATAACGATGTAGAAGCGACGTGCATGCAACCGGATATTTACACGAGGCCGGATACGTAGATTCGGCACGCTTTCAATTCGGAAAGAAAGACGAGCCAACCCGACAATAGGTAAAATGCACTTCCGCGAAGTGTAGACCGCTACTAAACCGTAGCCGAGAGCAACGCTACGCTATTGCTATGCGACTTGCTGAATCGGAGAGTCGAGAAATAGGCGTTCTGTTGCGGCGACCGTAAGGCGACGAGGGTGGAAACGGAAATGGGAAAGCTTGAAAACGAAGTGCTCTCCCGTCGAAACTTTTATCCCGAAAAGAATGAATGTGCGAGATTGAATGTGGGGAGGGTTGAGAAGGAGAGAAGATGTCAATAGGAAAGTAACACGACAAAAGCGCGTTTATCACGTCGATCATGAATTCACCTGCGATATTGGCAAACACATACACGTCACTCATAGTCGAAAAACACGATACACATGATGTGATAAATAATATTTAAGGAAGCATATAGAAGAGTATATAATATATCAAACTAATAAAGTCTCTCAAAAAGAATATTTTACAGGAAATCGTCTTTTGGATTTTCCCAATCATTCCAAACAATTTCTCAAACAATATAACGTAATGTAATCATATTCGACGTTTGAAACTGCGCAATAAAGCAACTAATTATGCATGCAAGCATATTGTTTTACTTCATACAAGCATCTGTAACTTTATGAATATTAATGCGAACGGTAAGCGATATTCCAGGGCAATCTGTTACCACTTAGTTTAAATAATAAGGAATTAATTATACACGAAGAATATGTAATATTATTTATATTAATAACAGTATCAATTTATATTTATAATTTATATTTGCACTCCTTGTTTCTTCTTACGACACATACAAAGATCCATCGTAGAGATATCGAAACGAGATGAAAAGAAAATTCAGAGATTTTAATCGAAACTGTTCGCTGGTATTCGCACAGCTTTCGACGCGAAGCGCATAGCCGGACCGAACTCGTATTTCACCGGTTGCGACTGTTGCGAATATAAAATATCTTGCATTAATTTTCGAATATTCGAATCTATTTCACGAAAGAGTGAAAATTACGACTTGTCCGTTTTTTTCGCTGGCAGCGCTGAATTATGAGCACGGAAGAATTGTTCCCGGCGAAATGCAGATAGGTGCGCATTCCCGCCTGCAGTTCGTGACCTCATTTCGTACAGATTTTATGCAATTTATAGGAGAGGACGACAAAGATATTCAAACAAGATAATTAAGATTTTGTTACATATAAAGCATTTGCCCGGGAGCGCAAAGCCTTGGCGCCAGTAATGCGACGTAAATTTTCTGCAAGTTTATACTCAATCCCACATTCTCCGATACTGCTTCGAGTAATCTATAAAAGGAGACACGATTCGGATCTATATACATACACACAGAGATTTCAGAATATCTATCTCTACATTCTCATATAACTTTTTTACAGATCGTTGCGCGTCTCGAGCCCTTTAAGCCGAATGTTCTCACATTACCTAGCGAAGCTCTTTCTTCGCCGGCTCCTCCTAGCCTTCTTTTTTTTTTTTTTTTCCTTCACGTATCGCTCACGCGAATCGGTAAAACTTCAACTATACGTAAGCCCGCGGGCGTTCGTCGTTTCTGAACGATTTATAGAGATAGCGGCGACTTTTTCAACTACCGAGGCAGCAGCCGCAACGACCCTCCCTCTTCCCTCCCCAATCGTCGCCAATCGCGATTTCCGTCCGTCGCTGTAATCGCGCCAATTATAATAAGAATTTACGAGCGAGATGAAAACGCGCGCGCGCGGGCTATCGATAAAGTGCCATCGGTGGGACTCTTTTTCTCTTCTTGGAAAACATCCGATAGATTTACGAGCGTAATTACGCGCCTTCCTCCCGCGCGGCTATCCGTCCCGCGTAAATGCACTGTCCATTCTTCTCCCGTCTTTATTCGCTTCTTTTTTTCCTTTTTCCCTTCTGCTTTTCGCACACGTTAGCACCTACATGACGGTGTGCACCACCGAGCAACTTTCGATCGCGCCGCTGATCAATTGACATCATCTAGTATTTCGGACGTAAGTACTAGAGTTTCAGCGGAGCTTCGCGTTACAAACGAAATACGATCCAGATGTGCATTAGCGAAAAATAGAAAAATCTTCAAGTAATAAATCGTGAAATCGCTAATCTTAACACCATCGGATCGAACAATTCGCAAATAGATTTATGTATTCGTTGTAAATTGTAAATTACTAATAATATTTATCGTTATTTCAATATTTCTGTGGCATACTCCTACACAGATCGTTCCAAATAATTAGCGCTGCAAAAATACAAGATTAAAGCTAGATAGATTAATCGATTTAATCACAATCTATATAAAATTGTACGTTACTGCAGAAAGTAATATCTCAGCTCCTATGTAACGCTGCTCTTTTGGAATTCCTGCTAATAACTTTAACGTAACCTATAACCCCCTAATACTTCGACTTTGTATACTGAAATTCCACAGTGGTTTGCCACTCAAGGCTCTAACATTCCAACGGAAAATTCGACCAGATTCATAAGTTTGTAAGTTTCCGTTTTAATAATCATTACGTAAAAATCTACAAAAGTTTTGACAAAAAATTTAAGTTTTCGAAAATCGTCACGTTAAATACATCTATCTCTCAGTTTTAATTATTAACGAATTAATCGCTAATCCCCCAACAAATTGGCAATCAACGATATACGTACCGTCGTAAATTGTCATAGCAGTGTGGCCGGATACAACCGGGTGGTTCTTACAAATCCCACGATATATTCGTTTAATCGCGAACGTACATGCCGACATAAAACGCGCTCGACAACTGTTATCTATATGCGTAAACGATTTTACGTGCTAGAATTAATTTTACGAGTGGTTGAGTCGCAACTAATTCATGCCTCACAATAATCCATGATTTATGGCGCGGAATTTGTTCTATGAACCGAAAAGAGAGTAAACATCCAACTCCGCCCGGATACCACGAGACGAGATATCGATTTTAACATCATTAGGTCTGATTATATTAATTATTACAGGACTGCGTGTGCATAGTGCCTTAGGCAATGCGAAAGAGGAGACTAAACGCGAACGATATGCAACATCTCCCGAACGGCAATTCCCTCAATTTACTCTCTAATATCTTAATTAAACGCATATGAAGCTGCCTCCAGCCAGACTAAGTAACGACGCGATTTAATTCAGCTAATCTAAAACTTTCGCATTAAATCTGGATAAGAATTTTTATTCTACATTCCCTTCTATGTTCTCTTTTATTTATTTTTTGTCATCTTAATCCGACTAAAAGGCAAAAAAGTAGAACAGATAACTCAATTATCTTTTTAAAGTAGTTTTGAATATAAAAGTTAACGTAAGATATATTACATTTTATTATTAAAATTTGTAGACATCTTTTTATCAGTCGCATTATACTCGAAAAATTTCTGTTTTTGAATCATTTTTGATTATCTTTACGAAACCTCCTTTGGTGATTTTCTCTCTTTTCCAATATAAAAAAGAATTATGGTATACTATTTAGCAATTGGTTTAATGTTTAACGAAACAAAAATTGATTTTGTAGAACTCAATTTTTGCTTATATATAATGTATAAAAAAAAAATATTTTATGCCAATCGTGATTTAAATATACATAACGGATATTTGCAGACAAATATATGAAGAATTATTATCACATAAAAAGCATTTAAAAATCAATTAAAATTTTAAAAGTGAATCTCTTTCTTGGCGAACTTTTCTCTTTTGAGTATATTTGATTTCAAATAATAACTGAAAAAAGAAATAGATACACATTCCAAGCTAAAGCTAGAAATTCCCAGTTTATATTCGTCACGAGTCGAACATTCGCGTGTTGCCTGCAACGCCAAAATTAAATTTCCCTACAACAGTGCTGTTTCAGAATTTTCGTTCTAGATACAAAAAGGAAAAAAACCTGACTCACCCAAACGTTCGGAACCCGCTGCTCGATGAGCCCGAAGAAGCAGCAACGATACCGCCAGCACGATCATGATTATTCGCCGCTTCCTTGCACTGATTAAAATCATCGTCACACTAATCAGTCAACTTTTACAACGACGTCACACAACCGGGTATGCTGCTGCTAGCGCACCGACATGCCGCACCACCCGCACTGTTGGTCATCGATTCCGCGCGAGATCAAGATACCGCCATTCAACGTCAACGGGTCACCCGCCGCAAAGTCGTCGAACTCGGATCGATCATTCCGGCTGGTCTACTTGGATCAAGCTTGACGGCATCGGCACGTTCCACGATACGCCATATTGTCCAGCGACGCGTTGTTTAGGTAGATTTGCATTTGCGCGAATTTCACACTGATTCTTCCTCTCGGATTCCCGCCAATTCATCAAGCCGCGTGACGTAATAACGTCTCACTCAGAGCGACCGCGATGTGGGCCGCAGTGCGCGCGTACGGGCAATCATCCATAATTATCGCTGAAATC
The DNA here is from genome assembly GCF_021464435.1 of Cataglyphis hispanica. NCBI lineage: Eukaryota > Metazoa > Arthropoda > Insecta > Hymenoptera > Formicidae > Cataglyphis > Cataglyphis hispanica. Next base: position 11,012,890 of record NC_065954.1, on the reverse strand, counting down.
GTTAGAATCACAAAATCGCACGATTGCACGCAATCTAATTGTTCCGAACCGGCGTCAAGCGATATGCGCTCGCATATTATATTATATTATTATATTATACTTGGGATCACAAAGTACCGAGGCGCGAACTTGATACTGCCATTCGCGTCGCAAGATCGTTCACGATATTTCCGAGAAGAACGGAATCCAATTTATCAGAAGTCAAAACGACAATCGCGATCAACCGCGCGAGCGAAAACAAAAAAACACACACTTCTCTCGGTGGTCGGTGCGCGACTGAACCGGGTGGTGGGGGACTTCTGAAAGTCGCGTCAAGTGGGGACGACCGATCGACGCATGCGCGCTCGCCGCTCGCCGCTCGCCGGCTCGCTGGCTTCTCTCGCCCCTCTATACAGGATGTATCATTTTCGTTGTATTTTCGGCTGCGAGATGAGCTCGTCTTCATGCGAGACGTCACATGTTTTGTCAAAAATGTATAAAACCAATAAATATATGATTACATGCGAATAACAGAAAAACGAAAGTAGATTATTGGTTTCTTCTTGATCTAAAGTACATAAAATATATACATGTATCACACACAATATTGATTAAAAATAATGTATTTATTATTCATTATTTAACATTCGTCAAAATAGATCGAGATTCGTGCATGACAAATCGCGATCGATTGGATGATACAACAGCATCAAAATTATCGACGAGATGAATGAATAAGCAATGAATTTATGTGTCACATTCGCATAATGAATGAGAGAGAGCAATTCATTATAATAAACTCTATCATTGTAATTGTATCAAACCTTATTTAAAAGCACGAGTTTTATATCTGAATATATTTATTGTTTCTAATTATCATCAATTAATCGAGCATCTACTGATTTTTCAATAATTTTGCGTATTTTTAAAATATACATATATAATGTATAAAATATATACATATATAATCGTTAATTAAACAATATTTATCAAGAATAAAAATCAATATGCACATATAAGAGAATATGCAAATATTAGAATAGGATTGGAGATAATGTGAAGATATGTGAAATGATAAATATATTCACACATACAAATGTACTTTCTATACAGCTATAAAATGTTTCATATAACCCTGATCTTGCTTACGATGTAAGAGATATTCGCTATTCTTTAAGCAGTTACCTTGTAGTCTCATGGAATGTGAGATTATTTTTCAAAATGTTTTATTCTCTCTCTAGTTGAGAGCGAATCCGATTCACGAACAAATACTTCGACAATGCCGAATTGGATCGACATGTATTAATAGATAGTAAATAAGAAAAGTGTTTTCCGCGTTATTTACTCGTATTAAATATATGTATATATCACGCGTAATCATCAGGAGTACCGTACCATGTGACAAGAGATTATCGTGTCATGTTAATTAGAACGCAAATGATTAGCTGCTTATTCGATCGATTTGTATCTACGCAAGTGAATATACGGAGCAATCAATAATAAGGCAAAGAGAGCAACATCTTTTATTTGGTAAATAAACTGTATGCAAGTTATTACATTATATTAATTCTCTCTCTCTCTCTCTCTCTCTCTCTCTCTCTCTCTCTCTCTCTCTCTCTCTTTCTGCCTGTCTCTCTTTCTCTTTCTATAGTTTATTTGATTAAATATTTCAATGTTGCATTATAATAATTTTATTTTGATGTCCAACATTGGCAAAGATATATAAATCCTACTATATTAATAATGCACCCAAAGAAAGAAAAAAAAAATATATAAATATAATAATAAAATATATAGATAACAAACGCAATATAAATGCAATTAAATTTTTGTTACATTAAATATTAATATATCATCAACTTTAATTATAATATTATATATTCTTTACAATTATAATCAAAATATAATGTAGCATTTATTAACAAATACTTTTTAACAGCCATAAAATTACTGGATAATATTTTAATCACCAAATTTTTGCTTCCTCATAAAGGAAGCTTTGTTTAATTAATGTGAATTTTGTTTGAAAAGATTGTCATCATTTGTTAAAATTTTTAATTTTCACATGAGAAAAATACGTCTTTGTAAATAAAAAATTTGTTAAAAAACGCAAAATTTATTTAAATTAACAGAATTATTATATAGTTATCTCTATATCTGCAACTCTGAAATTTAATTCACTCCGAAAAGTACAAAAACTCATTATATTTTCTTGTTGAAAGAAAATAGACTTGGAAATTATCCCAAACATTAAAATAAAATATACAATTTTATATCCTTTAATAATCTAATAAATGTGTATTTTAAAAATTGATAATGCGGGAGTAAAGAAAAAAAAATTTAAATATAAATGTTGACATTATGATTAAAGGGAAAATATGCGATAAAATCGCTTTTCGAAAGCATGTCTTAAAAATTATGTTCTGGAAAATTCTAAAACTAATCTATTTATCTATTTATTTTGATAAATATGCATAACGTCGTATTTCAAGATGTGATTCATACACAGCATTTCGAATCTCCGACAGGACACATATATAAAAAAAATCATTAAATATAAAGATTTGACGCGACTGTGTGGCAGTAAACGTTTTCAGTTATTTTACGCTAAATTGTACATTCTAAATTTTATTAGTATGTAGTTTTCTCTTGTAATATATAAAAGTGTACACAGAATTATAATCAAGCTTTATTATTCTTGCTTCCGATGAAAACTGGTAAACAATTATTCTGCAGTAAAGTAAGTTGCAAATTAATTTTTTCTATTATAACTTTAGCTTTTTTTCTTTAGTTTTCTCAACAAATTTTTCCATTGCAATTTTTAATTTCAATGTGTATAATTCTCTTGGTCATCTTCTGCACTATTTTCACGCATACATCGCAACACAAAATGAAATGAATAACAAAATGGATATTAACTTTATTATATTATAATGAAATATGATATAATGATTAAATCATCTTATATCTTTCCTTACATAGAAAAAATAATATAAGATGATATAATCGTCCGTAGATTAGTGTTTCCATTGCATTTTATATAACCTGAAATGCACAAATAATATCTATTTTATCATTCATTTTATGTAAGTGAAATCTTATGTAGCTGAAAATAATGAAAAATTTAAGCAATTCCTTGTTTTATAAATCATTTTTTGTGATTTTCAATCACTTCCATATCGAATAAAATACGAAGATTAGGATGCACTTTAAGACCAATCGAATGAATATTTCAATCTCTGCCTTTTATAAAGTGCACTTCTGTGCTATATGTGCTACGTATTAGCTATACACATGACAAAAATGTAAGAACAGGCTTTTTTCTGGATGCATCGCGGTGTAGTCGAGAGATAACAAACAGCTTTAGTACGTCGAGTGTAAGAGGGCCATGTGCATTGGAGCACAACGTAAAAGAACGATCTAAGAATACGCGAAGAGAGACGTCTGGTCGATACGCGTATGAGTTTAATTTCATTCACTCGGTTGCCCAAAAACACGGCATTGAAGAGAAGAAATGTTGCGAACAAACTCTCGGGTTTAGAGAAAAGCGAGAACGCGACTTCGTGTTGAAGTTCTATATCTATTCTTAAATCTTAGTTACAGTTGACTTGTCTACGAACGCCTAGGTAATTGCGTAAATTATTTTACTCGACTTCTTGTTTCTTGTTATTATAAGAAACTTTGTATAGTCAGCACAGATTAGGTCGAAATATCAGAAGATATTGCGAATTAAATAACCGTCGAAAATAAATCTTGTAAAGCAGATAAGATGTATTTAAATTACTGATTAACTCTCCATTATTAAAAAATATTCATTCAATAGAGGAATCATGTTAAATCTTTTTTATTATCATAAAAAATTAAATATTCTCTTCGATTGTCAATAAGTTTTGCTGTCAGTAATCAATATTACTGTGCTGTAATATTATAATAGTATATATATATAATAGTAAATATAGATATAAAATTTTTATTGAAAATTCCGAAATAAGAAGTCAAGAGGTAAGTAAGTGATTTTGGAGAAATTTATTTCGCAACGTTCGAAAGATGCAGACGAAATAAAGCAGATTATACATTCTACATTGTAAGACAATCTCTCGAACGTGAAAGATGCGTTTTAACGTTCCAACTCCTTCAAGAAACTTTATTCAACGTAGTACTTTTACTTTTTTAACACTTTATACTTAACATAATTTATAAACTCTTTTGCACTTCAACTTATGCACGTCTTTTTTTATCTAAATATCGATATAGTAGAATAAAATGTCAATATCAAATATCAAATGTATATCAATATATATTATCTCATATTCTATATATAAATTACATAATTTTTTTTTAATAAAATTTAAAATTATTAATATTTATCATATTTCAAAATGAAAAATGTTTCGCTATATATTATTTGAGAATTGAATGTTGCTACAAAATTATATGGATTTAAAATATATGAAATTTAGAAAGTACATAATAAAATGAAACAAATGCATTTTGAACAAAATAAGACAAATGAACGGCAAAAATAATATTATTAATTCGTAAAACTTAAAGATGTCTTTAATGTTATTATGCCAATTTCGCTAAAGACATTACCATAGCATCCTCATAAAGCGCACATTCTGAAGATTCGGAGTGTTTTAGTTATTTTACCGACCTCGATTCAACATCCCAGCTTATTACTTTTCCATCTTTTTACGAGGAGAATGTTACATTTATAGAGACTGTTTATAATAGATATAAAAAATAAGTCACGAAGAAAACTGGTATAATTTTTATTATTTTTTAAATTATAATTCAAAACTACACAATAATTATTTAATAATTTTTCTTTGCATTAAAGATTATGTAATTTATACGAGATCTATTTTGCATTTACTAACGATTGGATGATATTAAAGAAAGATTTTTGCAAAACTACGATATAATTAAGCATCGTGAGAATAAACATCATTCTCTACCAAGTTTTCGGTTTCTCAGTTGATTTACAGCTTTAAAACAACAAGTGCAAAACATAATTTTCTCTCATACTTGCTTCTTGTTCCTTAAATAACGGTATTGCAAGAGTTTGCAAAAATTTATCGAAGCTTTGGAGAATATTGTGAGTTGGATAACGATGCAACCTCGGCGCGCATATCAAAGTTCCTTCTTCTAAACAAGCCTGAGAAACAAGGCAAGCTCATAAAATACACTCCGCACACTCAAAATGTCTGATATAATGTTTCATTTGGTTCCAGCTTACGAAGGGACAGCGAAACGATGATAAACATGTTTCCCTGATAGACAACATGCTTATTGATTGAGTCTGCTTCTCTCAAAGGCTTATGACAATTAATATTCAGCTATTTGTTTAATGTATCACATGCTACTCTATTAAATTACAATTGGATTTCCATTAAGTATCATATGTTACAATCTATAAAGGATTTGCGAGATTATGCACAAAATAATGAAAAAGTTATATAGTTTCAATATTTTAAAACAGAAAAAACAAAAAATATATAAAGTAAATATATTTAACTTTTATATATTTAACTTTTATATTTAACTCTTTGCCAGCGAATATTGAATCTTTTATTGCTTTCAATTATTTTCAAATTGTTTTAAATTGTTAGAAACTTTCTAAAACGATAATTGAAACAAATATTTTAGTTAAAGTTTTATTTATTTTATTTATTTTATGTTATATGAAAAAAAAAATTATGATGGGTACCATTTTTAATTTAATTAACATATTATTATACACATTATTACACATTATTTATTAATTAACATATTATTATAAAAAAATTAATATATTAAAAGATTAAAAAACATATATCGCTTTTTTTATAAAAATATTTCCATTTTTTTTAAATAAGAAATTAAAAATGATGCTTTTTAAATAAGAAATTAAAAAATTAAAATATACATAATTCAAACAAATGAAATAAATTAATTAAACATCAATTATCAGTAGTCAATACAAACAGTCTAAAATTATTTGAATAATGTTATAAATATAATTATTTACCAAGTTATTTAATATGCTGAATGTTGCTGTAATTCAGATTTTTATATTTCTTGTTTTGTATTTATTGCAAATATGTAAATTAAGAAATTATATAATATTAAAATTCATTATTTAAATGCTTTAATATTTTTTTCGTGAATATAAAATTTTCTTTCTGCATGAAATTTATCAGTTAAATATTATATTCTGTAATTTGTAAATCCACTCTTAAAAAAACACGTTAAATCGATACTCGCAAATATTGTTGCCTCTTTTCCTCCATGTTATTTCGACACTGCATGTGTGTGAAAAATTAATTAACGCTATTAATAATTGAAACTCCATAGATTTGAAAGAACATGTTAAAATTAACACAACTATTAAAACTATAGGAAAATGCAATAATTATATAATAATAAAATATATAATTATATATATAATAAAATAGACTTTTGCCTTTCGAACATCATAATTTTTCATATGTTATATAAAAATATATATAAGTATTGGATATGTATGAATAAGTAGAACTATAAATTGATTTTTTTTTATATTTCTGGCTTAAAACTTATTAAGTTTTATAATACAAACAATTATGATCAAAAGAGTCATTATTGTTCGTTTTTCAATTGTAAAGAAAAGTATTTAAATTATTGGTGCATTTCTTTAAAATTTTAAAGAAAAATATCCGAAAAAAGGTATGATAAATAAAAATGTTTCGACGGATATTTGGAGCTTTTTTTTAATAATCGCGTAATATGGGATTCGAAATCGATTGATGGAATCGACACTTAATTCTTGTCCGCGCTTGTCCTCATCAAGGGCTGACTCGAACTTCATTAGGAATGATTTCATACAAACTACCAAGTTTCTATCATACAGACTGAAACCAGCTTATCATAAGGCTGAGAGAGGGTTGAGAATGAAGATACCCATGTTGTAAGTGCTCACAATTTAAATCACTTAAAAAATGAAAGATCAGCTTCTCTGGTGAGCGAAAATCGAACCTAATAAAGCACAGCCAACTGTCATCAGTTGTTGATAAACGATATAAGAGAAGGGAATGACGATTCCAAAATCGATCAAATTCTAACCGATTCAGGCCGAACCATTCGTCAAAGCAGAGCGTGCCCCCAAACAGCCAATTCTCGAACCGAAATTCAAGATTAACCGCGCGATCATCGCATCTATACTATGCACGATGATTAATATATCACAACGCTTATCATTATGTTAATTACTTTGACCTGCGATTCGACTATTTTATTATGTGTTCTTAATCCAAATCATATTTAAATCGAAAAGTTAAATGGAAAAACACTGAACAAAATATAATTAAACTTTAAGTATTTTTAAAGAAATAATTATTGCTTATAAAAAAAGCAAAAGATCGCCAATAATTTATAATTTTGATTTCTGTCTCTTCTTCATTATAACATCAGTGTAACATCACGCACGAAATACGCGCCTCGAGTTTTATCATTGCGATATAATGACATATTATTTAATGCGTTACGTAAAAGATTATAATAATTAATATTTATCATATCAAATTATTTTACCACACGATCGTATTTAGAAAAGTAATTTGACAGAGTCTCGTGCTCTACTACTTACTGCTCTAATATCGCCGTGCAAATGATAACACAGGAAAGGAATTTGAGCGTCTCACTCCACTACAGTTCTATTCAAATATCTCCGAATGAATAATAACAAAGCCATATGTAAACAATAACGCGCCAATGTTTACGTCGCCAAGGCTAAATACCATATTGTTGACATACTGTACTATGACATACATACGAAATTTTAAATATTTCAAAGATAAATTTTTTTACAATTCCAACTTTTTATTTAGAATTCCAGGTAGCATCTCACGAGATGTAAAAGAAACTCTTAACATTTTTTACGCTCTAACTAATATTGCAAGAGATTCTTTTTCATGACGTTCTGCGAAAATCTGACAATATACGTATCATCGGGCAATATGAATAGCAACAAAAGAATTAATTAACGCTATTAATGATTAAAACTTTTTAAAATTTTAAAGATAATTAAAAGAAAAACGTAATAGTTCTAATAGAATATATTTTCGTGTTTGGGAAATCAATTTTTTATGTATCATATAAAGATATATCCAAGTGGGAAAAATTTTTTGGCATTTCCGGTTTTTTATTTAGAGTTCTGGATAGCATCCCCGCAAGATAAAAAGAAAACTTTTAACATTTTTATGCTCAAATCAATATTGCAAAAAATATCGCAATTTTTTTTTATTACTTTTGTCTATTATTATTTACAAAAAATTTGTAATATTTTATATAACACACACACACACACGTACGTATAACATTCTTATAATGTGTCGTGAATAGCTCTCATCGACATATTCACTTTTAAAAAGACATGTTAAACCGATATTCGCAGTATTGTTATCCCTTTTCAGCGATGCTGATTGATTATCTTGACGCTGCACTGTGCATGAATATAATTATAGCAATAAAAACTTGTCAAAACTTAGCTGCTGATTTGATAGTTTAAATATTAAGTGCCTGTGTAATTTTTATTTAATTTGTAAAAACGGAGAACTAAAGTTAATATGTAAGTACACATAAATGGCGCGCGCGCTTATAGTATTTTAGTTAATAATAATAATAATTTAAAGGCCGTACAAATAATATAAAATATCATAAGTATAAATATAGTTTTTCATGTTTCGTTTGTTATAATTCCGAAACATTATTCTTGCAAAACATGTTCCGCTAAATCCGCGTTGATTATTCGCAAAATCTTCTCGTTTTGTAAAACTGTCAACAATGTACACCATCTGGCTCGATATGTCAATTACAAAAAGCAAACGGGACACGTAAATCATCGTTACGACTAAACTCTCGCAATGCCAGAAACTGCCGTACTCGCGAATGAAAAATACGAGAAAAAAAATGCTCTCTATCCGTTTCAGCATTAAACGTTAATCCGAGATACATCGATGATTGGCTACCGTTTTCAAATAAAACAACGGCGTCAAAGAAAACCTTTCATGATTCGTCCGAGGTCGTTTGCCAGCCGTAAAATTGCACAAAATACAAAACTAATGGTCTTCCTAAAATAATCCGCGGCAAGATTCGTGCCCAAAAGAACGATACCTCATCCTAATTCTTTCCCATGTCAGTATATTAATTATTGCGCCTTTTATTTTTTATGGTTAAAAATTTTACAAGTACAATAATTATTTTTTTATTTTTTATCATAAAAAAGGCTTTCTATCTTATTCTCTCTCTCTCTCTCTTTCACCCCCCTCTCTCTCTCTCTCTCTTTCTCTTTCTCTCTCTCTCTCTCTTTCTCTTTCTCTTTCTGTCTCTCTTTCTCTCTGAGTAAGTCGAAAAGCAAGTAATGCATTATGCACAAAACGTCGTGAATTAACAATCGATGAACTTTGAAGATCTTCAAGAGGAAGAAGAAGAAGAAGAAGAAGAACTTTGAAGATGAAACGCTTAATATACAACGTATATGAAAAAATTATTTGTAAAGTTTATCCATGTTATGTATGACAAAAATTTCTCATCAAAATATTATTGAAAACATTTTAATCGAGATGCGGGTAATAATATTTATTTCATTATATTCGAGCAACAATGCTGAGATTGATTGTAACTTAAAATAAAGATTTTAAAAAATTAATAAATAAAAAATATTTTGTTATTGTTATGGAAAACATCCCATACATTAAAAATAAATAAAATAAAATAAAGTTAACTTAGACACAATTTTTCCAAGAAATTTGCATATTTATGCATATATCTCTAGCGTTTCTAGCTTTTATCCTTTTTTTTTTTCGTCAAAATATGCAATTATGTTTTAATTATTAAAAGAGAGAGTATATTATAAAAAGATATAAAATTAAATATAGCAACATTTCATATATCAACTTTAAAAAAATTTTTTAAGTTATTTTATGTGTGTGCTTGCACATAATACAAAAATAAATATTCATATAATTCGAAAACATTATAATTAAGTCAATTTCAAAAATTTCTCCACAATAAATTAATACATTCTATTGTCGAAAATATTTATAGGCGATATAATATATTCTTACACTTGCCAAATCTTTTTTTCAGTATTTTATTGTAACAAATCTGTAAATCTTTTTAAATTAAAGATAGTATATTTTGAATAAAACTATATCGCTTATATTCATAAAACTTTTTTTAATCACGTGTTTAGAATAATAGAAAATAGTATAACACAATTTATAAAATAGTATAATAGTATAATAATATAATAATATGATATAAAATAATATAACACAATTTCACATTGATTATTATATCAACGCAGATAGAATATTATTTCCGCCAGCAATCAAACCGGCAGTAAAATTAAATCATAAAGAGGAGCAAGAACGTCCGTCTCTCTGTCATTCTCTTTACCGTACGTACCGAGATCTACGTCTTCACGCTCCGTAAATTCGGGCCTGGGAATTTTTCATAAATTAGACAGGTGACGGTGGCGTTAAAGTCCGCGGGAAAATTCCGAGAAGCCCATAAATAAGGAAAACGCTCGCTTCCACGTCGTCCGTTCTTTCAGCACCTCGGCTAGTTTACACGGCGTGGCATTGAAAAGGATGGGCTGCAAAGTCAAAAGATGGGAAAATTGCTAGATCGAGAGAGAGACAAAAGAATAAGAAAAGTGAGATGTGCCAGTAGAAAAGTTTGCATTCCTCAAATTATATTTATCTCTTTTGTTGTTCGTGCGAACAAAATGTAATTAAGAATCAAATTGTTGGAATAATTGAAAGGGAAACTATATATTTAATTTCATTGAAATCAAATTTAATTGATTTTTCAATTTAATAGCTTAACATTGATGTTATTTTATATCAATAAATCTCTATTTTTTTGATAATCTTATATATTCAATATGTATACGATAAAAGCTTCTTAAAATTATTCAATTTTTTAAATTATAAAGTTTCATTAAATTTTTGAATTATCTAAAAAGCTCTTGAATAAATCAAAACGTCCTGATTTAATGGGGAAGATTTAACTTTCGAAATATTATTTAGTAAATTTTCGAGATTAACAGATGAGAGGTCGCGCTCAAAATTCGTAAAATACATAGGGATGCACACGATTGAGTTGCAGTCGCGCGCACAAAGTGCCAATTATTCTTGCTACAACGCTAGTTACGATGCATCGGGCGCCGAGACGCCTGTTCTCCACGAGATGCGGATCCATGTGCGCACTCTTGTGGAAAGTAGAGCGGAAGAAACGTAGGTGGGGAGCGTATCGGACCCGTGTATAAAGTGTCGAGGGGGCACCCTTAACGAGGATGCTCGTGCGAATTGCGGTGTACCGCTGCTTGGCGAGAGAATTTCGAGAGCCTGCCGGCGAATTCTTTCTTCGCGAGAGAATCCGATCGATAATCGAGGAACACTCATCCACGCGAAAGTGGCAATTATTTCGGGAAGAGCTGTTTTCATTTTTATTTGTAATACCGTGAATGTAAACAACAGCAGCGTTTTGTTTTCCATCGGGTAACGTGACAAATTACGATGCAACCGTTATTAATCTCGACGCAAACGAATTTTACACGAACGAAACTGAATTAAATAGATAATGGCATTCGACTTGCGAGTCGTATTATCGCGATTGCGAGTGCGAATGAAAACAGCCGAATTGAAGCGAAATATTTTTCGAACACAGTACGAGTTCTCTCAACGCGATGCGCGCCCATGCGTAATAATATGGACGATAAATTCCACGCGCTCGCGCCTCTTGGATCCTCTAAGTAAAATATTTTCTCTCGGGAGCCCAGTCAAGATTTTCCTGACGTCGCTACGTGTAATGCCTCTTGCAACACTCGCCGCGGTTGCTGGTGCGTCGTATTTCACGGTTCCTCCCGAAGCGAGGTCTTAAAGAGTGATATATTACTGCCGCGCGGGGACGTTTGTCGGGAGTTTGTGTGCGTGTTTGTGTGGATCGATTTCTGAAAGGGTACCAGTAAGAACCGTTCGACGCCCATAGGAAACACATGTGCCCGTTGCGGCCTCCGCGGAATTATAAAACGATCCTTTCTGAAACTGTTAACCCGCTCAATCCAGATTTATATCGAATACATAGCGCGCAGCCCGCGCATAAAATACGAAAAATTAGATTAAGCCTTAATTCGATATGCAATAACTACCAACAAATATGCTATAAATTTTCTCATCAATTATTTTATTTTTTATTATGAAACAAGCTGGAAATCGGATAATTTTTATTAAACCCTTTCTCTATAAATTTCATTAAATATACATATAATTAACATAATAAAAAATTTTGTATGAAAAAAGTCTTTCTGATCAGTCAGGGATCTGAAGAATCATGTCAAGCGAACGAGAAAATGAGAGCACTTGCTATTTAAAAGTCGAGCAATCAATAAATATAATATCTCGTGTCATCTTCCCGACATTAAAATAAAATATAAAATAATGGGAGAGATAGTAAACGATATATTTCATAATTAAAAAATTTTTAATAAATCAGTATTGTTAAAATTACTTTAAAGCTTTCTTCGAAAGGAGAAAACTTTTCTATATTCCGCGATTCGATTTTTGCCTCTGCCTCGCTCGCTCTTTCGCTACTACCCGGCTACGTCGTATAATCGAATTCCCCATTCCCCTCTCACGGACGGCGGTTTGAAATATATTTGTTTGTCAGATTGCGTCGACTCGAGGCGGTGAAGGAAAAGTAAAAGAAACGGTGAGAAACGGCCGCGCATCACGAGAGAAGCGTAAGCCGCGTATTTACTGAAGCGCGACTATCCGCGACATATGTAGCACATTCATGCATATCTCGCCGCTTCGACGTACAAAGATTATGTGTATTTCGCGATAAGCTTCAAGGTATTATTCAAGGCTGGCGAAATGTTTCAAGATCTGGTACAAAAAATCATCCATAAATGTGACCAAAAAAAAATTTACTTTTTTAAACATTTTTTAAATATTTTTTCTCTTTTTGTTGAGCAGAAATAATTTCAGGTAACAGCAATTGGCCTTTTTTATTACGTCAGATTTACTGTTAGAATATCTTTGTATAAAATTAAATGTTATTTTAATGAACAAATATTCTCATTTCAACTTTTTCCAAGATATATGCAGAGATATTTTCATTTATTGATAAATATTTCGTTTACACACTATTATAATATTTATAACATTTATTTCTGCAGTACGTATTCATGAAAGTAAGAATAATAAGACCGACTATGCTTGAATAATCCAACATTGAAATAATTGTAAGGGTTGGCTGCTCATGATTAAATGTAAACCATGTATTACAATGCTATTCAATTCAAATCGTGTGTTACGTCATTAAACTAATAAATCCCAAAATCATTATCTCAAATAGCTCTTGATTCAGTTGTACAAACCGCATTTGGATGCATTTGGACGTTAATCCGTTGCTGAATCGCAGTTTGTGGCACGAAATTCGAAGTTGAAGGATGCGGGAAATATGAGGTACCGAAAAGAAACAAAAAAAAAAAATAGCGAGATAAATTAAACGAGAGAGCGCGCGAGCGGCAAGTGCATACACACACACACACACACGGCGTTAAGAAATAAAAAATTAACGAATTTAATTTGAGTTTACGAGACCACTTTAACGATAGTCGACGCCGAGATATCAGGTATTCTAGTTATATAACGGCGCGAGATGCGGACGAGTATTACGTTTGCATCGAACACGACAGCGTGCATTCCAATTTGAAAGGTCGATTCTCGCGAGGATTCGTTTCGCGGTTATCGCGGATGCGGTTTAATCTCGGTTACCAGCTGCGGCGGAAGAGACGTCGTCCCTCTCTCTCTCTCTCTCTCTCTCTCTCTCTCTCTCTCTTTCTCCGCCGCTGCCTGGAATTATTCACAAGTATTTTGACACGGTGAGACACGACGCGGAGAAGGTGAGAGCATTGCTGCATGGTAACGAGAATCAAAATATCACCGATCAATAATTCCGCGCCGTGCTGCTACTCCAAGACCAGTATAACTTAACTAAAGAAGCTTCCAAGAGAAATGTCGCTTGGTGCGTGTGTGCCGGACGTTCTTCAACAACCGTTTTAAGAAACGTTAATAAAACGTAGATAATTTCAATCGTTTGTTCCCTCTTTGCAGTGCGACAAGCGGTTGTAGTAATCAGCGAATTTTACGAGTGCTAAGAGAGAAACATTCTGACGTATCAATTTATCTTGTCAACCCATGAAACGGCAGATCATCTTGCGCCGTAAAAAGAGACCGGGGGAAAAAAAAAAAAAATAGATTCCTGCGTTATACGAGATGTCAGACTTTGAGAATGACGGGATCGGTAATCCTTAAGATTTCTGTAAAAGCGACGGCTCCCTCGTTAGCGACTTCGGTTACTAGAACCGCGCGAACAAGAGACGCTTTTTCAACCGCGGCGGCGCCGCTCAAAACTTACAAGACCCTTTAACATTGTCCAAAGATATAGTGTCAGCTTGGTTAAACTCAAATTCAGCGAAACCGTGTTATCGTACAAAGTATCATCTATAATCGACGCATCATAATCGGTGACGTACATGCTTTTATCAATTGTAAGTCTCAATAATAGACACAATTCTCAACGATATTAGTGCAATTATTGAAAAGAAAAATATTAGAAAAGAAAGATAATATAAAATTATATGATTTATACATACATATATATATTATTTTTATTGTTATATATATTATATTATATACAAGATACATATGTATATATATATATATGCTTATTTTACAATATAACATAAATGCACTTTTATAGAGTAAACACAAAAATATTAAAATTAATAAAAATAAAATTTTTTTAAATAATATATCTTTTCCTAAAAAATGCAAATAAAATTGTATTTCCAGCATCTGTTGCTTTATACTTAACATACCATGTTCGTAAATAATAAATGATAAAAATGTGTACAATTTGGCTTGCAGTAATGAATTATGTTCATGTATTTCGTTTCGTGGCAACGCTCGCAAAATATTCGAAAAATGGTAGTTACTCTTCAGTAAAGTTGGTGGCTCTCCGTAGAAAGTTGAAAATAAATCTTTCGTGAGGTGAGTGACATAAATGCATGTCACGCAGAAGGAACTCGGCGCGTTCCTAAGAAAAGATTGTGCATTCTATTCGTCGCCTCTGAATCGTTCAGTTTCCATTTTACATCACGCATTCTACATCGTGCGATCAAATAAAATAGATGCTAAGTCGTTTGCCAAAATGAACTATAAAATGAAAAATGTGATGCGACTATATTCGCCGCTGATATTTTCTTCAGATAAACTACATAATATATTAGCATCACATTTTTATTATCTACACACTGCACAACTATAATCGCATATTATTTTGTGCCAGAATTTAATTAATTAATTTTTTAAAAAAATCAATGTAAATTTATTTGACAATTTATATTCTTATCTTATCTTATAAAAACTGTATTCGTCGAAATAGTTGAAATGGTAATTCAATACAAAAGTTGCAATTTACTCAATCGATTTACACTTGCATTAGAATGCTGAGCATGGGCGCAACTTTATTCTCGCACTTCGAACCCTTGCGCGTTGCTATAATTTTCACTTTCGGACTGCGTTTGCCAATTGATAAGCATTTGAACGTCGTTCCAAAACTCCATGCGCAGGGAGAAAGGTTTGGAGTTCGCAGCTTTGTAGACAGTTTGAAAACGGATTGCGAGCACGTTTGAATACAGAAAGCACCACAAGCACAACAATCGATGTTTCAAAAGAATTTTAGTCAGAAAATAATAGATACAGAAAATACAGAAAAGATAATTTAATAATGTTTTGTAAGAAATGCATGAATGAATACAGAGTAAAATCAACTCACAATTAAATGCGTATATATCTTATGATGTTATGTATTAAAAATTTTTTCTAAAAATTCTTAATTCGTTTTATTTTCATTATTTATATGTATTCATTTTCTCAAATAAATATCTTTTTCATACAACTTGAGCTATGAAATATATTTGAATTTTATGAGAGAGATATCGCGAGGATTTTTTCCAAGAATCTTGTGTATCAATGTATCAATAAAAATTCAAGGTCCCGCAGCTATTCATCAGGCAAATCAGAAATATAAATTCATGCAAATCGATAACCCATATTTTTTGCACGGTTTTGCAAAAAAAAAACGCTCCTTCCCGCGAAGCATTAATAGTCATCGATTTCGCATCGCGCACTCTTCGCGGCAGTCAGGAGCACGCTTGCCGCGAATAAATCGCGCGATATTTTACGACAACTTGAAGCACCCTTCGCGAGGGAGAGGATGGAAGACGAATCTATTCGAAATCGTCGAACCCTTTAATCTAGTGGCTCATTGGTGGCGGGCGGGAGGATGCGGAGGATCCTCATTGCTTTTCTCGTGTATCGGCGAATACGTCAGCCGTGCGACAATTATGATTTATTGCTGCGCGCCGGTAAATGTCACCAGGTTATCCAGAACCGATAAATCGGGGCCCGCCGCACGACCGTTTCGTTATTGCCAGGTGCGTTCTCGTGATCTCGCGTTCGTCCGTGCGCCACCCACGGTGCTGGGATTAGATCGAGGAATGGTTGCCAAGTGATTTGAATATTGGCTCCCGTCGACTTATCTCTACACAGGAAGCACTTTACTTGCAAAGTTTACGTTTGGAAATAGGTTCCGTCTGGTATGCCGACACGAAGTAGCAATATAAATTTCAATAATAATAAGCCCAATATTATAATTTAGGAAACTTTAGAGGAACGTTCAATTATTTATTACCGTATATATATAGATTTATCCTTTATCTTTACAATCTTTTTATTCTAACCGTGAAAAGACGGAAATGTAATATAAAATGGTCATGATTTTTAATATTAAGTACTCTCTCGAAAATTTTCATCTCGTTTTCTTAAATAAAAAAATAACATTTCTCCCGTTTGGACAAAGCAGCAGAAAACGAAATAAATTCCATTGCTGCACAAAGATAATTCATGATGCGCACTTATATTTTAGTATTAGTATTACGAAGATTGTATAGAAGATAGCGGAAAAGAGGGTAGAAAATATGAAATATATATATCATTGTCCTCTTGACCCATAAACTTAAAAGCTTACTATTTTATGCGATTCCGTCCATTACGTCTATCTTTCGAATTTGTGATGCGTGCTACAGTCGAATAAACATGATCCTTACACAGACCGTTCTCATACATTTAAAATTGCGTCGCCTTTAAAATTTTATTTTCGATAAGGTCAAATTCACATTTCGATGACGGAAAGTCTCATCTCAGATTCCTATCATCTTCTCCGCGCGTTTAATTAAAGACAGAATACGGTATTATATGCTATAACAATGTTAAATGACGTCGTTTATTTCTACGATATCGCTCCTTATATAGCATAAAATGTGAAATACTAGGCGCGATTTGTCACGCCGTCGTAGCACTTGTCGGCCAGCACGATAAAACTTGTTGCACCTCACACTTGCTCTCGAAGCACATTCTGGATAATCGACGAAATCTGCTTTAGGGCGGAATTTACAGGGTGTCCGCACCCGGCCAAACTCGCCGTCCGGTCAGCTAAACGTGTCCGCGGAAACTTCGATGGGGACGATAGTACATACATGTATGTCCTTCCTATATACGCGTATGACCTCCTATTCAAAAGGGAAAGAGAGAGAGAGAGAGAGAGAGGGGAGTTTGTAATTAACGAAGCAACATCGTCGCCGCGACGAAGCTCGAGGCATAAAATACGTACATATCTCCACATCCCGTGTCGATAAACTCATGTCTGATGTCGAACTTCGGTTCGACCGCGTATTTTGAAGCGAACACCCGTTGGACATGGCATGTGCCATGCGCGTATAAAGAGTCGAATACATGCGACTTTCGAGACGAGAGGCCGCAACATCCACCCCGGGGGACCCTCATCAATCTCACGTGCGACTTTTGACACGTCACTGCACTACGTCGTACGTGTTCGCAGCTTTCGCGCGGGATGAAGGCCCATTCATAAAGTCGCGTGTTTCCCATCGACTGTCGATACTTTGGATGTATCTTGTGCCTTTCTCGATTTTTCTGCCATTCCAAAGTTAACGCACGGCCTTCAAATTTGTCGCGTATAATATAATTTATACTACGATCGCATATAATGATTAAATAGTGATGTATTTATTATGTAAAATACCAGGAAAATTGATTGCAAACTGACAATGAGAGACATTGCGCTACTTCTCATCGCTTTGTTACTTTTTTTTTATTGCTTTCCGTAGTAAGACTCTTTCGAGATAGGCACATTCAAGCTTTTCACAATCCACGCTTTTCTTATTCTTATCGTTGCCTTTCGAGCTTTACATCTCATCCTACCTTTTTCCCTCTTCGATCCATGATAGCAACGCCAATACGACATACAATAGCTTGCAGCTTCCGTTAGATAATAACATACTATCAGGTTACAAGCGACTAGGTGAATGAGCCCTAAGGTATACAGGGTGTCCTAGACCACCCGTACACCCCTTTTCTTTCAAAAACTAAGCATTTTAGAGAAAAACGTTTTGAACAAAAATTGTATGGTTTTCAGGGGGACATAAGATGTGTCTGATTGATTTGACCTTGGATGGCATCATTAAGGTCAAGTCAAGGACACCTTTAATTTCTTAAATGGAATCCCCTATTTTTTATTGCATATTCTTATAGCTTATGTCGAGAGCTTTCCAAAACACTATAATAAAGTATTTTTTCATTAAAAATTTTTTGAATTATTTTGTATCTTAATCTGATATATTTTAGTATAAAATATAAAATATCTCAAAAATTATTTAATGTTTGATAATTGTATCGTAATATTTTTATGTGCAGACTAATAAGATGAATCAAATGGTGTACAGAAAATAATTGTTCAAAAAAAAATATGCAATTATTTGCAATATATTTTTTTATAACAATTATTTATTTTTTCATTACACCGTTTGATTCATCTTATTATTCTGTACATAAAAGTATTACGATACAATTATCGAAAACTAAATAATTTTCAAGATATTTTATATTAAAATATGTTCAATTTTGTTTTTCTCTAAAATGCTTAGTTTTTGAAAGAAAAGGGATGTAGTCTAGGACACCCTGTATAGTTCCTTGTCTACTTGTATATATGATCCTGGAATAAGAAAAGAAATTGATCTCTCTGCCGGTAGATTAATATTTTTTTGTTTACTTTATTAATACTTTTAACAAATAATAACATTATTAAACTTAAATTTAATTTTAACAAGTGTGAATAATTTAATGCAATAAAGTATATTTTAATATGTTTATTATGTTAGATTCCAAAAAGTGTAACAAAAAGTATAATCTTTTTTAAGAAAAAATTATTTAAAAAAATTATTCACATAATGAATTATACATAATTAACGTGATGGCTGACAGAAAAATAATTAATTTTTAATAAGTAATTTCGATGACGATTTCATTGACAGTCAATCGTTGACAGTCCACGACATCGGATTTCTTATATTCCATTCAAAAGTAATATTAAAACGCGTTTCACTGTCTTCTCCACGTCGCGACAATAAATTCCTTTCGTTTACTGCGTCAAATGTGGAACGTTTCCGCTTGTATCTGCGCAAGGAGAAACTGGAGATTCTATTACTTTTGAGTGCTTAGAAGCACACGCGAGCTGCAACCAGGCCGAGCGGACGGCTCTACGCCGCAAAGTGAGTACTTACGGTTTACGGGATATGGTTTGTTCGTCGGGACACGTTTGCTTCTGCAACGTAATCTTCTGGCGCGCATGATAAAATGTCTTCACTCATCTCCAGCAATGATCACGAGAAATAACTCAAGCAGCGATAATTAATATAAAACAAAAATTTTAAACACGTGGCTTTGTAAGAAATAATGCTATTAGAGCAAAATATTGAACAGTAATACGATTTCTCAAAATTCTTTGCTAAAATATTACTAAAACTTTTCATTATCTATGTATGTCTAAATTTATTTACCGTCAATTATAACACGAAGAAAACGCAATAAATAGTTCGAATTTTGTGTGAGACTCTTTGCTAGGAATATGATGAACAAACTTTAAATATTTGTAAATTTTTAAATAAATTTCAGATAAATCTGATTGACGTTTACTACAGCGCACATGCTATTATGCATGTGTATAGTTATGATATTTTCCTAAATTCCTCTCTCAGTGCTCTCTTTCTCCCGACCTTTCCATCCAAACTTTCCAAACATTGGCGTCATCGTCTGATATGAATGACGTTCGGCCGCCCCGAGTCTGCCTGCTTCGTCCAGGAATGCAAATTTATGCTAAGCGAGTAATACGAAGAAAATCTGTAAGCAGCCACGATTTAGAGAGGCATAATTCGCCGCCGACGAAAGTTCAGCGCTCGGAAAACTCTATGTACTTTTTTCGCTAATATGTCGAAATTACAAGAAGCCCGTCGTATGATATATAACTTTGAGCTACAACCACTTTAGATCTTTATAGTCTTACATTTTTTGCTACATACATCTTCATTCTAAGTACGTCTTTTTTCCTTTTGCATCAGTAATTCCGAGAATCTTTTATTAATAAAAACAACAAAAACTTGTTAATAAATTATTATATAATAAATATATAACATTTGCTAATTGCAAATAATTTCTAATACTTTCAATCAATTCATTATAAAATAATTAAATCAATGTGAAGTAGATTAATTTATTACAAAACTACAAATTATATTTAAAACATATATATGAAAAGGAATTGCGCTGCAAAAAGAAATTAGTCGAAAGAATTAGGGAAGGCAAAATAATTGACGGAAGTGAAATAATTGACGAAAAATTTAAATGATGTCGAGACATCAAGCGATGTTTACGTGTTGTGGTTGATGTGTTTTGTAAGTTGTAGCAAAAAATTCATTGGCCTTCTATGATAACAATGTGCTCATAGCCAGTACCGACCCCGAGATACCCATATCGCAGAAATGACCGGTCGCTACGTGATTAATGTTTGCACGTAATTTCATCTGCATGAAAGCATACCCCCTCCTCCCTCCCCCCCCCTCTTCTCCTTCCCGAGAGGTTAAGACTGATACATGATAAGAGAATATTATCCAACTAATCAATTCGCACGTGATACACGAGATAACAGACCGGTTGACACTGAATAATGCTCATGGTGATCACCCGGTGTTGGATGAACGCTATATGTAAATAACATTAGCATTATATAAATGATATTATTACTGAAACTAGCGTTAATTTCAATATAACATCAGATTTGCCATTCGCTGTATTAATCCATGAATGACCACGTCATGAAACGCGCAAGAACGGAATACGAAAGTTAATGAAACTTAAGCTTCGTAAAATATTCATTAGTTATTTTTTAAATTAGAAAATATTTATTAGTTATTTTTTAAATTATGGTATAGAAAAAAGGATTTACTTTACAGTAGAAGAGAAGGATTTGTTGAAAGTTATTGGAAATTGTTAACAGAAAAGAGTTAAGCCAACTTGTCGCATATTCCTGATAAAATGTCATGATATTAATTGTTGATTACTAAAAATTTTCTAAATTAGATCAAAATAAAACAAAAAAAAAATATGAGAGACATTTCGCAATAAAAACAATTATCTTTTGATTTTTGTATATGCATTATCGCACGGCATTCCTGTTTCATAGCGCATCGAAGTGTGTGCACACACGCGATAAGCACGAGAAAGCGCGGATTTCTTTTCTATGACAGTGTGGGAGAGTCTCTGCGAAAAACTGGCACTCGTAAAAACGATAGCGACGCGTAAACGCGGTTACGCTACTGACAGATTATTGGAAAACAGATATTTTCAAGCGGCCGTTGCGGATGGGATTGCTCTCGATCGGAACTCCGTCACTATATACTTTAAGCAAATGTATTCGGATTCGTAATTCATCATTTCTCTCTCCACTTGGATAATCAAAATGCATTCGATTCTATCATTTCCATCAAATAACGTCCTTCCCGATATCAGTGCTTTATAAAATAGAATTTTAATAAATGTCAGGAGTTTTATAAGGTAATTTTATTATTCGCTATTTCTTTTTTTTTTTTTTGCTTTGCTTTGCTTCAGCAAATTATACTTTGAATTATTTCAAAGCAGTGAAAAAGCATAAGTACATAATATAATATTATTTTAAAAATACATACGTTGAATGAAATTAACTGAAAATTTGAAAAATAATTTTACATTTATTATTTTTATTTTATTTTAATATTTTATTATTATATTATATAATTTTTATTATTTAATTATTTTATTACTATATTATATTTTCTATCATTTTATTATTTAGAGTGCACTTTATGTGTATTATAAATTCTTAAATTATCATAAATTTAATATGTACTTTTTAATATAATAATAATTTTATAAGAATATTATTTCATCTCAAAATTTCTACAAACAATATCTATTAAAATGCATAAAAAAAAAAAAAAGAAAAACTTTGAAATTGACTTTATCATCCATGTGTTCGTATGATCTTTTCAGCAGCGTCAAGAGGGTGAGGAATCGATTTCTTTAATCGAGCAGATAGGTCGAGCGTATCAGGTTCTCGAACATTCCCCAAGGGGTTAGCAGGATCCGACGTATCGAGAAGTTAGGCGAGTGTGTCTGACATTATTGCAAGTAATTCGACTGCATTCTCCTACCCCCTCCTCCTACCCCTCCTTCTCTATTTCTCTGTCTCTCTTCTATTTTCTCTTCAGTAATACATTGGCAACTCGATAGACAAAGGTATATTCGAAGCTCAATGTACTTGATAACTGGCAATGAAAGCAAGAGTATAAGGTGGTTCAATTGTCTCAAATGGATAATCATAATGGATGTCGGGAGAATTCAGTCTAATATCAGTCTTGATCAGCCTTTTCTTCGAGCATCAATTTAAGATTACTGAGAAAGATTAGAAACGATCCATGCAATCTCATCGCTGTTTTTATTTTCATATAATAAGCCGGACATATTGCGATTTGCATGCACGAAAATAATCTTTTTAGCCAAAGTGTATTTTAAAGAAAGATGAATGATGGGAAATGGCGAATTTTCCGTTTCTGTTAAATCACATAAGTCATAGACAAGAAGTTCTGACAATTGCATTTTCCAGATGAGAGAAGAGCGCGCGATTGCTCGAAGATCTATCTTTGTTGTATATCTTTCTACGTTGTTTTTCCATAGAGTCCTTACTGTGCGATTTGTGAATGAGTGATTACACGCACGCGCGGAAGTGGGGGGAGGGGGAGGGGGTGGGGGTTAGGGAGAGAGGATAGGATAGGTCGCGGCTACTACGTACTACGCACATGTAACGCGTACGCACTTATAGTCATATGTGAGGCGCGTGATCGCATCCCGCGGGCACGCGAGTCACGCGACGTGACGATGACAGCTCACGTGTTCGCTCACGTGTCTCAGCGTTGTCATCGCGTCGCGCAACTTATGTACGCGCTCTCCTCAATCTCGTAATGGTACGAGGCACTCTGTTTATTATCGACTTTTGAAACGTCACATATAAAAGAATTCGTAATTAATTAATTTTTGATAAACAATACATAATAATAACAATATACGTCTATAGTAACGATTGCTTTTTATTGAAGCGCATTTTTGCATTGTTTATGCATTTATTATGTTATTGGGGTATCGTATTGTAGAAATCGAAGCGATAAAAATTATAAATTATTATTTTTTTGCGATTCTTATAAGCAATAATTATTTTTCCAATAATGCTTAGAATCAAATATACTTCGATACTTAAAATTTTTTGTCGAATAAAATATAATTTGTCAGTCGGATCAAGATCGCGTAATTCATTTAGTCGAGTATGCGTAAGGATTCATTTGATCAAAATCTATCGTAAGAACAGTCGGCAAGTTTATTTATATTTTTGAATATAATATAGTTATTGCAAATAATATCTTTATTTTTATTTTTAATTTGTAAATTTATATTAAAATCTTATATAAGGATATATAAACTTTCAATTATAAAATAAATACAAATTATACAGGGTGATATCTAAAGACCGCTCACTAAGTACATAGCGTTATTTTTTATCAAAAAATGAGTCGAAAAATCCTGAACCTTTTTTTTCGTCCTTTACATATCACCCTGTATAATATTACAATATTATATAATTCACCCAACGGGTACATCTTGATGTTGATGAAAAAGTACCTGAAAGCTTTATCCTAAAAGAAAAGCTAAATAACGCAGTTTTTAACTTTACTGATTGATATCGCTTTTCGTGACTTAATTAATTCGAGAGTGCAAATGTCGCGCGTTCAAAGTCGGGAGTGTCATGCAAAATCTCACGCGTCTAAGTGCGGAAATGCAAAGTATCGCACCTATTGAAGTGTATGAATTCCTCACGAGTATAATATGAATCAACGAACCCTAATAACATAACTCTGACAATCTAAAAGAAAGAAGAGCTCTAGGAGAGGCATCGGGCTTCGGCAGAGTGAGTAATCCTGAGGTGAATATTTATTATTTGTTATAAATACATAAATTGCATACGAGCATTAATTCAGTTTGTTTTTGTTTTTTGAATAATTTAAATCAGAGAGAGAGAGAGAGAGAAAATTGAAGAAAGAGATTTTTTATATATAAATTTTACACAAATTTTTATTTAAAAAGAAAGTTCCTCTCTTTATAAAATTATTCCATATTATTTATTATTTCATATTTATATATCTGCTTATTATTATTGTACACATTGAATATAAAATTTACACACAATAACAATTTATTGAAATAATGATTATTTTAAATGCTGTTATGATTTTATGTTACAGATCAATGTTTCTTCAATGCTATCAACTCTGTTGTTATACATCGGTTAATGAGAGATCATTTGTTTTATTTTGAGGATTTGTAGAGATTATAGAATTTAATATTAATATATATAATTATTTAATTATTAATATATTTTTACAATAAATGTACGCATTACGCAATACATAATATTACAGTATAATATTAATATAATACTAATTAATTAATAATAATACAGTATAACTTAATTAATTAAATTGTTTTTTTCTTCGTCGGTTGCGACCATATAAAAATATAATTTTTAATAGACATTTTTGACGTAATATGTTTATGTCGCTGTTGAATTACATTAACTTTACTTCATTATACGCTATCGATTTATAACAATTTTGAAAGACGTCATGCAGTGTTTTTACGGCCATGGTTATAAATAAAATCGCAGTCTTAATGCACGCCCCGTCGCGCGACTGCTTATTAATTTATCTAGACGTTATATGTACGAGATGCTATCGAAAATTTTCCGGACTTACTCTATAAAAAATGTTAGGCTTATTTTATTTATAATTCGCCTTCATCTTCTTCAAAATAGTCTCTCTGTGACTTTATAGCCATCCCAGCGCATTTGCTATTCTTCAAATTATCTCTGAAAATCTTTTTGCTGTGAAACATCCTCTCCATTTTGTGTACTGTCTCGAAATGTCGTTCTTTGAACTTCAGTTTCATTTTTGGGAATAGAAAGAAGTCACACAAGGGACTAAATCTGGCGACGGTCCTCACGAAGGACTCTTGCAATTTTGTCAACATTTTCGGTGGTGGTGCGTGACCGTCCTGTGTGCTCGACCAACGTAGAGGTAAATTGTAAATAAGGTAAGCCTAACATTTTTTATAGAATAAATCCAGAAAAATTTCCAGGTAGCATTTCGTATGTATAGCGAGACACACACATCGCAATAAACAGTTTTCAATCATGGCTTGCCACTCCTATTAACAAAATTAATTCAATGTATCGTAATGAGTATAAAATTACTGCTAAATATTTGCGGTATAATATTAATAAATTGTTTGTATACATGATGATTTTAATTTAATTCTATAATAATTTTACTCTTTGCTTTCCTTGCACTTTTTTAATTTTTGTTACAAATTGCACTACTACACATAAAAAAAAAGAGATCAATCATTTATTTATGCACATCACTCTTTTACGTATAATACATATCCAAGTAATACGATACCAATATCTGACAAGATACATCATTCAAATCATCATCAGATATTAATTGGCAATAAGATTTAATCAGCGGGCATTATGTATATTCGCAATTCAATTTAAATCATCACGATTATTTCAGAAATAATCACGGAAATACAGGGTGTCCTAAAAATTTTGACACATCTGAAGTGTGAAGGTAGATTGGGCCAAACTGAGTCGAAAAGTGAATTATGAATTATGAATTACTTGTGTACGTTTCAACGCGCTCATTAGCTCACATATTTTAATTAATAACGCAAAAACTATTGCGAATTTTGCAAAATGGTATAGGACTTTTCGACTCAGTTTGGCCTAATCTACCTTCACACTTTGGGTGTGTCAAAATTTTTACGACACCCTGTATAATCACAAAATCTAAATATATTCCAACACTGGATCAATAGGAAAACTTAGCAACTATCCTAAGCACTCTTGAAACTATCGAATTTGTTAACTCTATCCTTTGTTACTTCTCGGGTCACGTTCGCTTTTCAAGATTGGAGCGTGATCAGGAATCAAAATCAATCTGCTGAAAGGCTCATATAGTATATTCGAAACGGATCAATGATCGCGAAGCAAACGCGATCCCGAGTTCACTTGGAGCACTCTTTAAATCCAAGGACTTATTGTTAGTTTTTATTAAAATAATCGCCAGTGTATAAGATAGATTTGAAAAAGACGCAGAGAGCAGAATCTCTCTTTTAGATGAACGCGCTCGCAATTTTGGAGCAATTGCAATTCGATGAATACCAAATTTGGAAAATGATTGTGAAGTTTTAAGAGGTCATTCCTCTCGCAGTAGAGAATTATGGTTAAAATTTTATTAAGAATATCATGAGACGAAATAACTTATGATCGCATAAAATGTGATCGCATGAGCGAGAAAAAACATTCTATTTGTCAAATAAATTTGCTCCTAATAAGCATACTTAATCTGCTTATTATCATGCCAATAAAAAATATTCTTTATTTTGTATATATATAATAATTATAATTTTATTATATTTACAAACATTAATTATATACAATTATTACATTTATATTTTATGATATCGCGATATCATATTGTGAGATAAATGAGATGCGATTGCTGGAGGATTTTAATATCACGTGTATGTATGTAGAAAAACCTCAGAAATTTCTTTATTCATATAATGATACGCAATAACAGTAATAAATCTTTTTTACAATCAGATCAATCCTGTCGTAATCTTCCATCTCTCATTTAATCACTATCGGAAAATGTATTTCTTTTCGTTCTACTGACTATTTTATAGCCCTCATCTACCGTTTCGACTTTCTACATGCAAAACGATGCATTTATCGCACATTGAAATTCACGACAAATAGATCCACAGTCGTCTATCTATGTACATATGTACATGAAAGCACATCTCTAGGGTAAAACATTTCTGAAATGAGCTTTTTCAGCAGTCCAGTATTACATGAAAGGTTGACGGAATTGCTGTTACAATGTGTCAAATAATTTCTCGACAGTTGCGCGAGTTAGAAAGAAAGGTGAAAAGAAAGAGAGAGACAAGCAAGCGAATCGAAAAGTTAATGACTTCTTTCTGCGAGAGGTACTTCCAAAAAATCTCACTCGTGATTTATCACGCTAAAAAAAATACATTTTTATAAACTATTGCGCGATTTTCTGTAAAGAAAACTCAATCACCGTGGTGATTGAATAATAAAATCTAAATAAAGCGCATAAACCGACATACGCAGAATCTATCTCACACAAATATGAACAATAGAGAGATGAGGAAAATTGATTAACAATAATAAATATAACATATTTTATCTTGATTCCAGATTACGATGTTGAATTTATCATTAAAATAGGATTGCCTCAAATAATGTATTGTTCATGTTACAAAAAATTATAAAAAGAGAGATTTTAAAAAGTTTTGCATCTGTGCTCGTTGATGTGTCTTTGTTGAGAAAGCGTAGGAAGAAAAGAGTTTTGCTCGTTAAGTTGTCATCTTTATGTAAAGTTTATTTTTAAAGCCGCCACGCTTTGTCGACGAAAGACACCATTTGTCGGAGTAGAAAGTATTGAAATGCAAAAACAAAGCCGACACCTTTGAGATACCTCGAAGCGCAACGAGCACCTGAATAACCTTTATATATTCAAATCGGCTGACAACTTGATAAACTTTATAAATAATTTTCTATTAACGGTATGAATTTTTGTGTAACGAAATGAAAGAAGAAAAGGAAATACAATTCCGCTCAAATGTGAAGGTTTTATAATTGAAAATTTTGTAGATACAAGATTCAAATAAGGGAGTGTAATCAATTAAATATATATTTATAAATTGTTTGTCATAAATTGTTTGAAAATAACTTTTTATCAATTTTATGTTATATTAAATTTTTCGAAAAAAACTTTATGTAATATGTTTTTAATATTACATCTATTAATAACTAATCCTTAAATGAAAATTTCATTAAAAATCCATTAAAGATTAAATGAAAAATAATATTATGCCAAAATATCCATAATCTTTTTCATTAACATTTTTTCTATAGAGAATTATTTTCTTTACAGTTTTCCCATTCGTTTAATATTATTTTATTTATCAGACTTTTTTATATTTTTAAATTAACATATAATTATTTACATCAAGAATATATTTCGTGTAAAAATATTTATAATTTGCTTCACATTTTACTACAATCAGCTTTATACCATTTTATTCCATCCATCATACATTATAATGTTTACGTTGCTCTATTATTCGTACTTGTTGAGATTTGTAAACCAAAATGTATTATACTGAAATTATCTCGGAAGAAAATTTATTTCTCTAACCGCAGAAAATCTATTTCTTTAACCGCCACACGTTTCTCACAGGTTTGCGTTTACTCCTAACGTTCCGTTTACACGGCATTGACAGATGAAACCCTTTAAGACGCATGCGATGCTTACTAAATCGGAACCGGATGCCAGAAGACAGATCAAAATACTATTTCGAATTCGACAGAAACGCCCTATCGATGCCCTACTCGAAACAAACGATGGACGTGATCGAGTTTGCAACCGAGGTACAGAGTAATGCAACATTTGTTTGAATTTTTACTCTATCTCTTTCTCTCTCTCTCTTACTCTCACAACTATGGACACAATACCCGCATTGCCAATGACATGAATAATAAGTGCATATAAATTACGTAACGCGTGTAGAGTCAGTTGTCATCGGATTATCCTATCACGATTGATATTCTCAACAAGCGGCTTAGCCGATTGATTTGATTTTTTGGATTTGACGTTTTCCATGCCAGATTATTAAAATTGATCAACTTCATTCTTTTAACATGATGAGAGATTTGACATCGACATATTATTATGATTACATAAAGTATTTAATATAAATCAATTATTGAAATTTAAAAATTCACATGCGCATATATAAAAAGAGAAATTAATTAATTAAATCTTTTAATAAAAGAACTCGATGCTTCCTTTTTAATAAAAATGTTATTTTTGTTTAATATAAAAAAAAAAATATTTTGCTTAAAAAATCAATTTACGTGAATTATGTTTTATTCATATTATTATTAATATACTATAAATATTTGCAAAATAATAATTAGTATTCTGCATCGGTAACGTTTAAGCCTAATCTTAAGAAAATACCGTATAAAATCTACTCGATTTTTGATGCTAACGGAGAAACGCCTGGTATGCGAGTGGAAGTTATCTATGGGACCTGAAATCATCCAAGTGACGCGGTCGGATAAAAATAGGGCAGATCGAATCTCGGCTTCCTTTTGCTCCCTCGAGGCTAGGCCAGCTGGTGAAGTTCGAATTAGAAAAGACACTGCCGCGAAGGAACGGAAAACGGAAGTGAATTCGTTAATTAAAGTAAAACGCGTCGTCGAGCAGAAGTCAATTTTTTTTGTTATTGTTTTTATGTCACAACGCAAACAAGACGTTAAATAAACAAGTTGGGTGGCGTTTTTGATATCATTTCAATTAACACTTGTAATTATAAAATTTTTTAAAACTATTTTATAGCGCGATATGTATACTAATAAAAAAAAATATTGAATCATGTAGAAATAATACAATAAATAATAGAAATATATCATTTCCATTATTTCTTGTATAATTTTACACAATTATTCTTTATACACTTTTGAATATTTTTTTTTTTACAGTATATGCAGCAAAATAGTGACGATGAGTTATTTAATCACCGTCTCTAACCGGCAGTGATGCGCATTTCCGAGAGATGAAACAAGATTCAGTGCACTTGGAAAATACATAGGCGTGAGAGCAAAACCGCGAGAGAGAAAAAAAGGCTGCAATTCACAGACGAGAATGATACTCGTTGCTATCTCAGTTGTGTGACTTTATATTATGCAGGAGCTGCGGAATAATAGAATAAGTAGTGATGTACATAGCAGCCTCCAAATCATAGCTCCTTGGATGAGAAAGTACAGCGAATAGAATGGGATAAAATATGGGAAGAGAGAAAAAGAAGAAGAAAGAGAGATTGATATATATATATATATGCTTTTACTTGAAAAAAATTTTATCATAATAATTATAATAGATATGAGAGAGAATAATATTATATTTTTTGATGAGTAAACTTTTTACTTATCAACAATTATATAATGTTAGATAATATTTTTATAATAAAAAGAAATGAGTTTTGGAAGAGAGAGAAAGAGAGAGAGAGAGAGAGAGAGAGAGAGAGACATGTATTATATTTATCTTTGTATTTATTATTTTTTTTTACATGTAAATGCACTCGCAAAATTTTTTTTTTTTTAGTGAAGTGCTGATCAAAACTATTGAAAGGCGTAAGATTTTTAACAACTAATGAATCTATTCTCTAATTAATACGTATTATGTTTATTGTCATTCTTTTTTCAATCTGAGAATTTTTTAGAAAAACTTCATGACTGTACTTATTATTAACTTTGCTAGTTTTTTTAACCATAAAAGCTAAATATGTTTTTTTTTTTTTATATCTCTCCTGGGTTTTATTAAAATATATATTTAACTCACATTATACTCTTCGTTAAATGCGATAAAGTGAAAATTGACTTTTTATTATTTAAATTCTCATTACCGCTGTCCATGGCTTTTTATATTAATACAATTTTCCATACGATTTCAAACGAAACAATAGATTGTTATCAATTTTCGGAAAATTAAATCGTCAATAACTTTGAATAGATTCATTAGCGTCTCCCTTTTCGTTTTCCGTGTCTTTATAAGAAATGGTCGATCGCGGAAATGGACGAATCCGATACAAATGAACGCAAGTAAAAGAAAAAAAAAAAACAATCTGGTGAAAATCTCTTCGCCTAAGAAATAAATTCACGATTTTCCGCAATACTGTGTCTGTGAGAAGAGAGAGGGAGAGAAGGAGAAAGAAAGAGAAAGAAAGAGAAAAAAAGAGAGAGAGAGAGAGAAAGAAAGAGAGATAAAGTGACAGAGAGGAATTGTATGCGCATTGGGTACATCGCAATGGATGCGGCCGTGATGTAGCTTGATACAAAACGTGGTAAGACAAACAGCATCCGCGTTGGCGGATAGATGACTGAAGCAATGTGTGAACAACAAAGAATAACGACAGCGACCGAATCCGCAACAGAAACAGAGTACGTATACATATATATGCACGATGCTGGCGAAATGGTGATTTGATTACGAGACGCTACTCCGGAAAAGAAATCGAAGAAAGAGCGACTTTCTTCGGTTTCTTTTCCATGAATTACTCTTCTTTTTCGATGCAATCGGGTCTGATCGCATTTTAACACCCCATCGAATGTTGATACTCCATTAGTCGGCTTTTTATATACGTGTGTAGATATTGTTTCATGTCCTCTAATACAGTAATCGTTGAAAAGAGGGTTGTTCAGAAGGAAACGGTGAAGCGTGAATTTATTATCGAATTTAGCAGACTCTTCGAGAAATCGTAAAATTTACATTCAACAAAATTTGACAAATTGCAGAAAGCAATATTTAAACAAAAATTATGCTAATCGTAAATTTTCTTTCATTTTTAAATCGAAGCCAGAAGCATTTTTCAAAACAAAGATATTAGTCATTTTCATCTTTTACGTTTTACGAAAAAGCTACACGGACAATTTTGAAATTAAAAGATCACTGTCTCTCATTAGCTAGATATTGTTCGTGTAAAATGGACTGTAAATGGAACACAGGTGATAGAATGAAGAGGACAGGATGCGCGCGAAGGAGACAGAAAAAAGTAGAAAAAAAAAGCGGAGACGTAAAGCTGCATAAAATAAAGAGATCCACCACGTTCGCACATCACGGGCGTCAGAAGATTCCTTCTTTTTTTTTCTCGTGCGAGCGAGAGAGCATACCTGCTCTGCCTCTTTTGAAGAGACGTAAAAGAACACCCCTTTCTCCGCGTCCCCCGTCTCTTTAATTAATCCTCTCTGTCACTACTTGCAAGAGATAACTTCGAGGATCGACAGAAGTCGCGTTAAACGCGTTACAAATTAACTGACTAATTATTCAACCCATATACATTTACGCTTTCATTCCGCGAATAATCAACACTTATATCAATTCATAGAGAATCTCTTTACATCTTTTTTCTGATATATATATATATATATATATATATATATATATATATATATATATATATATATATATATAGGGTATCCTAGATCACCCGTACACCTCTTTTTTTTCAAAAGCTAAGCATTTTAGAGAAAAACGTTTTGAACAAAAATTGTATGGTTTTGAGGGGAACATAAGATGATGTCATTGATTTGACTTTGGATGACATCGTTAAGATCAAGTCAAGGACACCTTTAATTTCTTAAATGGAAATCCCTATTTTTTATTGCATATTCTTGTGGCTTATCTTGAGAGCTTTTCAAAACACTATAATAAAGTATTTTTTTATTAAGGATTTTTTGAGTTATTTTGAATCTTAATCTGACATATTTTAATATAAAATATCTCGAAATTATTTAGTTTTCGATAATTGTATCTTAATACTTTTATGTACAGAATAATAAGATGAATCAAATGGTGTAAAAAAAAATAAATAATTGTTATAAAAATATATTGCAAATAATTGCATATTTTTTTTTTAAACAATTATTTTCTGTACCTTCTATACAGGACACCCTGTATACATACATATATATATATATATATATATATATATATATAAATATTTTATTTATTTATACAAATTTTATTTTATACAAATAATAAATTTATACTCCTCGTCTCACATGTTGACGAAAGTAATGAATGTACATAACAAAATAATTAATTGTATGTTTAAAATGTTAAAAAGGAAATGAAAGAGGACTTTGTGATTCTAGAATAAATTTCTCTTTTCGCAATTTCGTTCCCAATAATAAATTGAGATCCTATCACACATGTGCAACGTAAAAAGATATTAATTTTAGCACAAATTTATTTATACGCAAACTTATTACGTCGAATAATTAAATTCAACAAAAAGAATTTGTATATAATTTTACACACAAACATTATTATTTTATGATTGCTATTGTATACGATATACAAGCACTTTATGCGTACGCGTTTCTCAATAAAAACTTTTCAGAAAAGTCCTCATATATTAGGCGTAATTCGCACGCAACGAATACACGAGCGAGATCAAAAGAGATCATTTAAAAAAAAACACTTATTGAATAATTTGGTATAATCTGATTGCACGTAAAGTAAATTACTTTCTTTAGTAGGCGCGGCACTAGGACAAGTTACGAAGACACGTCCGTACAAAAGATTGCGAAAACTGCGATTGCATAACTATGTATATGACACGTGTTATATGTATGTGTACGAGCTATTGGACAATGGAGTGGATGTAAAATCTCCGAAAACTTTCAGATTATTGACTGCAGTCTCGATTGAATTTTCGACGTTTGGAAAGATCGGAAAGTCGCAAATAAACACAGATTGCGCGTCAAAGAAGATTTGAGCAAAACATCTTGATTTATTAAAATCCATTTCGAAAGTGAAGTCACATGCTTGTACGCAAAATGAGATCTAATCGTAATTTTAAGCTTAATTCTTGAATATTAAATAATATTTTACTAATATTTTTATACGAACTATCGTGGCAGTCTGTCGAAAACTAATGATGTACTAATATTATCCATTATATATGTATTTAGGAGATGAAACACACGATTTCCATGGCAACCCAAAGCATTACATTTAAGTTCTTGGAAGTAACAAATCGGATTATGTTATTACTTGCCTTACTATTGCAAGCGTAAAGCAAAGTGCTGAAGTACTGAAACGATTGTTCAGAGACAGTATAATCGATCGAGTGAATTTGTTATCGATAAATAACGGCAACAAAAATTTATTTGCGACTTCAATAAGCGGGCAATATTACACTTCATACACTGAGAAAAAAAAGTTGTTGATTTGACTAAATGTGTTCAAGTGATTATTATTTTTTTAATTGAAATATTTAAGTATTTAAGTCAAAATACGTCATGTTAAATTTAACATGTCGTATTTTATTTAAATACTTAAATATTTCAATTAAAAAAATAATAATCACTTGAACACATTTAATCAAATCAACAACTTTTTTTTCTCAGTGTAAGATTCAAAACATTGTTAATGCGAGTTTATTCCTTTCAATTGAATCTTTTCTAGGACGTTATCGTAGATACCAATCCTTTTGCAAATAGACCGCAATGCGGAATATTACAATACATGTATCCTATTGTCTGATTGTAACTTTACAGCGCCTCTTCTGCTCTAACTGCTGTTTTAAAATTTTAAAGCGAAACTCAACTTTAGTTACTTACTTCCTCATAAAGCATTTAATCCTTTGAAGTTACTTTCATTCAAAAGATGATCTCTTGATCTCCATTTCTCTTTCTCTCTTCTTTTTCTCTAAATTACTCGTTCGTATCTTTTGAAGCATCTAATTTTTAACTAATTATGTAAATTTTATTGTCCTCTATTTTCTTTTTATATTTTTAATTTCTACATGCGGATCGCACTACTACACTCAATACAATTAATATTACTTCTAAAGTTTAAAAAATCTTATTATAGAAAATTATAAAAAAAATATTATAAAATGTAAAAAAAGATTGTATTTTTCATATTAAATGTGAAAAAGAGAATAAAGAATAGAAATTATATAAAAATGAATCATTACTTAATAGGGATCAAGATATGTAATTTTTAAACGTATCAAATTACGAAATTTTATGGTTAAATGATACGAACAAAAAGCCTAAAAACTTCTTTGTAATATACGAGATGTATCATTATGGATATTTATAATGTAGTTATATGTATTATTATTATTATTTTTGTTATTATTGTTTAAAGAGAAGAACAATCATTTGCAATAATAATTTATCTGATAAACTGGATAAACAAGCATTTTCGTATTTAGCTTTTGAAAACATGAACAAAATTAAAATTTTGACGTGTGCATTATATTAATTATAATTATGTAATTTGAAACAATTTAAAGGAAATTATACACAATTTCCATTTTCTTTTGTTATTTCTTTTTAAATGAAAATATTTTCTTTATTATTTTCGAAACTGAAGCTTCGAAAACACAAGAACGATATAATCGTAAAAAAGATTTGATTTTTATATGAATAATAGCCTAACGATATTACGTCGTTATAAAAAAAAATTTAAGTACTCAGAGAATATGATTAATTATATATTCTCCTTTACCTTTTGTTCTCTAAAATTTTATTTGCTATTCACTCGTTTATGACATTGATCTTCCGAGACTCTCTCTCTGTCTGCCTCTCTCTCTCTCTCTCTCATATTCTCGTGTTTCCATTTCCGGTCACTGTGAATTCCGTCAATGCGTCTTGTGCCTACCCTGAAACCCGAGAATCGAAGCGAATTCTCCCCATATGATGCACGGCTCGTAAAGCACCCCGCGAATCCATTTCCTGGGTTCTACGAAGTTCTCATTTTCCCTCATACGTGATGCGAATTCGTAAAATATATAAACATGAAATAAAATGTCTATGCATATTACATTACTAACGAATATATGGTTCTTTAATTATCGATGATCATCAATTATAATTAATCAAAATGAAGAGAGAAACCGCTTGGTCGGTGAAAACTCCGGTCGACTTATACTATATATATATATATATATATATATATATATATATATATATATATATATAACTGTTTTTCTCTTGCACGTTCGGATTAATTGCAAATCAGGTGCTACAGGAGATCACGGCATCGATTCTCGAGAAGAGATGTCATTGACACGCTCTTAACGGCTGTTAGTATCGCACGGATTTGAAGCAGCTTCTGTCAACTAAGTTGAAAGACGAGCATGTATACCTGCATAACACGTAAGAACATACACGTGGCCAGTATTGTTTACCCCGCATGTATATATGTTTCGTGATCCAGAAACGGAGAATGGCCATGCATCGTCAAAACGGTATGTTAGTTATCAGTGACAAGATCCACCGATGATTCACACGAATATATATGTATATCAACACGTGGCTTTGACAATCAATCTAAATTGTTTTTCAAAATATTGTATTTATATATTTATGCGCGTCTAGAGATATATTTTTGTGTATTTATAATAAAAAAAAAAAAATGAAGAGTCCTCTTTTGGAAGGCAAGCTCATCGATTATATTAATTGTAATTAAATAAAATTAAAGACAGAAACAGAAGAGTTTGGTCGGTGAAAACGCCGGTCGATAGAGATCTGCTCTGGTGCTCTTCTTAGTTACAGTTAAGCCAGGAGTCGGCGTCTCGACTTACAAAAGGCGGTATATATCTTTCCTACAACGCGGTAGGTCTTAGCATGGTCAACTGGTAACCTAATGCACTATTTGCTGTGTGGCGAACTAACTATGATTTTGCACCAAACTATAAAACATTGTC
The DNA here is from genome assembly GCF_021464435.1 of Cataglyphis hispanica. Lineage (NCBI taxonomy): Eukaryota > Metazoa > Arthropoda > Insecta > Hymenoptera > Formicidae > Cataglyphis > Cataglyphis hispanica. The sequence goes on along the minus strand of NC_065954.1, from coordinate 10,975,937 downwards.
ATACATAACGCACACGTGTCCTTTTCACTGAAAATATCATATTTATGATTTAATATCACAGGAATTGATATATTTTTAGCTGATGATTTAAAAAGCATGTCTGGTGAATTCAATAAAATCTATCGATTTCTCGATATTTTGCAAACATTCGAAATGTAGGAAACAGGAAATTTGTTGGATTTATTTGTTTCTCTCTTTTTTTCTATCTCAAAAGCAAAATCAATTTATTTTAAATGATATTTATTAGAGGCTATATGTTTTTAAAGCTTTCAATAAATTCTACCGAAATTTCCCGAGAAATTACACATAAAGCAACAAGGTTTTATTTTTGCAAGAGAATGCGTTAACGAAAAATTTAATATGCGTGAAATTACTTTTTCCAGAAAAGCAATTTATATTTAATTTACTTGCAACGCGAATAATATATGTATACAATAACGCCATTTTTTTCAATAATAAAGCAATTTAGTATCGTTTGATGTACTTAACTCATTTTTCCAAAATTCCTCACACGACTTACAAAATGTCATTCATTTTTTCAGCTGTTAAAGCATAACAATTTTACAAAATTAAAAAAGTATACTTTCAAACAAATAAAGAAAAAGGAAAAAGTATCGCGGCTTGAAACAAATAAATAAATAAATTCAACTTATCGTTTGTTATAGTTTGAGTTAGTCCCCATATCCCTCTTCCTATATCTCTTGGCAGTTTTACGCAACATCCCTTTTGTGACTGTAAGCGGATCTCGAATACAAACGCGCGGATTCCTTCGATTCATTCTACGGAAAGCAAGAATGGCGCACGTGCGCTATTTGATAAAACCGAGAGATCCTGCCGCTGGTACTTTTTCTCATGCATGCGCTCGTGAACAAAGCTTCAAGATATACCGTGAAGGCGGATGGCATGGCAGAAATGTATAAGAGAGGGTGATATAAAACGAGAGCGCGGCCGGCGCGCTACGGAAATGCGGATTACGGTATGGAATGCAATTTAAACTGCGCAAACGTAATTATTACCCTTGTCGGTTTTATCACTGTCACGGTAAATAATTCAACACATATTTCGCGCGTATCTAATCATTTCTCCGCAGCTACCCCGCAAAGTTTTGTGGATGTATTATGCCAGAGAAATATGTGGCAAGAACTTGAAACGAAGTTGCATTTCAGTATTTCGAATGAATTAAGCGCTGTAACGAGAGAGAAATATTTTTCTCGTAGAATACGTTTCTTTGATAAATCAATTCTCAATTTGTTCGCATTTTTGCTTCAAATTTTTCAATATTACTAATCTATTATTTTTGTAATATTGCGATGTTACATAAGAGTATCACGGTGTAAAAAATAATTATACCGTTATTTAAATTTATATAATTTTATCATTATTTTTCTTTTATTTATTACTTCGTTAATTTTTCCAACACAAAACTTTGCTTAAAACAAAATTGAAACTTAGTATTTCGAACAAATTAATTGCTATAACGAAAAAAAATAATTTTCGAATACGTTTCTACGAGAAATCAATTTTTCATTTATTCGTATTTTCACGCTTCCAATTTTTTAATATTATAAATCTGTTATTTTTATATATAATTGTATATAGTTATTAATATTATAAAAGTATGATTCAAAAAAATAATTACAACATATTAAATTAAATTATTTAAATTTACACATATATGTATATATGTATGTATATATACAGTATATATAGTTTTATCGTTATTTTTCTTTCAGTTATTACATCGTTAATTTCCGTACCATAAAACTAATTATACTTTGAAAGAATATAAACCTCATATTTCTGCAATCGATGCTTCCGTAAAGCAGGCTTAAGTGTCCTTTCGCATCCTTATGTAGCATTTAGAGTAAGACGAGAGCTTACAAGTGGAGAAGAGCAGAAGCATTTCAAGATATGAGGGTAATGCGGCGCTAAAAAACGCTGTCGAGAGTAGAAAACTTTTCCGCGTTGAATCAAATTTATTTCCCTACGCAGACTGATCCAGTTATAATCTCTACATCGTGCCGAGATTGTGGACTACGGGAGAAGCAAAGTGAACCGTGTGGTTTGTCGTTGCAAGAGACTGATTTACATAACATTTTGCATTATACGATTGTATTTTTAAAGTTGTACAGCCTTCTCGTCAGCGATCCAAGGATATAGCCATAATTGATTATCGGGAGTTTCTACACAACGAGAACTGCAATATTTTTTTTCGTTCCAATACGCATTATCATTGAATTAATATTTAATTCAATTTACGATGATAGAAAAAAATATGAGTATTTAATTAGTCACTTTTCGAAATTTCTGAAAATAGCTACATATCATATATTTTTTAATCTTACATAAAAGGAAATGATAAGTAATCAACTATCTAAAATAAAATTTGCTTTTAAAATCTTAGAATCGATTTTATCTATTTACGATGCACGCTTGCATCGCGATAGTATGGGAAGAAAAAAAAGTCTACGGAACTCGCATATATAGAATTATTTATAGCCTCGCTGTCTCTCCGGAGACGGGCTGTGATTTCTGGAGGAAAAAAAAATCAGGGAAGGCAGAAAATAGATGTCCTGGGTCAAGTCGACAATTAGAGCATCCGCGCGGCGGAGAAGAGAGAGAGAAAGTGTCTGACAAAAATATTCCAACAAATTGACTACACTCGCGGGCACGCCGCGGTATGCATCGGCCGACTGCCATCGGAAATTGGGACACGTGAAAGCGTTTAGCGCGTCCCGCGAACGGAATTTCCAGATTCTCCGTATAACGTGATTGATGAAGATGCTCTTCCCCGAGCGGGCATACGGAACCCTCCCTTTTCATCCCCGCGAATTGCTAAACCCGGGGACGATAGATCTCCCTTTGAAGGCACGCGTATTTCCCCCGCTTCCGTGTCGCGGTCTATCAAACGTTTCGCTCGCAACGTGATGGATATAGTTCGCGAATATCAGTGCAATGTATAATGTAAAATTATTTAAATATATTTTGTAATTTGAATTTTTTTTTCATATTTTTATATTATTTAAATATATATTGTTGGACAATATATATTAAATATAATATATATTTAATATATATAATATATAATATTTAATATATAATATATAATATTTAATATATATAATATAATATATATTTAATATATATTGTTAAATATATATTAAAATTACAATCTTATATATATATATATATATATATATATATATATATATATATGTGTATTTTACTGCCAGCAGTGTGTACCTAGACGATTTAAGTGTCCGAGGAATCATCTCAATACGAGTATTACCTTATGATCCGCTTAATAAGTTCGAAATTACTCAAGCACATTACGATGGAAACTTCGTTTTGAAATTACATTTAGAAAAAGATATTTCCGTTTAGATATTCAGCGATTAAGTTAATCTTGGCTGTATTGTCTCTTATCTTTTGGTCGTATGCGCGTCTGGAAAGTTTCGGAAATTCTCTAGAAAATTCGCCGCACGTTCTTAACGTACATAACAAGAAGCCTTTCGTTCTCGTGCAATCATTTATTTCAATTGCTACACTATATCCCCATTGCGCTCGATGTCTGATATTTTTTCTTGTTAATATTATCAAAGAAATGTCTGCATATATAGACAGCAATATTAATAAACTTTAATAAATAATACAAGATTATGTAATGTTTTTAATTTCGTTAAATAAGAAGCTCATTTTTCCTTTGGATCACACTTACAATTATTTTAATGCTTATACAATTGTTACTGACATTTATTTCCCAAGAGAAATCATTATAAATTGCTGCAGTAAATAAATAACGATCGACGCAGAAGCAGACGTTGAGACAATTGTATCTCTATCCAGGAGAAACCTAGTTAATCACGGCATCAAGTATATATATATATATATATATATATATATATATATATATATATATTTGTTCCACGAGTTGTCGTCTGTCACGATCCAAGTACCACCATATCTCAAAGTCACATTCGATTCACGTTGAGCAACGAATGGACAAGGCGATAATCGATCGGGCGTTATTCGAGAATCGTTGCACGGAGCTTGAGTATTCTCCGCGAACGTATCACGGCGCGAAACCGTGCTTCGATGAAAGACGGATTACTAGAGCTGAAATCTAATATACGACCACAGTCTCCGTTCGGACGTTGATGCCATTGAGAGCCTTACTGCACACTGCAAAATTTCCAAATTAAATTGCTACGAGGTGCAACGAAAATTTATGGATTGCTGGCTATTGAGTAATGGTTAGAACTGTGCATTATGTCGCGCATATATCGGAAAGCGATAAACTTAAATTTTATATTAAACATAAGTTAAAAAAGAATGATAATATTGAAGAAGGATGATTGTGCATGTATATAAGTGCATTAAATGTCACTTTGCATATTCAGTGAAATCAATCTTTATTCTAATAAGAATTATTCCTTTAAAGGCCCAGTTTACTCTAGTAATACGAAAAATTGATAATTAAAAAAAAAAAAAATTTGGAGAATATTGGAAAATGATCTTTTTGGCATTTTACATATATTCTTATTTTGAAAAGTAAAAAATGACAAGGTAGTTATTTTAAAATTAAATATTTCAATTTTGCTGAAATTTATGAATTTCATGAAAGTATAAAAAATATTAATTATTAATTTTTTTAATTCCATTTAAATATTCTCCAAAAAGTGTTCTCGTTTATTTAAAAAGAAAAGGGAGTTATTTGATCAATTAGTGTCAAGAGGTATTCAACCAACTGTGAAAACAGTGTGCTGAGAAAAACGCGCCTAAAAGGATCGCAGATCCATTTGAAAACATACGCGCTATTCTATTTAAAGGCAATTCACTTTGGCAATTAACTTTGTCAATTTTGCGAACTTTTCAATAAGATTTGACGGACATATTCTTCAAAAGTCACACTTTCAAAAAATGTAAAAAAAAAAAAGAAATCAATTTATTGACTCTCTAAAATAGACTGAATCCCTAATCCGTTAGAACTTTCGAAATTTGCTACTTTTTTTGTGAAACTTTTATGTGAAGAAAAAAATGGAACATCTTGTTATTTCATGTACCATGGAGAGCTGCTCCCTTCATCCTGTTCCGTGTTCGCCACTTACGACTAGACAACGTCGCCTCTGTTCCCAGGAACAGCGCAATGCAACACCTTAAACCGTGCATGTTGGCGTTTAAACTGAAATTTATCATCCGCGGCAATTTCACGGGATCTTATCCTTTTCGAGGGCACGATGCTCCATATTCGTCGTAGCTGCGGACCGCCCTCGCGTCGCATGAATAAAACATCCGTGTTGAACGTACGCCTCTGTTTCACAGCGCAATCCAAACGATTTCATACGCTTTTCGGCATGTATGACGCCTCGAAATCACCACGAATGATTGTAAATTCACTCGTAATAAATCTCCCGGTCTTTCCGAGTTAATCGGCATCCGTCGAGTCCGCGGAATCTAATACCTTAAAGCGAGTATACGCGTAGAGAAAATTATTTTGTATAAAGACATGTAATTTTCAGTTTTTTTTTTTTTTTATAGAATTTTGATGTTTACAATAGTTGAATATTAATATTTATATTTGCAAATATTGTTAAAATGCAATAAAATTATAAAAGCTTACAAGGATATTTAAATAAAATATATAATAATAATTGCTATATAAGTACACGTGTGTACGTATATATTAACTATATTAATATAGAGAGTTTAATATTAATGATTCTACAACGTATATTCTAGCTTATAATCTCCCCTTCATTACTCCTTTGCCTCTCTCCAGAGTTTTCTCTCTCCAGAGGGTTGAATTAATAAAAAAGCGCAGAGGTTGTTACAGGCGTAATCAGAAAATTTCAAATTTCAGACAAAAATCTTATATATCGCAGCACGTTAGAAAGAAGTCGCTGAAAGACCTGTGTTAAAGTTTCGTCTTTACGACTTGGATTTACGAGACGCTTAACGATCTCCGATAGTGAAAAAGGGACGTTTAACAGCCAAAAATAATATACCATTCCGTTTCTTTATTTTTACCTACGTAACGACAAGGAGAAGTCGTAAGATTCTGGATAGAAAATAATTATGTGATTTTCAAAGCTGTTGCAATGATTAACAAGAAGAAAGTATAATAATGATTACAAAAGAAGTATAATAATGATTACCAATAAAAGAAGTATTATAGTAAGTGGATGCGCAATGCAAAAATTCTAAAAAAGGACACATGAATCTATGAAAGAAATGTAAGATAAAAAAATTAGTTTAAATCGACTTTGAATTTGATTTGATAAAAAAGTGAAATATATAATTTGTGTACTAGATATTATTTTGTACAACTTGTTTTATTTATTATAAAAAATTTATTATAACTAAAAAATGTATAAAGTAATGTCTGATATAATTTTATGTTTAAGTGTTTTTGATTTCTGATATATAAAGATTGATTTTAATTGTTAAATTCACATCTTCTCATTTTTATATATTCATATTTATTCAATCGCGACTCCATATTCGTATTCAAAATATTGTAAATTACATGCTTTCTATTTTAATATTGACATCTAATTATAGTCACAAATATCAAGATTATCAAGATAATTTAAGAAAATAAAAAATAAAAAATAAAAAAAGAAACACAGAATCTCATTAAAATTATTTAAAGCCATCTATTTTATTTCGAAGATTATATATTTTGTGTTTTACAGAATCGTTTTTTATTCATATATATTTTAATCCGTGTATCTTTTAAGGATGTGTGTGACATAAATCGAAATATTAACGAAAGCATTAAAATTTCATAGATTGTTCTACTATTTCTTCTGAATATTTCTGCAAAAACTAAGCACAATTCTTTTAATGGTTTGGAAGTTATTTAAATTTAAAGTTACTATTGATTCTTATGGAAAACCTATTGTAGCACTTATTGACAAATTTGACAAAGAAAAAATATTACCAATGAAATAAAAATTTTCTCATATATTAAAGAAATTCTGCTAAATATTTGTGCAAAATTTGATTTAGATCCACTAATTCGTTTAAAAGTTATTTACTAAAAATTGTAGAAAAATATTATCTCTTTTTCTCTTTCTGCAAATTACTCGTTTTTCATTGTTTTTTGCAATTGATTTCAGAGGATATTCATGATCATAAATTTTTGCCATAAATTAGGAAAAATATTAATTAAAACTATTTTCTTTTACGAAAACGTCAAAATCCATATTATTTTGCGATACTTTAATTATTTTCATAACCCAAATTTATTTTTTTAATTTTTCAAACAGTATAAACGGTAAGAAACATGTTTTCTTTTTAATTTTGACAATTTTTTGCTACTATTGTATATCCAGAACATCCTTAAGACAACGTGGGAAAATTCACGATAAGAAAATTTTATCGGCGTCTTGTTCCACCGCGAATAAGACTTTGGAGTGATTATGAGTTACGTAAAACACGTCGTTGAACGTGGTCTCCGCAGCACAAAGCTGGACTGCTTCCAGGCAGCATTTTGTGTCCCCCTCTTCCTCTTCAACTTCCATGCCATTTTTACACGAGAGTCATTGCCTTCTTTGGCCTCCTACATCCGCCCGACGAGAGAAGCATTCGGAAAACTTGGTTTCCTCCTTTCATTACTTATGTCCGGCGACCAGCAGCTCCCGGTTATCGAGCGCCCGGTAAGGACGATCGTGACTCCATGGAGTGGAATTACTCGAGCTTATTATGTCGGCTGCAACTGCACCGTAGACGTTATAACAACCCGTTATCTTTTGTGTCCCGATCTCAGCATTCGCTATTATAGGACCGGGGACCTTTTTACGGCAACAGTAAGATCTTACATCTTTTCAACAGACTTATATTCTTTTACTTTTCTATTATAAGATTAGATATCTACGCATTTATTAGTGCTTTTCAATGAACAATATATTACAAAATTTATATTGGGAATTGGCTATTGGGAAATTGAAGAATGCATTTATTTTTATATACAGATTTAAAATAAAATTGTAGAATCTAATATTCATAATTCCGATGGCTGTAAAGATGCGCATGTTAACGCTATTTTTTGCATTATAATAAATAAAATAAAATGTACAAGTCTCAAGTCTATTATTTATTGCATATTTTGCATTTTTGTCAAGTAAAATTCGAAATTAATTCAAACGATTCCCCGTTCGATATTACTTTATCATCAAGAGATCCTTCTCTCATAAAAGGACTGCCGTTATTTGGGGCAAATTGATGAGTCAATATTGAAACTTTCTTTCCGAAAAGCTCACAAATTGTCACAAATGTCGTAGTGGATACTACTTTTTTTCGATATTCCAGAGATTGCACCTGTGCCGGCACGTAGCTGGACGTGATATCGGTACCGATCGACTCCATTCACGTACCACTGAAATTATTGATGCGCGCAACGAGCTGATTCAGCCTGTAGAAATGGATGACGAGTCGACTTTCGTTACATTCGAGGCGACCACCTTAATCATCCTCCCAACAATAAAGATTAAATCGATCGCTGCCGGGCGCATCTACCCGCGAATGATGAAGCGAGGTGAGGTCGCAAGCGGATTTATCAGGCAAAATCGGGGAATATATTTTCCCGCCGATTGAGACGTATCGCATCGTGTTCCATCGTGATAATAAATGAACGGCGGATAGGAGGGAGTAAGCGAAAGACGGGTACAGTAGCCGGATGCAGAGTTAATTATCAATTTAGATGCAAACACGCTAGTACATTTTGTCAGAATTCCATTTATAAGCTCTGCGATGTGTAAGAATAATGGTAGAATATATTTCTAATTGCGTTTTTATCGCAATTTTCATTTATATCTACGATGAAATAATAAATATTATAACGTTCTCTTTGCAGCAAAGTACAACACGTCAGTGACATGGCTTGTAATTAATGTATTGTATTGTCAATATTACTCGTCAGCTACTTCTGTTATGCATCATTCAGCTTTATCAGCAGTTAGTCGCTGTGCGTTTGGCAAAAAATATATACGCGAAAGATTGGTATTTCATCTTTAAGTTTCGAGTTCATTCGGGCATGAAGATACCGAAATGCCGTCTAACATCTAAAACATATAAATGGGGCATTTTACAGAACAGACGAAACTGCAGGTATGACTGTGTATGATGTACTGTAAGACATTACGGTACTATAATAGATATTTATGTCCTTTATACGAACGTTACATTGCTCGCGAGACAAGGGAGAGGAAATTTATTATTTATAATATTCAAGATTTACTGCAACTGTTAATTTGTAAATTGTTAATCTGCATATAGCGACAAGCAAGAAAACATGCGATGATTTAACGTCACTCGAATACGGTTTCTTGCGCAAGTTAAACTGATCATATTTAACCCGCTTAATCGTTCATATTCTCGTTGTACACAAATGTTTGCCAAGATAGACGAATACTTTATCTTGAAGGACGTGCGGTTTCAAAGTAATTTGAGTCCGCGAAATTGCGAAACATTGGCTCTCGCCATTAATTATATGCGCTAATGAATCGGAAACTGTCTCGCACGCCGCAGGATCGGCAGCTACTTCGGAGAATTGTACATTCCAAAATGAGCAATGCAGTTTGACGATATCTCAATAAAATATTTCAAAGTTTCTGTCAAAGTTTTTCTATATTATATTATTTTTTTATATTTTTTATATTTTATATTTATTTTTTATATTATATGTATATATATATATATATATATACATGATTTTTTTAAACAAAAAAATAATAAAAATTTCTCAATTATATCCAACAAAATTATTTATCTTCTTTATCATATTGTTTTAAAATTAATTTCAATTAAATGTGCTTATATATAAAAAATATAAAATACGTTTCCTATATTTATTTTATCCTGCGTATTTGTCTGCTCATAATAATACGGTACGCCTGAGACAAAATATTCGATCCAAGGGACGGCTGTATTCAAACTGGAGATTGGATTTCGCGCTAGATACAAGAAGACTACGATTTCTCTCGAGCTCCCTTGAATTGCATTATGCAGTCCGCATTATATTTGCATCTGCTCGATCAACCATCATATATGTGGCATATGGTCCGCGGGAAAATCTACGTGTGACGGATGCAGCGTTTTAAATTAAATTTCAGGAAAACTTCAATAATCGATACGCAGTATTTTGCGCAATGTATAATTTCATCAGATATCATATTTTCTAAATGAATGACAAATCGTATCCTGTTTATAATTATCCATTATTAATTATTAAAATATACGCCATTGTATTTCAGATTGTAGATCTTATTCGCATAAATTTTATGCGAATTTTGCTCTCGCTTTATCTTTATTTATTATTTTTTATATTATATGTTATTTATTTGTCGTTATCAAATAGTATAGATTGCATTAAAATTCGCTTCGCATACACACATATTTTACGCATTTGTTTCTCTCCGCGGTTAAGTGTCCGAGAAGTGCTCCACATACGTTCATTGTAATTGCACGAATTGTTAAGCAAATGATAAGGCGTGGTCTGGCCAGACATTTTTATTATCGTCCAGAAATTACTGTCCGGACGGCTAACGCGAATCTGGAGATTTCTCATGAGACTCTCGAGCGCGCATGCTGTCAGATAAATAATTCTACGTGGAAAGCTGTGCGTCGGGTAAATATATACTTTCGTGCACACGCGTATACTCGTATACACGTGTGCGGTTCGCATTACTTTTTTTATTACGAATCGCTGGGATTATAAAATTAAATCTTCTTCCTTTGTACATCTATAAAAGTTAATCTCGAGTACTGTGTAAAAAAAAAAAAAATAAAATCGCGAAAAGAAAAGAGAAATATTAAAATAATTTTGCAAAACATTAAAGACAAAATACTGAAGAATGGGAAATGAGATTTAAAAGACAAAAATTGCATCAAGAAATTGGCAGATTTGTTAAAAGATTAATATATTGTCATTATTAGAAAATTAAAAATTAAAATTATATTAAATTGAAATTGTAAAAAAAAAACTATTAAATATCAAAATTTTGTTTAACATATAATTTGCATAACTTATAAAATACATTTTACATTTTGTTTTGATATTTCCGATATTCAAGTACAGAGTGCGGGGAAATAAACTACTTTATATAAGCTGCTTCTCTAATTTGGTGCGATTACATTCAGACTTACTGTGAAAATCGAAGCTTGACTATTCCTTTATGCTATTACTCTAATCAAGACGGAGATTAAGCCAGTTGTTATTGATACTTGCATGCCAATGTACGTGATCTCTGATGGTTATATGCAAGTGCGGATCTCAAGCGAGGAATCAATTAACGGTGTTACCTTAATAATGCACATGTTCGAGTAGTTAGGTTTAAGCTTCGTACGCTAACGAAGCAAAATTGCAGCTTAACTCTTCGATCCCAATCTATCTGTCTGTAAAGAAAAGCTCGAAGCTTATCTACGAAAGATCAATTTATGCATTATATGTGCATCGCAAAAAGAGAGAGAGAGAGAGAGAGAGAGAGAGAGAGAGAGAGAGGCTATCCTTCGATTCTCAAAAACATTTTAATTTTAAGGCATTAAAAAATATATATATGTATATATATTTAAAAAAAATATATATATATATATATATATATATATATATATGTTATAAGAAAAATTTTAATTTTTTAGAAAAACAGAAAAATTTAAAACTAATGTATATATATAAATATATTAGTTCTTAAACATCTCTGTTTTTTAATTTATATAATATATATACATATATATATATTAGAGAAGTATATATGTATATATATATATATATATATATATATATATATATATATATATATATAATTTAATGTTTGACAATAGGCATCGACGATACACGTTTTCACTAGTTATGTTTCACGGGTGTTATGTCCTTCCGTCCATAATTTATGGATTTAAACGCTTCGAGACGAAGTTGCCAGGACAGCTGGGTCTGCGACTAGCTCTCTAGCTCTACAAGTTCGTCGATGCGCTTTCGTGCTCGTGAGCTAAGCGGCTCTCAGTTGCAAACGCTCTCGCGAAACACGCCGTATCGTGACGTTATTAGAAGCGAATTTCGACAGCAAACAAGCCGCGGCCATAATGAGGATTTAATCACATTAGAGATACAATATAGCATGAGGATACCGACAAATACAAGAACTTTTGGGCAAGAAACCTTTTAGGTTCATCAAGTGTTTATTTGACCTTTTACCTTGACACGATCACTTGGCCGTGATAAGGATCCTTCTGTCAAAGAAAATTAGATAAGAAATTTACGTTTAGCCTAAAGACGATTTTAAAGACGAAAGTAAGACAACACTTGGCGTAATTAACGACGAGTGTTTTTCTAAGAAAAATTGTATTGAAATTTTATTATTAAAAATTATTTAATATTCAAGGCAGTTAAGAAATGGAATTTACTTTCCAATTAATTTATGTCTTTCTCTTTCGTCCTCAAAAGTGTAGTCATAAGTATATGCAATGGTTGTTTATATACATACACAATATATGAAGCAGATACATATGCTCAATATAAGTCTCAAAAAGTTTGTTATTAAAATTTTTCTTAAATTTAGTATTAACAATTTTTTATAATTAATGCAAGATTTACGTACATTTCTTTCCGCTATATCATTTTACGATCTTTTAATAAACAGATTATACATGTTTTTTATTAGCAAAACGTAATTGTGTTTATCTGTGCGTAAAACTATGAATTTTTAAATATATCTCAAGTTACGTATCAAAGAGAAACGATAGATATTTGTCGACAGACAATGATATGAATCTAGTTGATCTGTCTTTTCTTTTTACGTATGTAGGTATTTGACGTCGAGACACTCTACCGCGCTGCTTGATACTCAAACACACGGTATGTAACAGAGAAGAAGAAGTACGGTTCTCTCCCTTGACAAAAGTTTTCATCGCGGCAAGAGCGTGTGGGCTACCGCGGAGGAAAAGAGCCGCGGGGTTGAAAGCACGAAAGACGACGTACGTAGAATAAATATTAATGCGACTGTTCGCTTCTTGCATCTGCCATCTGCTCCATTTCAGTCCCGACGGCGGCACTCCACGATCAAATTCTCATTGTTTCTACCTTCTCTCACCTTTTCGGTCGTACGTATCTCTCGGCTATGCGAAATTCTCGTTCCTTTTTTACGATCTCGGTTGCGTACGCGATACATCTATAGTTTTGTCGCGAATATTTGTAATTTCCTGACCTCGCAGATCGCGCTTGGCCCGAGATGAGATTTGCGATTTATCTCGCAGATTTTATTTTATCACATTTTATGTAACACTCGGACGCGTCGCGATACATGAACTCACTTGCGAAGTAACAGCAAACAATCGTAAAAGCATCACTGAATTACCTATTGTTAAACAGAGTTTGAAATGTCTTTGTGATTTATTGCTTCAGTTGCGACGGGATAAAATGAGAGGAGTATATTTGATTTCATGAAACAGATTAAAACGATCGTAACTTGTTACGTAATGTAATTGTAGAACTAGATATATTAACAAATATGACAGTAGATTCACAAATATGACAGTAGAGATTTTGACGATAATATGAAAATTCTAGAATATTATACTTTCCAATTAATCTAATCTATTTATAATCTGCTATATTTGAAAAAAAAAAAATATAGATATACAGAAATGTATATAGACATATAAACACATAAATTCGTTTGCTTTCAATCCCAATTAATTAAATTTTTTTAATTTTATAATATTTTAATAAAATATTACTACATTTGCTTTACTAATAATATTTATTTTATTTTGTATATTTTTTAACGCCATGAGAAATTTTTTTTTCAATTTGATTTTTAAATGTTTAAACCAAGAATTTTTAAACATGCACTTCCGTCTTTGAAACTTCGTGAAAAAGAATAAAAAAGAATCCTAGTATCAATAGACGCTTTAATTCACTGATTTTTTTGAAGTCTTGAAATATTTGAATTCCAGACTTTCGCTTTTCTGATTAAAATTACTCGAATTCTCTTTTCTTACTTTTCGTAATGTAGTAGAAGATGAAAAAACTTACTTCTCGACAAAATGCAGCAACGGCAATTTTCTGCGATTCCAGTTAACGAAAGTGTATGATTCGTAAAGCAATCTAGCGTCGCAAAATTTGATGGTTTCGTTTAGAAAAACCAAGTAGAGAAAATTTTATTTTCTCTTATTGTATTAGTAAACCTCTGGATATATTTTTTCAAGAAACGCCAAATTAAGTTCAGGATTAGCTGAGTCATGTTAGAGAGTTTTGAAATCTAAAACATATAAAATATATAAAACATCTAAACACATAAAATATCTATTATTATAATATTTTAAAATTACGGTACACATTTTTTATTTTTACACAAATATCTGATAACGAAATTTATGTAATTTATGTAATTGACTGATGTGACATTATCAAAACATTGTGTATATTGTAGCATTTTAAGAAACATGGCAATTTTATCATCGCCTGTTGAAAAAAAAGGCAAATTTAAAGTAACCTAAATATTAAGAAGAAAATTTAGCTCGCACGAGTGATTACTGCCGAAACGTAACGAGCAAATACTCGACCGGGTTTGCTCGAAAAGTGTATTTCTCCTCTCTCGAAACTCGTATCAAGGATTGAACTATCGCGGTGAACTGTTGGAGAGGCGAAAAGGCACTTCACCACTTGCTTCGACCCGTTAAAATATTTACGTCACTAAAGGAATATAGGGGCGATGTTCGCAGTGATTCTCTTCACGTCGAGTCGTTCGCGTTGAAGAGAGAAAAAAAAGCGATGCCCTTCGCTGCACCGGCGATAGCGAATTAAAATGCTAATTCGTCGCATTAATTTCCATCTATTACGGCCGCTTATGCGCCTTTACCAGCAGGAAATAAGTTTAAACGCTTCCACGTTTGTCCAGGGCGACACTGCATTTACGCAAAATGTGCACTTATATCTTGTTACGTTATTCAGAATGTGTTACGTAGTATTAAAAAACCAGCACAGCTTTAGTTCAATCACATTAAAGAAGAATCTATAATGAAAAAACGCATTACAAGAAAAAATTTCTCAATTAAATCATTCGGATAACTTCAATGTTACTATTATATTATAATATTATTATTTCAAGCACATTCAATTATTTGATGTGTGAAATAATAATTATTTGAATTGGATATATACAAATATTTGCAATACTCAATATATTATAGATAAAGTATTTCATATGTTTATTGTTTATTTTATGCAAGAGATATTTTATCACAGTCATTAATAGTTGTTCAATGTGTTGCAATAATATGCATTTTACGCGTATCAATGCATGAGTGCAATGGAATTCTTCGGAGCTCCAGCTTTCTGCTATGTATTACGATCGATAAAGTATTCGCTTTAATGCTCTTAACTCTCGGCAGACATTTTATCGAAATGCGCGTGTAGGATTAGTTTCGTTTCAACATTTGCTCGATCGACTTTTTCCATACTCGTCTATCGCATCTTATGGTCGCATTAAATCCATGCTTGGAATATCCGTATTTTTCAATCCGACCACTTGTTGGACAGAAATATCATTGCATTGCACTGGAAATTTTTGCATTAAGAACTTTTACGATTGTAGTTTTTAATTTATTACGGAAATAAAAATTTTGTGAAATTCAATTTTAAAACTTTACGAGCTTATTCACCTACATTATTTATTACAAACACGAGAAATAATTATTTTAAAATTTTAATGTGTATAAAATGAAAAAAACATTGCTTTATTTAGAATTTCTCTTTTGTCTTGGCTGTAAAAAAAAAGTAATGTAATAAATTATGAATAAATTAAATAATTATAAATAATATATTTTATTGGAATGGTAATAATATTATTCGTGAAGATAGTTTTCGCGCGAGGATATTGTGAACAAACATGAATTTTCATAAAATAGCCGAAATAACAGTCATGCCAAAAGTTTACTAGATCCGCAAAATTAGCGCAAACTTTCACGTCGCGACAAAGCAATTTAAAACTACTTCCTTAAAGTGGAAGCCGAGTCATACCCAAGAGGATAAAGCTGTCCATCCGCGAGATAAGACGATAAATATCTTGACACGCATGCCTCATAAAAATGCTAATTAAATCGTCAAAGATTTACAATTTCTCTCGATAGGGAATTATTAAAACACATATCATATTTATCATTGAAATTCACAAATAACAATTGAAAACAAATATTAGAATTAAGAATGTATGTGACATATATCGAAATATTAACAAAAGCATTAAAATTTCATAGATTGTTCTACTATTTCTTCTGAATATTTGTGCAAAAACTAAGTACAAACTCTCTTAACGGTTTGGAAGTTATTTAAATTTAAAGTTACTAATGATTCTAATGAAAATTGCCTATTGAAGCCCTTATTGACAAATTCGACAAGGAAAAAATATTACCAATGAAATTTTCTCATATATTAAGGAAATTCTAATAAATATTTGTGCAAAACTTGATTTAGATCCACTAATTCGTTTAAAAGTTATTTATTAAAAATTGTAGAAAAATATTATCTGTCTCTTTTTCTCTTTCTGCAAATTACTCGTTTTTCATTGTTTTTTTGCAGTTGGTTTCAACGGATATTCACGATCAAAAGTTTTTACCATAAATTAGGAAAAATATTAATTAAAACTATTTTTTTTTACGAAAACATCAAAATAATCCATATTATTTTGTGATACTTTAATTTTCCTCATAACCCAAATTTATTTCTTTAATTTTTTAAACAGTATAAACGCAAGAAATATGTTTTTTTTTAAATTTTGACAATTTTTTGCTACTATTGTACATCCAGAACATTCTTAAGATCTCATTGATCTTGCCGACTTTAATTTTTAATGCTATATAGACGGCGCGCGTCAAGTTAAACATTCTCGTGTTTTCGTAGGACAAATTTTTTCTTACATCATCGCGATCCGGATTCAGCAAAGTTACATTGGTTTTAATTTTTGGACAAAGAAAGGAAGTAT
Source organism: Cataglyphis hispanica (assembly GCF_021464435.1). Classification (NCBI taxonomy): domain Eukaryota; kingdom Metazoa; phylum Arthropoda; class Insecta; order Hymenoptera; family Formicidae; genus Cataglyphis; species Cataglyphis hispanica. The sequence goes on along the minus strand of NC_065954.1, from coordinate 10,958,958 downwards.
GTGCGAATGGCGGTGCATTCTCGGCAGACCAGAAACTTTACCCGCTCCTATTTTCGTCCGCGTGAAGAAATGTGTTTACGGGTACGACTTGAAAAGTTCGCAGGGACATCGCGTCTTGACAGTCCGTCTCGGTGCAAGGTGACAGAGGGAGAGAAGGGAGCCATCGCGCGAGAGAAACGAGTTTTGCGCTCGTCGGCGATGATACGCAGGATATTGCTAGCGATGCTCGTCGAATGAAATGCAGTAAGACCCTTTCAGTTTCGCCTAACTTTCCATCATCCCATCGCTTCCGCGTCAGACAAGCACATCCTCTATCAGGAGAGGAGATGGCGAGATATTTTTTCGCGCATGACATAAATATCCGGTCGCGAGTGTGCTTTTCTTGATACTATTTGCAAAGATGTTAAAAAAATTAAGTTATAATATGCTTACAAATTTTTACTATTTCACAAAGAAAAATAGTATATATTTATATTTTATAAATATTATAGATATGTTATTTAATACTAACAGTTGCATATTATTTACTATTGATAAATGTAATACTATATGAATTTGCAAAAGTTGTTGGAATAACAGTTTACGAGCACAAAATTGAAAAACTTGTGCAGATTGAGCTTTGGTAACTCATTGAGAAATCGTGTCGCACGTACATACCCTCGGGAATAAAACATCTGCGAATTTGAGACAAGAAAAGATTTAATATACTTTGTAGCTTTTTTAATTTATCAAAGACCAAAGTTATCTAGAACTTTAAATCATACGTAAGATTCTAGTAATTGTAGTGTTGATATTTTTTAGAATTTATAACAATTATATAAATGTTTTATAAAATTAAAAATTTATAAAAAAAATTGTAATAATCAATTTGATTTAATATGTATTTATTTTCCTCTCCCATCTCCATCTTTATTTATTAGTTTTTTCTCAATTCTTTCAAATGACAGCTATACCAAAACTGACTCTATCAAAAGTTCTGTCTCGGTCTTGTGTTTGACATAAGCGAGAAACTTTTCGATCTAACTTGCCCCCGGCTAAATTATAAATTTACTAATTTCAGATGCGCGAAAACTTACAGATAAGAAGAGCATTTTCAACAAACTCTAATAACGTCCCGGCCAATGACAAATAGCGTCGGGTAAGTAATTAGCTGACCCTGATCGTTAAAGAGTCAAATGAAATCTCGCACCATTCACGATTAGATCCATCAGCGAGTCGACCGCCAGCGATTTAAAGTTTTCACGAGCTTGAGTTACAACGAAGAAAAAAAGAGCTTTAAAAGTAGGTTAATATTCGTCATTAAGGCCTGTTACATGGAGCACATAGGAGCAAAAAAAAAAAAAATAAGAAGATAGAACTTTACAATCATGAGTGAAATTTGTTCCGTCGTGGTTTTAATATGACAGTATGCAATATTCTCTCTCGATATATTTCTCCTTATTTAAAAAAATTAGGAGAAACGTGAAAGAATGCTCTCTCCCTCTCTCTCTCTCTTTCATATATGTAAAATTTGATTATTTTATTAATTTTTTCTATTTTTCACAGTAAAAAAAGAAATGAAAAAAGATTTGAAATTTAAAAAAAGAAAATATAGTAAAATATAATGTGTTTTATCCTAAAATGTATGACTTAATGATGCTGTATTATATTACTATTCTACTCAACAATTTAAATATATATAGCTTATATCATGGTAAAATAAATTGTTAAGACAAATCATTGAATAAATACATCATTTGACGAAAACATATATTGCTGGAACAATATAGTCCGAAATGTGCCCACTTTGCAAAAAAAGACTTTTTTAAAAACTGATTGTGTGTGTATGTGTTTGTACATTTGTACATTTATTTTTGCGAAATAAATTACTTTCTGTGAAAGTCTGAAATATGAAATCCAATATTTGCATAATTATCTTTTTTTATGTTCTTTATTTTTTTGTACATTTTTTATACATTAACAAAATGCTCACGATACTAACTTGTCATCATTGTTTCAATCAGTCATCAAAAATTGATAATAAATGTTACAAATATTTTTCTAATTTCACAATTATAGTTGCCGTTAAATAATTAAAATTTGAATGAATGCTGCTATTATTTTCGTGTCATAAAAACGTTTGTATTAACGCACATTAAAGGCTCAACAGAAGATTGCATAAAAGTATCATATATATATATATATATATATATATATATATATATATATATATATATAATGTATAAAATATATAGAGAAAAGAATAGATATATAATATTTAATATACATGTATATATATATACATATACATATATAGATATGTATGTATGTATGTATATTAAAATATATGTAATATGTATATATATAATGTTTAATTATATAAGACAATCTGATACAATTTTTTTTATCTCTGATCATATTTTGTATTTTTGATGTGCTAGCCTATTTGTAAAGAAAAAAAATTATGCGCGGCAGCAATTAATGACGTTGTTATATTCATGGAAACTCTATTATGATGATGCTTTATCAGAATTGTCAATAATATGTCATCCGAATTTTTAAATTTTTTCATTATTTTTAATTTGTTTCCTTATCCCAAGTTTTGCATTTCAATTTAGGATTCATCGGACTGTCTACTGGACAATCAAATGCCTCAGAGAAACCTTTTATATTAGCCAGATTGCTATTAATTTGCGCTTTAGTAGTACTGATATTAATAAAATCTTCTTTATAAGGAAGTGTTGTCCCGCATGTTATCTTTAAAATAAATTGTAGATGCAATTATAATTTATACAAATTGTAGATCCAATTATAATTTATACAAATTATAGAACAAAAAAGTCTCAGAAATAAAAACACTTTCACTCCTGATTGCTGCCAACCAGGTTGGCAAAAAACGGAGGAAATATGCATTTCATCAACCTTGGAGTGATTGTAGCCTTATTGTTAGTTCTCGATAACTACAGCATAATTTGATATCATCTTTTACTTATAAATTTTTAATTAACCAAGGATGATTTTTTATAATAATACATACGTATATAAATTTGTTATATAAATATGTTATATACATATACATATATCTAGACATATTTTCAATTTACCATTGCATTATTAAAAAAGAACATTCTCTCCAGGATTATACTTTTCTTTTGAAAGTCTTTTGATTGGCAGCAACTATCTGCAGCTGCGTCACTTGTTTGCATGTCGCTTAACATCGATAATGACATTTTTTTTTCTAATGCCATGAAAGCGATTTGTGTGCCAATGAAGTGTGTGTTAATATATGCTCTATTCTTAGCAAGATTTTCATACAACTAAAATCAATTTTAATCCGATCGATGTAAATTTGTTGTAATTATAAAATATAAGCTACTAGAAATTCATGATTATATGCCACACATAATTTTGCCTATATTTTTGCACTTCTTAGTTGTTATAATAAATGTTATCAAAGAAATAAATATTAATATGAACAGGCAAATTTTTATCATAAATTAATACAGTGATGTACATACTTGAATATATTCTAGATTCTTGGTTGTTACATTTGGAGTAACACTGCGATATTGTTTAATGTTATTCATAATTGATTTCAAGAGACATTCTGATTTTCTTTCCAAAGCTTGTACGACTCCAATATCATATTTTACATTGCCATAATCGTCAAAATATAATCCTATAAGTTTTCCATAAAATAAATAAAATAGAAAATGAAGTTGAAAGTTTATTATATAAAAGTTAAAACTCACCCATATACAAATTTGCAATGTAAGCCAAGTGTTGTCCGATAACCGAACCTATTCCGCCGTAATTAGGGGCACTGAAAAATAAATTATAATTTTAAATTATAAAATAAGATTTTTCTTTTCTTTCTTAATAATATTTTATATTTTATTGCACTTACAAAGATTTTGATGAGAAATACGGAATTTGCATGAAGATAAAAGGTATATCTGAAAGTATTATAAAAAAAATAAATTATGTGTGCGTGTGAAATTTTATTTGGGTCATACATCGCGCGCCGAATATTTTACGCTAATTGCAAACTTACATATCTCATTAGATTGCTGATCATAACTGAAATTGTCAAATAACAGATCAAATGGCCACCTATAAGTATAATATAGTTTTATAAATGAACAACACACATGTTTGATTAAAGCTAAATAATTTTTTAATAATAAAAATGCACCCATATGAATTCTTATCTCTATGCGCAGATTCACGGAAACTTCTTTGTTTTAATATCGTATTTCTATATTTTATGATAGACAATATATTTGTGAAATAATTGTCATCAATTTTCAACTAAAACAAATTCAAGTTATTTGCATTTATAATTATTTATATAACAAAAAATTAACTTCATGTATACAATAGATTCCTACTTCTTTATACATTTGCGCCAGTATTTTCTGATTCCGGTAGCAATCAGAAAAACCAATGTTCAGTGATATATTATTAATTTTTTCTACCACAAAGTTTTTTGTCAAATTATTTAGCCATATTAAAGATTTTATATAATCCATCATCTCATTCTTTATGTCATTAAATAAGTCGTTTACCTTAAATAGCGAAAATAATTTTTAGAAATTTTTTTGTCATTTTTAATTAATATTTTTAAATAGAATGGATTTATAAAAATTTACAATTAGAATTTCTATTATTGAAGTCACTGAACATGTCTCTGAATTATACATATACGATGAAATGAAAATATTTTTCATTTCAAATTCTCGAATACATTTTAACCACCTACAAGATAAAAAAAGATATTTTATTGAAATTCTATCCAAAAAATCCAAAGTTACATTTAGTATTCACATTTAATATTTACAACTCACCGCTGTTCTTGTTTTATCTTATCGTGAAGTTTAATATTGTATGCATAATAAAGATCTAATTCAATATCTCTCATTTGCTTATTCAAATTACCCATAAATATACTCACGGCGTGCCATTGTAAATAATTCACTGTGGAAAAATAATTAAGTATGACTTTTCATTTCTATAATCGAAATATTGTTTGATACATTACCGATTACATGTTGCGGTGTGTCACTTAGCAAATTTGCCAATTTATGTAAACTATCTATATTAAACACGAGGACAGTTTCAGAATCATCTACAGTTGTGCCAAGTAGTTTGGAGGCAATTTGTATTTTCTCAAACCAATTAATCTAAAATAATATTGATAAAATGAAATTTGTATATTGCAAAAAAATTATAAACATTAATGAATAGAAATGTGATTACAAACAATTTTATTAAATAGCAATATTGTGATGTTAATACTCTATTTTTTATTAAAAGACAAATATCACATATTAATACATATGTACAACTTTGAATATTACAATTTGAATTTACAACTTAAGAATATTACTTAACGCTATATTTTGTTAAGAATATTATTTTATGCTATATTTTGTCCAATAGATAAAGCTTACATAAATTTTATTTTTTTATTTTATATTAAATCGAATATAGGAAACATACAACAATATCAATAATAGAAACGTTTTAATTATTTATATTAATTATTGTAAAAATGATATTTATATTAATATTACCTTTGCTGTAGCATGTTGAATTCCCGCAAGGTCGTAATATTCCTGTAATTCCGCAATCGTCATTTTATTACCAATTCCAATGATTTCTTTTTTGTGTCCAATAATCTATGCAAATGTTAAAGCAGATATATGTGAGTGTATCCACGGTTTTTATATTATATATATGTAAAGTTTCTTGCATAATGTTAAGATGAATAATTACATTTTTTAAAAATATTTCGAATTTAATTAAGTCTTCTACATCATTGCGCAGTTTCTTTGTCGGAATTCGAATTCCTTTATTTTTTGCAAAAGCACGTACTACCTTCATTATTGTGTTTAAATACATATTGTAATGTTCATATATATATTGTGTATCAAATTTTAATTTGTCACCGTAAGACAGAAGAGATGGATATATCTGTAACCATATTTGTTTACATTATGTGGACAAGTCAAATATAAATCGGACTATTATCAAAATATTCTTAGCGCACACCCAAATCATTTTCCTACATAATTTCGACTAAAATCAAAGCATTTTTGACATCGGCTTAGCAATTTTTTTATTTCCGTGTCATAAAGAGTGCGTATTTAAAGCTAATTGCTCACGGAAAAATTCGTACCTATATATCATACCCATATATGCAAACAAAAAACACATACTCATACATAAATATATGTAAATAGAAATATATACCACAAATATGCCAAGATTATCATAGTCAGTTGAATATGATATATTGAACAAAATAGAAAAGGTATATAATTTAAAATAATTATTGTCTATCTTTTGCCAAGTATAATTTTTCGCGTTCCACTCTTCTTCAGACATTAAAATTGGCCATCCTCCAGTGGCATCCAACATTTGTTGCATGGGTTTTATCCCTCTTTCTTCAAGAGAGTCTGCCATGCAATAGATATGAAAAGATAAAAATGGTATTAAATAATTGGAAACATATTTTTAAAATTTATTTAAAAAAATAGCTACTAATAATTACTAATTAATTAAGCTACATTGAAAAACACGCATGTAATGTAGTTTTTTAAATTGTTTAATATTAATAATTATTGTAAACATATTATGAAATTTTTAGATTAAAACTTTTTAATTAAAAGTTAGAAAGAATAAAAAATAATTTAAAAATTAATAAGAATAAATGAGATAAATAACAATTATTTTCTACCTTGATCTATGCATGATCGATATAATTGTTTGACTGTTTTTGTGAATGGGGAATCATTATATGTTGTATATTCTAAAAATACTAAAAAAAAAAACTTGTAATATTACATTGCTATCATTTCATCGTTAAATTTTTATGACAATTGTAATACTGTTAAACACTTTTCAAAGCATTATTTGTATATGTGAGATTTTAATTACATATTACATAGTGGAAAGATAAATACATACATTTTATACGATAATAAATCATATATTCGTTATAGTCTTTGATAGACCATTTCGAGTGAAATAGAGAATTAGCTTTGTCCCAACTACCGCAGATTAACTCGTAAAAATCAGTGCATGGCTCATTGGGAATGCTTTTGGTATAGTTCATCAATATCTTTAAAAAATAATTTAAAGAAGAATATCCTAAATATAAAAAACGGAGAGTAACATCAATTAAAATTTACATGACTATATATATATATATATATATATTCTTTTTATTATTTATATTTAGAATAATATATAAAATTATATATTTTATCAATAAAAAAAAAAGTTTAAATCTGAATTTTAATCTACACGTTTGCTATCACGAAAATGATAAATTAATTTTTGCATTATAAAAGACAAATATATAAAATATATGAATAAAAGATAAAAATCTCTAATCTAGAAAAATATTAAGAAAGAAATTAAGTTTGTTTACAAAAATATCGTGTTGATTAATATTAGATTAAATAATGCTTTAAATAAAATAATAAATAAATAAATAAAAATAACCTAACATATTGCAAATATCGCTTTCATATTCATAAAAGCGATATTTGCAATATGTTAGGTTAATACATCTTATCTATAAACCATTTCAATTGCGATAGTCTCATCATATGCTATATACAAGATGTGTCGCGAGGAAATCAACAAATTTCTAGAAATGTGTTCTCAAAGTCTAAGGAAAAAAGTTAATATACATTATAGATCAATTTGACTCGGTTATCGAGATACAAAGAATTTAATTAATTCTTGTCAGTAACACATATTTCTGACAACGATTCCGTTTCTTTCAAAACATCGATTTCTGTTAGATACGCAGTATGTGACTCTAAATATTTCTTTCGCATCGAAGATTAGGGTTTGGGTAGTGGCAAGGTTATAGCCATACATTATTATTACTACTATAAATTTTCGAATACATTTTGATTGTTTAGACTATTTAAAAGTGTCAAGTGATTTTCAATAATTAATCTGATTAAGTGAATAATAATTACATAAAAATAATTACATAAAAATTAAAAATGCCTAGTAATTTTTGTCTAAAATATTAATAAAATTGTTTATAGCTCAATAAATGAGTCGAATTAACTTATAGTACATATCAACTTTTTTGCTGCAAATGACTTTAGAACACATTCTAGATGTTCGTCGATTTCCTCGTGAGATATCTTGTATAATAATGATATCTTGCATAATAATGCACAGTTAAATATAATTAAATGACTGATACTATGATTTTGCTTATGTATTGGTATTTATTAATATACCGTAATTGTCAAAATTTGGAATACACCCATCGCAAAATTCCTTATGTATGTAATATGTTTCATCGTCATTATTTCTAATACATGAAGCACATGGTATGTTCTCGTACATATAACCATTAACGCCAAATATTGTGACAATTATTTTAAAATATCTGCAAAAAACCAAGTGATTAATTTATAATCATCTCACAATAAGAATAAAGAAATACTGCTACGTTTGAAAAAGTCATCGTTAACAACATCATGAACTTATCCCATAAATTCGAATTACAAGACATATAATTATGTTTGTATACATGACACGTAAAATGTTTTCAACAGAATAGTTTAGAAACAGAAACTAGATCAACAATCTTTGCATTTATTTACGTAAACATAATCACAAAGGTTGTTTCAAAAGCATTTAAAGCAAGATAGAAAAGAAAAACTTTTAATTTCCTATTGTTATTTTTATATAGTAAAATACTGTAAAATTAGAAACTTGCACGCATAACATTATTAGACATGTAAACTTATTATTACTTATTATTCATTGCATTGTAATTATGTAAATTTGATGTTTATATAGATATAATTAAACTTTGATTTAATAGAATATAATATATGATACATTAGAAAGAAATAATGTTAAAAGAAAATACAACTTACAACGTTAAGCGGCGCATGCTGTTATTATTCTAGGATTCGTCAGATACAACAGTTACATGCCGACTAGGCAGTAAGATGTTTTCGTTATTCGTTAAAGTCGACCCCTGAAGCTCTCAAGTAAGCCGATCAAACACGAATAATTACGATTAATGACGATCAATGGTAAACATTTATGTTTTTCTCCCGCCCTATTTTGAAAGATGATAGCAAGTATTGCATATATTTATTTCCTTATAAAATAATATCAAAGCAGTGAAAATAAATTAATTAAAAATACAAAACATACAATAATTTTCAAAACAGCTTTTATTACACATATGATAGTATATATTTATCCATGGCATGTTTAAACTGAAATATTTTGTTATTTCATGAACAGAAACAAACATAAATTATTATATGGTTTCTATACGACGAAAAGAATTAAAAATCATTTATATTGTTTCTGTCAAATTTTTATTTTTTAACTATATTTTTTTATATAACTTATATTAGATAAAAAAATTTTTCTCTTATTTATTTATTTTCTCACTTTATTTTGGCACCTTCATAGGTGAAAGTAAAATAATAGCTGGATAATCTTCTACATGATATCTTACAATGTCTTTATTAGCAGGAATCATTATGTTTGTAAGCAATATCTATAAAATCAAATACGTTATTATCCGATTAAAAATTCAATCATCTGAATTGATCTGGAAATGTTTGTTTTGATATAACAAGGAATTTTTTCTTGTGTTTCAACACTCAAATATATGCAAATTGTAATCTTGATTGCATCAAGACTGTCATATATATCGGGACTTCTTCTCTTTATAATTTCAAGTCACTTGATAGAAATTATCTGTAAGAATGACTTCTTTCGCTATCTTAATATGCATGTGAAAAGAAAAAGCCGCGAGATACTATCTTGCTATTATAATCAAAATGAAAATTAAGATTATGCTTTTTCTTTTGTGATGCAAATCTATATATCTTCGTCGAGACAAAATTGAAACTTTCAGGGCGTATGGCACACATATTTGATGTGATATATGCGAATTAATGAAGGAAGAACTCTAAATGAAAATGTTGCTGCTTGAACACGGGCAAGAATTTGTCTGTGGAATTTAAAGATATGCTGTACGATTTACAGGTCTCACCTTCTGCCGATGAATGTAATTTGACGCAGAGAATCTCCGGACTGACATAGAATCTTGCATATAATCACAATAGGAGATTAATTAAACAATTTTATAAAATAACAAAATTCACGAAAATTAGATGTAGAAACTATAAATTTGCCTTTAAAATTAAAATAGTTTTGAATTAAACATTAGAGTTATAATTTTATCGTTCTCGGAAATAGAAAGACAAATGTATTCATTGAAAAAGAAAAATCAATGACAAACTCTTGTAATGAGAAATAGTACTGAAAAATCTTATAGATAACAAAGTATGTCAGAAACGTCATTCCTTATAATATAAATGAATTTACACCATCGAACGCGCGTATATTTGCATTCCACGACTTCACGCAAAAACTCGTCGCGTAATTAACGGTGCCCCCTGGCCTGGGTCAAAATACGGTTCTTCACGGACCGCTGACCTTTCAACGGCAATTGAAATCCACGCAAGCGAGAAACACCATGCAGTTTGTACCTCCATAGAGAAATGTACGCATTCGGAGGGAGGGATGGAAAATGCGCGCTTACTTCGCCCACCTGCCGGCTCATAATGCGCGGAGCAAACGGCTCGGACATTCTGATAACCCTGCATTATTACAGGTATGCCATGATGGGGACATGGTTCTCGCGGAAGGAGGGACATATAAAGCGAGACTTTCGAGCAACGATACGATTCAACGCGCGAGACCATGCCTATGGCCATTATTGTATGGCCCTTCTCATTGTTCGACGTCGGACAATCGAGCTCGCCATATACGCTTACGTTTCACGTTTTTCATCCGGCCGTGAAAGCTGCGCGTATATCGATACGGGAAGCCGTAAGAACCCGTACAACACCCTTCCTATGTTGCAGCATTAAAATGAAAATCAGAAAGTCATTTATTAAGCATTTATCATGTGATTAGTATTATTTGATGCTTGTTGCACGATAAGAAATTGTAGGATTAACAAGATTAACACATTTATAATTTTGAAGTTTAATACATCTTATTAATCTCTTATCTATTACATCTAAAATTTCTAAATAATGTAAATATCCTCAGATTAATCTCAGAATCAAAACATGATTTGTCTTAAAACTTTAGGTATGCAATTAGAAAAAAGAGAATCTTATTCTCTTTATTTAATTCGATATTATTTTATAATATCGTATTGTAAAAAAAAAATCTTTGAACTTAAGTATAGACTTCACTTATAATACATGCAAAAAGCTCTTCATTTTTTTCTTCTTTTTATAACAAAAAATTTTGCGGAAATTTATTACTTTTTAATAAAATATTTTTTATTGAAAACCAGAAACACTTGGACAAAATATTCATATGTACAAGTTCTATGAGAGAAGTCCCGTACTCTTGCGGTGTAAATTTCTATTATAAACCAAAGCTGTTTCGGCGAAATTTTTCTAACGCGAGCTTTGTCTCTCATGTGTTCTGATATTCTCCCAACATTGCCGGATGATCATATTTTCAAGAAAATATATGACTTCAATTTCGATTCTTCAGGATTGCCTGAAACCGATTTGCTTCGTTTCGCTCTCGTTGGTCTCGGGATATTCGATTTATATTGCGAATCTAGCTTTACTTTCTGCTGGCCTGTGCTGTAGCTTGGAAAATATTACGCAAGAGATACTGTAAACTTTTGAAGAGAAATACAGAAACGCATAAAAGGCACACAGTCCTGTGTCTGACCAAAATATTATCATACACATCGACTTTCCTAAAAAATATTTTTCTTTAAGTATGGTTTCAATATAATCATAAAACAGTAATAATAATACATTAATTTATAGTTATCAAAAATAAATAAAACCAATCAAAAAACATCATCATTATTATTAAAAACTTATCATTATTTGGATATGTAGCTATATTAAGGATGTATGTGACATATATCGAAATATTAACAAAAGCATTAAAATTTTATAGATTGTTCTACTATTTCTTCTAAATATTTGTGCAAAAACTAAGCACAATTTTCTTAATGGTTTGCAAGTTATTTAAATTTAAAGTTACTATTGATTCTTATGGAAAATCGCCTATTGTAGAACTTATTGACAATTTTGACAAAGAAAAATATTACCAATAAAATAAAAATTTTCTCATATATTAAAGAAATTCTGCTAAATATTTGTGCAAAATTTGATTTAGATCCACTAATTCGTTTAAAAGTTATTTACTAAAAATTGTAGAAAAATCTGTCTCTTGTTCTCTTTCTGCAAATTACTCGTTTTTATTGTTTTTGCAGTTGGTTTCAGAGAATAGTCACGATCAAAAGTTTTTGCCATAAATAAGAAAAAATTTTATATAAAACTATTTTCTTTACGAAGACGTCAAAATCCATATTATTTTGCGATACTTTTAATTTTCCTCATAACCCAAATTTATTTTTTTAATTTTTCAAACAGTATAAACGGTAAGAAACATGTTTTCTTTTTAATTTTGACAATTTTTTGCTACTATTGTACATCTTTAAATACACGAGAACATCCTTAAATACACGAGTGACTAAAAGAAAACATTAGCAACATTATACTTTATTTTTATTATCGTATATGCATAATAATATCATGTATTCACAAATTAATAAAAAAATGTAAACTAATAAAAAAATTAATCCTATATTAATATATAATATAAGAAATATATATTCATGTCCTTTAAAATTGTAAAAATCGTTTTAAGTTATCTTTACATATCAGATTTAATCGCGGGGGAAGCATGCAACGGAAAATTTAATTTACCCAATTATAGACGCACAAAGGATATGTCATATCCCATTGAATGGAAAATACGACGATATTCGCAGATGAAGCCACAAAGGCTGGTCAGAACAATATTGCGCTGCAATACCGATATAGTAAAAGGTGATATTCCATGGAACAGTAACGATACATCACAATTTTGCCTTATGCTGCAAAAGTCACACCAATTTCCAATATTGAATTTATCAAACATTAATCTCATTATTTATTACATCTTATTAATCTCTTATCTATTACATCTGAAATTTCTAAATAATATAAATATCGTCACATTAATCTCAGAATCAAAACATGATTTGTTTTAATAAAACTTTAGGTATGTAATTAGAAAAAAGAGAATCCTAGTCTCTTTATTTAATTTCGATTACTTTATAACATCGTATTGTAAAAAAAAAAAAATCATTGAACTTAAGCATAAAGATCAAACTTTATAAAAAAATTAAGTATTAGAAGATGTTTATCCAAGGTTTGATAACAAAAAGATTATTCTATTAAAAAATATTGTTTTGTTTCACAAAAATTTAGTCAGTTCAAATGCATATGCACATAGATGCATCTGTTTTGTGCATCTTGCAACATCTTTTCTACGATCGTGAAATCTAATATATAATATAGTCGCGACTTATAAATCAGAAACGACCATAATCTCTCGCTCAGCTTTATTTTCTTTCCACGTAAGACGTAGAGTACGAGCCAATTTCTTATGCGACAACAGAGTAGTCGGCGTTTTGAGGAAAAGAAATATAAAAGTGACGAAGTGCGTAGCGAAAATATCAGCAAGCCAGAAATGCAAACCGAATCAGCGACATGAATTATGAATTTCAATTTAAATTATTAAAAACCATTATTCAGAATATATATCCACAGACAATGCGCGGTATTAGCCAGATTTTCTTAAATTATGAACACTTTGCTGTAGTAATAGTACAGCCGTTTCATTGACAATCGATAAGTTTCTTGAAAAAACAAAGTATTTTTTACATTAATATTGCAAAGTATATAAAAATATATACACATATTTTTTACGCTAATAATTTAATTATTAATTCTTACAAGCTTTCATAACAATAAAGACATTTATCTCTGTATCTAATTATTTTATGTTATACTACAAAAAAAAATATATATATATATATATATTATAAATAAGCGTATATAATTTTCGATGTATACTTGATAAAATATTTAATTAAGCAATAAATTCGATTCTTAAAGTAAATAAAGATAACCTACATATCGGTCCTTTGAAAATGTAATGTAAACAACAACATAAAGAAACAAAAATTGGGAGGGAGGAAGGAAGGAAAACGAAGTAAGAATATACATACAATTTTATTAAAAAGGTTATCATTATTATTATTATTATTATTATTATTTGTCATATTTATATATTTTTTAATAATTTTTTTAAGAACATCCGAAGCACAGGACAGATTTCATACGAGAGTGATTCGGAAACTCTTGGCGATCACACAGTGCATTAACGCAAATAAATTAACATATCACATCGGGCAGGCGAAAATGCCGTAGGCGCCCTACGACGATGTCGTATTCAATGCCAAGAACACACTGGCGGTTAACGCGAGCAAAATTCTACCATTTGTAATCATGCCGCATGAACGGGCACAGCCACGTTTCTAACACGGGAGAGCTTCCCACATCTCGTGCTTTAATTAATTCGAGGTTGCGGCGAATCTCGCGACTATTCTATATATCGTCCAACGATTGTGTCCGTTTTTACGTCGAAACGTCTGTTACTCGCGAAACTTACTTTGCAACACACACGTATATTATATTATTGTTTTGAACGTATTAGCAACCGCAATTATTTATTTAACGTACCAGTTTGCGAGCATACGTTCAATCATGCAAAAAATGATGATCATTAATGATGCGATAAAAAAAATGTTTAAAGTTGTGATCAAAGAAAGAGTATATCAACCTCAGAGTTTCATATATCGACGTTAATGCATTAACGTGTACTTTTAAAATTGGAAAAGGAATTATGTCATTCATCATTTAGTTTTAATCAAGAGTATTAAGATAATACAATATAATCGTTATGTGCACATAAATGTAATACAATATATAAAAAAAATTTCCCTTCACTTTTGTTCAGTAATTTTCTGTATATCTATACATATAATCCTCTTGATATACCTCGGAAAGAATTGTCAATATTGGATAGTGATCGATATCGTTTCCGGCGGTCATCTGTGCTCGCGGACAGACATTTATCAATCCATAAAATCGATCGATGGACTTGTCAATGGAACGATAGATTTGGGGCGATCACAAGCTTAGGATGTACGTTTGACAATGACAAACCCAGTGGAGGGAGATTAGAAAGTCTTTGTGCATGCCAAGAAGCTGACCATTGTGACCGAAAGAGAGGCCGGAGGAAGCTGTTCTTTTATCGCGGATGACAGGACCGATCTTCTTTTATCAGTGCAGATATTTGTAGCGGCGAAAGGCTGACC
This sequence comes from Cataglyphis hispanica, assembly GCF_021464435.1. NCBI lineage: Eukaryota > Metazoa > Arthropoda > Insecta > Hymenoptera > Formicidae > Cataglyphis > Cataglyphis hispanica. Next base: position 10,943,651 of record NC_065954.1, on the reverse strand, counting down.
CGCGGCCTTGCCGCAGCCAATTTTATACCGATGTATTTTATTGCACTTCTTTTTTATAAAATGCCCGCGTGTTCCCGACCTTCTTGCTCGTGACGGAAAGTCTGAAGCGCAAATCTCTCTTGTTAAAAAGAAAAAAATAAAAGATAAGACAGAAATTTCTAAAATTTTGTAATGTGTATAATAAATTTAAAAAAATGTTTTTAATATCACTATATCGATATACATATATTATAATATGCGCGATTATTTTATTGGAATATATCTGTATGAGAAATTAATGAATAATAAGCAGGTAATAAGCGTAACTGATAAATAATGATAAATATAAATAATAATGATAAACTGATAAATGTTAAATTTTATCAGGATCAATTAACAAGATCGCTTATCCTTTTCTACATATTTTATAATTAATTCCTTTATAATTACATTATAATTACGTTATAATTTTAATTCATTATTATCTGGTTTCGAGATAGAATTGCGGTATCAAGAATTAGTAGAGAAACATATTGTACTTAAAATTTATTATAAATTACACATGAAAACTGCGTACAATATTTTGGCTCAAAGAAGACCCAGCCGAGTAAATTCGCTTGAAATGTTGACAGAACCCCATGTCATGTTAATGAATAATATATAACAGTAGAGCAAAACAAAAGTTGTTTTGTCGATGCGGAAAGCTGACAAACACCTCTGTGATAATATCATTTAAAATTAATCAACAGCAATGCCGAATAGATGTCTCTTGCGTAACATTCGGTAGCCTCGCAAAAAGGAAATGTCCGAACGAGAACACCGAAACGAGAATCGGAGTAAGAGAAATGAGGCATGAATCACCTCTATAAACAGGTTTACGCCGTTGAATAGGCAGAATGATGCCACTATCGATTTTCAATCGGTCGCAGAAGATTTTTTTATCTTACAAAAATCGCATTTTTTTTTACGATCCAACCCAACCAAGTCCCCTCAGTGAGACGCTGGCTGGCCGGATTTATGAGGATAGTAAAAAGCGGTCGATTTACTATAAAGGCGACAGTTTTCCATTTCATACTACATTTTATCACGCAAATAACTGCGATACGGATAAGAAAATTATATAATAAAGCAACAGTATTAAGAGACACGAAGACGCGTTGGTTGTTGTGATAATGATGATAAAGAGAACTTTTATAAAGCTCGCTCAATCACTGTCGGAAATTTTTACATTTATTCCATTTATTCGCTCACGGAAAGACAGAAAGTCTGAATATCACATATAGCAAATAAATTTTGTTTTTTTCTCCATATTTTTTCAATTGAGGAAACTTTTTAAATTACAGATTCTAGTTTCCGTATTTTGTAAATGTGAATCCGTCGTAACGACTGATTGCGTGCAAACATACCTGCATGCTTTTTTCGACTAGTTGTTTTTCTGTCTTCATGTCTCGTTAATGTACGTATATAAATAGAAAGCAAGAACATTCACATATATTTCACTTTGATTAATTGTGCTTGACGCAATTGTATAATTGAAATAAAATAAGCTTAAATAAGCTTATTAAGTTAAAAAAGAATGAAAGAGAATAAATACAATTAAAAATTTTCCATCAAAAGCAAGAGCTAAATCTGGCATATACAAATACCATTTCAATAAAAGTTTATTTGATAATAACAATATTAATAAATGTTGGATTTTTGTCAGCAGTGTTTACATAAAGAATAAAAAGAGATAAATAACAATACAAGATTATTGATTTATATTAAATTTCGCAAACTTCCCAATGTGATATGTCGATCATTTTGAAGTAAACAAGCCGGAATTCTGAGCCTGCTAACACAAACGATGAAAGCGGCATAATAAAATAAATCCCACGATTTGATGAGTAGCGGCGTTGCGTAATAGGATCAATATGCGAAAGCTCATATTTATTTATTTGGAAGGCGTATCTCACGTTACATGTAAAGCTGCCAAATGTTGAACTAGATAATGTTGAAAATACTATGAGTGCGCTGTTATACTTGTGGCGCAATACGAAATGGCGATAATTAGCATGACACGTCGGTCGTGTAAATTGCTTTGTCACAACGAGACGTAATGGATGTTTATTGCCATCGCGGTTCTATTGCCCGTAAACTTTCCGCTAGATCATTGGATTTATCCCGCGCCGCGTTTAACTGCTCTCGCGGAAACGTGTCTAGTGTGCTGATACACACGGGCAGAACGGCACGTTCCATCGTTGAAACTTGGGAATAATGAGCTTGGCTAAGGCTCTATGACCTATATTCTCGCCCGGCATTTACCGATAAATGCAGTTGTCCGATGCTTTAACGTTAAATGCCATCTTTATTTGATTATACAAACAAAAACGGTCGACCAATTAAACGGTCAATCTTTAGCGCGTAAATGTATATTGAAAATAAGCGAATCTCCGAAAATAATTCTTATCTCACAATTGCTTTCTTTTATAAGAGATAACGATCGATTAACAGCAAGAGCATCGCAAATAGGTACTTAGGGTATACGAAACGTAATTACAGTGTCGGCAACTACGCCGTATTGTTGTACAACGCCATGATTAAATTCGCCCACCTCTCGCACACACAAGGATTTAGATCCTTGACCTAATCGTTGTTACATCCATAGAGATCTGATGACCTACTGTTTCATCGGTTGGTTACGAGAAGGGGGCTACACAGAATCCAATAACTCATATTTTTCTATAATAATCAATACTCACTGTTATTATATGAATGATTATATAATAATAATTGTATATTGTTATATATATATATATATATATATATATATATATATATAATTTTATATAATAATATATGTATTGTTATATAATACGTATATTATATATTGTATTATTATTTTATTTCAAGATAACGATCTACGATATAGTCATTATTGCGAAACGTGTCGAGAGCGCAACTTGTCAAACACGAGTATCATCGATTTAATGCAAATTTATGCCAGGGCATCTCTCTTTGCGCTGTATCTTAGACAAAAAAAATCAACGCCATGTAATTTCTTAACTTTTTCACAAAGGATATTATACAAAAATTGCATTCAATAATCTCGTCAAATTTTGTGACAAAAATATACTTATATATTCTCTAAGCTCTGCAAGAATACATTAAGTTTAATTGAACTAGAAAGATAACTTGGCGAGCTGATATTTCGAAAACAATTAAAACTAATGATCGCGATTACTTACACTATTATAATAAACAGGTCGATGTAAAACGAATAAGATTTCACCTTCGAACGGCCGATATCTATACGGCATATATCTATTTAGCAAAATCACCAGCAACGATCGATTATGCCAACCGTCGACCTCAAGTAATATCATAGATGCGATCGATTTTGGGAAAGGGCTGTTTGTACCACGTCTCAACAGCTCCTATGTGCGCCAGAACTAAGCTCGTTATCTTGTAATACGCGCATTACCCTTCAAAATACCAATTACACACTGAGGAAATCGCCTCCTTTGAGACGGCTTTACGATATCTAATCGCGGTGTTGCGCTGTTTCTCCCCCCCTCCTCCCCCTCCCTCTCGCCCTCTTACACAGAATATATCTATGCGGAAAATCCAGCGAAAGCGTTTATTAACGTTATTATCAAATATAGCTTTATTAAAGCTGTATCTGTGTGTGCAATATTTAGTCTGCCTTTGATAACTTTAACTATCTTCGTTTTAAAATTACTCTCTCTTAACTTAAATTACTCTTTGCATTTTTTTTTTTTTTTTGATAAATTTAATCAAAGTGAGTTCTCTTTTTAATCGAATAAGTTTAAGGTAAATTTGAAATTTCTCATAAATGATCAATAACGAGCAGTTGACAGTGCGAGTGCAATATAATTTATTGGCCATTTTTCATTTTAAGTTTTTTAATAATTAGTTTATATTTTTGCTATTTTTCATTTCTTTAGAATTAATATTTCTATATAATAAACAATTATATGTAAATTTAAAATAAACTTATATATAACCAAACTGTACAACAATCTTCTCTCAATTGTTCATTTTTTTTATCTTTATATACTATAAAAACAGAAAATGGATATTATCGATAATCTCTCTCTCTCTCTCTCTCTCTTTCTCTCTCATTTTCTTGTTTCTTTGAAAGTAACCACAATTTTTATTTGTAAATTAAATTTTAAACAAGTTATTATTTTTTGCATAAAATTGCATTGAAATCATGCTACATAACATATACGAATACTTTATTAATAATAATGAGGCATTTTTCTGGAAAGTCACATTCGTGACATCTGTCACGTAACTTTCTCAAAATCTGTAGATATTTTATATGGTACTGAATGAAAAGTTATGTCATACGTTATGTGTGCCAACTTTGAAGCGAGATTGCGTCGAACGTCTTCCAGTTGGACGCATAAAATAGCCGGCAGACTCGGAACGAATTTGCGCCCAAAATTGAATTGCACCGAAATGCAACAAACAACCGGTGAATTGGCGCCGCGAGAAAAATCCTGTATCGAGCAGACGAAATTTATTTCGGATTCGGTAAATTAGGTTTCCCGCAAAATCGATACGTGGAAACGCGAGGCGGAGTTTAATAATATTCAACTGTGAAACCCAGTGCTTCATATTTCACTGGATTTTCATTAAAGCAATTATTAATTTAATTATCTTGATTGAAAGAAGAGACTTTATTTCGCAAAAAGACTTCAAGAATTATAAATATTTCTTTTGTATTTTGTCGTTATTTAGAAACATACATGTAACCTATTTCAAGAGCAATGTAATATTTTATGTAAAATTTTTCAAAGTTAATGCAATATTCTCCCATTACTGAAAATGACAGAAAAATGACTGTAAAATAAGTCGTATAATTTAAAAATGCGCAGCTTGGTTTGAAATTTCAACGTGATTCGCATCAATTACATAGTAAAGAAGATCTTCTTTCGCGAAAGATATCTTGGAAAGAGCTGAGAAAAAGAGGACCCTCTTCCATCAGTCCTCGACATCTGCGACAGTGTAATCTTGCACCAATATTCCAAGAAAAATGAAATTAAAATGTTAGATAATGCAGTTTTAATGCATTATAACACCGCATTTACGATAAATACAGCATATGATAAATAATGTCGACAAGAAGAAATTTTGGATTATAATGTCAACTTTAATAAATATAATCGATAAAATAAAATGTGTATAAAATTCTGTATAATATTCTTGCAAAAACATGTGCATTTTTTCTTATCATTAATTTAAAAAATTTATTTTAAAAATTTTAGTATAAAGAAGAATTCGTGTATTCAATGATTTTTCATAATATTTCTCTGTAAGGATATATTAAAGCAATATATTTTATGTATTGACACGTATATCGTTATTGATCATTGTCGGTTAACCGAAAAAAAAAAGAAAAAAAAAAAACAGAATAAGCCGTTTAAAACAGCTGATCGCACGAACCGAGAGAAGCGCAAGACCAGAAAAAAAGAAGCGAAGAAAGAAATATACGCATAAGAGCAAAAAATGGCAAGAAAAATTAGATGCCGCAATAGCTCGAAATAGTTTCTCTCTCCCCGCAGTCCGTTTTTCATTTCCGAATAATAGTACGAATCTATAATTTTATGAGCGACGTATTAGAATAAGAGAAACCGAACCGAATTGGCAACATGAACATATAAATGATACTTCGCCAGACGAGAAGATAGCAATAGGAAAGATACTGGAATCGCAATGAAAGATAGTATATTGATTTTTTATTTCGCTTTCAGACGCGCGCATATTTGTATTTTCTGGTAATAGTAACAGCAAAGGTAGTTTTAGTCGAGCATGAAATGGCGAGGACTTGATAATAAATATTAGGAGTGTGTGTTGTTACTAGGAAAATAAAAATTAATTTATATTCACAAGAAATTTTAATATTTTCGTAAGAATTATTTCCTGCTGCTAAAGAATCGTGTGATTCAAGAGCAAGTAATGCCAAGAAAAGTCTAGTACGATATTGCTTTTCACTTCAATTGATCCAACATAATACAATAATTAAGACGTATCAACAGCATGCTATACTTATAACGTAGTTGTTATACGATATAACAGAATTGTAAAGGTAGACAAAACTTTCTCAAACATGAAATATAAATTTAAACAATTTCTCTCTTCCAAGAGAGTAATCAACGTCGTGGAAAATGCTCGTTTATTCAAATGTCCGATAGTTTGCATCTGCCCGGTACTTGTAAGCAAATTTTCAGTTGGCCAACTTCGCTCGACAAGTAAAAGTAATCGATCGACATCCGGAGTCGACGTTCCCTTCGAAGAGAAACAGAAATATTGCTGGAATACAAGTCGTTCGCGGTGACGGCAAATAAAAAAATTTGATCAACTGGGAATTCGCGTCCTCGTTTTTAAATATGCATCCAGAGATGCGCTCGCGTCCCTACACACGAGGAAGGAGAAAGAAGGGGGAGGGTGGAAGGGGTAGGAGAGTAAAGAAGGGTAAAGCACCACTTTCTCAGTGAAAAATCATGTATGTTTCGAGGATTCGTATATGTATGTACGTGCGAGAGGCTCTCCAGTCTGGAAATCTCCGTTTTTCAGCTGGATATACGTCTATTTGCTTGCCGCTAGCGCACTGCCGCAAGTACTTTCCGCGCGACATTTTGCATATATTCCCGATCCACTCGACGATAAGCTTTGAGCATTATATCTACCGACTTTGCAGACTACTTTCCCATTACTTATCGGCTCGGAGTTTTGTTGAATTCTTTTAAATGCCACATATCGCGAGATGAAGTGAACGTCTAAACATCTACTTTAAAGCTTAATGATACCTTATCAATATCTTATCATTAAACAGAAGCGGAGAATTATATAGGAAGAAGCAAATAGTATTAGAAAATTAATTAATTATTATTTTGATATTTGTTCACAGATAAAATAATGTAGAATAAATGTATATAGGGTGAGTCACTGGAAATTGCCTTCTCACATATCTTCATAAATATTGATTTTAGACAAAAAAATTTAAGACAAAAATTAAATTTTATTTTGAAAGGGATATTTGTAGTTTTATAACTATAAGAATATGCAATAAAAAATATGGGATTCCATTTAAAAAACTTGAGATGATCTTCAAACTTTTTGACGCCTCCATCTAAATAAAAACTAAAATTACAAATATAGTCCTTTCAAAATAAAATTTAACTTTTGTCTAAAATCAATATTTATGGAGATATCTTAGAACATAATTTCTAGTGACTCATCCTGTGTAAAAATATAAAATAAAGTGGATATTTAAATCTATTTTAAAAATACATACAAAAATGCAATCTTATAATTAGTCAGAGTTAAACATTATATAATTATTAGTAAAAGATTAATTACTGCTTTAATATTCGAAAAATTGCAGTTACTTCTTAATTAATTTTCTCCAAGTTCTTAGTTTCAAAGTAATTCTTTGATGTAAAGTTAGCCCTCTACTAATGCAATGTGATCCGGTTTCGTGGTTAATCGATACGGTCTAGTCGTTAAAGTGAAACGCTTATTGACCTAACGTCACTCGTCATTCGTCCTTTTCAAGCCACTATCGTAACACTCACCCCAATACTGAAAGAACTAAGGGCAACCTATAATTGGTACAGCAGATTTGAGCATCTGTCTTCTGTCGCATGAAACCAGATTAACGAGCTCGAGTCGTATCTTGTCGGAAAAAAAAAAAGAAAAAGAAAACGTATGAGTAATGCCGCATCTGCTACTCCCTTCAACGGTTATTATTTGCGGTCGCTGAAGGAATTATCGGTGCGCGATGCGTCTCGGCGATGCAACCACAACGTCGTGGAAGTTGTAACTATAAATTTATTTCGTTACTTATAACAATGCAGCAGGCGAAATTCCGGCTTTATGTATTCACGACGGTACTTTACACAACAAGCAGTTGCATTAAAACTTACTTCCGCAATGTTATTCCGTCTTATACCACTCGCGCGGAATCGCAAGAAAACTTTTTCTTCGTCGAAATATCTGGCAAGTGCTCGATCCGCGTCAAATACTTGTCATGTTAATCTAATGATAATTCCTGTTAAGTCATTTCTGCCAGAAATGTCGCAGAGGATTTGGAAAACGTGTCTTTCAAGGCTGTTTAATTATTAATTATCGCATGCTAAATGCGTTTATTATAATTAGTCTCAAACCTTCATGTGTTTATAATAAAATAAAACAGTCTGATAATGGCTAGTCGCTTTCCTTTTATTAGGAACGTTTAATTGCAAGTACTATGTACTTTCTCTCATGCACATTATTACGTGGGCTTTATACAAGTGCAAACCATTTATAGCACGGCTCTCCATTCGGTCACGGGCGCTGAATTTTACGAGCTTTTGTAAAATCGGCGCCGTAACCAACCGCAAAATTGATTCAAATAAACCAGATTTCGAATATCGTTAATGAGAAGAGTTGCGGTAAAACGCAATTCGTAATAGGAAAGAAATGATTTTATTCACTATGCGTTGCGAATTCTATGAGATATACTGATCAAATGTTTTGTTTTAACATGTCTACGTGATATTGGTCCCACATTTATATTTATAATACTGAAAATACAATAAAAAATTTTGTCGTACTAGAATGAGAGGATTCTTCCACACACACATATATAAAGTTTCCAATAATACTAACACTTTTATAGATGCGCCCGATGTAATCCGAAAACAATCGCGTGTAAAAATGCAACTCTCTTGATATTCCAATTTTTGCGAAGATGTTACATAAAATCTACTTATATTCTATTGTCACGGTTAGGCGAAAGATTCGTATCTATTAGCATCGAAAATTGAAACGTAGATACACCTACTCGTATTAACCACGATTTTTGTTAACGTTAAAATGTTAAAAGGAGGTTTTAATCTTGATTTATTTAATAGATTAACCCAAACTGCCCATTTGCGGAGATAATGCATACGTTGTCGTCGAGATAAGGCAAAAGTTTAGAAACGCTATTAGAACCGCGTCGAGAGACACGGCCCTTCATGAAAAATTGGCGTCCACAGAAAATTAATTTCTTCTTATCTGCCCGTATGGAGGAACCGATAAATCTGGTCAGCATGAGGCCAGAGTACGATTTACGATGGTACGGCAACTTGGCATGGCCTGTATCATCGCGACTTTCTTTGAGCGCTGTCATCGATACGGATTTATTGCCTATGTTCGAGATTCTTATCGATCAGATAATTAATTCGGGTAAATTAATTATCAAAGATACAAAATAAAATCGTAATCTTGCTTAAATCAAGATATATATATATATTTATTATTATTAATACTGACAACTCAAACAATTTTATTCATCAATCTTCATATAAAAAATTGTTATAAAAGTGACCTAATTTTTTATAAATATTTTATCATAAGACAAAATAGACTATTTTTTTGTAAATCTAAATATATAAATAAGAAATATTTATATATTTAAATGTTTATAATTTTTATATATTATATATATATATATATATATAATATTTGTATATATTTATAACTTCTTAATTTCTGATATTTAAAAAATTCTTCTGCGCATGTGTGAGGGAAAAATTCCATTAAATTATAACAATTGTGTTATAGCAGAATGAGATGTAAAGAAGCAACAAAAAATTGCACATCTATAAAAATGAAGTATTCGCACTCGCGACAAGACAGCGGCAATAAATATGATCGATGCGTGTGTATACAACCGTATTCGCAATCGATCGATCAAACGCGGCGCTAACGCGGGAATTTTCGCGTCCGCACCCTTTGACCCTTCAAAAGAGAGCATTTCGCGGAATTTCCGAGATTCCCCGCAAGGCTCGGTACGCAATTGAGAAATGATCGGGATAGGCGGAACCCGGGTAGCGTTGAAAAGGAAAAACTGCTCTGCCACGGCAGATCGAGTATTGTAAGACTCAATTTCATGCTCGAATAAGAGCGACGCGGCACAGCAGCGACGATATTCTTCGCGCTCAGAGATTGCGCGCGACAGTGCGAGAAGGGGATAATGCGCCAATTCCCAATTTCTGTGGAATGTCAGCCGAGATAAATTTTTACCCCATTGATTTATTAAGGTCATCGAGAACAGAGCATCACTTCATACGCAAGAAATAACGAGCCGCCCGGATTTTGTGTGCCACTTTCTCACAATGTAATATATATTTCCTTGTAATCACCCTTGTAATCTTTCGCAATCTTTATAATTAGATATAAAATTATTATCTATAATCTCTAAATGTATATTTATAATTATGCGTAATTGTGTATAAAGACGATTCTACTTTCGCATCTGTTTCTATTTCAACTAAAATATTAATTCTTTATAATCTTTACTAGTAAAAATATAAAAAATGAAAACTAAAATTTTGATCCCTTTAATGATTACTTATGCATTGTTTAATTAATACTATGAGTATCATTAGTACCATTAACTAAGTTTGTCATTTGAACGAAAAATTATAGAAAAATATAAAGGTATAATATCCTTCGCTAATAATATCCGCCGTGCACTTTATTACAAATACAGGATTTAGCGTGGCCGGATTATATGATATATGGAAGTAGAGAAAATCTGTGTGTGTGTGTGTGTGTATTTCAAACACGTGAGATGTAATGAAGAGCAGCAAAAAGATATATTCACGATGCTGCGATCTCATTACGAGCCGTCCATCCTTTAAAGCGCTTCAGAGCCGAACGAGCTCCACTTTTTCACATTGGAAAAAGATCTATTAAACGATAAAATTTCTCATGTTATATGCTACTAATTATGTTAAATCTGTCTACACAAATATCAAAAAAGCAATGATGAATATTGCAATTTTGAAAAAGTAAAAAAACATAGCTATAATTAAAATATAATTGATTTAATATTTATATATTATATAATACATTCTATTTATACATTGTGTATTTTTTTCAAATTTTAATTTTAAACATTTAAATTAATTTTCTCTCTTTCTCTATTGTATTACTTTATCGTATAAATTAAATAAATTTTTGTATTTTTCTTTAAAAAACTTGAGTAATTTCAACTTTTTAAAATTAAAAGTACCTTATTTAATTGTATTAATATATTTTATTTCTTGATGAATAAATTAATTTCATTAGCTCAAACGTTCGGTCATTCTATAAACATTATTTTAGATACATGTATGTATATGTATATATGTATATAACTATCAATATATAAAAAAAATTAAAATCCATTTCGAAAATTGTAGTTCAAATTTTCTGATGCTACTTGTGGCAACGAGACACGCACCATCCGCTATCTTCTTTCTAGTAGTTCATTTCTCTTTATAACTCGACAAAGTAATAAGCCATTATTAGGGGGAAATAATATCACGGTCCGGTAAGTTGGAGACAAGAAAAGTTTATTCTTCCAGGAAATATCATGTAACTGCAAGCTTGCTACAAAGCAAGCTCATAAAAATTGAAACGTGTACATTATAAAAAGCGGAATTTTGCAGAGAGGATAATTTTTAGAAATCATATTGTATTAATCTGCGAGATTAAGAAATATCAATTGTACCCAAACTATTCGACATCCCCAAAATATTCGAGAGAATATGTCTGGTTATGGATTTTCATTTGCCGTGTCATATTGTTGTAGACATTATTTGAAAAGCGAAAAAAGTAATTATATGATTTCAAAAAATGAGCAAGAGACTATTAAATTCAAAAAAAAAAAAAAAATAAAATAAAATAAAAGCTAACGCAATTATTGTTGTTGTCCTTATTATTTCATGATATTGTACAAATTATTACTCCCATGCAGTCCTTCTCTTGCATCAAGGAAGATGCCGTTCGATGTGATAGTACACCGACAAGGAAACAATTACTGGAGTACTCTGAAATATCCATTTATCACGCAGCCGCCTCGTAGAACTTTATCCACAGCAATCAATCAATGTTCCATTTAATGGAAAATCTTCGCGTCTAATTCTTAATGTCCTCCGAGGGATCCTTCTTTCTCCCGGATCTCGTTGGAAAAATGAAAACTTGGAAAATGTCTGACGAATTCGTTGAAAGCGAGACGAAAACCTTTTGCACCCGAACAAAGAAAGGGTTATACCGGAAACTTCCTTTTGAAATAAAAATTGAGTTTGTATATAATATTAATCATATTATTTATCTGCATTTGACAATGCATAATAACCTCTATTATTCGTCTCTTTTTTTTTACATAAAAATATACGTATATGTCTTTTGATCTTTTATTCCAGAAATTAATTTTAAAATGAAAAATCTTTAAACTCATTGTAATATAGTTGTGTAATCTGCGATATAATTTTTGCATCTGAAGGCTAATATTTAAAAGAAGATCCTGGAATTATTCACCAACGTCCGCTTTTCTTTATGCGCTTTTATTTCCTTTTGTAATCGTTGTATTACGATTTTACATTTCTAGAGCGGAAATAGGGGAGTATCTCGAAGCAGATATATGCACTGGTTTAAAAAAAAAGACGTCAGTAGAAAAGAACATCAAATGCAGAAATTTGAAATAAAAAGTATTGAAATATATAAAATTAATATATTAAATATTAAAACTAAAACTGTCGATTATTTATAATAATAATAATTTTTTACAATCTCACATAAAACAATCCACTCTTAAAAAAGATTGATGATCACCGGCACTGAACAGCGGAGTTGGTCTTGAGGGTGCGTTGTCTGTAGCATACAAATATAAAATCCAAATTATGGCAGCGTCCAAAATATAAAACAATCAAGATGTGTAATACTGACCGATTTTGTTATCGTTACCGATAATTTAGATTGAAAAACATACATTATTCAAGAAATGAAAAAAGAAACGAGCAATGTGTATATTTAAAAAATAATATAAATGAGGTAAATAAAAGAGAATATACAATAAATTACTCACTTTCTTTACTCTCTTGTTTATCCTTTGTTGTTTAATCATAACACTCACAGTCATTCGCAAAAACACAATTAATTATGATTAGTCGTATATACAACAATCGCAGAATACTTTGCGGAACAATCACACGTAACACACACTTTATTATATCGTAAAAGAGAGCAGGAAAAATACGATTTGCTTGACGTTTACACGATGCCAAAAGCATCACTCGTAACAGCGTTGCTATCTTTATTGTTGAATTATTTTTTTAAATTATTGTTTTTAAATTTAATTAATTATTAATTATAATAATAATAGCTAATCATATTTTAATATTTGTCGCAATCGCATTTAGAAAAGGAATTCATCTTGCCCCATTACTTTACTGCTTCGCTGTATGAACAATAACAAGGCCGTAAGTTGTAATACATTAACAATAGTTAATGTTTATATCACTAAGACCGAATATAATGTTATTGATAATTCGTCAAAAATATTTTGCGTACTATGAGATATATACAAGTGGAATATTAAATTATAAATTTTAAATTATAGATTAATTATTTAATAAACAATTAATATTTATTATTACGGAGTTTATCATTATGTTAATCATTATTCTAACCTGCGCGTCGTTAATCCGAATCATGATTATATTGTCAAAAAATCAAACACTAATGCATCGGATAAAATATAGTTAAACATCAAGTATTTTTTAATAAATAATTATTGTTTATTAAGAGAGAAAGTGAAAGAGAAAGATCGCGACAAAACAATAATTCACAATTTTAATTTTAATCATTTCGATTCTTTATTAAATGTGTATGTCACAAAAAATATGCGCTTTGAAATTTATTCTTTATGATATAATTACATATTATTCAAAATTTAAAGTGCATGAAAGGTAATTAATTATTTATTAATATCATATTAAATTATTTCCCAATACAATTGTCGCGATTGCGTTGAATAAAGAAATTTGATGGAGTCTTTCGCGTTCTACTTCCTACTGTTTCGAGTGTCGCCGTGAGAATAATAAAGCCATACACGTCAACAATAGCTAATGTTTACATCGTCAAGTATACCATGTTATTAATAATTCGTCAAGTATACCATGTTATTAATAATTCGTCAAGTATACCATGTTATTAATAATTCGTTTGCCGAAATATTTTTCTTACTATAACGTATATAAAAACGGAATATTAAATTATACAAGTATTTTAAATCATAAATCAATTATTAAATTAACAATTAATATATCAGAGTTTATCGTTGATTACTTGGATCTGCGATTCAATTATTTTATTGCGCGAATCATATTTAAACCGTCAAAAAGTCGAACGATAAAGCATTGGATAAAATATATTTAATTTTAAATATATTTTTAAAGAAATAATTATTAGTTAGAGAGAAAACCAGAGAGGGGGGCGAAGGGGAGGGGGAGGGGGAGAGGTAGAGGAAGAGAGAATTAATTATATCAAATTATCTTCCGATTCTTGTTGCGATCGCGTTTAGAAAAAGAATTTGACGGAGCGTCTTGAACTAATTATATCACTGTTCAAGTGTCGTCGTGCGAATGATAAGTGGGAAAGGAATTCAAAGCAACGTTTCTCCCACTATTACAATAGTATTCAAGTGTCACCGTATGATTAATAACAAAGTCGTAAAACGTAAACAATAGCAAATGTTTACGTCGCCAAAGCCGAATATAATGTTATTGTTAATTCGCTGCCGAAATACTTTCTATATTGTGACGTATATACAAACGGAATTATATAAGAATTTTTAATTATAGATCAATTATTAAATTAACGATTAATATATCAGAGAGCGTATCATAATTATTTGGATCTGCATTTCGATTATTTTATTGCGCGTTCTCAAGTCGAATTATGTTTAAATCACGAAAAGTCAAACGATAAAACACTGGACAAAGTACATTTAATTTTAAATATTTTTAAAGAAATAACTGTTATTTAGAGAGAAAGAGGGAGGGGGGAAGACAGAAAGGAAGGGAGATAGATAAATAGATAGATCGATAAATAAATAGAGAGAGAGAAAGAGAGAATTAATTATTAATTATATCAATTATTTTCCGATTCTTGTCGCGATCGCGTTTAGCGATCTGAGTAACACACCATGATATAAAAGAAACTTTTAACATTTCTCAAACTAATATTGCGAAAAAAGATGTCGCGATTTTTTTATTATTTTTGTTTATTATTATTTATAAAAACTAAATTTTGTAATATTTTATATAACACACACATATACACACATGTATAATATTTTAATAATGTGCTATGCAGCCATCATTGAGATATTTTAAAAAGACATATTAAATTATACTGGCAATTGTTACCTTTTTCGCGATGCTGATTGATTATCTGGACGATACGCACTGGACTTTATATTAATAAAAGCTTGTCAAAACTGTGCGACACATTTAGAACATTGTAGCAAGACGATCTTGTTTAAACGCATATTTCAAGTGCATATTAAAACCGATTTAATTAGTAAAAAAATTAATTTGATTTAGAGAGTTTAATTAAAAATTAATTATCTTGAAAATCAATTATTTTAAAAGATCTAAACTATATATATATATATATATATATATATATATATATATATATATATTTATATGTTGTATATGTACATGCATATAATCATCTAATATTTACTAAATATTACTAAAGAATTATTAAGGAAATTATTAAAGAAATTATTAAAGAAATAACAATTAAAAAGCGGCATATTCTTTTTATAATTATGCGATTTCTGGATCTTTTATTAGATTAACTTATGCATGAGAAAATGTGAAATAATAATAATAAGAATGTGTCGATAGAAAAAAATGGCTTGCAGAGAATATACTAAACCTTTAATGAAACAATGACAACTGTACACGATATTATGACTAGTGCCCTGAAAATATATTTTATAATAGCGCCATATATTTTTGCTCAAGAATGGAAAGAAAAGCAAACAATAAAAGGTCTAAGAAGCGTGTAAATGCGAAAGATTTCTCATAAAGAAGACCGGATTTGTATTTGAGAGAAGTAATAATAATAGCTTTTATGAAATTTAATGAACTTTGGAGCGACATATATTCATTCAAAAATTTATTTCAATGATATACCGTCCATCGTTGATTATTATTAAGTAGATTGCGACATCAAAGTGATTTTTCGGTATATAAAACGAGATTTAATCTCCCAGATTTTCTTTTCAGAGATCGCTCTCTTATATTTATATTACATTCATTTTATATCGATGGATCAATATCTCAGTAATGAAAGCAATATTAATCGCTGCCATTTATTGGCTGCTTTGTTTGCAAAAAATCAATACGATTACATCGTATAAAATAATGATGAAAATATGAGAAGATGAAAAAATACAAGCAGCGAAAAAGAAAGAGTGAGATAAATGCACGAAATTGATTTAAATAATCAAGTTTGTGACCTAATAAAATTATATTAACACATATTGTTGTCTCGTAATTTGTGTACACATAAATTATATATAAATAATCATTTATGCAATTTCATGTAAAATTTAACTATTGAATTATGTGCAGACTCCAACAGAATTTTAATACAAAAAGTTAATTTGCCCATCCACAAGCTTTTTCAATTAATACAACAGGCATCTCAATTCGTTATCTCCAACCAGAGATGTATAACTTAAATATTTATAAAAGTCCCGTAACAATTTGTAATCCATTTGCTCGATGTTCGCGGCGAAAAACTTTTACCGAGCTTAGGAGGAATGGAACGCGCGCGCACGCAAGAGCGAGGAGGTCGGAGACGGAACGAAAGAGGCAGGGGAGCGATGAAGAGACTGCCAGGTTGATGCATAATTTATCGCAATTGAAACAAGAAGATGTTTCGCAGCGCCAAGTGATCGTGGTGAAGATGGTAATTGCGCGGCGAAATTTTATTCGTCGCATATATTTCCGTGGTTGAGCTGGACATTGCTGGTGTTCTAAAACTTCATTCTCCCTCTGTTCGCGACTTTAAATAAATTATAACTTCCGTCTTTTTGTTCAGCTTCCGAATACAACTCTGGAAACAAGATTTTGAAAAATACATATCACACAGTGAAATAAGAATAATAGTGATGTAATAATAAAATGATACCCTAAAAAATAAAGAAACGACCAGCAAACTTTCACATATCTCTAGTTTTCGCAAACTCTTTTTAACTGTGATAGATACTTGTAAACAAGATTTCTTCCGAAACGTGACACGCACGAAATGCTTGCGGACGTGTATAATTTTGCTTCAAATGCTAGGCTGTTATCTTATAATTGCAGTATTTCGAAACAACGTCTAACTGCGGAACAGATGTTTTCTACGTGACAGTAGTTTTCAGTCAAAATTGTTACATCTAGTTCGAACGAATATATGCCAAATTAAAAGCGTAGACTTTATCCTATAATAATTCCATTAAACAAGATAATATCAAATTAAAAAAAAAACAAAAATTAATCTAAATGTCTTAGAAAGAATATGTAGTATTATGACGAATTGAATTTTAAACGGTTAATAAATTATTTATATAAATCAATAATTGTTTTATCATCTTCTGCCGTTAATATCTTTTGTATTTATCCAAAATCTCTTTTTATCGGGGAATCAAATAATTAAAATTAATTGATTCGCTATAATATAATATTTCTAGTAATCTTTAATGCGAAGACCACGTCTGACGATGACGAGCAGCATCCAAAGGCCGCTTATGAATAGCGCCATACGCTGAAAAAGGCCATGACGGAAACGGTGCCGCAGAGAATTGAATCTCGAGGGAAATTGGAGCTAGTTCCTAGCGAATCGACTAATATGCATTATTCAGCCAATAACTTCGTACTGTACAGTACAAACGCCATATATCGTGTTAAACAATAAACCTGTTAAACGTGCTCGCGTAGGCTTAAACTGCAATGCACAGTTTTGATTAGAGAAGATGGAAAAATAATATATAATTTGTATAAAATAATATATAATCTGTCGATTTTGTGTGACAATATGACATAATTTATGATAATACGAGATAGACAAAATATACTATTTAAAATAGAAACTTCAAGACATTTGAATTAATAATACAAGAAATAATATATTTTAGATGGTCGATATGTCAAACTCCAAAATTTGGAATACTATTTCAAACGAATACTTTCGATGATGTTATTAAAATTATTATTTTAATAATGTAAAATTATAATAAAAATTATTACGTTTAAAAAAAACTCTTATGTATTTGTATTATTTCTCTATTATTTTTTCACAAAATATAAAAATATTTAATATTTTATTTAAACAGAATTGTGCAAAAACGATTATCTTTTCAATAAACTCTCTGCATTTAGAATATGCTCACTATTGTTAGTGCTTCATAAATTTTTATCTTTTGCAACAAATTTTCTTTTACATGTAGATATATTTATATACATGAGTATGAGAGAGAAAAAAGATTTTGACAAAAATTTCAATTTTTTTCTGTATTATATATAGAAATCTCTACTACTATATTACTTTTTAAAAATTTAATGTTAATTTGTAAAATCAAAAAGTTCCCTTGAATTTTCTCATCTCATTAATTGGAAATTTTGGCCAACCAGAAAAATTAAAAGATAATATATATATATATATATATATATATATATATATATATATATATATAATGACAAGAGACGCTAAAGTGTTCTATCAATTGTATTGCAATCAATTGCAGACAACTCAATATCTGCGTCTATTTCAATGATTGCCATGTATTGTTGTATAGTGTAGCGATGCAACATTAATCAGAAGTTCGGCTCGTCGTCATTACGGAACGACAAAGCCATTAACATGGTTGCAACCGCGAGTGGATCGGTATTAACGGTAGCATGAGGATAAATGTATTTTGGGAAAGTTAGAATCGGCCAATAATTTTGCATAAGCTATACATTTTGCCGGCTTTATTATAGTTGATACGCCCGTAATGCAGATATTCCGAAAGTTACCAGCCGGGGAATAACTAGAAAGTTATACTTCAATGAATTTACAGTGCCGATATATGCGAAACTGAACTGGTAGATTGCTGAAATCGATCGATGGGAAATAACTATCGCGGCTATCTGCAAAATGCCTTTTTCATCCAAATTGCAGCGGACGCTTGTTTGAATGCACCGCTGTAGATAATTTCACCTTGAGAATAGCAATAATCTTTAAATTTCCATTAGAAAGGATGAGAGTGCAGAAAGTTTTCTATCATTTTTCTTCAAAAAGATTCTTTCATATAGAAGTCTTTTATAGAAAGAAAAATTTGAAATTTTTTACATCAGCTGCCGAAAATGATTAAAGACTGAAATTGATATAGTATCTGCGAAACACATTTACTCACATAGATTTATACGTACAAAAAATAAACCGAGAGATTTTTCTAGCGCGATACATTAAATGCCAAGAAAAGAAAGTCGCGTTTAAGAGTTTACGATGGTGTTCTACGCGATCTGTTAAATTGGAACGACGGCCTCAGCTCTCGGCGTGAAGAGGCCTTCGCTTAATAGTTCTAACTTCTTGCTCATCAACACATCTGCCTTTATCTACCTATCCGGTACGGTGTTTGCTGCCGCTTCGCCTTGAAAGCCTCCTATCAACCGGGATTACCGAACTAAGTACTCACGGTGTATTTCGTTCTTTCACATTTGTGGCCGATGTGCTACGCCGCCGAGAAACTTTACGATCGACTCTTCATCGAAATCCCTCGTTACGTTACGTGGCTCCTTAAACGGTAACAAATCCTAAAAGACGGTGCGTGGCAGACATTCTGATAAAAAGCACGCGGGATATAGCTAAAGAGGGTAAACTAAAGATTTGCGTGAGAATCGAAGTAATCGAATGTCGATATATCTTCGTTTTTATCGAAAAATACGCGTTATTCAAGAATTATTAGATTACATTGGATTTTTTATAAAGCTACTAAATCCAGCATTAAAGTCACGTTAAACGGTTCCTGAAGCCTTGAGATATAACCGTTTGTCCATTAAGCTTCTTCAAATCACGCAATCTTAGATTTTTAATGTTAAATGTAAGAAAAAAGAGTGCAATAAAAATTATTTAACTACACAGGAGTAAAAAATTATGTATTATTTAAAGCAAAGTTTGCAAAGCATATAGATACGTATTGCATTATCTTTTATTCCAGATTAATTAATTCTCCCGATTCTACCGTAAAAGTTTCTTTTTTCCACTCTTACAATTTCAAAAGTCTCGATATAATTTATCTGATCATAAATTAATAATTATACGAATATGGGTCATGCAATGAGAAATGCGAATTCTCAAAATTATGCGTTGTGCATATTATCGTTAATTAGTTGAGAGCATATGCCTTTTTGCATTTCATTATCCTGAATAATTTTTAGGAATAAAACAGATTTATTTATTGCTGTTTCCCGAGGGAAAACATAATATAAATGATTGCTCACATATATAATCCTAGTGCGTGCAAATGATGCTCGATACAGTTTGTGAATATCCCTAATAGCATAAATGTCACAACCGTTTTTGGCAATTTCTCACGTAAATTTCTCATAATAAAAATATAACCTGTTATTCTAATTTTATTATTATTTTTTGTCTTTCTATAAATCTTCCTATAATCAGAATATGATTAATATAATGATGCTGTTAAAAACTCCTTACTTTGAAAAAATTAAATCAAAAGATTTCGCAAATAAACAAAATAATTTTTAATAGTTTATCAAAAATATATATAATTTAAAATATTTGTATTAAATCTAATATATTATATGTTTCATAATTCTATCTCAAAATAGATCAAACAATACATTTTCATTAAAATCCTAACTTAAATCAAAAATTGTTTTAATAATTATTTTATTAATTTTTCTGAATTATAACAATATTTTTACTTTTAGTAGAAAATTGTCATCTATTGTACTTTAAATAATACTCTATTAAATATAATTCAATTTCACAATAATTCAGTAATGAAAACTGAGACTTTTTCCATGACGTATTTACTTATGTTAACCTTAATATTAAAAATATTAGATTGAATCGGCGATAATCAAAATTGTCTGGATGTAAATCTTAATTGAAATCTTTTTTGGTCAATTGTATGTTGATATTTTAATCAGATGTCCAACAGAGTCAAATAAAGGCTTATTACGGTATAACATCGCGGACCAAGCACACGATTAGATTTGCGGCTAGATGATAGATCTTGGCTTGCAAGCACCACAACCGTGAACGCGTCTGCATTAATTACTATTACTACAGATGATTGGATAGTAGAAGAGCAGAAATTCAATAGAAATCTTGGAGCATTCTCGATGTTCTCTGATGTCACATTCTGAATTTTTGCAGCAATCTTGTCTTATGGATAAGATAGCTTTAAACATACAATATATTTATGTAAAATAGCACACTGCTATTTATTTAAAAAAATATAACTATAAAGAGAGAAAGACATTTTATAAGTGCCAATGTATGAGATGAAATTTGTTTATTTCGATATACATATGTTTCTAAAAAGAATTTTCACCAGTTTTTTTCTCATTCGACGTCATAATTCATAGATCCATAATTCTAATGTCGAATTGAATGTTCAAAATTGAAAATATCGAGGCATTAATTACAATCATTCTCAAAATTCAAAATTCTCTCTGCAACGAAAAAGAATAATAATTGATCGCTGATTAATTAACGATTAATACGATGTCAAATGCATTGTCGCTCATCGAAATTAATTCAGCAAAGAGGATCGAAGGAGAGGACAATGAGAAAAGTTTGTACTTCAGGCGACATCAATGTGACATCGAGGGGGCTTCGCGCCGGATTTCGTTACGAGACGTAATTAATTTGCAAGAATTAAACAATTTGCATCGTGCATTTACTATCGAGAAGTGTAAAATCCAGAAAGGCTCGATGTAGTGTTACAAGCTATTTTCTTAAAAGCTATTAAAGATAATGACAAAATCCTTTCTACAATTTTAAAATTCATTAGGATTCTTTGTAAGAGGATTTCAAAAAAGATAATTTAACAAAAAAAAAAAATATATAAAATATCTTTTACTAGAAAAGAAAAAAAGGAGAGCGAGAAAGAGAACATTGAAGGAGAAAGTACTTTTACATTATTTTAATGAGCCTCAAGATAAAAAAATTTCGCATGTCATTAGTCTTAATATTTTTCGAGAAAATAACTTGTGTAGTACTTTAAGCGGACTATCCTATACCATATAACGACAAGCTTGCGTTTCACCAAAATCCGCTCGAGAAAAGCTCGGAATGTAATCTCGGGAAAGCTCTACGAGATACCTTCGTAATCTCGTCTATTTAATAATATGTGAAACAACAATTCACTTAGTTGTATAAATCGCGATGATGATGAATGATGACTTTAAACATATCTGTGTGAATGAATTTTAAGCAAACTTTCTGATCAAGTTCTACATTGTATATATATATATATATGTATATGTATATGTACGTATTTTTAAAATTATTAATCTCCTTTATACAAGATTTTCAAATATTGCGTCCGCAATATTTTGTTTTGGAGCTACATTAATTTAACAACGATTCGCCATATAGGTTTGTGAAAATTCTTGCCGAGAGAATTTCTCCTCTAACAGGATATATCAGCCTATTAATGTCTGATATGAGTCATAAGGACGCGAAGTTATGTCGGAAGACTTAAGAAATTCGATTGATTGTGCCGGGAACACGGGTCGGAGAATGTCAGCGGCGCACGCGTGATCCGAGATGCGACGAAAGCAATCTCGTTTCGGGTGCACGAACCCGTAATCGGATTTCTCGCGGCAACATCCGTGGTCGAAGTTAACACGCGCATCTCCACGCGTACTTAGCGGGCGCAGCGAAGCCGAAGCCTCAAGCGATGACCCGACCGGCAGAAGAGAATGATGGATTTCCTAAACAGTGGGAAGCTTGAAGCGCGCTGGCCGTGCTCCAGAAACCACCGCCGGTTGACATTTATGCGTTATTAATGCATCGGAAACATTTCATCCCGATTGCTGCGACAATGGATTTAATCCTATATGGCGGGAGAGGGGATGTAACATGCACACGTCGCGCATTTCGGTGCGCTGGATCGAGTATCCGGCGTCTCCTGTTATAGGGGGTGGTGGACACCTTTGTGTCAGCGCTTTTTCTCCACGTGTCCGCCGCTTCGTATGTACCATCCACTCGAACGCCATTCGCAACAAATCGGTTTGGCGGTTTGGCAGAGGTCCAAAATGTTTATATTAACTGCCCGTTTAATTAGAGAAAAATAGACGTTCCATCCGCGAATGACACTGCGAAATGTCATGCCTGTCAGTTTACGTATGGACTTATACATAATTTTTTATAACAGATAATAATAAAAGGGAAGAATTTTTCTCTCGTTTTTTGCATGCGTAAATAAAATATTAATATAAAAAGAGAAAAAGATGTAGAAGTTATTAAATATATTATTTATGTAAGTAAATAAAATATGAGATGTTATTTTCCTCTAATAATGTTATATCACACGATTAATAATTGATGAATCGTTGCGAGATATTAAACTTGAAAAAAATAAATTAATATATCAAATTTTATAGAATTTTCTTTCAACTCAGAGCCAAGAATTCTAAGATCGTTCTTTGTTCTTTAATTTCTAGAATTTGTGACTCCAAAAGTCAAAGCCAAATTTCAAAGATATTCCGTGCACTTTAAATTAATCATACTGTATTATTGCAATTTGCAAGAAGACACGGACTCTTTAGCACAATTTATCGAATATATATTTTTGAATTCCTATAACCCGAGGGAAATTTTTGATCCTTGGCACACGACTGGGCGCAGCTCGCTCGCATATTCCGACCGATTTATGCGGAATTTGCATAGCTGAGATTGCATTTTACTTTTAAATCCTACGCCACGGAACTGGCCGGCTCGTCGTCATTTCCTAAGTTATGGCGCCCAGCGATATTCAATTTTTCCGAATGGCACCTTCATCGTGGCCGTCTGCCGCTCATGCTCGCCGCCTTTTATCCCCCAAAAGCGTTCGCGAGCCCCGCAATAATGATCCTTTGAGAGTAAACTCGGCCTTTCTGAATATCGATAGTGACACTCGATGGAGCGTCGAGGAAATTCAGATTGCGATATTCATTGACGGGCTCCGCCCGTCGAGAGATAATTAAACGGCGGAGCATGAATTTTGCAGAGTTGTCGGTGGGGGGATGATTGTGAATATAGTATTCGCGGCTAGAATATCGCGGAGAGAATTTTAATGTATGCGGGGCATCTCCTTCTCTCTCTCTCTCTCTCTCTCTCTCTCTCTCTCTCTCTCTCTCTCTCTTTCTTTCACACACACACACACACAAATACAGTGTGCACAATTATTGCGCAGCTATCAAATAATAACATCCTGCTCAAGCTCTTTACTCATTTCTTTCGCTGAATGAACATCGCGCAATTTTCTGATAACGTAATCATAGGTAATCGACGTAGACGAAACGGAATTGTTATTATCAATAAAAATCAGCATTAAATTTCATCATGAAATTTGTAGCTGAAAATTCTCGGTAGGCATGTAGACAACTGCTGTAGCTTAGTCCGAATGGAGAAACTGGGAAAACGGACATCCGTTCGGAGCGAATGCAAGGCATCGTGTGATTAACGCCTCGCAGATATTGCGCAATAACACTACGACATCTGTTGCGCCGCCCGGTATTAAGTTAGATTCTCACAGAGATCCGTAATATCGCACTTGCAAATAACGCGACACGTGCCACAGATCTAAGTGCAAATCCGAATCTTGAGTAGTCTCGCGTATTCACTGCGAAACGTATGTACCCGCTCTATACTTATGAATAAGTCAGTGCCGAGTAGCTATTGTAAGAAAAATGGCAAGAGAGCTAAATGTACACTCTCAGAACGTTAAAAGCTACAGAATAGAAATATTCCATTACTTTTATATTATGATTTGTTATGGTTACAGATACTAACAAAAATCGTATACACAAATAAAAAAAAAAACATACCATTCTTCTCGTATTGCGAATTCACGATATAAGAATAAAAATTTTTCCAGTAAATTCCATGTTTTTGTTGATTGTAAAAATATCTTTTTTCTATACTTCTATAAACAATATATATTTATAAACCAATTCAATCATTCCGTGTCAAACTTTGCTATCAAAATAGGTAAAAGTTTTGAATTAATAAATCAAACAGTACATCATCATAATAATTCTTTCAGAGCAAATATAATCATATATATATATAAGATATACATAAAAATCAGGAACGTGTATATTAGTTTTACATATTTACATTACGACATTTTCCAATCTTCTTGGCATTGAGGTAGTTTAACTCAAATAAATCTAGTCTGTTTTTAACCGATATAACGAGAGCTACAATGCATTAAGAGTTCAGCTGCATCCCTACTTACGATTCATTTTCTCGGATATCTCTCGTGGATCGTAATATAGCTTTCTCCGTGGATATAAAACAATTTCAATTACGCGAAACATTGCGGAAACTTATGGAATCAAGTCGTACTTGATTTCTTTCCTCCACCACTGACTGTCACATTTCTCGTTCTTCTAAAGAAGAACGGGGTCGGGGATGATTCAACCGATGAAAAATGCTTTTCGTAAATTGTCTTTTAATGTGTTCATCCTATATGTCCTAGTGAGAGAAATAGACAAACACTATCGCGAAGTCAACGAATGAAGACGGATGATATCACGACATATAGGAAACAATACGATGCGTCAAGGCCAGGTCGCTCACATACACAGTGTCCGAGAAAAATAGGAAAATTCATTTCATCTAAATTGCGCGAAGGCGAAAAAAATTTTCCGAGTGCAAAATATAATTAACGGATGAGTATGCTCGCGTGTACTCACATACTTATCCGATGGGATTTACAAGTGGCAAAGCTGAAAAAAATTTGAAATATATACAGGGTGTCCTAAAAATTTTGACACACCCGAAGTGTAAAGGTAGATTGGGCCAAACTGAGTCGAAAAGTCCTATATCATTTTGCAAAATTCGCAATAGTTTTTGCGTTATTAATTAAAAAATGAGCTAATGAGCGCGTTGGAAAGTAGTAGATCGGTATCGGCAGGCATGTACGACGGATTACCTGTGTATGTCTCTTAGTAACAAAGCATCATCTAAGCGAGAGGTGTCACGCTGTCATCTCTTGCTTAGATGATATCTTCGTTGTTAAGAAACGTATACAATTAATCCGTCGTACATGCCTGCCGATATCGGCCTATCACTTTCCAATGCGCTCATTAGCTCACATATTTAATTAATAACGCAAAAATCATTGCGAATTTTGCAAAATGGTATAGACTTTCGACTCAGTTTGCAATCTACCTTCACACTTCGATGTGTCAAAATTTTGGGACACCCTGATATATACAATATAAGCGCGATTTTGCAAATAATCTGCGTCCAAATCATCGGACGCAAAATTATCCGTCTCAAATATTTTACCAGAAAACTAGCAGTTCGCCTCGAAATGTTTAATAACATATAATTATAGAAATATATTATCTCTCTTTCTCTCTCTTAAATAAAACAAGTATCATTGATAAGAAGTAGTTTCAGTATAGTATTGCAAACAATGTCAAATCTCACCTGAGAAGAATCACTTAATAACATATAGTTGCTGATTCTTCAATAAAATCTTATTGCCATAATCAGCGAAATATAAGACGGAGGAGTCAGCTGTAAGTGTTTTGATTGAAGATCAGTGAAATACTGATCTTCGATGTAATTTTGTCTACTATTTTAAACAGAGATCTTTTTACTTTGATTCAGTTTAAGAGGGTATATTTTGTAACATATATAAAACTCTGTAAGCGAATTTTATTTCAACCCTTAAATAAATACAGCATATAGTGTCTGTCAGATTGCACGATTTTCACATTCTGGTTTGTTTTGTTAGCGGTGAGTTTTGATCCTTTTAACTCCGTTCTACTTTTATCTCGGTATATTTGGTGACTTTGATAAACAACTTTCATTAATTATCGTGGAAGTAGAGCGCATTTCTGTTAAGATTCAGGCTTGTATATTTGAATTTAAATAACTATATAATTCGGGAAACATTTATAATAAAATATATAATATAATATAATATATAACATTTTTGATAAAAATGTTGCGTCTTTTAATTGCAACTTAGATAATCTCTCATAGTCCAAATTATCTCTGTGAATTATTTTAATCTTGCACTAGAAAAGAGAGTTATAGTTTGCGGCATTATATTAAAACGACTCACATATATGTATAAAGTTGTAAAAATTGTATAGTTGTATAGAGATTTATATGAGAAATATTTTAACAGAAGACTGACCGAGAAAAGGATAATCCTCGTGTTCGTAGTAAGAAGCTTATGGCGATTGGCATTATATATACGACAAATCTTCTACAAAAGTTTGAAAAGTCGTACGTAGTATGTCGTCGTATGACACGCAATGTGCGAAAACATTTATAAAAGACGGCAGTTTACGCTATCGTTCACAATCCCGGTAATCGAACAAGGATTCATCCCAATGACGGAAATAGTAATAGAAAAGCAGCTGAAGAAGAAAAATGGAGTCTTATCTAAAACCAGCTATATTTCTGTTATCCACCTCAATATATTGCGTTAAAAAAAAGTTGACTATGTCATTTCTGTGAAGCGATGGATAAAGCGGTAAGAGCAAAGGACAAAGACACGAGTCGGTTAGAAACTTCAATCCGATTTCGCCTCCCCGTCCCATCTTTTTTCGCGCTAGTTTGTCACTGAGCAGAAATGTTATATTGAGAATTGTTTTTTTAAATAGAAAACTGAAAACTTTGAAAATTTTAATATATATCATTTGCGAAATACTACGTAATCTCATCCAATTCTCAAGTCAATTATTTAAACAATAAATAGTAATAATAAATAATAGATATAAAAGATAAATTATATAAGTTGAGAAAAAGAAAAAAAATTGCCTGGAGGAAAGTAAATTTGAGACAGAGAACAAAAGTTTTGTTTTTATTCTATATTTACTTTTATTTACTATATTTTTCTTCCGTTCTTCGGAAGTCTCTCGTGCGTCAATTGTTTGCAATTTAGATTGTTGAAATTAATTCAAGTTAATAGAACAAGATAATGCAATAAAGTGCATTATCTTAAACATAAATTAATTAAATGGACAATTGAGAAAAAGTACTAATAAATATACAAAAAATAAATGTAAAAAAAGTACTAATAAGTATTTACGAAAAATGTCTATTAAATATCAAAGCTAATTTTGATTTTGAAATTGAGCTTTAAATTTGAATAAAATACGGTCTTTTTTTCCAGATGAGATGCAACAGAACGAGAAACAAGATGCAATATTCTATTGGAAATTATTGAATCTTGTCACATTTCATCGGCGCTTTTTGCAATCGCATCGAAGAGTTTATTTATTCACAACTCGCGATACGTTATTGAATCACGCAGTGGCGCACAATTAAATCCGGTTATTTACGGAACACGCAAAGTACATAGTGCACATATACGCAGGCATAGAAAGAGAACGAAAAAAGCCCAATGCGGCCTTTGCCAATAATTCCTTGTTGACGCAAGAAGCAATCATTTGCGTCATGCCGCGGATATTAAATCCGCGATTTTAAGCTCCAAGCAATTTTATTTTATAACATATATAATAAATTAAAATGAAAATAGAGATAAGAATCGATATATTAAAAAAAAAGATGTCTACACAGAGTTTACAATATTTTATAATAGACAATTTATACATTCTTGAAATAAATTTTCAACAATGATTTTAAATTATAAACTTTATGTTTTTATTTAAAATAGCATATTTTTGGATCTATTTTTTTAACGTTAAAAAATTGTCATATGATTTATATCTAGATCTATATATATAAACAATATAACTTATTATTATTGAAAAAATATATTTAACACTATGTAACACATGTATGTAACACTAATAAACACTAATTCACTAAATTTACAATCAGTTTGTAGAAAACATTTTTGAAAAATTGCGTTATATCTTTGCACTCAAATTACATTTACTTTTTAATACCTCGACACACGGTATCTCGATTTGGTTTTGATCTAGAAGGTGGTCTACAGAGAACTGTTAAACCGTTTAATTAGGATGAACAGTTACGACGGAGTCCAATCACAGTTCACGGTCCCGAAGCGTACAGTTCAAGGACATTCAATTTCGCAGATCCCGGGTGATTTCCCGAGTGATGTAGACAAAGGAAAAATCGTGCGAAAAATTGGTGCCGATTAAAGAAAAATGGGAAAACATAAAAGAACGTATAAAAATCTAATTCATAAAATTCAGATTCGAAGAACAAATAATATTTTAACGATTGCAAAGTCAAAAGTAATTGTTTACTTAAACCTTTTGTTGACTTCGGAAAAAAATTAAAAAAAAAAACGCCGATTTTAACATCCTAGAGTCGAGACATAAACTCGACAAATTATCAATTTATTGATCAAATGTCAACAATTATTCTATTATTTAGAATTTCCAAATTATAAGATGAATTGTTAAAAAGATATTGGCCATAATAAAAAAAAAAATAATTATCATATTAATATATTATTATATAAATGGATATAACCAGCAAAATGTTATTAAGTATTATAACAAGAATTTTCTAATTACTCAAGATTATTTTAATTATTTTAATTATTATATCGAATTTCCTGCTATGACAACTGTTATTATAATAATTGAATGTGTAAATGTAATTGTGTAAGTGTAATTTGATTACACCTTATTATGTTGTATTACAGCACGTATCTGTACGGCACATATTTGTATATGAAGTGCCTCGAAGTCGCACGTTTCGTTGGAGACCAGGCCGAAATGAAGGAGAGTAGATGGAGATTAATTCCAGCGCTAATTTAGTGGCAGATAGCAAATGCACCGGTCAAAGTGTTCCCCCGAGTAAGTTGCACCTAGACTTCCCAGCCGCAAATGAAACTCGAGCTTCACGCAGTTATCTCGTTTTCTTCAGCTTCTTCCAGGCAGCAACCTTCTTGCCCCGAAGGTGCGAAAAAATATCGCGACCAAGCTCGCCTAACAAAATTTCCAACAAGATTATATCATTTCCACAGCATTCGGTTTACACATAACATCTTAGAAAATCAATAAATAATAAATAATAAAATTAATTCAATCATCTGCGCATAAAGCGAACAACAAACAAGAGCTTATATTTCAAATAAATTCAAGTCAATTTTTAATAATTTTAATAATTTTAAATTAAGATTTTAGTCAACAAAATTTTAATTTATACTAATCAATAACAATTGATCATTTCCAGAACACTCTAGAGATGTTTTCGAATAGAATCTATATAATATATATAAAATGTTTATAGATATTTGCTAAATGTAAAAGATTGAAGAATATCAAGTTAGTAATAATAATGAATGCTTAAAATATATGTGCATTATATGTATAATATCAAAAAGAAACAGAGAGAGAGAGAGAGAGAGAGAGAGAGAGAGAGAGAGAGAGGAGAGAGAGGAGGAGAGAGAGAACACATATATATTTTTGTTTTTATACATATTTCATAACAAAGAATTAATTTATCATTTTGTTTTAATATGAAAAGATCTCGCAATTTTGATAACAAAATGCGTGAAGCATAGGTCTAAATGCAGAAAACAGTCTTCGTAAAAGTAAAAAAAAATATAAAAAGACATCTTGTTTTCACAGCGAATGCGATAAATAGAAGCAAGCGAATCGCTTATTTTATCGAAATCAAACATTTCTAACTTATTCGACAAAATTGATAAACATTCGATAAACATGAAAGATTGAAGAGTAAGTAACAAATTATTAAAAATAAAAAAAAAATTTTAAATATACTTATATTGTGTGTATTATTACACTTGAGAGATGAGAGAAGCTCAAGCCCGCCTGAGCCC
This sequence comes from Cataglyphis hispanica, assembly GCF_021464435.1. Taxonomy (NCBI): domain Eukaryota; kingdom Metazoa; phylum Arthropoda; class Insecta; order Hymenoptera; family Formicidae; genus Cataglyphis; species Cataglyphis hispanica. The sequence continues at coordinate 10,912,825 of NC_065954.1, read as the reverse complement.
GCCGTTTTCTTCGCGAAGAAGGCTTACCAACTTTTGAGAATCAATCAAGCAAGTCTACCAATCCGGACATCTACATTCATTTTCGAAAATCACGTGGATCGGTCACATGCATAATACACTAGTCACTAGTCACTATCTTTCCAATAAGAGTTAGCGAAAACATTACGATGCAGATATGTATATCAACCTCTCGCTTCTTCACAATTTGCGTACTTGATGCAATGCGCATGCGCGAATTTTGTTGAGCCAATAGTACTAAATATATGGCCTTACGTATGCCAGCGCATGCGCATTGCGTCAAGTACGCGAATTGTGGAAGTGAGAGGTTGATATACGTCTGCACCGTAATGTTTTCGCCCGCGTTGAGCTTTGACTAGCAATATGGTAGTATCACATGTTTGGTCACATGTTAGTTTTCCATTCTAGATACTTCGCGTACTTTCTGACTGTTGCAAAGCCAAGCGAAGCGAGCGCGATCAGCCATGTTTGTATAGTGAATAGAGTTGTGGGTGGTACGCGTGGTGTGGTACGTGCGGGGTATACGTGTTGTCCATTATTTCTCGCGTGTGTGATAATGCTTGCTTATTTATTTACGTAGTGTATTACAAGGGCAAGGAGAGACTCGCGTGTTCGTCGATTGATGCGACGAGAAGCGCACTTTGAACGAATTTACGTGCCGTATCGGGGATCGCGCGTCACCCGAATCGAGATCTCGCGAGGCGTTCGTATTAGCCAACTGTCCTCATCGTTTCCGCAGAAATTGTTTACGTGCGATTTAGATTAGAAACGCGTTATCTATCCAAGTCGTGATTTAGCTACTTGAAGGGACGCGATATCTCGTTCTAGTAAATTGTAGCGCGATTCGACCGCGCTATCCCGGATTAACGTGGTGCAATTTTGCGCGTTTTATAACCTGACAACACGAGCGAAGTACCTTCGTCCTGTGTATCTTATTTATCATGCTGTTGCATCTTTGACGAAACATTATCAAGCGGTAAGGCAGTCTCTCCATCATCGTCTGGGTCATTTAGTTTCGCATTTTTATTATTGACTTGATTCTCTTACACAAATTATCTTTTTTTTTTTCTAGAAATGTGTATAATAAGAAATGATTGTTATTTACAGCAAACTATCTACATTTCGCAGGTGTATACATAAATAAAGGATACTACAATGTGGCAAACGCAAAGTAACAATTCCAATAATACCAATCCAAACTCTACATCGAGTGAGAAGAACAATTTACGTACTCTGGGTATGACATCTGCTATTAGTGTAGCGGAGCCTAAACCCATTGATATTACCAGAACTAACGAATTGAAGGAAGCCCTTAAACCCTACAATGTTTTTGAGTCTGAAGAAGAGTTGAATCATAGGATGGAGATCTTAAGGTATATTTGAGTTGTAACTGTATAATACAGTTGCATTATTAGCATTTTTTAGTTTTAACAAGAGAAAATATATATACAATATGTAAATTATTAAAATTTAACTATATTCTTACAGCAAATTGAATGCATTGGTCAAACAGTGGATAAGGGATACTAGCGTAGCTAGAAATATGCCACCTAATGTAGCTGAACAAGTTGGTGGTAAAATATACACATTTGGTTCATATAGATTAGGTGTACATCACAAAGGCGCCGATATTGATGCGTTGTGTGTTGTACCACGTCACATATATAGATCAGATTATTTTACATCCTTTTTTGAATTGTTGAAGATGCAAGAGGAAGTTACAGATTTAAGGGTGAGTAGCTCAAGAATATAGTATATGCAGTTGTTTCTTTGTTGAATATTTATTTCTTTAAGAAATGCTCTTGTATGTTTATGGTAAATGTATTTTTTTATATAAAAATATATTTATTTTTTATGTAATATATATTCTAAATTATATGAGTAATAATTTTTTTTTTTTATTATTACGTAATTGATGTATAAAATTTAATCAGAAAAGTTTACATGTATATATATGTATGATAATATTTAATGCATATTAAATTCCTACTTAATTCCAATTTTGATCAATGATATTTATAATATTTATATGTAGGCAGTGGAAGAAGCCTTTGTACCAGTCATAAAAATGAATTTTGATGGTATAGAAATTGACATGCTATTTGCAAAGTTAACTCTTAAAGAAATTCCGGATTCAATGGTTAGTAATATTTAATACTTATATGCAATAATATTTTTTTTACAAGTTTTAGATTTTTTAAATAAATTTTTTAATAACTTTACAGGATCTCAAGGATGATATGCTACTCAAAAATCTTGATCAAAAGTGTGTTAGGAGTCTTAATGGTTGCAGAGTAACTGATGAAATATTGCGTTTAGTACCTAATATAGAAAATTTCAGATTGGCTCTTAGGGCTATAAAATTATGGGCGAAACGTAAGATTACATAATATTTTTAATAATAACCAATATAATGCATAATTTGTTCTACATTTGCTTTTTTATTTTTAGGACATGGCATATACAGTAATGTCTTAGGTTATCTTGGTGGTGTATCCTGGGCGATGTTAGTCGCTCGAACATGTCAGCTTTATCCTAATGCCGTGGCTGCAACTCTAATAGAAAAATTTTTTCTTGTATTCTCTCAATGGAAATGGCCGCAGCCAGTACTTTTAAAACAACCTGACAATGTCAATCTAGGTTATCCAGTATGGGATCCAAGAGTAAGAAATTCTGTTTTTATATTTTGCAAATAAATATCGCATTTAACAATATCAAGAAAATAATTAATATTTATATAATAAAATTTTGTAGGTATGAAATATATAAAATTTTAAATTTTGTTCATCTCTTTTTAAGTCTCTTATTTATTATTTTTTAGGTAAATGTATCAGACAGATATCATTTAATGCCAATAATTACTCCAGCATATCCTCAACAAAATTCTACTTTCAATGTGTCCGTGTCTACTAGAACTATCATGCAAGAAGCGTTTGAAAATGGACTAGCCATAACTGAAGAGATCATCATTGGTAAAGCAACGTGGGATAAGTTGTTCGAACCACCAAACTTTTTTGGAAAATATAAACATTATATTGTATTGTTGGCCAGAAGTTCAAGCGCGGAAGATCAACTTGAATGGTGCGGCCTTGTCGAGTCAAAAATACGACATTTAATAGGTAACCGAATGAATAAATACATTTACAGGACTGTACATGTATTTTCATTATATTTTTATAAAAATATTTTGTTTATGTCTTATCATATAACTTTAATTAATTTTTAACATTTACAGATGCAAATTGAAATAATAGATTAATATGGTATATTATAGCAATGCATGCAACTTTTAATTCAGATTAATTCACTAAAAAATTGAATTAGTTGTAATTATTTAATCTTGCACTTGTATAGTTTTCTTTTCAATTTTATTTTATCATTTATCACATATTAAACATAAATTTTTAAATAAATAGCTGCAAGAGGACTATACAAAACAATAAAAGTACATAGAAAAAAATGAAACAAATAATCATTTATCAGAAAAATGAGAAGTAATTGTAATTAGTGAATTAATCTCTATTTTAATCTTTAATGTGATGATAAAATGTCTTAAAATTATGAATATATATGTATATTTATAGCCTTTATGTAATATATTACGATATATACTAACAATTCGTGGATGCCAAATTGGCAAAATCATAACCCTTCACACAGGTACGTTGGAGAGAAACCCTCATATTACCTTGGCACATGTAAATCCGGAAGCGTTTCCACCATTAGATCCTGAACCAAGCAAGCATTGTTCTATGTGGTTCATCGGCCTGTCATTCGCTAAGAGTGAGAGTCTCAACATTGATCTCACATATGATATAAAATCTTTTGTGGAAACAAGTAAGTTTGATTATAAAATATATATATAAATATAGAAAATATATTAATCACATTAATATTTTATTGCAGTTGAAAGGCAAGCAGAACAAATAAATATGTTGAAAGAAGGAATGTGGATCGAGGCTAAACATGTGAAACGGAAGGACTTGCATACTTATGTATCTTCAAGTTTAGTGAAAAAAGAAAAGAAGGTAAGAGAGAAATATATTTGTATATATTTGAGAATTTGTTATTGAGTAAAATTTGTTATTGTTAACTATATTTTACTGTATATATCATATAATCTATTCTCATAATGATAATATATCTTATAGTGTTTAATGGCGTTTGTTATGTTATGTTATGTTTTTGCAGGTTTCTGGTAGTGTGCATCGCAATGGCAATATTGCTGGAAATGGGAACAGTGGTAGTGTATCGCCACGAAATCAAGGTGATACAAGCAAAAAGAGATTATCAGATCAGACGCTCGACTCATGCGGGAAGAAACGAAGAGTCAATGACGCAGAAGAACAAGTATGTAGTATATATCATAAAAAAAACTTCTTTTAAATTATTGACATGTGTTCTAATCCTCTCTTTTGTAGTCAGAGAATACATCGTTAGTGGTTCAATCTTGCGGAGAAGATAGCAATTCAGGCTTCAGCATGGATGAATACAAACAGAATCTATCAACTACTAAGGACGTAAGACATTATACATATAATGAACAATAATCAATCTCTCCAAAATACAGGATTAGATAATTACATATGAATATGAAGCAATATATATAGTAAGTGAAAAATTCAAATTTATCATGAAATATTTCTATTTCCACATCTTGCCAGGCAAAGGTAAAATTGAATAGACGCATGATAATTTGTAACAGTATTATTCTTTTTTTTTTTTTACAAATACATCTGTTGATATACTTTCTTCTCATTTCTGTTATAAAATCTTAAAAACATTGGAAATGTAACTGTTCCATATTACTAATATTTCAAGAAGAAAGATATGCATAGAATGAACATTAATGTTAAATTGCTTATTTGTCTCTATAAAGATAGCTGCATTTGCGAATGCGAATTTTGGTGGACAGAGATACATTAAAATCCAATATTTTATTAACAATTAATAATAGTATTTATTCTTCCGTGATGTATGTCTGTTATAGGAAGGACCTACTGGGGCATCCACAGTAGCACAGGAGGGATTTGTATGCACTTGATGACCACTGCGGGATTATTTTACGCCAATCTACAGATGCTCTTCTGGGCCATCTAGACTGTAAACGTTTCTACGCAACCATCCACTGCCCACTGTAAGTCCTTCGTTTCGTAAAAGCAAAACAATGTCACGTAATGGAGGAAGCTATCCAGGTGGAGTCAATCGATAGACGACTGTTAATATGTTTGTGTAACAAACGCTATAATTAATAGTATTTATAAAAGAAAAAAAAAACATCGACACAGTCAATGGGAACAATTACGCCGAATGTTTACGCGATTGTGCCAGTGTCTGTGATGTTATTTATATCACTGGAGATATCAGATAGGTTTGAAAGGATTAATTGAAGGAATTTGTCACTGCGAGAATTAAATTTATTATCGCGCTTGGAAACATTAGTAATCATACTTTTTATATTTCCTTTTTGTATATATTAATTACATTACTCTTTTTTATCGATAAATACTTGAACAAAAAAAACTTAAGATTTAATAATATCTGATGTAACATAATTTTACATAATTTACATGACGAATAGAAATATTTCGGTCGAGAAAATTACGTGTATGGAAATTTCCGTATTCACGAATGTTTCCGCATGTTGAAAAAAAAAAAAAAATACGAAAAATAAAATATATTCTTATATAAAGTGCATTTTTGTAATGCACAGTGGAATATACTTTAAAAATGCATATGTGTATCGTTTAGTTATATAAGTAATTGATATATACTTTATTAATATTAACGCAAATCACATACAAATCGACGTGATCTGTTTCTTTAGCGACTTACAAGCAGTACTCTAGCGTTAGCGTTTTAATACGCTTTACTGTTTGTACTAGACATAAACTATCATTTACGCGATACTTAATACTATTGTTATTATTAAATAAGGATTAGATATTCCAACGCAAGTTGCAGAGAATAGAGTATCTCTAGGTAAAGCTCACCATTCATAAAGAAAGATGCTATATATATATATATATATATATATATATATATATATATATATGTATGTATATATATGTATAAAATGGTTTGCTTGAGATGCATCATCTTTCGCTGCGCAAATGTAATGAAACCGCATTACAAGAATCACCGACACTGGCATAAACTCGAAGATGTTTCATTTGTAGAGTATGTACGTAGATAATATTTGTTTTAAAAAAGGTAAAAAGAAGGAGACCCTCGCAAATGAAACATCACATAAGGCCATTGACTATCTTGTTGATGATTATGTTGCGTGAAACCTTTGTATGGAGCCGCCTTTTAGTTTTTTTTTCTTTTTTCTTTTTTTTTCTTAGAAAAAAAAGAATTATAGCTTTAACAAATTAGAAACAAGCTGACGATTGATTGGTGACTTATTTGTCACCAGCTACTAAGTTTTTTCAGGTATTCGACTCGCCTTTGCTCCCAATCTATGGCTCTGATTCTCAATCCTGATCACCTCTTTCCTATTACATAATCTCAATTTATGTGTTAAAGGCATGTCCACTATTGTATGATACAAGGTATTTGATGTTCATTTTTTGTGGTATTTATAGATGAAATGAATACCGCAATGTGTATGCCAAAATCAGGTACTTGCAAAGTAACATTTGCCAAATCGAAAATTTGAGATATATTTCTCGAATGTCAACTTTTTGAGAAAAAATATTATCTTTGTTTCGCGCAGAATCATAACATCAATAGCATACAACTCGATTGTCATAACATGGAATTTTTGATAATAATACAATACGCGTATACCATACAGTGGGACTATCATACAGTTAAATTTTATGTACAATATGAAAAGTCTTATGATACTTTGCAAGTACATCGATTTAATGTACAGTGATTAGAAGTATCATTCCGTTACTTGTATATACTCGTAAATGTATTGAAGTGATAAGTTTCACTCTTTCAGGGTCTGTCCCGTCAAGTCATTTTATTTATTGATTGAAGGTATATACATTTTTCTATAAGCTAAAAGAACAGTAATAGTGCTGCCTTATTTTGTCGCTTTTTTCGTGAATTTACGCCAATTTCACATTTGACTCTAAGATGAAGAATCACATTACCGTATCACAGTATCGTACATACGCACGCACAGACGCAAAAAGGGTTAAGCCAGTTATTTCGATGGAACACAAAACCTTTTATTTTCCATGCGTGTTGACATTAACATGACATGAGTAATGCAATACGGTCCTCTTTTTAGATAGCTACATATGAAACGTGTAGAGCGAATTCACAATTGCACGCGCTAAAATTCGTCTTCAACTGAATTTTTGTTATTATTATTATTATCGCACGGTATGTCATGGAATAATGCTTTTTTCAGTATGATCAGTATCATAATCACCTTCTTATATAGATTTCATGCAGAAAAAAAAATATTTCTCTATAGATATTTTTATTCTTCGATGATTATTTTGATTGACGCGCACAGATGAAGTCTGATCAATTCGTGCAAAAATGAGAGATTTATTTCTGTATGAGCGATTGTGTAAGAAAAATACAATACATTATTACATTATTAATCGCTTCATTTTATCCTGAGAAATATGGCATAAAAATTTTCCAACTTTTTCTATTGCAGAACCTTCTTCCTCTAAAATCAAATCTCAAAAAGATTTAATCAACATAAGACTTTTCATCAACATATCACTAAAAAATTGAACACAGATTTTCTTCAAATATAAACATTTTTAATCATTATATTTCTCTAAAAATCGCCTATTTTTTGTAGGAGATTCAGAATGCACTTTATATATGAAACTTAATCAACAGGATTTTCACACTATTATTAATCTCACATGCAAATATATAGTTCTTCTAGTTTATACTGATATATCTGCTTGGAAAAGAATCTTTGTCATTGCCTCCTGACAAATTAGATATTCATACATTTTGACACAAAACTCAGTAAACTTTAATAAAGAATGTGTGTATATATGTGTATGTACACGCACGCCCGCACACACACACACACACACTCATAATTGAAACTAAAAAAATTTAATTTGTAGAGACTTATAATGTACACTTTAAGCATATAACGATTAAATTCTGGAGTATATTAATCACGGTGCAATATGTTACTGTTTCTTTTTTTTTTGCTAAAATAGAGAATCATTTTAATTAGTTAATTAGGCGCTATAAATAAGATATATATATTTCTTATATATATATATATACATATATATATAATACATATTATATATATATACATATATACATACATATATATATATATATATATATAATACATATTACATATATACATATATATATATATATATTTACTCTTATTACAAGATATATATATATATATATATATATATACATATATATATATAGATGGCATAATAAATGTCAAGATCTTTTGCATTTTTTCGTTTACTTTCATCTGCTTATTATTCATATCATCTTGTTAAATTTTGGCGAATTACATAAGACGGTATCGAGAATTTCATAATGATTTATGAATAAGCATGCAGAAATTTATAGAAATTTTCTATTCAAATAGATTTGGGATATAATTTCTTGTCTTTTGAAATAAATGATTTTTTTTAGATCTCATCTGAATTTATGTTGCCGCACTCCAATTGCTATGATTATTATCATTTAGAATATTATCTAATCGTTATTATTGTCACAGATTTCACTTAGCCTTCACTTTTCCATCGCAAAAAAAAAATACCTTTTTTAATAATGTTTTAATTTTGCATGATTCAGAGCAAGTCACATATTCTCGATCACAAATGCCATGACATTTAGACCTGCCAATAGAGATTGCCATATTCAATAAGGATCCCCATTCTCCTTGTTATTGACTTTTATTGCACTAATCCTGTATATAAAGTATTATAGCGTTGTCTTTGGATATGTTAAACTCACTAACTAATCATCTATATATTTCCGGCGTTAATGATCATTGTCTTTTAAATTCTAAGATTCACGGAGATCGTACATAGCACAACTTAAACAAGATAATTTAAGCGCGTCATAAGAACATGCATTGTTGTTATTGTAATCAGAAAAAAGATGGAGTACTATCGTCGAGAATCGCGAGTAGTGAACATCAATGTTATCCTTGTATGCCAAATCTTGTCGCTCTTTTGTCGTTGTCATACTGTCCAATTTGTACCACTTTCTCTCTCTCTCTCTCTTTCTCTTTCTCTTGGAAATAGCTAGACATGTCTGTAGCACATTTTCCATTCCCATGTAACCTTTCCCTCTCCTGAAAATTACCACCGTTAATCAACGTGGGCATCTTGCAATTTCGATAATAGGGCAAGGGGATAACAAAGAAGGGGAACGCGATCTTTCTCTCAATCCGCAATTTTATCTTTTATTATATATGGAAAAAAAGAAGGGGAGAGAAAACACACGCAAGTGAGAGGCAAAAATGCGAGAAATATGCTGAAGGAAAAACAAGCGCGTAGATTTATGTGCAAAATCAATGCAGGCGATTTCTTCGCGCATAAGATCTCATGTCTTTATATCACGAGAAAATGTTGTAAAAGGAAATAAAAATGCGTTCTCAAAAATCACTCGAAACTGCTGCGCGCAGAAACCTTCATAGATTTATCATACGCGAATATAGTAGCCGCGTATACGATCTGAAAAACTTGTCTTCAAGATATATAAGACACAAATTAAAGTTTGCATATATCGGGATCGTGTATGACAGCAATCGTATATGTTCAATCCCACGAGATACATCTCGCCGTCAGCATGCACGATTTTTTTCGAAGCGAAAGAGAGAGTATGCAATTTTATTTTCGGAAAATATTCTCGCGAAAATTTCTGGAACTAAACTGCATGTCACAAGTGTATGGCGTTATTCGTGTCGGCACATAAAATAAATCGAATGCTGTATGCATTACGCACGCGTAAGAATCACCATAAGATCTATCGCGCATCCGCAGTTGGCAATAGCATAAAAAAAATTACAGGAATATACATAATTTGTATCCTCGATCATTGTACACTCTCTGTATCCTTTCTAAATAAACAGAAATAAATTTTTCTTTTAACTCCTTCAGCCAAAACGGAACGTGCTTATCAGTCGCGTCAAGACGAAACGATGATTCAGAAATTATCTTCTGAATGATGTTGATGAATTGTTTTCAATTACGTGTGATCGTCTCGTCTCGTCGCGATCGATAGATTGTTTTTCTCTTAAGTATCCTGTCTATCATCCACGATTTTATAATAACTGAATATTCCGATCACCATATGGAGTCAATTATTATTATTAACCTTTGATATATTTCATTCATATTTCCCATTTGAGTGATATCTTACAGTCATTTCAGCTGTCAATCATCGATAATTGTTGTCAAAGAGTTATGGTAAGTATTGTATAATTTGTCACATGGTAAAAATTATATTTATCCCACGGTAAATAAAATTATGTATAATTATTTTTTTGCAATATAATTAAATTAATTATAAAATCATCAAATATAATTTGATAATATTTAGATAATAATATATAATAATGTACTGATTCAATTGGCAATTCATACAATAACATGCGCTCAATCTAAAGCGTGCTCTGAAATAAAATATATTGAATAATATCTTTTAATATAGCGTGAACTAAGTTTTTTCTTTAAATTATGTTCAAAATTGAACAAACCCGAAGAATTGAATATATTGAATATATATTTCTGTCATAAGATGTTTCAAACGTAAAGTTTTTTTAATGTTACAAAATTATATTTATAAAAAAAAATTTTTTTAAATTATCAAAGGTTTGCTCCACGATAGCATTTCTTTGCTATAAAACGAACCATTTTCGATTTTTCGTCAAACGTGAAATATTAACCGATTAAAAATCAATCTCGAGATTTGCAGAAATGAAATTTCTCCTATATTACATTTCAATCTCACATGAAATTGACAGATTGACTGATGCTAGGAGAAAGAAATATCTACGTTCCCAGAGAGAAAGATTGATGGTTCTGATTGTCTAGACTAGACATTACTAGCATTTATGCATAGGCATATAAGTGCGCAAAACTTTTGAATGAAACAGAATTAAAAATTGAAGTTTATCAAAGTGCAAAAGCCATTGTCTCGGAATATGTAGTCGAACTTAATGCGAAAAGAAACTCTACCATTATATTTTTTATAATTTCATAACTGCAAATTTTCATGATAATTTTTGTGTATCGATGTATCATACGAAATTTTGCCAGCAGTAAAATGTAGCGGTGCTCATATGATCGAAAATGGAAATAATTTTCAACACAGGTAAATCTACATGTCCCAGCGTCATTATATCGTATTTTAGACATAGCTTTAGTGGTATTTTGACCTTAAATCTTGCGTATCTTTCTCGAATGATTTTTAATGTGACAAAGAATTGTTCCCGAATGTATAGTAACTCACATCTCTATCTTTAAAATCTGTTTCGTATTCTCATAAGTTAAAATAATTCAACGATAATTTTATATATATTATAATAGTGGTTTTTTTATTTTTATTTTAGGACTATCTCGTAAAAACATAAATTCACGTTTAAATGTATTACTAGCTTTTAAAGTTGATTTGTACAATAAAATGATTTCATCGTCTATTTAAATTCAAAATTATTTTTTTTTTATTTTGCGGCAGCTATTTTACAGTAAATATAATTACTTATTATTTATTAATATTATGTATATCATTTTATAAAATTTTATAGTGTTGTACTGTGTCAAAATAGTTTTGCATGCATATATAATGTAGAAATGCGAAAGAGATAAAAAATTTTGTTGCATCTGTAGTAAATTTCATTTACATATTCCTATACTATATATTCAATAATAAGCGAGCGAGGCGATTGGTCGGGAGAAGAAATGCATACAAAGAAAAGCTTCTGCAGAATCGGCAAAGAGCGCGTGTGCAATGTGTTGGAGCTTACACCACGAGCAATTGGATGCAACTAGTGTCATACAGTTAGTATTCCGAGGTGTTACATGGTGAAAACATCAACATAGTAATTCAAATTAAAAAAATTTTCTCAATTTTCTCTCTCTCTCTCTTCTTCTAAACTTCAAGATTGCGATCATATTTAAGATATATTAAGTATAATCTAACTGTGAAAGGAAACGAAGAAGAAATTATTAAAACATTATGAGGTATAAACACATCATTCTTGTCGGTGCATCACTAATTATGACGCTGTGCATACTTTCCGGACTTATGTACTACTTCAATCAAGGTATGATTGATTAATTGAATGATGCATCTGATTGTCTGAAGCGGATTTTACTTTTATTGTTTCAATCAAATTTTAACATATTATCAAGATTGATTGCGTTCTTACTATATTTTTTCCCGCAAAATAAAGAAAATTTAATAAATTATAAACAAGAAACATAAACCTTTTTATTAAAAATTTTAACTTGTAAGCACAGAGTTTTCTAAATTATATAAATTATATAAATTATATAATGTCACTAATGCAAATTAAGCTGTTTGAAAGTAAGTATAATAAAAGTTTCATATCTTCTTCTATTTAAAAAAAATTTTCGTCAGTTTTAAAAATAATGTGTATCGCATTCGAAAAAAAAAGTTATATTTATTTGAGGCATGGAAAATCAAAAGAAAGAACTATGTATGTTCTCGTTTTAAAAAAATTGCAATTTTTATTTGTGACCATTAAACACAATTCTTTTTTTCCGGAATATTTTTTATACTATAGTAGATAGTATGTGAATGTCATTGCAATTACTCACAAATCAGTGACTATTTCTTATGCCTTAGCACGTTCATGTCATTTTTACAAGATAAAAATGCATACTTCTCGAGCACTATTAGATTATATACGCAGCCTCCCAACAAGATGAGAATATGAAATAAAATGTTGCGGTAAAAAACCGCCGCATGTCAATCTCCGGAAATAATTGTTCTCAACTTTGTGACCGTTTAACAAAAAATTATGATAAAAAGCGCGTATTCTGATACCTTTTCGTATCCATTTTATAGACAAGTGTCCTGTCGGTACGTTCCTCTGTCATAAGAGCACTATATGTATGCCGCAACGTAGCTGGTGCAATGGTATACCGGATTGTCCATTTGGCGACGATGAAGACATGGAAAATTGCTGTGTGTTTCAGATCTTATTAATATCATCACATTTTCCGCCAGGCTCATATTTTAATTGTTATTCTAATATATTAAAAATTGTGTAGCTATAATGGCTGTATAATAAAAATACGTAAATCTTTTTTTTTGTGCCACAGCAACTGAACTCGATTCTTTTTACAAAACTGTATTATTTATTACTTCAGAATTCGTTATATAATTAATAAAGTTTCGAAGCAATGCGCGCGTTTTTAATCCAGGAGTACGTTTATTAATTTTCATTTATTTTAATTACATTTGAAGGAAAAAAATTATCCTGATTTCTAGATTTCCAAAGATAGTTTCGCTCTTCTAATCGATAAATTTGCTGCGCAGTTGACATGCACGGAACGTGGGATTGGTTTATGAAAGACAGAGACTGGGAAAACTTGGAAAATTGCGGTAACATCGTAAAGTAATGCAATAAATACTTAACAGCGCCTAATAAATTACATATACTTTTTACCGCAGATGCATTCGAGGACGCACTAGATGACGATAGATGTGTCTATGATGTATGTCGTGTGTCTTGTACGAATTATACCGAAATACCTCAGAAATTGTCATCAAACGTCACAGCGATGTACGCTCTGTAGAAAAAAAATCATGTTTCTTATGTAGTAATATGTAATAATACTTTTATATAGAGCCAAAGGTTTTACGCACATATTAATAATAAAAAATATATTAATATTATTAACTTGCGCAAAATGATTGATTTTTTTAAATAGAATTATGAGGGGAAATTATATTAATTAAATGTATACTCTTATCAATTATTAATAGTGTCGATCTTCTACAGTTTTTTAGCCGAAAATTTACTTACGCATTTGTCTCGTAATGCATTATCGAAATATCCAAAGATACGCTTACTGTAAGTCATAAAAATTCAACAAAACTCTTTATGAATTTCTCCGCGTAAAATCATTATATATAATCTTTTCTATAATTTCAGATATCTCGATAATAATAATATAGTCGAATTGGAAAAAGGAGCATTCCTCCACCAAACTGAATTGTTTTGGTTGTAAGTACAAGTAAGGAATATTTCATGACGGTTATACATATATAAGACATTGGTATGTAAAGATATTTGTTTGTATACACAGAGTTCTCACGAATAATAGGATCAAGGAAATATTACGTGGACATTTAACGGGATTGGATAAATTGGAAACCCTGAGGCTGGATCAAAATAAAATTGCGACGGCAAATTTTTCTGATTTGGAAAATAGCACCACTGTGTACTTGATGTATATAAACACTGTCACAGTATAAAAAGTTATCAAACAACGATACAACATTTTGCATATATATATATATATATATATATATATATATATATATATATATATATACAGGATGTCCGGCGTCAATCGCATCACCCGTCGTATGCAGATAAAGCAGATAAAACTGAGGAGAAAAGTCCTGTAACATTTTTTTTTATAACGCTTAATAAAAGAGTTATTATTGAGTGAAGTCTGGCCAATCATCGCCGAGCTAGACGCACGTCAATGAGCCGCGCGCCTAGCATGTGTGCGTGAGCGCTCAGCTGTCAGCGTCTCCCTGACATGCGTCTGGCTAAAGATCGGCGATGATTGGTCAGACTTTACTCAATAATAATTCTCTTATTAAGCGTTATAAAAAAAAATGCTACAGGACTTTTCTCCTCAGTTTTATCTGCTTTATCTGCATACGACGGGTAATGCGATTGACACCGGACACTCTGTATATATATATATATATATATGCAAAATTATTTGGAAAATATAATATAAAAGAACGATTTTAATCTATTGACTTTTCGTCATCTATTGCAAAATAAATATTTATATGTTTTCTGTGTTTAGGATATTTTTTTATTATCTCTGTATTTACTTAACATTATCATTTAAAATCTTATATTCTGCTCTATTTATCTGTACGGTTTATATTGCTCTTTTTGATCCATAAAAGATGAAGAGCTTTGGGAAAAATCGAATTATTACAATTTCCAAATAATATAATTTATTACGATAAGCACGATTATTATTTATTGTATATCAGTATATCAGTCGTTTCGAAAATACAGATTTATTTGCATTTTCGCGATGCGTACAGTAATTTGATAACTTATACGAGAGCGACTAATATGCAAATTCTTTACTTCAATCAGATCAAATTAAATTGCAGCAAAATTACAGTTAATGGGCGTTTGTCGGTATATTGCTTCTTTTGAAAAGAAATATCTTTCTACACGTTCTATATATAATACACGTTTTTATTCACAAGAGTAAAATTGTCTATAATCATTGACATGCTGCTTTAAGAAACAGGATTATGTTATACATATTTGCTAATTTTGATTTATAATGTTGATATATTAACCTACTTTTTTTATTTATGGACAGAGATCTGAGCAAGAACATGTTGACGGAATCTACCCTCAAACTACCACAATTACCGACATTGGGAGAAATGTAAGCTAATATACAGCTTTAAGAAGCCCAATCTACTTTAATAATATGATAATTTAAAAAATTTTTTAATATACAGCTTTAAGAGCCCAATCTACTTTAATAGTATGATGATTAAAAAATTTTTTTTTTAAAGAATATTATAAAATGATCTTTTTGGCATTTTACATATGTTTTTATTGATATTTAAACAGTACATCAGTATTTTCAAATTTGGATATTCAATTTTTTTTATTTAATATGAATCTCTGCATGTAGTATGATTGAAATGGCGATGTGATATGCTGCTTTTCGTTTAATTGTCTAAAACGAAAAAACTCGGTCTAGTTTTATTCTGTAAGATATATTTTTGGGATAAATAAACTTGGGATGATTAAAATTAAAATTAAAAAATATTTAATATTTTTCTGATCTTCAAGTAGTGAAAAAATTTTAGTAAAATTGGAATATCTATTTTAAAATAGCACTACTTTATTTTCAATTTCTAATGAAATTAAATTCCCGAAAATATATCCTACGAAATAAAACTAGACTGAGTTTTTTCATTTCAGACAATTACACGGAGGAGCAGCATATCGCACCATAGAATCATGCATTTTTGAAGGTGCTACGCAGAGGCTTGTATTGAATAAAAAAGAAAAGCTAAACATACAAGATTTAAGAATACAGACATACTGTTTAAATGTCAATAAAAATATATGTAAAACATCAAAAAAAGGATCAATTTCTAATATTCTTCAAAAAAATTTCTAAAAAATCATCAATTTTTTATGCTAGAGTAGATTGAGTCCTTAATAAAAAAGAAAAAAAAAAAGAATCAGAAACGATATGTACACATACAATCGATTTTTCAAAATTGCGTTTTAGAATATTAGATGGAAATCGCTTCGAGTCGATAACGGAAGATTTATTCGCCGGATGCCCCGCTTTGAAATCACTGTACGTACGTAAGTAGATTACGGAGAAGCGATTACTGTCATTCTTAATAAGATCCATGCGAACTAACGGCGCAACGATGATTCAGGAGTATGGAGGACAATAGCATAACCAACATCAATGAGAACGCGTTCCGAAATTTGCAACAACTTGTTGAGCTGTAAGTGCATAAATATTAATGCGACTCGATTTCTCAAGTTAACGGTATCCAGTGGTTGGATTATCGTAACCATGGGCTATCAAGATAAAATGCATCGCTTTGATTATTCACGCAATATTATTACGCGCATGATCGAATTCCGTTTAAAGTATCCACCTTCCTGTTTCATTTTCCGACATTATTTTATAAATATAATCAAATGCAATTTGACTTTTTTATCAGTCTATCTATGTCCATAAGATTCTAACTCGCATCTATTCGAAGTTTAAATATTAAAGATTTCTTACAGAGACAATTAGAAAAACTAAAAGTTTACTTTAAATGCGAACTGCGCTAAGTCTAATGAATTGACTGCAAATTAGAAATCGGAAACTAAAAGTTTCTTCAAACGCACAATTAATTTCAAACTGCGCCGCGTTTAACGAATCGATTGCTCTAGACTCTATCAGAGATCGAACGTAATTAATATGCACGCGGTCTTGTTTCAGTAACTTGGCCTACAACAGGATAGTCATGATACCGTCAAACGTATTCCAGCCTGTAAATAATTTATCGAAGTTGTAAGTGCAAATATCCGTGTCGTAATGTATATAATTCGCGTGATAATCAGTCTCACCTCTAAATGCTCGAGCTACGTACGTGCTTGAGATCTATTCGCTAGTATTTACCTCTAAAAGTATCTATTGGCGAAAGTAAACTATGGAAACATCACGTACGTGCTTGTGCAACCGGTTTTTGATTATAATTTAAGCTTGCATTGATATAAACTAGAATCTGTTCGTAAAATAAAACATGTTACTCTAGCAAATATAATTTCTCTCTCTCTCTCTCTCATTCTCATATAATCTTCCGTCTTTTCAGATTAATTGGTTACAATCCTATCGTCGAATTACCAATGACGCTCTTTAATCCACTGAACAATCTTCGCTCTTTGTAAGTATTGGATCTTTTTTCCAAAGATAATATAGTTTGTATTATTTCTTCCCATATGTCAATGCGCCTAAAGTTATCGATGTGTGCATTTTGTAAGGTTTATATCGTGAGAAAAAATTTTATATTCTTTATATCAATTTATATCGATATATTGAGATAAA
The DNA here is from genome assembly GCF_021464435.1 of Cataglyphis hispanica. NCBI lineage: Eukaryota > Metazoa > Arthropoda > Insecta > Hymenoptera > Formicidae > Cataglyphis > Cataglyphis hispanica. The sequence continues at coordinate 10,895,009 of NC_065954.1, read as the reverse complement.
ATGAATCAAATAAAACCATTTTTTTTATATTGGGACTTTGAATTTCAGAGGTGTCGAGGATATAAACATGGACAATATGGAAAAGAACGCATTCGATATATTTCCAAAACTTGATTTCGTGTACGTTCCTATTATAATTATTTAAAACGCATGCAATGACTATTTTAAATTTATAAAAAAAACTAAATTGCAAATTATTAACAAGCAGAAAATTATTAACAAGCAAAAAAACTTTTCTATCTTGTATATGAAGCATTATTTCGACAAAATTTTTATATTAGATTAACATTATAAATAAAAATTAAAAAGTTTAGCTGAGAATATATGTAATTAATTATTAATTAATAATTTTTATTTATATATGTCTTTATTATATAATACAATTTCCATCGAAATAAATCGTGAAAATAAAATTCTAAATTTTTCAGATACTTCAAAAAATTTCACTACTGCATGACCTATGCACCAAAGGTACAAAAATGCAGACCCATTAGTGATGGTAAGATATATCGCGATTGTATACAAAGTTTTTAAATTATAATAGCGATTGATTAATTTGGCATTCTTCTTTTTCCACCGTCTCTTTCTTTCTTTTTTTTTTCAAGGTGTGTCGTCGACATCCCATTTGCTGAGTAAATCTCTATTAAGAGCTGCTGTTTGGAGCATATCTTGTGTCACTTGTCTCGGTAATAGTCTTGTTCTTTGGGGAAGATTCACCGCCAAGGATGAAAACCGTGTTTTAAGTATTATTATCAGAAATCTTGCAGGTAATTGTGCAAACATGTTTATCTAAACGATAAACTTGACGAGGAAATAAAATCCTTTTTCTTTCACTCTTCAAAATCTCCAAAAAAAAGAAAATGGTGACATAAAGATATAAAAATGTGGTGAAAATAATTTTTTGACATTTGTCATCTTGACATCTTGTGGTTCTGAATATTGATTGTGTATTTTTAATGATACATATATTTCGTTCGCCGGGATTTTCGTAAAAATCTGAAAGCTAGACACAAGAAAGTTGCTCTTTAAATATCGCATAAACCGTTATAGAGAAGAGATAACGACGACGTAAATAATCCTATTCAAATGACTCGTGGTAGATTCGTACCGAATCACGAAGTACATGCGAGTTATCATTGTTGCGGTTAACAACAAAGTGCAACACTATGATCGATAGAGCATATTAATGTTGTGTCCACCATAAATCACCAGGCGGTAAAGTCACGCAATCCTTTTATACAGTGTCCGACATGTTGATGGGAATATATCTCTTCATAATCGCTATAGAAGACGCAAGGTTCCGCGATAACTACCAACAGGAAGCGAGTACGTGGATGTCCTCGTGGTCCTGTACGCTTCTTGGAGCGCTGGCAATGATGTCATCTGAGGTATTAACACCATGAATCCGACAATTTTCTATTTGCAACGTACAATTTGCTACTTAATAATAACCATCTACGTTACTACCAAAAATCTAGCTATAATAAAAAATTAACGTACATTATTTACAATTTTATTAGTATACATTTAGATATAATTAAATGCATTTGTGTGATTTTGTCGACTAAATAAATGTCAATTGAAAACCATTTTCATGTTTGCTGCAAATAATTTAAATTTAAATTTTTTAAATACGGCATCTTTAATTAATTTCCTTTACTAGATTCTAATTTTTATTTTTCCGAATAGTAGAGAGAAATTTTTATATATATATATATATATAAACTTCTCTCTACTATTTCTCTCTACTTATATATATATATATATATATATATATATATATATATATATATAATAACATATATATAATATATATATATATATATATATATATATATATATATATATATATATATATGTATATATAAGTTTTAGTGAGAGTATAAATATTTAAAACATCGATGATGTCAGAAAATTCAAATACATGATCTCTTAAATTGCTCGATAAGGTTTCTGTGTTCATCCTGTCATTCATGTCCGTGGAGCGATTTATTTTGATCGCAGCACCTTTGAAAGGCCATCGCACCATGACTTTTCAAGCTGCATCCTCGTCGATGATTGTCATCTGGATTATCGGATTTATCCTTGCTCTTATGCCAGGTTTGTTTCCGAGGACAACGTTTTTATTTATTCTTTGTTGAATTTAATTTCAATCTCTCTTACACACATAGAATTTTCTTTATTATTTTAAGTGAGATATATATTTGTGCCTGTAATTATTGCACTGTTTGAAAAAAATCTCAAGATCCTTTCGAGAAAAAATAGGGGAATAGCAGGAAGTTTTTCTTATTATCATTGATTCTGACGGATTGATTATCTTTTCCGAATCTGAAAGTAATCCACTGGAGAAGCAGCACGAGATACTATGGTGTCAATGGAATGTGCTTTCCTCTACACATAGACGATCCATATCTAATAGGCTGGGAATACTCGGCCTTTATCTTCCTGGGACTTAATCTCCTCGGGTAAAACGCGCGTTATTGCAACAATCTTGTAAATTGAACGTAGTTATGCGATATATGGAATCAGCTGTTTCGCATTCAAAATAGATTGCAGTTCATTTTAATTATCGATGATACAACGATTAGAGGGTAAAATTTATTCTTAATATCTTTATAAAAAGAAAATTATACCAAAATAATTTTTTTCAAGCTAGTTCTCGATATCGCATATTGTTCTAATTATTAGTATTGGAATTTTCGAGCAAATTTGATCACGTAGGAATGATATAGCATTGAACAAAAAAATTTAATCAATGTGTACTGCGCGAGCTTGATCAATTCTCTCATTTCTTGATTGCGTTGGAAGTAGGCAACGTTTCGAAGCAATCATTGCATTCATTTACAGATTGATGATTATTGGTTACGTTTACGCTGCCATGTTCGCCAGCATTTGGAGAACACGCCACGCCACACCGTTATCGGTCGGCGATTCCGAGTTTGCTCTCAGATTCTTTCTAATCGTATTGACAGATGCGGCGTGTTGGGCACCGATCATAGGATTGAAGATTCTCGCCATGATGAACTATCCTGTGCCACGTAAGTAGAAATTCATTAACCAATTGTTGCTCAATTAAAAAGAAACTTTTTCTCTTATAATTTAGCATTTTTTATACTTTTACACATCATAAAAGATACAAATTATATATTTATACAAACAACGTTGTTTGCGTGATCCTTAAGCTTATTTATGTACTTATTTTACAATAAAACAATATGTACTGCATGTGCAATATTTTTCGAAGACATTGGATAGTATATAAACAAAGATAGATATATTTATAATAATATATTTTAAAAATATAATTCATTGGATTGCTGACTATTTGCAATATGAGAGCAAAATTATTGAAGAAATAATTTTTTTTTAATTTTTTCAGTTTTTTTAATTTTTTCAGTTTTAATAAAATTCCATAAGAATTCTCTAATTTTTTCCAAATTAACAAAAGAAATTCTTGAAAATTCCAGATTTTCCATGTATTTTTTTTAATGAATAGACACCCTAAATATATTGTTTATCATTTGATTTTCGATTTAAAGGATTATTAAATTATCATTAAATTCATTTAAATTATTATTAAATTTATTAATGTTGGGGTATAAGAAACGTACATAAAACTAGAACATGCAAAAAATATTGATACGTGGAGAGTTCAGTTATTTATTTATACAGTAGCATGATTCTAAATTAAAGTGATATACACTAATGACTGAGTATAAAATTTATAGCTGATTTGCACGCTTGGGTAGTGATCTTCATTCTGCCAGTGAATAGCGCGATTAATCCGTTGTTATATACTTTTACCACGCCGAAATTTCGTGAGAGGTTCAACGAGAGTTGGTTCGGAAGAATGCGCATATATATGTCGAGGAAATATTCCAGACAAGGTTTGTGCATGCACTTTGACATAAACAATTATCCGAATTCTCTGCCACTGAGTAAACTAACAAAACATTTGTCGCTTTTATCGCAGATTCACAGGAATCGGCCTGCCAACAAAAGACCACCAACAAAACTACAATTACTGATAAAAACGCGACTTAATTATTACCCATCTGGACTAAACATAATAAAGAGAAGAGAAGAATACCACCGTTCGTCGATTTTAGCAATGAAAAGATTTTATTCGAAAAGTAGAGTTAAAAATTAATAAACTCGTCTAATAAATATATATTGAGCTCCTTAAATGTTACATAAATTACTATCGCCGATATTTTTTTGTGCGCATAACAGATAGTTATAAATGTAGTTATAAATGAGAACTCTAAAAATCTTTATGTTTCTTTAAATGAGTTTGCTTTAAACGTGTACACTCAATTTTTTCTTTAAATAATAATTATATAAAAAATATTTCAAATAAATGTTATTTTGTTTAAGAATATCTATATAATGACTTAAACAAAAATTTTAAATTATTTTTTGTAGATATTATCCATGATAGTTAAATTTTTTTTAAACAGAATAATATGTCTACTTCATTTTCAAATGGAATAATATATCTCTTTTAGTTTTGTAAGATGTTTTATGACAAATTCTATAATGTGCAATAAAGAGAGATTTTCAATAATTGTCATATTGTTATTTTTACGCACGAAGGAAAAAACAAAATATCTCCAATAAAAACTGTCATAGACAACATTTAAAAATAATTTAAAATTTTCGCTTAAATCGTTAAAGATTTTAAACAAAAAAGAAACATTTATTTGAAACATTTTTTTTTTACATATAACTCTATTATTTAAAAAAAAACAACTGAGTGTATAAACTTAAACCAAACACGCTATATATCCATTATAATATACATATAATAGATTAGCTTAGAATTAAAATTTTATTAAAATAAAATTCTCTTGTCTGATAATTTTTAAGGAAGAAAAATATTTGTGTATAATTTGAATTGAATCATAAATGTCAGATCGCAAAAATTTTCTTTATCATAGCATAAGAAATTATTAATGTGCATTGTCGCGAAAAATATTTTTATCTATATTATATAAAACCTGTTTCATATGCTAATGCTGTTGCATTTAAAAGACTGTATACTGCTTTCAGTTTTGCGAATATCGTTCTGCTTCATTAGAAGCAACTGAGCAAGTACATCTATCCTTTTTTCCCTAGATAAGTGCATGATATAAAAAAAAGATACACACCTTTAGATGCATCCACTCTATTTCGCGCAGTGATCCTGAGGCGGATATTTCGATTGCACGTATCGCAATGACCCTTCCGATGGAGTATCCTCCACCCACCAGCTGAGATCGTGCTCGAAAAGGTACATAAATTATTTTCCGACGAAGTCGACAGAAAACGCGACTGCGCCCGAAAAATTTACGACATTGATTCTGATGTACCGGCAAATCATGTTCCACGATGTTGGCACCGTTATGCTGGGTCAGCGCCACTTGTTCCGTATTATTATATTGCGAGATGAGAAATTTATCTTCGGACATGCGGGCGTGACTTTTTAACGACTCCACACCGACTGTACACTCTAAAACAACCAGTACATCACTCAAATATATTCGATTAGTTGGTGCAAGAGTCGACATGGCTATCCCTGGACATGACTTACGAAGTGATAATAAATGATAAAGACGAAGAAACAAAGATAAGGAATTACTGATAATTAATTCCCATCTTTTAGAATACATGGTATATGTGTTCTTCTCTCTTTTACACATCTCTCTACTTTTATATATCAGATTATTGTTATGGCAGGATCTGTATAACAAATCAACAAAGTTCTTTTTTTAATCAAATAATAATGTATAATAATTATATAGAAACAGTATTTAAAGAGATATTACAAATATCGTATAGATGTCAAATTTGTAATATTATATAAATCAATTCTATATGTATAAAAAAAATAAAAACGTTGGGAAAGGGGGGTTGAGAAAACACATATCTACAACATTCTAATTTAAGGATATATGTGACATATATCGAAATATTAACAAAGCATTAAAATTTCATACATTGTTCTACTATTTCTTCTGAATATTTGTGCAAAAACTAACACAATTCTCTTAACGGTTTGGAAGTTATTTAAATTTAAAGTTATTATTGATTCTTATGGAAAATCGCCTATTGAAGCACTTATTGATAAATTTGACAAAGAAAAAATATTATCAATAAAGTAAAATTTTTCACATATATTAAGGAAATTCTAATAAATATTTGTGCAAAACTTGATTTAGATCCACTAATTCGTTTAAAAGTTATTTACTAAAAATTGTAGAAAAATATTATCTGTCTGTTTTTCTCTTTCTACAAATTACTCGTTTTTCATTGTTTTTTGCAATTGATTTCAGAGGATATTCACGATCAAAAGTTTTTGCCATAAATTAGGAAAAATATTAATTACAATTATTTTCTTTTACGAAGACGTCAATATTATTTTGTGATACTTAAATTTTTTTCATAACCCGAATTAATTTTTTTAATTCTTCAAACAGTATAAAACATGTAAGAAACATGTTTTCTTTTTAATTTTGACAATTTTTTCCTACTATTGTACATCCAGAACATCCTTAAATGAAAAGCGTGACGCATATATAACTTAAAAAATGTTTCCGTAAAGAGCAAAGTTATAAAATAGAAGATGGATAGCGTAAAATTAAAATACTTCGTGTTGTTCGTACGACTGTTTATTTATTTTTTTTTTTTTTTTTTACGAATGAACTCTTCAATCGAAATCCGTTAAAACACGCAGAGGTACAAACAACGAGAGATACGCAACGATATCCGACTTCCGACTCTCGGATGGTTACAGTCAACCGTAAATCATGCGAACGGCCAAGAAAAATGCATCTCGCGAGCACTCTACGATCTACCGGCACGTGGGTTGGCTCTTACGCGATATAATGTGTAATTTATGGCGGATGGCCAATGGTGAGGTCCCGTTAAGGGGCCTCGATACTTCGCCCGAGACAGACCGCCTTTTAGAACTGACTTTTCTTCCGCCTTAAGCTGCTAAGATTTCTTCGGCTACAATACAATTACGCCACGACGTGGGCGGATATGCGTTATGCGATCGTCCACGAAATATCGGGATGAAATAAATGTTCCAGAATAAAAAAAAGAAAAGAAATAAAAAAAAGCAAACAGATACATCGCTGCAACAGGATGCGGGTGGATAGGTAGGTAAGGCAAATGGATGTGATGCAATTGGTGCATACATTGCTGAATTATCGAGTCATGTCTGAAACAAAAATTGCCCTTCATTATAGATATTGAAGAATCTTCTTTTACTCAAGAAAGAAATTACAAATATTTGTAATTCAATTTTTCCTGTAGAAATTATTATATGCAGAAAAGCTTAAAATGGAGTTTGCAGAAACATTAAATGGCATTGTTCTTCTGTGAAACATCATCAGAAATTTATGCATATTAATATAATAATTAATATTACAACATGTTGCTAATGTAAATGCTCATAAGAACATTTCTCGAAAATAAATTTCTAAAAGATTATAATTTAAATTAAAAATCAGATTATTATCATGTCAATAAGCATTTCTATTTGATGTATGTGACAAAGAGAGTTTTTCAAAACGCAATAACGGAATACTGGGACTCCGACCGGAAGGCGGGAGACGTGAAGGAATTTACAATGAACGTACAACAAGTATACATATAGTGTGACGCATAGCATAGATTGCTATAGGTGTAGCTCTTGGCGATAAAAGAACATTTTGCACGCACGTTACACAAAGCGAAAGCGACCAACAAGATCACAACCTTCCGAAGGCCTTCTCGAGAATTGCTCCGAGTAAGTATCTATCAGTAGCATGGAATGCAAGAAAGGATTAAATGTGACCTTTTACCATTGCCTTTTTAAATAATCTTTATTCTATTTAAGCAAGCTCTTCATATAAGCTAATTCTTTATATTTTGATATCTAGACTTTTCAATTAAAAAAAAAACAGTTTTTCCTTCAGACATAATTCAATAACTCAGCAATGTATCTTATCAAAATAGTCACATATATTTGATTCGGAAAAAGACAAAATATCTCGAAAAATATTTAACAAATAAAAAAAAAATATATATATATATATATACTGTATGTCTGTTCTTAAGTAATTATTTAATTATATCACATTAATTTATCGATTTAAATTCTTATGACGGAGACGGAGAGAAAAATTGATCAAAGGTACGGCTCCAACAATGGAAAGGTCTTGAAAACGTTAATAAAGTCTCGAACACACACAGATCGCTCGCCAATCTACGAAATTGGCCGGCGAGATTCGCAAAGAGTTAAAGACGGCCATCAGACGATCTCCGGCGCGAAATCGATGCGAAGAGCCGCCCGCGCCACGGATCTTCTCCTTCCCACAATTATAGGGTATAAAAATTCTTTCGGATTTCAGTCACGCGAGTAAAGGCTGCATTCGGTCCACGGGAAGAAGATTTACGTGCGAGGCGGTAATTGGCGCTGGTTCGAATCCTTACAACGTGAGCAAGAGATCCTCGGATATTCAGTCTTTTGCGATAAGAAAATATAGAGTGCCACGTGTGGAGAAATCCAAGAATGTTTAGTATATCATTGCGATTATAATATACGTATTTATACTTCAATGCGATTATCGGTAGCAGTATGTAATCAGTGAAAGCTGATTGTAGGATGTTTCTTTTATCGTAAACCCTATATTGCATAATATCTTATATGCATACATCTTATATCGTATCTATAATCATAAATATTCTAAAATATATACTAGAAAGAAAGAGAGAGAGAGAGAGGCTGTAAAAAAATTCCCCTGTCCTTCCGTGTATTTTTGTTTAAAATTCTGGTGAAAAGAATATTTTAAAGATTTTTTATTCAACTTTCTAAAATAAATTTCTTTTTATTGTATGCGGTTTTCTCTATTATTTTTCTAATACTTATAATATATTTTAAACATATATTATTGACAACTTGATTGATCAGCAGATTACCGACTGCTTACAGTACATATAAAAGCAAAATTATTAAAGAGATAATATTTTTTTAATTTCCCGAGTCTCAATAAAATTCGATGAGAATTCCTTAATTTTTTTCATAAAAAGAATCCATGAGAATTCCAGATTTTTCATGTTTTCCCAAGAAGTAGATCTGTATATCTACATATTATATTTAAAATACGAGAAATATTTATAGTTGACTCTTTAGCAATATATTATATTCAATTATCGCACATATCGTCGAAAAATTATTAAGCTAATATGTAATAGAATTTTTTGCGATTATTCTCAACACCACTTGAATATTTATTTCAATAACAATCTTAATTTGTCTTTGTCATTATATCTTGCAGCTTTCACCTTACTTCTCGCTTAATTTTTGCTATGCAGACAAGTTTTTAACATCTTGGAATTTTATTATTTATGTAATATATATCTTATACTGTAAAAGATTTATATAAAAGGAAAAGAGAGAGAGAGAGATAAGAAAATAAATTATCTATCTAATCATCTATATGCACTCGCGCATATTCATTTTTATTTCGCAAGAATATACTGCTTTGATTTATAAATACGAATCGGAAGCGCATTCTAATAAGAGCGGCCACGGTGATTATTATCGATGGACGGTGCGCTTCTGTCGACCATCTCGACTACAAAAAACAAAAAATTGTTCAAGATCACAGCAATAGCGTGTATGTGTGCGTGTGATGAGACCAATGTACATGTATTCACCTATTATATTCTATTATATGAATTACGTTCATTACGTTCGAGGATAGCCGACACGAATGATGGAAGATCGATGAGAGAAATAAACATAATAATACCATCATCGATAACTAATATGCATGCAATAATTATATACCCACTCTGCAAAAGTGTATAATAATATAAGTCGCCAATAATTAGATCATGATAATATCTGTTAAGAGGATACGATAATAAATCATGCACAAATATAATCCAAATAATATTATTATTCATTATGTGTCTGAAATTAATTTTGTTTTTTTTTTTATTAAGGAATTAATTTTTTGTATTGATGTTTTGTAAAATAAAAAAGGTAAAAAAAAAATATAAAAGTGATAAATTGCAAAATTGCGGGATCATCCGATACTCTCTGCGAAATAAAATCCACCCAAAACGAAGCGAAATTTACGCCGACATCGCGTGCGAGCACACAGATGCGACCCAACAGCGAAAAGCATTGGAAGAAGTGAAAACAAAGAGAAGCGGGACACAGGGAGAGAGGAAGTAAAAAAAGCATTGTTTGACACGCGTGCTCTCCCTCGCGCCAACATATTAAATAACACGACAGCTGCGGAATACGCGGCACCGATTCGCGCGCGCCTTGGTTCTCCTCTTTCTTTCGTTTGTTTGCAAATTATTAACCTTGCACACAAGCCTCCCCAAAGGACTATTGCACATTTCTTGTTCTGTACCCAAAAGTTTTAAAAATATTTTTTACCTAATTTTTACGTTTCTTTACAAATTCTATAAAATAACTACAGCATTAAAAATAATCGAAATAATCTTTATAATTATAATTAGTAATTTTCGCACATTTTTTTTTTTCCTATAAGTAAATGACAAAACGCAAAAGTAAATTAAGCCGATTAAGATTTTCTAACATTTTTACCACACACAATTACTATAATGGAATCTCGTTGCGCTTTTATCCATCGTGACAAGATGCGAAGCGATACCGTACGCCGAGAGAATCCGGACCTAAAAAGGTCCAGCGCTCTCAAAGAGATCGAAGAGCGATGACGCGAGCCACCGGAATGTACCACGTGTGTATTCGTGAGGGATGCATCTGAGTCGACTGTATCGTGTGGCATCGCGTCGCGGTGTCACATCGCCATACCTGCCAATTACAAAACCGTTTCTGCGGTCGGCTTCCCGGCGATGAGCAACATGTCACGGCTACACGACGGTCATCGACTCGCATGCGGCAAAAATCTCGCAATGCGCCACGCACATCCGTGAACGAATACTAGTGCATAAGGACACACTAAATTTCTACTATTACGTGACATATAAAATAAGAAAAGGAGCGTTTGATTATCATTTTTTTTAAATAATAAATTATATACATATTCAAATAATATATATTATTTTTTATATAATATGTGTTATTATATTTATTATATGTATTATTTTATAATATATATATATATATATATATATATATTATTATTTATTATTATGTTGTTATATATTATATTTTATAATATATTTTATATTAATATATATATATATATATATATATATATATATATATATTATTATATTTATTAAATATAAAAATAATATACATTAATAAAATAATTATACATAAATTATTTCATTCTAAATATAATTTTAAAGCGCGTTATCGCTTTTTACAATAATTTTTTTCATATAATATAATATCTTATATGTATGTGTATGTATTTAATTTAATTTTATATACATACACATATACATAGACATTTGAATAAAAATTATTTCATGATAAAAGTTTTCAAGTATCAGTTGAAGTAATTGCGGAACTGCGTGCCGTAAACTCGAGATAAAGTCGAGTGAGGAAATCAGTGTCAAATCATTCCAGGACGGAATGCGTGAGCGGAATCCTTGATGTACCGACGTTCTCCTATCAGCATGGCTTATGATTATTAATTAAAAGCGGCAACGCTCGACTCGCGCTCGGTATTCGCGCGGTCAGCGACACTGCTTGTAGCCGGAGACTTGCAATAAACAAGCACGCGGACGGAAATTAATTGCGCCGCGCCGGTGCGAAATGCAGCGAAACTATCTGCCATTGCGGATAATTAGTCGGGCGCCGATGCCGGCATGTAAGGCGATAAAAAAATGGAATGCAACGATCCTAATTGCATTTTTCAAACTTGCGATACTTGCCTGCGAATTTCACTCGAAGACAAAATTGGCTAAAGTCTGGTCTCTCATAAATATTCTCCTTATTATGATAGATGTCAAATATAAGTAAAATTATCTCTGCAAATTTTAATAGATGACTGAGTTACATTCTCATTTTCAAACGATACTTCTCACACATCCATGTATTAATAAGAGTTACTTAAAAAGTAACTGGATCTTGTTGAATATTAACTTTACAAACGTTTAATATAAACTTTCTCTTACAGGAATTGGAGACTGTTAATCATCCAGATATATTTAACGTCGAAAATTAGAGCTGCGATAAGCGATCATTTTCACTTAAGAAAAAAAAAAAAATCAAACTTATCTTAGCATGTGAACAAACCGGGTGGACGTTACAGCATTATAAAATACAACGTTTATAACGATGAAATATCGATAAAATAACAAGGTAACCGCAAACCAATTGTACAGTTGAACTCAAATACGAAAAGGTGTGTTCGCTTATATACCATAATAGAGTCGCCAGGCGACTCGCACTCTCTTTTCTCACGTCATGGAAACTCGAGGACGCGGCCCCATACTCCTTCGGTCATTAGCTCGACTTCTGTATAGCCTCTCGCTCCCACCGCGTCATACACACTTGTGTATTATTTGCATCCGACGACGTAAGTCCCAATGGCATCCGCGATCGCGTTGCCGGACGATGTGCGAGTGCGTACTTTGTGTGGCGCCCGCCGCCCTAATCATCCCCAACCGACTCTGGCTCCGCTCTCTCTCTCTCTCTCTCTCTCTGCTCTCGCTCACCCACTTACTTAAACCCACGTGAATTGCATCCTTATAAAAAGTCTCGCGGCGATTTAATCTCTAGACTGGCACCACGCAACTCTAACGCGTTATAAATATACAGGGTGTCTTAGACCACCCGTACACCCCTTTCCTTTCAAAAACTAAGCATTTTAGAGAAAAACGTTTGGAAAAAAATTGTATTTTGAGGGGAACATAAGATGGTGTCATTGGTTTGACCTTGGATGGCATTGTTAAGGTCAAGTCAAGGACACCTTTAATTTCTTAAATGGAAATTCCCATTTTTTATTGCATATTCTTGTAGCTTATCTCGAGAACTTTTCAAAACGCTATAATAAAATATTTTTTCATTAAGAATTTTTTGAGTTATTTTGTATCTTAATCTGACATATTTTAATACAAAATATAAAATATCTCGTAAATTATTTAGTTTTCGATAATTGTATCGTAATACTTTTATGTACAGAATAATAAGATGAATCAAATGGTGTAAAGAAAAAATAAATAATTATAAAAAAATATATTGCAAATAATTGCATACTTTTTTTAAAAACAATTATTTTGCATATTTACACTCTGTATACGAATATCGTCTCTTTCTCTCTCTTTCTCTCTCTTTCTCTTTCTCTCTCTCTCTCTGTTTCTGCTGACAATCTCTTGAAAAGTCTTGAGAAAAAAGTTGACTAACTTAATGGCAAAGTTTATGGCAACAAAATTCATCATCTTTTTGTTTATATTACAATTATAAAATGTTCTTGATTATTACGAGAGTTCATTATTACGACTGCTCGGATCATTGACAATTTGAATTTAGCACAAACGAATACACTTCAATTTCGTTGATTTTTATCGATTTATAAATAAAAAAGATTTGTAAAACTTAATTTGAGCTTGTAATTAACTGATGCGAAAGTCTTTCTTAATACACTTTAAGTTTCAAAAATTTAGAGATGACTAAAGATGACTCTCTATTCATCACGTGTGGATGATTTATAGTGTCATTAGCTTCATTCTATTCTCATCCGATATTGTCAAATTATAATTGTTAAAGCCTTTTTATTGAGATGCACATCAGCTTCGATCTATCTCTGCACTAGATTCTCAATAGTTTTCATATAGGTTCTCACTTTTCTTCTCACGCCGAGTCGAACGAAACGCGAACGAGCACCTCTCTTAGTGACTTAACGGTACCTCCTAAAGAACAAATCGCGGCATTGTTCCAGCGGCAATGCTTTTGCAGTGAAGCTCATTCCACGCAAATCTCTCGCTATAATTTTTCTACTATTAAGAAAGATAATGAAATTTCTTTGAAATACTTTTGCAATCTCATTGCAATCTCAAATGAAATAAAGTTTATTGTCATAGCATATATATTGAGACTGTAGTCAGAATGACAATACACAAAGAAATGACGAAAATGGATTTATCACTTTTCCATAGCGTTCGAAGCAATTTTTTAATTTCAAAAAAATAATTTTGATATGTACATTAATGAGCACCGTGTGAGACGCGGTACCGTAGAAAAGTTTTACGGATAATTACAGTAGAGTGGTCGCAAAATTACTTTGGAGTGTAATTCCACTACGATCCTTGGTAGTTCAGGCTAGAAGGGTCAATCACATTTTTCCCAGTGAGCGTTCCCAGGTCTCCTCTTAAGTACGTAAACGGAAGAGACGCTGGCGGCCAAAGTATCTAAAGGTTGTTGCAGTACTTTCACCATCTGGCACGAGTAGAAGTTTGGAATGCTAGATTACCACTGATAATCTTGCCTCTAATATTTTGAATTACAAATATGTCATCTTATTTTTATATATTTTTATATTTATTTTTATTATTTTATTTTATTTTTATTATTTTATTTTTATTATTTTATTTTTATTATTTTATTATTTTATTATTTTATTATTTTATTATTTTATATTTATTTTTATTATTATTTTATATATTTATTTTTTATTTACATTTATTTTAATTATTATTTTATATTTCTTTTAGAATTTTTATATTTAATTTTATGCAACTATGGTGTGTTCAATATTTTAAATACTTATAGCAATCTATTTCATTCTCGATATATTCGATTTCGAAATTAGAACAGGCCGAGCAATATTCGATTAGAATATTAAAAATATTTTAAAATAAAGGAAGAACATACTAAAATAGGACAATAAATAGCGGTCGTGCGCATGTCATCGCATAGCGAGATGTTTAGTACATCAGAACGTGTCTTTCTACGACCGTGGTGTTTAAATTACTCGATAATAGCCGCGCTTAATCCACCGCTCGGTTTAGTTACGGCAATTTGTTAGTCGTCGGCGACAGTTATGGATGGACCACGCCCTTAAATTCGATTTTTTATGACCGCAATTAAGCAGCGCGGCTATTAAATTCATTTAGCCAACCATTAAATCACAGTCCTATCGTGTGCCTATGGTTTCGCAAAGTTAGCAAGTCTACTCGTAATTTCACGACCTAATCCTATAATATTAATGAAGATGTTAATTAATAACGAAGAAAGTTCGCGCGGCTTTCATCGGGTACGAAGGTGATGACTTCGTGACAGTCGACGTTCAGTGTTGAACGGAAGATGCGACACGCCTAAGTTATTCCTTCCTTAATAAGGCCATGACACATTAGCCCGAGCTGTATTCGTTAAGTCCGTTTCTCGGGATACTGATATTAGTACCTGTCATCTCCTGGATAGTGTTATCGCGTTATCGTCGACGAGAGTTTACGCGCGTTACTACTTTATTTCCCGCGCCACCTCCTTAGCGTAGGTTTGAGGAAGGGAATCTCCGGAACGAAGTAGAGTGCACGGGATACAAATGATGTATACTCTTGTAAACCGCTTAATAGCTTATCTCGTCTTAGTGAGACAATCCACAGCAGCGTTTAATTTATTATCGTCTCGATTCCCAAGATTAATTCTTACTAATTTGAAATTAATTCGTGGCTTCTTTCAAATCGTTAGCGACTTGTTATATCTAATGATTAATGAATCTTAATGAGAGACTCCCATCAAAACTAGCGTTAGTTATAACCGAACTTGTAATTGTAGAATGAACTTTCATTGAGATAGAATGAGCGAGTAGAATCTCCTTTTTTTTTTCTTCTCTTTAAAATATGCATTTTTCTTCTCAGCTGGCCAAAGCTAATCGTGTTGTTGAGGAAAGTGATTTATTATAAGAGATTGGCCGGCTACCAGCTGCGTTTATGGGTAATAACGGTACACTGTACATTATGCAATCATGAGATGCGTAACGCAAAGTACTTGAATACTCTCGCGAACATTCAACGAAGCACAATATGCGCATAAAGATGAAGGATGTGAATGATCGGAAGGAGAGATCAAAAGATGGAAGAGATAGATGACAGAAATTCGTTTCTGCTTTTCTTAGGACATCAGTATAAATTACTCGAAAAATATTCATTACAACCGCAAGTCTCGTTATCTCGTGTTGTAGAACATACTTGATAATTATCAGCTTTTACTTATGTCTAATTCGTTGAATCTGGAAATGTACACTAATCTTAGCATTTTTTTTTTTTTGGCATCATAAATTTATTTCCAATATAATATATTGTCCAAATTTTTACGTCTAAAAAGGAATCTACAATTTTTAGAAAAACTCATCAATAAAGTGTGCATTTCATCAATAATTCTTATTAATTATTAAATTTCCTATTTTATTTTTTTCTTCTTTTCTCATCTATTTGTTTATCTCAACTTGTCAAGGATAATTTATCTTTTTAATTTTCTTTCTTATGTAAACAGAATTGAGTTCACTCAAATCTTGTAAAAAATTCCCTGAAAATTTCTTGATCTTCCAGGCATTTTTGTTTAAAATTCCAGGTAAAAATAATTTGAAAGATTTTCGAGCAATAGGGGCAATTTTTAAAAATAAATTTTTTATTGCCTGCGTTTTCTAATATTTTTTATTCATATGAAAAAAGAAGACTGACCTTAAATGTCAAGTACTAGATTTGTAAATGTACTGAAAAAAACTGAATAATTTTCGTAAGATAAGCATTTTTTACTTACATTATTTTCTTATCACTAAAAATTGCAATAAATAATATGTACTGCGTATTCAATATTTTGTTTACATATTGAATATGTAATTCTAACATATTTAAAACACACAAATCTCTTAGCTTGCCGAATGTGTGCAATATTTTCAAAGAGCAAAATCATCAAAAAAAGCATCTTTTTTTAATTCTCCGATTCCCAATAAAGTTCCATGAGAATTCCCTGATATTACCAAGTAGATAAGAAATCTCTAAGAATCTCGTATTTTCCATGTTTTTTCAAAGAGTAGACATCTTGGCAAAGAATACATACACGAAAGTCGCTATCCGATAACAATCGCTATTCGATACAATCGTCCTCGATCTTCGATGCTTGATTCGAGGGGAGACTTTCTTAATTT
The DNA here is from genome assembly GCF_021464435.1 of Cataglyphis hispanica. NCBI lineage: Eukaryota > Metazoa > Arthropoda > Insecta > Hymenoptera > Formicidae > Cataglyphis > Cataglyphis hispanica. The sequence continues at coordinate 10,877,937 of NC_065954.1, read as the reverse complement.
CATCGTATATTCATGCGCGAGCCAGGCGGACGTTTAGGGACGCGGATGATAGAATTCGACGCGGATTCCAGTGCCGGACGAAAATAGAGGGGCCGCGCATCGCATCGAGAATACCATCGCGGTCCGCATGCCGTGTGTGGCTGTATGGACTTGAGGCGTCGCGATGCGACGCGCTGGACGCGGACAATGTGGCTTCGCTATAGAAGAAGGTGACAGTTAGTGCGCTAGTGAAAGGTACTTGCGTAACGCGGATCCAGAAATGACACACTGGAATGACGGGGCGCGAATTGAATTGAATTTCATTTGGCTCTAACGATCTCGCGAAAAATTACGCCGGAATGAATCGGACGATTGATTGTTAACTCTCTCCGCGCGATAATCCCGGAAACGACGCTCTTGTTCGTTGAAATGCAGCTATATTAGTTAGATATTTCCGGGCAATGTTTTGATGTTGAAAGATTGCACGTATATAATAAATTATAAAAAATTAAATATATATATATATATATATATATATATAATTATATATATATATATATATATATATATAAAATATATAATAAATTATAAAAATTAATTATAAAATTGCAAAATTTTTTCTCGTCTGTTGAAAGAGAAGAAGGAATAGAATCTAATATGTTATCCAGAAGATGTATCTAAAATAAAATGCAAACCAGTAAACTCTCTACTTTTGATATAGCGTTAGAGCAAAATATTATCTATTATATTATTCCAAAAACGTCAAAAAAAAAAACTGGTTTTTAGAGTTGATTCAATAACTGCGTCCACTTTCTCTCATTTGTTTCCCACGCTGTAGGTTTCAGAGTTCTGGGAATGATTAAAATTTCGTAATAAGGTAAAAAGAAATTCTTTTTAGTGCTGTCGGACTGTTTCAATCGCCGGGGCGATCGCGGCATGGATTAAGAAATGCAATGACAGCAGAATAAGTCAAATTCTTGATCGTAAAGCAAAATTGCACTCTTCCAAAATTGTCCGATTTCTTTTTTTTTACTGTCAAACATTTTCTTTCGATAGAAACAAAATTGTCGAGTACAAGGATCGATTATTATACGAACGACTAAGGATAATTTCAAGACAAATTGGGTTCAGTGATCTCCATAATCGGTGTTTTCCGTTCGGGAAATTAAACTGTTGCACTGGAGCTCAGATAGCAAATTGAATCCGATGATCGGCGTATATTGATAGATCCAGCCAATCACATTCGATCGTTGATCACAAAATCGCAGCTAAATTATTGTATTTCTTGACTGCTGATCATCAATGCAAGAAGCTAGACTGATTGATGTACTTAGATGTGACCATTAAAGATGTAAAAAAAAGCTTTTTTTCATTATTTTTTTAATATAATATTATTTTGTCGTATATTTTTCATTAATATAATAAAAAATATTAAATAATAAAAAATATTAAATTATATAATAAAAAATATTAAATTCTTACATCTTTAATTAATTTTTTTTTTTTTTAAGTAATTCTAATGAATTACTGTAAGATGTATTTGCGGTTAAAATAATCCCAGAGAGACAACGGATAATTTTCAGTTAGGTGCACAAAAAAATGTTTAATGTATATAATTGAAAATCTAAATTATCATGCTCGCAATATATCATTATTGAAATCTCGCATTAATCGATTAAAATTACTTTCAGAAAAAGATAAATTAAAAATATAAAAACTTTAGTTTTTTTTTACCATTTATTCAAGTTCAATTTTGATTTTTTTTTTAATTTAATTAAAAATAATTACATAATTATATAGTCAATTTAAAAACAATCTACATTTAAAATAGTTGTAGTTTAAAACCATTATCTAAAAGATAACAAAATAATATAAAAAAATCAATTTGCAATATTCAAAATATATAAAGACATAACTCTTAAATATATATCTGAAAAAAAAATTAAAAAGACAAGGCATGTTTTTTTACAAGAAAGGTTCATTTTATAAAAAAAAAAAAATGAGTTTCTTTTCTATTTACAACTCTAGTGACCATACGAGATAGAAATACGAGAAGCGACGCGACATTGAAGAATCAAAAGAGACGCGTATGAGCAAAACGAGTCCGACCGCGCCCTGCTAAAGTAACGATCGCGCCTCGCAGGATTTATATGATATGATGTTTCGCGATAAAATGTATGGCACATTCACATGTGCGTGTCCTTTCCTTCGCATTTCTAATCAAGTTTCACATTTTCCGATTATCCGGGTACGAATATAAGCCATCCAAAAGAGAGAAGCTTGTGAAAACGAACTGAGCAGTCCTGAAAGAATACATCGTTTAGCGATTTTAACGATTTTAGCGACATTTCGAATGAATAAGTACACGAATAAGAGAATGAAGGCGCGTGTCCTTTTTACAATGTAATATCGGATGCTTTACAGCGCATTGTCTTTCGCTGTGCTCTCAGCGTTCTCAGCGCTAAATGTAATATCAATCGCATTTGGAAATCTCGGGAATGGCCTGCCTCGTAAGAATGGAAAGATTTGCAACGAGACTTTTCTTTTTGCGACGAACATTATAATCGAGATGAGGTCAGGAGCTACAAATCAGGCTCCTGAACGAAAAGCTGAAAGGTGCGCCTCTACAAATTTACGAATCGCTGTTACAGACATCTTCTGTATTTTACTGCGAAATCAAATGAGGCCATCAATAATGTATTGGAATTTACGATTTTGCTGTATTATTATGGAAACCTAGATGGTAAATCGTAAATATCTTTAACTTTACTTGGAAAGAAAATAGAATTTATCTTTTCTCTGTTATAATGCATGTCTGTCTTTTTTTATGTTCATTTGTCAAAATATCGAGGATCTAGTTACATTGCGGATATAAAATCAAAAACAAAAGTATAACACATCTATACGATTACTCAGACTTAGAAAACTGACTGGTTTCTCTTTTTTTTCTTAGTTTAGAATACATTAAAATTGGAAAATGACTCTCTTTCAATTTTAAGTAATAAAAAATTGATATTGTCCTTTATTGTATGCTTTTTTCTTCGATAGTTTTTTATTAAGGATGTTGTGACATATATCGAAATATTAACAAAAGCATTAAAATTTCACAGATTATTCTATTATTTCTTTTGAATATTTGTGCAAAAACTAAGCACAATTCTCTTAACAGTTTGAAAGTTATTTAAATTTAAAGTTATTATTGATTCTTATGGAAAATCGCCTATTATAGCACTTATTGACAAATTTGACAAAGAAAAAAAAATTACCAATGAAATAAAAATTCTCATATATTAAGGAAATTCTAATAAATATTTGTGCAAAAACTAAGCACAATTCTCTTAACAGTTTGGAAGTTATTTAAATTTAAAGTTACTATTGATTCTTATGGAAAATCGCCTATTATAGCACTTATTGACAAATTTGACAAAGAAAAAAAAATTACCAATGAAATAAAAATTCTCATATATTAAGGAAATTCTAATAAATATTTGTGCAAAACTTGATTTAGATCCACTAATTCGTTTAAAAGTTATTTACTAAAAATTGTAGAAAAATATTATCTGTCTCTTTTTCTCTTTCTGCAAATTATTCGTTTCTCATTGTTTTTTGCAGTTGATTTCAGAGAATATTCACGATCAAAAGTTTTTGCCATAAATTAAGAAAAATATTAATTAAAACTATTTTCTTTTACAAAGACGTCAAAATCCATATTATTTTGTGATACTTAAATTTTTTTCATAACCCAAATTTATTTTTTTAATTTTTCAAACAATATAAACGTAAGAAACATGTTTTCTTTTTAATTTTGACAATTTTTTGCTACTATTGTACATCCAGAACATCCTTAATAGTAAAAACAAGCATATGTTACATGCTAGTAAAAAAAAAGGATCTAATTCGAATCCATTAATTATTAAAGACACGAATCATGTAAAGCAAGTTTAACTAGTTGTCAAACTTTATTATTGTATTTCTGGATTATTTTTTAAATATATAATAAATTCATTAAATTCGTATATTAAAAAAATATTCCAGCATTACAATTGCTCCGATTATTTATTTACATGTAAATAATCTCTGGACATTTATCAGTTTACTTGACAAGCCAAGGAACACTCGTAGCTTCTCTGCGAATCGAGAAACGATCCACCTTAGCAGCGACGGTCCACTCAAGAGAAAGATAGAGAGGGAGAGGAGGGATTTCTTCGGTTTCCGCGCAATTATAAATAGAATCGTCGCGACGGTGGATGGCGACGGCGCGAAACCATAAATCGACGCTTTATGATCTTACGCGCGCGCGTTACGCATTTATCAATCCCCAAGAGTGGTGGGATTCGCGAGGTGCCCGCGGATGTCGGGCTAACAGAATAGCGATAGATGTAACATTGAAATGTACGGCTGGTACTGCCCCGCGGTGATTCTATCGTGGCGCGATCGCCCTTCTGCCAAGTTAATCCATTAACGTCCGGATGTCAGATATCCGGTAGTCGTGGCGCTCGCGCTTCTTATGGCCTGCATCTTAGGACGTTATCCAAAATCGATCTCGCGGCTAACCAGCTGCTCCAGTCTGCCTGCTCTGCTTGACGTTTTAATGTAATATGCGAGTGACAAATTTGCAATGCGTTCAGATTCGCGATTTATCGTTACTGCGCGACTAACTGCATGCAATGCAACGTTCCTCAATCTTCACGTATAAATGTGTCTGACATTTTTTTCTACTTTCTATTATCAATGCAGAAAAAACTAAGATATATATCTTGCATATTAATTAATTATATTATATTAATTACCTCGTTTTTTACTCTCTACATTTTTGAAAGTACAAATTAAGAAAATTTAATTAAATTTAAAAGTCAAAAAGTGATGCAATTATTATTAGTGACTAATAATTGTTGTGTTTGGTCATCGTTTCCAGTTATAGTCAGAGATAGTACTGAGTTCATAAACCTCGAGAGGAAGAAACGCTATTCGTGCAATGTGCCTGTCATTCTAATTCCAATAAATGTATATGAAACGACTGTCGGCAGTTTTATATCGACCAAATAGCCAATTAGCTTCCTCAACTTTCTCCTAATTGGAAGATCAACATGCGGTTAATATTGCGTTTGCATATTACAATGTGAAGAATACAACATGTGGTGCAATTATCAAATAAATCAACAAAACAATATTTTGTTACATGTATTGTCGTGTAACTTTCTATATCTTTGCGAAATGTTATTTCATTCCTCACTATTAAAATATGGAAATATATTAGAGACTTGTATGAATTTATTGGAACTCCATTAAAAAAAAAAAACTGAGAAAGACAGCTTGACATCTTTTACCTATGCAAACAAAGTTATATAAACTGCTTTTCGTAAATCAATATATTTTTCTCGCGTTTAAATTTGCAAAGCGCCGTAATTAAATTGCACTCACATATTAGCCAATAATTTTCGCATACATATATAATTATTACATGACACGGTGGCTACTTTATGGTTTATGTTTTATGCCACTCTGTCGATTTGTACGCATGCGATATATCTATATATTATGTTTCTGGTTAGAATGTGATCATGCGATATCGCGGGCGGTCGACGACCTTCCACCGATTGCCGAGCGAGTCCAATTCCCTTCAGATTTTAATTCGCCCGAATAATAAATTATAATCCGATCAGTATCATCGTAATTAAAATTGTAAAATTGCAATACAAATTTCCGCATTCAATTTTTCTCTAATTATTACTTATTATATAAAAGTATTATGTACGCACGTATTGTACATACATATAATTACGTCATCAGATAAATCATTTAACAAACAACAGCTTTTATTATTAGAAACGACATTTTGAAAAAGCTTTGTTAAGAAATAAAGCAATTAAATCTGTCTAAATCCGAAAAGATATAAGAAATTACTTGAATTCGGATTTTAGTTAAAACAGGATGTCGATGAAACCGCGACTATTATGGTAACATACTTTGCCATAAGCTAATTTTAAAAAGATCTTTAAAAAAACAAGCGAATGAATTCTCTCATTGTAGGCAATGCTTGGTCTACACTCGGTTCCTTTATCCGTGCAACTTTCTCCATTGTCGACTCGATCGATTATATTGTCGTTGCAGTCCGGTAACGAAATAGACCGCGCAATGTTCGCTTTCATTTTAAACAATACTTTATGACGTAAAAAAAACTTTTTATATAGTATAGAAAAAAAATATTTAAACGAAAACTTTAATTTTATATTCAAAAGAATTTTAGAATTATGACAGAAAAAAATTTATATATATTATAATAATATATAATAATTATATAATAATTATATAAATCTAAAGTTTAATCTTATAAAAAATTATAGTGATTTTTTTCTTTCATATGGGTATGAGTATTTCCACATAAAAGTAAAAAATATTATTTTTTTTGTAAAAATCCATAATTATGCTATTTAAAAAAAATCCATGATTATGCTATTTAAAAAATATGTGAAAGGTGCGAATTTTCGCATAATCACTCACTGCAAGCTAGTTGAACACTTCGTGACATTATAAAGGTTAGTGGTCAGCTCATGTAACTACTTCAGAAGGAGTGAAAGCTAATGTAATCATTGTTCCAATCGACGTAACAATACCATTGGATAAGAGACAAGCGGAAATTAAAATGTTCAAGTACAAATGTTCGTACTGCTGATCAGTAAATGTAAGTAATTTTAAAACGATAATTAAACTCGACTTGATTGATAGACATTAGGAAAGAAAATTAATACGAATGAAATTAACTGTAGAAAAAATAAAATTTCACATTTATTGAGATTATTCGAGTTGAAATTTGACTTCAATTTTCACGTTTATAAATTCTATTTTTTCACGTTTATAAATTCTCAAATTTCGACCGACTTTTCTTTATTTATATAGAAATTGTATTGTAATTCATACAGGCAGTAAATAATTTTTTCATTTAGATGTTTGAAAAGGAAATTTTCGGCAAAATTATAGATTAAATAGTTTCAAAGTAGGATGATCTGACTATTCTTCAATTATCAGAATAGATGTCAGATTAAACGTTAATGTCAAAAATAAAAGAAAAGTTTCGACTCGTGTAGATCTTAAAACTAACTTTAAAATTTACTTCTCTCACACAAAGTTTTGCGCTTGTGCCCCTTTCAACTGTACATAAGTCTTATTATTTAACAGCATCCCGTGAAATGTCTCAAGACAGTTCTGGGAGAGAAGTTTCTCTTAATATATCTTGAACTAGCGCGCTCTCTTAAATCAGCACCGGATCCAAAAGACGAATAAGTTTAACTCTACATATTACCGTAATTGCTCTCGTCTTCGTGGAAAATTTCTGCTACACAATGACAACACTCGCAACGACTACACTACTAAAGTTTTCATCGGGACGGAAAAAGCCGGCGCTTCACATGTCCCCCGCGGTACAGCATAGTTCGCCTCGCCTTATCCTCGCAAAATTACCGGCGTAAATTATACGGCGCAACTTACCGAGAATATTTCACGCCGTTGACGGTAAACCTTGCGTTAACGGCGTCTCGCTCGTCCGCGTAAATTTACGAGCGATGTTGCACAGCGCGAGATGCGCGTCGCTTTTTCACGGACCGCCATTTAGATATCTCATGATAGCAATGATCTATCTAAATGAGCACACGTTATGGTACTACATGTCATCTCCCACATCCGGTCCTATCCTTGTCCCCCTTAGCCCCTGATCTGTAGAGATTTCAAGTACTCTTGCAAACAAGTATACATGAAAAACCTTTTTTTTTGGAGAAAGTAAAAAATCGATATATACATATATGTCAATAAAATGCAGAAAAACATTAATTTGTAGAATACAAGTAATTTTCATTTTTCTTCGAATATATTGTGGAGAATTCTACATCAAAATTTCTTGTTGTCATCTCTTGGATTGATTTCTTATGCCAATAAAAATAACGATAAAATGAAACCTAATTATCACATAAAAAAGAGTATCTACTCACAAATCTTTTAAGAAAATTTCCCAATTTTCCAGATATTTTAAAAATTTTAAAGATTTTTTGATGCAACTTTTTAAAATCAATTTTTTTTTTTTTTTATGTATAAACATGTGATTCACGCAATTAATCCAAGACAACTTTTCCAATGAATTTCCTCATTCTATATAACTATGTTTTGATTATCGAATATATACAATTGAAAATAAAATCAATACGTTATGTCTATTTTATATATATTTATATTTATTTCTATGAATATATATATAATAAAAGAAAAAAAGAACACATGGTAGAAATATTGTCGACGCTATCTTAAAAGGAAACGACACAAAGAGACTATCGGATAGAATCAGCCGGTGTGGCGTCTCATTGCAGCAAATAAAAACACTTTGGTGGTCAGCTTAATCGCAAACAGAGATTAAGATATCGAATGTAGGTGACCAGCCAAGCAAGCCAAGACCATCGATATACTCGATTGCAAGGCGTAGGTGTATTCTTGTGTACGATGTATCCATAGGCGAACAAATTTTTCTGTCTTATATAGGGTCTCGTATGAATAATCTATTGCAAATATCTTAGTAAAGACAATTTTGTAAAAGCCTCGTCAAATAAATTTACTGTAAGCTTTTATCAATAGTTAGGTGCCTACATACTGAATCTAATTATTTAACATTCCAAAAAATAGATTTAATTTAATATTTATATAACATTAAATATTGATACATAATAAATTTTAATACATCAATATAATAATTAATATGATAGTATTACTCTTGCAGCTATAATTGATGTTTTTTCATTTTAATTATTATAAAGATCCTATTCTCTTTATACTTTTCCTCCATTTTTATAATAAATATTACATAATAAATATTAATATGATCTATTTATTAATAAAAGAGGAGGTTTTATTTTATCTTTTTAATTCATCATTAATATTATTTGTTAGGTATCGTTAATATTTGTGATAATTAGATAGATACATCGTGCATTAATTCGATAAATTACATGCAATAGATATATAGCATAGACATAAATTATAACTGGCATTAATAAAACAATTACAGAAATAACTGAGCACAAGCAACGTTGTTCCAATTTTGCATTCATCATTAATCATCAAGAATTTATACCTCTGATAGCTTTTGTTATGGTTAAAGAAATATATATCCGCTAGAGAACAAACCGGTGCTCGATTCGAGTTACATCTTAAACGTCATGAAGAGTGTATCAGATACGCCCGAGGATCAATGGCCGGCTGTATGGATATTATACTAATCAGATTCGGAGAGAGGCAGTATAGTCAAAGCTAAAGAGAAGTTCTCTTCTGATCCAACTCTATTAAAATTATGATTTAAAATTAATTTTATGAAAATTCCGATCAATTTCAAACTTTCAATTCTGACATTTTATCGAAAGAATTCTAAATTGGAGACTGATGACGAAAATGTATCAATAATATAGGAATAGTAAGCTAAAAATATTTTATTTATTAATACAAAAAAAATATTTATAATTTATGACAATTAATATTGGGAATATTCTGCTTGATTAAACAAATTTAAATTCCGAATATTTGCAATTACTTCTCCATATTACTATTTATTTATTATCAGGCATGTCCATTATTATTTTTCGTACGTGGATTGCGCAAGAGCTGACGGCCGAGGTCACGCACGTCACCGTGGATATCATTGATAATCTACGAGCACGAATCGCCGTGACATCGATGGCAGTGATCTAGACCTTGGCTGATCCGCAAAACTAGTTCTTGCCTCTATCCGTGCAGAAGATCTCGAAGAATGGCGCGTAGGATGGCGATTGTTGAGCGGTATTTCGGACTTGAGCACATACGCCATTGTGACATTAACATGTGCACGCGATTGTATCACGCGTGTGTAAAATGCACCGTGTATTCGATTGCAATACTGGCAGTTTATATATTGTCATAACAATCTATCCTAGCCGAATATATCTGAATCGATTGAGAAAAGATTGTGAAACAAAGAACGGGAACAGTAGTCATCATCGACAGATGAGATCTCAGATCTAGTTGGCACACTGGTAATAACTATGCCGTTTGTCGAAATTAAGTGATTAATTATGTGATGTAAGCGTTATATTGAAGCGACTGTTTTTTTTTTGTCCTTTAAAAATATTGTATAACAATTTCGTTATACCAGTTAAGATACCATCGTATTTTATTAATGTTATGCTTGTAAGTCCAAAAAGGTATGGAAATTTCTGCTACGCACAATTAATGTAGTTTCATTTAATATCAATTTATCTTAATTGTCAAGCCGATTAATGAAAAGAAAAATTCTAAACAAAATATTTATTTAGGTTTAATGATTAATTAATTGTTTGATATTTTTTCTCGTTTAATGACGTGCTCGATAATTTTCTCCACAGTTTCACCGAGTACATACGAATTGCCTCATTTGCAAAACAAGCACACCTGGATCTTTCTTTTCTCTCCACAGTTAAGCATTTTAAGCGCGCGGCGTTTATTACCTGATGCTTGTAAAACGACGAACATGATAATCGACGAACGAATAAAACAATATGATAAATACTAGGCGTACGATCGTTCGTCCCAGACGAATGAGTTCGCTCCAGATTCCATTCACACAAGAAGCTCCAGCCTATAAATACTTTTACTTCACGCGCCATATCGTGGTCTCGTTCTCGTTAAATCGTTTAAAAAAAAAGAAAAGAAGTGAAAAAAGGTCCACGCGGCATTTTTCTTCGATTAGTGTGATAATTTCCGCGGCGAACCAAACGATAAAATTATTATAGTTTTTTAGATCAAACGAAACTTTTTAACGAGACGATACTATAAAACGTTTGCGATATTGCGCCGTTTTTTACCGAGTTCTCGTTAAATTTATTACTCTCAGAATTATATCGACATAAATAATCCACGCAATCAAATTCGCACGCGAAAATCGAATGTGTTTTCGACACTTTAGATCGTAAGATTTCAAAAGAATATCTTTTTTCTTTTCTGGAGGATAAAATTATTTTCAGATACGCTTGTGTGCAAGTACAGTTATAAGAATTGATTCTATTGATTTTATTATTTCGTATATGTAAAAATATAAGTAAAAGCATCACTGTATTATCGTAGAAACGCACGATCGATGATTACAGTCATCGAGCAATCTTTCAGCCAAAATAGGACTGAGCATTAGATCGTAGATCATTTGGGTCGTAAAACATCGATCAGCGATTCATAGAGACCCGGCGCGATCCAAGTCTTACATTTTCCTCAACACTTGTAATGGTTCAATTACGCGATTGCAACAGCGCATATTCGTGGCCTCGTATGCCCTTACGTGGAATGCATAATCAGCGCGAATCGCCATCCACATTGTGAATTATTGACTATTAATCAAAATCATTGTAGAGAGGAAGCAAAAACCATTATAATAGCTCTATCGAACGAAGTAAAACGTAATTTGGAAACTGTCTATGTCCTGTAAACACATGGGAGTATATTATATAGTTATATATTGCTATACAAATTTTTACTTAACGTATTATTTAACATAAATTTATAAAATCTCATGATAATGATAAAATAATCATTATAATATTAATTTAAAGCTTGTCTATAAAGCTGACTCTATTTGTTATCAAAAAATATCAGATATAATAGTATAAATTAAAAATATATATAATATTTTATTTTTTATATATAATATTATATATAAAAATATAAATTAAATTATATTATAAATATATAAATTAAATATTATAAAAATATAAATTAAAAATAATAATATTCTTATTTATAAAGTATATACAATAGTTATTTATTTAATAATACAATTACATATTCAGTTCACTGTAATGTAAATTACATCATATGTATGCAAGTAGAATTATAAATCTGCATTAATAATAGATCATTTCCTTTTTTTAAATTTTGTTAAATACACCTAGATATTTTGCGAACATTTGCGATAAGTAGATCTCGATCTTTTCCGCCATGTATATTCTCGTGTCGACCAATAATAAATTTAATAGCCAGTCTTTTACTCACGTAAACGAAAACCGTTCAAAGTGCCTCCAATCGCCGTCCATAATATCCGCGACGAAGTCGCGCGCGTGCATTGTAAAAGGAAAATCGCCGGTATTCAAACCACTCTAATTATGTAAAGTAGATACTTAAACTAGATTTGCAAGGAGATATTGCGGACCTTGCGGCAAAATTGCACGAATATATAATGCCTTTGTACTCACCGAACAATATGATGAAGTCGATCGAATCTGCCGATGTATATTCGTCCGCTATGCTTCTATGCCTTTTGATTATTTGAAGCAACGTATGTACAGTTAATTGGAGTTATTCCAATTTATTAAGAAGGAAAAAAAATTCCCTCATGCTTGTCGGCGAAGCGAAAGCGTGTCCTGTAACTTATTATATGGGATTATGTTATTTTTATCTAAATATCTTCACAGGTATGCCTGAGAAGAATTTACTACGACTCTACGGCTACAGTGGCTGTTGGAAGGCATCGATTCATCAGTCAAGCGTTGACGAAAATAAGCAGTAGGGGTGAGCGCCATTAGGCGAAACAAATTGCGACAATTTTGAAAATCATGTTGATGCATCACATCATTCTATCATTGAAAATGGACACGCCGTCGACGGCGTTGTCGCTGGCCGTCGTTACCTCTCTCCCTGCCCTACCGCGCGTATTTTCCGCGCGAGAGCAAGCGGCGTGGCAGAGAGGAGAATAGACAGAGAAGGTGGATAAACTGCGTGCTGCACTAATCTCTCGTTCCATGTTTTCTGGCCTGAGGATCACCGATCGAGCGAAGCAACGACGGTGTCCGAAGAAAAATGGTTACTAGCACGCCCTAGTCCAGGTTAAGATGGAACTTCTCCCAGAGAGAGAAAGAGAGAGAGAGAGAGAGAGAGAGAGGAGGTGAGAGCAAAACGCATAGTAAGAGGATCGAGGAAGGTAGAGAGATTAGGGGGAAGAAAGATGGAGAAAGCAAGAGAGAGAGAGAGACGAAGGAGAGCGAGCAAGACGAAGAAACAGAATGCGCTCTCTTGGCACTGCGGCAAGGCGGATGCTGTAGGGACGTGAGATTCTTGGCAACCGGGCGGAGTTGCCTGCTAACTCCGTACCACCATAAGGATCGCGGTCGTTGGATGTTTATATTCGTGATAGTGCCTCTCTGTCCCCAAATAACCGACCGAATGGCGACCAATTCTCGTGTTGGTACGACATATTGGGCGCCTCCGAATAGCGACTCTAAATAGCATGCACCGCGCGTTCGCGCTCGTTGAGAGAAAGAATTATGGCCGCGATGCACGCGGCGGTTTGTACCTCGTCGAGTATGATCGGGCGCTGGTTACAAGCTAATATCTCCGGGATACCCAGAGAATCGCTTCGGCGCGCCTTAATCACCATAGTGGTGGAGGTTTTACGGCCGTTTCTGTCCGGCACGCCACCCGATGTCGCGGAAAATGCGGATTGCGAAGTGAGTAAGTTAGCGTGGTCGACTATGTTTCTCTCTCTCTCTCTCTCTCTCTCTCTCTTCATGATGTCTGCGAGCGAGAATTTATCGCGCGATCTCCGGAGGGCCTAGTCAACCATCATCCCTCCCGTAGGGCCGTTCCCATAAACATTCGCTAACTAAGCCAACTGGAGCTTTACTCACTTTCCAATCCCGTCTTTAAAAAGAGGAGCAGTTAAAGTCTGTTAACTTTAACTAATATTTATGACGCACGAAAGAAAGACAAGTAAGGTTGAGCACGAGAATTACTTTTTCAACGAAAGAATTAACGATCATGAGAATTGTGTTCATGACAGAAAATGATATCTATAACTTTGATTGATATGAATGCTGCGATAGAGAAACGCACGCGTCTTGCATCGTGAAAATGAAAGAATACGGTAAGTGTCGGTCCACTGGCATGTGTAACACCTATTCTTAGCATCACAATGAACTCGTGGAAAATCACAGGAATTATTCATCCCCTGGCATTCCGCAGTTTTGCAATGCCGAATATGTAGCGCGTAAGTGAAAGCCATGCATGGCGATTTCTCGGGAGTAACGTTAAAATTTTTCGACCAGCTAATATAATTTCGCCAGGAAATCCCTCGTCCCTCTTTATCATCACCGGAAAATATCAGGTGGCAACAACGAATCTGTTTATCTCGCGGAATAGTTGACGCAGCTTTCGGCAGCGCGATAAATCCTTCCGTCGCGCTCAGATACACACGTCACGTGCTATAAATACTTAAAGGTGCATTTGCACACAGACGATCGGTTCATGGCGTTCAAAGCCTCTTTGTGCGGGGGGATCTTACGCTGTGTGCAAAGTTATAATTTTATTGGCGAATTTTATACATGCGCCCAGCGCACATATGTCGAGGAAGACAAATATACCTATGCCTATACCTTTCTACGTGTTAGAAAAATTTGCTGCCATTTAATTTGGTGCGATCAAAATCTCTTATCTTGGAATCATCAAACGCAATTATGTCACATTGACAGTAAAGATAATAAATGAAAATGTATCGTGATAATAATTCAACATCGAAAAACAATTAAGGATGTATGTGACATATAGCGAAATACTAACAAAAGCATAAAAATTTCATAGATTGTTTTACTATTTCTTCTGAATATTTCTGCAAAAACTAAAGACAATTTTCTTAACGGTTTGAAAGTTATTTAAATTTGAAGTTACTATTGATCCTTATGGAAAATCGTCTATTGTAGCACTTATTGATAAATTTGACAAAGAAAAAATATTATCAATGAAATAAAAATTTTTACATATATTTTTTTAAGGAAATTCTAATAAATATTTGTGCAAAACTTGATTTAGATCCACTAATTTGTTTAAAAGTTATTTACTAAAAATTGTAAAAAAATATTATCTGTCCCTTTCTCTCTTTCTGCAAATTACTCGTTTTTCATTGTTTTTCGCAATTGATTTCAGAGAATATTCACGATCAAAAGTTTTTGCATTAATTAAGAAAAATATTAATTAAAACTATTTTCTTTTACGAAGACGTCAAAATCCATATTATTTTGTGATATTTTAATTCTTTTCATAACCCAAATTAATTTTTTTAATTTTTCAAACAGTATAAACGTAAGAAACATGTTTTCTTTTTAATTTTGACAATATTTTGCTACTATTGCACATCCAGAACATCCTTAATCGAGATGATAAAACAACACATTTCGTTAAATTAATATCGAATGATTCAATAATCATTTGTCGATTATTGAAATAAAAATATTTCAAATCGCAAATCAGGCGATCTCATACAAGCAAACATGCATTTATCAACGAAGAGGCAAAGAATCGTTGAAAAATGAAGGGGACGGATGCCGTGCAATGAAACGGAAACGAGACGCGCGGTTTAGAGATTTGAGGGAGAGTCGGCAGGTGCGTGTGGGCGAATATGTCAAACGTCGAAAAGCGTTAGAGAATTTCGTCCCCGAGCTTGACGTTGCGTGTCGACTCTCGCGAGAGTCCTCGAGAGAGAGAGAGAGAGAGAGAGAGAGAGAGAGAGCTCCACGCCGAGCTCTCGCGCGTCGAGCCGTTCCAAAGTAAAGCTGACCAGCATTCATCACGTTTGGATTATTCGCCCGGCATTTCGTCTCTCGCCTCGTCTCCTTGCTAAATTTATGTGCCGGCGATCATTACACTCGCCGCCCACTCTATCGACTAATTCGTCGAGCTTTTGCATAGCCGTCTCAGTGAGGAACTGGCTGAGAGGAACTTGCGATCACTGTTGACGCTGTATTATCACTCTCTCTCTAACATCCATTTCGTATTACTTTATTATTGCTAATGATGACACGAAACTTTATCTTTTTTCATATCTCAACTTCGTACACGTTCTTCTTATCATTGACTGGAATACTTAAGTCCGTAAAAAGTCCAAAAACAAATACTTTTCGCTTGAGAAGCACACATGCGAACGGCGATTAAGTTGTGTGCATAACGGTACACGGTATCGTAATCAGGAATCGTTCTTCCGCTTATGAAATAAATTCCGATCGACTGACAGTTGAGAGCAAATAGATTATCGCGAACGAGTAATGCTGGTTATTGCGGGCAACCTTGGCGTAAGAACTCGGAGATTGCGGTGTGTCTTTGATTACCGTGATCAATTTCAATGTTTCTTTATTACTCTTCGAGTATCTGCTATCGCATAATAATTAACAACATCATCCATACAAAAAGTGATTAACATTATAATTAATTATAATTAAACTACACTTTCTAAAATAATAATCGAAGTAGCAAAGTAGAGTATTCAACGTTAATTAATAATTATAGTGTGAGTAAATCAAGAGGAGCGTTTGATAATCACACGATCTTAAGGCAAATGTCACGTGCGAAAAACAGTTTTACTTGCCACTTTTACGTAATCATTCGCGTAGACGATTATGACACGCGTCTACCTGCCCGATCAAATTAAAATACCGCAGGTTTGGCACTATCGATCACAGTTTATACGGCGAGTTTGAAAAACAAAAAAATTGCAACGTACGTTCTTATGTAACTCTAAGAGAAGTTTGCATAACGGTCACACCACAAGTTGACGACAGGAAATTAGTTTTAGTCTCTATGTAAGATAATCTCTTGCAGCTGAGTATAGTCAATCTTCAATTTTTACGTCGACCGCCGTTGTTATCTTAATCGATACAGAAGCCGCATTTTGCACTTTATGTATTGATAAGCATACAGGGAACAACGAAACGGATAGAGATCTTGCAAAAAATACAAATTTATACGCCGCATTTAAACATGAGTTTCTGAGCTTGAGAGTGTTATCTCATTTAAAGATCGCATATTGTATTGAACGGAGAAGCAATGTATTTAGATTTAAATGCAAAGGTAGAGACTAAAACAATTATTTCTCTTGACAACAAACTTGTTAAGTTATAATTATTAAAATTAGATATGTCATATGTTATATTTCTTTTAAATTCTTTCGAAAATTATTTAAAAATTACTTTTACAAAAAAAGTTGCAATTAATTAATATAAATGTGCTAACAAAAAATCTGATAAAAGAAAAAATAATAATTTGAATACCTTGATGACAAAATCGTTCATCAAGATCAAAATCTTATCTTTTTATAAAAATTTATAAGAAGTTTATTGACACAAGTTCATTGGCAAGACTCAAACAGAGAAAAGCAGCTATCACGCGGTAAATCTGGAGAAAATGTATATACGCGACGACGAAATTGTCGATATGTCCCGCGTGGAATGTTAATAAGACCACGCGAGTAGCCTCCTTGACAATGTCCTCGACCGCACGCATTCCGCGTGTATCGTAAATCGCCGTTACTTACGCCGTAACCGCGAAACATGTGCGGGTGTGGAACCAAACTTTCAGTACATAATCCGAGTAAATAATGGATGATCGCCAAAACAAAACATATACAGTATGCACATCACAAAGTATAGTCTTTGTTACAAATTTTTTAAAAGACAAACACACAGATACTACTCTTTCTGGTGAAAATTTGATTAAATGCTATCGTTTTTAAAATTTTTTAATTTTTAATATACTTTTCTAAAGATTAAATTTCTAATTTCGAAAACTGTTATTTGAGAATAAATAAAATTGTAAAATTTTATTATTTATTTTTATCGCTAAAGTTTAATTTGCAAAAATTATACGTGAAGAATATTATGATGATTTTACGTAGAAATAAATGAGAATCTCGTATTACTTTGATTAATGCAGCTGCAATCGAGAGAAAGTGTATGATTTTTGCCGTACTTATGTTAGCACAAGCACAAATTAGATAGTGGCTTGATAAAGATTTTATATGCATCTAGTCGTCCATGTTTCTTCGATATCTGTTATTTATAAACTATAACCTAATTTCTAATAAAATTTTTAGAAGGTTGATATAAAAATTACAAATTTTAAATAAAGTATATATTTTATATAAATAAAAAATTAGTTTACACAAGATTATTTTATAAAAAAATACAGTTTTCTATATATTATGATTGTTTTCCAAATAATATTATATATTCACTGTCGAAAACATAAATTTGATGCATTCAATTAATTCAATTTGTTAAACAATAATTTGTTAAAGAAAGTAAAATGAAAAAGTTTCTAGAAAATTAAAAAGAAATGAAACTGTGAAACTATTTGAAAGATCTGTTCTGTACTGGATGGAATAAAAACAAACGCAAATGAAACATAAAGCAGCGCGCCTTGCAAAGTAAACGTCTGGAAAGAATTCTATTCTTTCGAATATCTTTTAGGTATTTTTTAGATGTTTTAATCATTTTTCTGATGTTTAAGTTATAAGTATTTTGAGCAATTCTCATAAATAGCATAGTATATTTGAATGTCAGAATATTATTGACATATTTCAGAAACATTAAACATCAAAGCGAAACATATAGTTTCCATCGTTTTCGCATTCAAGGTGATAGCAATATAAGCCGGTATATTAATAAGAGAAAATTTAACTCAACAGCCATAAGATTGTGAGATAAAACCCAACCATCCGCCAAATTGCTCTTGTTTCAAATCAAATGTCACGTCGATAAAAAAAGCAGAGTATCTCCAGTTGCTTTGCAACCAGAATGACTTCAAAGTCACGAAATCGGATGCATAAATACGGACGATTCAACAAGGTCAGTCTCGACATCGTCGTCGATTTGTATATGCATGTTTCTCTAATATTAGAAAATGTTCGTATGTGTGTATACGTATCATAAAAAAAATAATCTAAATCTTCCGCCATATGAGAATTCTGACTTTATCCTTTTTTTTGTTAATACACATACGCCTAATTTTGGCAGCACAGAATTCGTCAAACAAAAAATCATTATTGCGTATATTATTGTGTATCATCATTTATGTACACCGTAAGATTTGTATATAAGTAACTGTATGTACAACACACATTTTATTATATTACGATAGAAGAATAAATACGAGAACTATAATCCGCTTAGTCAATTCAAAAATGACATCGGCTTTATCTTGATAACGTGCAAAATGATCAAATCTAGATAATACGCGAGGGAACGCCAAATGCGATTATTTTTTATATATACATATATATATTTAAAGATTATCAGCTCGTGCAATTAATTAAGTGGTAGGATTGACAAAAGAAAATTAATCAATTGTTTATTAATAATTAATTTAAAGTACACCACTCAAGAAACAAAATATTCTGCTTTTTATTTTGTAAAATGTTAAATATTGCACAGTAAAAATGATTTAGTTGTCACATACGGCGTTCCTTCTGGCACATAGCATCTTATTGTTTACATGCTATAGCCTTTGCTGTCATTCGTGCGGCGAGGCTTCCAGCAGGTCATATAACTGCAGGAGTTGCTGCGTGCATCATCGTAGATTACTTTTTTTAAAGTGCGATTATCTGTACAATTATCGTAAGTAGCTATTATTATTAATTAAATATCACTTATTATAATTATCTGTCCATTAAATTATTTCTACAATAAACGATATGTAAAAGTATCGCGTGTCGGAAATTATTTGATCAAAATAACAAAAAGATGTATCGCATTATATATTTCTTGTGCATGTATTGTTTATTAATTATAAATATATATATATATATATATATATATATATATATATATATCACGGAATTCATGATAACATGATGTCATACTTGCTATATTAAATTTTAATTTCATAATTAAGATAGTTGTGTACGATATACGATGTTTATTCTTATAACCTATTATTGTTTACATACATGTAGCATTGAAATGATTCGTACGACGATATTCGAACAAATAGATAGCATATTTTTCGAAATGCGATAAGCGATTAAGGATGTTCTGGATGTATAATAGTAGGAAAAAATTGTCAAAATTAAAAAGAAAACATGTTTCTTACGTTTATATTGGTTTGAGAAATTAAAAAAATAAATTCGGGTTATGAAAAAAATTAAAGTATCACAAAATAATATGGATTTTGATGTCTTCGTAAAAGAAAATAATTTTAATTAATATTTTTCCTAATTTATGGCAAAAACTTTTGATCGTGAATATCTTCTGAAATCAACTGCAAAAAACAATGGAAAACGAGTAATTTGCAGAAAGAGAGAAAGAGACAGATAACATTTTTCTACAATTTTTAGTAAATAACTTTTAAACGAATTAGTGGATCTAAATCAAGTTTTGCACAAATATTTATTAGAATTTCCTTAATATGTGTGAAAATTTTTATTTCATTGGTAATATTTTTTCTTTGTCAAATTTATCAATAAGTGCTACAATAGGCGATTTTCCATAAAAATCAATAGTAACTTCAAATTTAAATAACTTTCAAACCGTTAAGAGAATTGTACTTAGTTTTTGCACAAATATTCAGAAGAAATAGTAGAACATGAATCTATGAAATTTTAATGCTTTTGTTAGTATTTCGATATATGTCACATACATCCTTAACAATTCATGAAGTTGCTACAATGCATCGTAATTTTCGTATTTGTTCTTCCATTGTCATACAATAAAATGCGCATGACAAGCCGTTACTAAAAAGACCGCACGACTACCGTTTTCTATTGATTAATACTAAGTTATAATTAACCGTGTTTTTGCAAGTGAGTAAAAAATAACAAAAGATGAACTAAAGAACAATTTTGAGAAAAGGATAACAAAGCAACCCCATGAGATAAGCAATTTATAATTTATTTAATAATAATTTTTATTTATAAAATTAACAAATTTTTAAATTAAAAGATATTTCTTTTTTATAAATTACGCAATCTTTTATCAAATATCAACGTTGCTTTACTTTGCTCTTGTGTATCAGATAATCTTAAAAATTATTCCAGATTTTTATTTCAAATTATAATACAAATTATATTTGTATTAACGGTTAATTCAGAAACCACTCAATCGCCATAATCACTGCAATAACAAATAGTATTATTATTGAGAATACGCATGATGATAAATTAATATATGTACATAAAGAATAATTTTAATAAAAACTAATAATCTTTCAACAAAATAAATGACAAAAGAAGATAGTTTGTTTATAAATTTTATTTAAGTTTATAAACTTAATGTAATAGGATACTTCTTATGAAATTCAGAGTTATGAGAACATAAAATGACTAAACATTTTTTTATATTTTCTAAATACATATTTTTAATAAGACAAAAAAAAACAAGCTAGCAGAGCGTGGTTTCGATCCACGGACCTCTGGGTTATGGGCCCAGCACGCTTCCACTGCGCCACTCTGCTTGTTGACTGCATCCCTATAAAAGAATAATTTAAGGTACTCAATAAAGAGCCCTGTATTTCTTTAAAAAATCGATTGCTTTCAAAGTCCCGATCGCGGATATAACATTATTGCATCCAACACGACAATTTTTTCAGTTAAAATATTTGTTATTTATTTCAAAATAAAATAATAAATTGTAGATAAAAAAAAAAAATTTCCACTTATTCACCCCATGCAGGGATGTAACTCGTCAGCAG
This sequence comes from Cataglyphis hispanica, assembly GCF_021464435.1. NCBI lineage: Eukaryota > Metazoa > Arthropoda > Insecta > Hymenoptera > Formicidae > Cataglyphis > Cataglyphis hispanica. Next base: position 10,856,478 of record NC_065954.1, on the reverse strand, counting down.
AGTGGCGCAGTGGAAGCGTGCTGGGCCCATAACCCAGAGGTCCGTGGATCGAAACCACGTTCTGCTAGATTATTTTTTGCTTCGTAAAAAATAATTATAGAAAAATTTTGAAACATATAGATCTGAAAAACCTAAAATTAAATAGTACGTAGCCTAATAAAGCTAATGTGGTTACACTTATTGTAAGAAAGAAATGCTTATAAGTTATTACTAGCATATGTTCAAAAAATTTTGGAACATATTTCGAATATTAGGGGTCTTCTAACATTAGATTTTTATATTTACTTGATATCGAAATATTTTGCATCGCGTAACGTCAATCGCTGTCGCAAAATTTCGACGATTTGTGGAAAAGGAATGACACGATATCTAATGTTCTGAAGTCCCGTAATCTTGATAGCGGTCATGATGCCGTGCACGCACGAATGGACGATGAATGCCCATATTCCTTCATCATTGTCGTTCTTCGTGAGGGAATCGAGACGACGCGAGAGTTCAGAGGTTCATTCGAGTTCACGAACATAAATTCGGTGTAAAACCTACCGCAAGGCCTGATCGGTATACCGTTCTCTTCTTGTTTAAGATCGCCAACATGAAACTGACTTTATTTCTAACTTTAATTCAACTGAGTCCTCGCCTCTTCTTAAGGCTAGAATTAGCGGTGTACAAGAGAAATCAAAGTTACAATTAAAGTTATCCAACATTGATGAAATTGACTGACAGCTGTTCACGTAACTGACATTTCTCTGCTCTTATCTTACAATTGCTATTACTATATAAATGAATTTCTTAATTATACTTTCCCTTTTCTCTTCCCGTTAATTATCGATTAACCGATTCAATACACGATCAATTTAGTTGGCATTTTCGTGCATTTTATTCGCGAGCTTATTCAAATTTTATCACAGTTGATCAGGCGCGACGTTTTCAATGCTCTTATATATATGCATATGCAAAGGTATTTTTTGGTATGCGAATGACACGATGTTGTGTACAACAGCGCACGATGTCGCATAAATCATACGTAAATAGAAACGAAAAGAGACAAGATAGAAAGCGAATGGTCGACGTCGTGCATGCAACCATCATTGTAACACAATGGTGCTTGACTTATAAGGCGCGTGAATTCACGGCACTCATTCGCATCTAGTTTCCAAAGTGGAATATCAACGCGATCGAACGCGTACGCAACAGCATTTGCTTTTACATGTGCGAGTTTACTTCTATTACGCGTCTTTGTGGTAAGAAGGTTCCCGCTATCGCCAAGAACTTCCTTCGTCAATAAAACGATCCACCCACGCCTTAGTCAAGGACTTCTCAATCGATTACGTCTGATTCGAATATTAAATTGAGAGATGGTACATTCAATTTCTGGATAGAGACGCGTTCGATGTGAATCATAATAATGGAAATACTATCTGAATAATATATACTGTTTTAGTATTTATTATTATTATATTTGCTATAATGCATAATTATTAGGATTTTATGCCGCTACTACGTTGTAATATTATAATAGCATTACACAGTTCATGAGGAAAGAGAAATTTTAATTAAATATTTTTATAATATTTTAAATGCGCTGATTTTTTATGTTGTCAAATTGATATCTCCAATCTCTTTGTGCTTCGAAAATATTTCCGCAATTTACAATTGAGAGTCTCTACAGCAACAGATTACCCATCGATCGAAGCCATTTTGCAAATGCAAATAAACATCTCGTGCGTCCAGGTGCGCGCTTCCCTTTTAAGTTCTGAGATCTTGAACTAGCTCTCCTACATACCAGCCATCATGGCATGCGATTACGACTACCGTTAATATTATCCAGAAAGCTTATATGTCTAGAAAATTTTTAATCGTTTTGCATAAAAAAAAACAAATAAAAATAAAAATTATTGTAATTATGAATTCTAATAAAAAAGATTTATAACTTCTTTTAATAAAATAATTAATTACTGATAAAAAGAATATCCTTTTACTTATATACGTTTCATTTAAAAATGCAATATGCTGCAATGAAAGCATGTTGAGCCGACAAATTTGTAAATCAAAATCATGCTTTGCTAAATATTTTAAAAATGCTTCCCATATAAACGAAACTTTCCCGATAACTCGCCGACACACTCGCAGTCTCTGTATCCTATAAATCTTTGTGAAATGTCGAATAAACACATAAAGCGTAACAAAGTAAAATGGTTATGGGGTGGAGGCTGCAACGGGCCGGTGACTCCCTCGATGCAGTTCCTGGTGACGTCTGACTAAGCGTTCTATTTCGACGCACTCTCGGAGGCCGCATGACTAATCCACCGCGCGCATACATCAACGCAGGTGGAACTCATCCGAGAATGTCGCGTTTCGAGATTTAGATTAGTAGGCGAGGGAGAAGTTGAGGCGCGTTATTACATAGCGCGTATAAACTCCGTATATGATTATTACTTTATAATAACCCCTACTGTTATTTCTATAGTCGTTTCAAACCTTTAAGTACGAATGTATACAATATGTGTACGCGTTCATTCGAGATTTAAAAATTTTAAAAAGGGGGAAATATACTTTTTGATTAGCAATCGAGATTAAGGACTCAGTCTGCTCTAGTAATATAAAAAAATTGAACATTTTTATAAATTTTTCGACTATTAAAAATTGATCTTTTTCGCGTTTTACATATTTTTATTGATTTGTTTTTGATATATTGATTGGAATAGTACATCAATATATTAATATTATAATATTATAATATTAATCTTAAATATTTAATTTTTTATTCAATACGAGCTTTTGCGTGTAGATGATTTGGCGAAAAATTTTGAGGATATTTTTGAGATACTTAACTAATTTTATTAGAAGATTGAAAAGTAACAAAGTATTTTAAAGTCATTTTTTAAAGTTAGATATCTCAATTTTGCTAAATTTTTTTATTTCTTGAAAATAAAAAAATATTAAATATTAATTTTTTAAATTGTAATTGGATTAATTTCTAAAAATATATCTTATAAAACTGGACCGAATTTTTTCATTTCAGACAATAACACAAAGAGCAGCATGTCACTATCGTTTCTGAACACGCGCAGAGGCTCGTATTAAATAATAATAAAAAAAAAAAAAACTAAATGTCCAAGATTTAAAAGTTCTGACATATTGTTTAAACATCAATAAATGTAAAACGCCAAAACAATCAATTTTTATATTAAAAAAAAAATTTCTAAAGATCATCAATTTTTCATACTGCTGGAATAGACTAAGTCCATTAATCGTGGAAATCATTTCTTTCATGATTAATTTATATATATTGTTATATGTAATTTATAACATTGTTATATGTATTACATTGACTGAAAGTTATCTGTAAGTTTCTTAAAAAATATGTTGCAAAAAAACTATATGATGGTGAAATAATATTTATATATTATTTGACATTCTTTCTTTTCTTTTTTCTCATGAGATTTATCTATCGTTATTTAATATCTAAAGCATATATTTCAAAAATATTTTTATATTACAAAAAATATATAAAAAAAATTGATACATATAAATCATACGCGTATTTTCGTGCGCCGAGAATCTAAGTCGAGATAACTCAGAGTGCTACTATATTAATCAAAACACGATAAGCAATGCAATAAATGTTTCAAGCATAAAGATCAATAACGATCAAGTTAATCGTAACACATTCGTCGAAATATTTTTCGACACTCTCTACCATAGATTTTCTAACAATAAGGTAAGGTAAGGTTTTCCTTTCTACCATGACTATTCCGTGAATAAGCAGATTTTGCGGCGCTTGCCGAGAACCGGGAATGTATTTACAGTATCACTTTCGTCGAACAACACGCGACGAGAATAGGAATGAACCGATGGTACGGAAGTCAGTGAAGATCACTTTCGTTGACTTTCTTCTTTCCGATCGAAATTTTTCGCGGTTCGGCGAACACGTGGATTGTCGTTCCCTAAACGCCAATCGATAGAGAAAGTTCAGTTTCGAAAACACGATGGATAGTTATGCGAATTGCTATGCGGACGGCGTAAAAGCGCGTCCAGGAGGGGGCAGGCGCCTCGTAATAGTCTCTTTTTTTATCCGAAATCAAAATGCGAGATGCAACAAGCACGAATGCTCGGAATGTCAAATATATTTGATACGTATCGAACCGCGAACGAGAGGACTTGGATGGGCTAGTAGTCGGTCGATATAAGCGTAATTCAATGAGGAGAAACGTGGAGACGAAAAATTACCAGAATATGATTCAGCAGATTAAAATAAAATGTTTCTTCGTCGTGGGATGTTAAATATAAACGCTACATCATTCTCTACCAGTGAGTAATAGCCAAAATATGCATTAAATGCTTATCATATCACATATCACTAATTTAATCAATTTAACAATAGACCTTTAAAACTCTTGTCGATATCTGTGACTGTTATCATAAATTGTTCTATGCAATTTAAGTCTTCTATTATAAGAGAAATAATGTTTGTTCAGATTTTATCTCGATTAACATTGCCTAATCAGTTTGCTGCTCAAAATTCGATGTCGAAAGATGAAGAATTTTTTAACCGAGAATTTTTAATGAAAAATAACATTCTTTTGTAGTAACTAATAGAGAATTGTAATAACTAAAGAGAATTGTGTACTTGAAAATTAAATAGAGATGATTCTCTAAACATGAACAATTCAATGATAAAAAATATTACTTTATCAGCATTTAAGATAATAAATATCTTATCTGCAAGGGATTTTTTATGCTACCTATACAGCAAGGGATAATTTATGCTTATTCATTCAAGTTCAGTACAAGAGACTGAAAATCGTTACCATTTAAATTTTCAAGCAACGTTCAAATATTATTTCATTTTAAAAATACATTTAAAATACAAACCCATCTTGATTGCTGGATCTAGAATTTTTAATTCTCTCCGCAGTCACGTTTTCCATTCATCTGAAGGCGGCAAAATGTATCTTTTGCTCTCGGCGTTTCTCATTTTCAGTCTGAAGAGACGCAAACATGCGTGTCACGCACGGGAAGGAACAAGAGATCTGAAACAAAAGATCCTGATGATGCGAAGAAAGAGAACGAGAAAGGAGGAAAGAGAGACAAAGAGAAAGAGAAAATGCGGCAACTATCTTCCTGGTCATCAATTTAACCGAATACATTAGCTCAATAATTAATAAATTTAATATATTTCGAAATATTCATTCAATTTGACATTGCACGTATGTGCACACACAATGTGTATATAAAGCACCGTTAGTTTTTAAAAAAATAAAATTAATAATTAATTTGTGAATTAAAGATTTGCTCTATAATTTAATCTCACAATTGTCCATATTATCTTATATCGAACTAACTTTGGTATAGTGATTGCATCACTGTTTTAATTGTACGACACAAAAATTTATGAAAATTAAAATTTTAATTTTTTGACATATACAGAGTGGCCCCGAACGTTCCAATCAGACTTTGAGATCTTATAGAAAATTTAATTCTGAACAAAAAATTTCCTATAAACATGGATCGAAAAATGCTTTCTTAAGAAGTTATCGCTCAAAAACTTCTGCAATCATGATTATTTTACACATTTTTCCAAATATCATGGAAAATGTGCGTCTTTAAACAAAAAGTACCAAAACAAAAGTTGTAGAAAATTAAATTATCTTTTAAATGAGATTAAAATGATTGTAGTACATTTCATAGGTTTTGAGATAACCAGTTTCAAATGTACAAAAAAAATATTTTTTTTTGCTGTCGAGATGTCTTTTTAAAGATACTTCCCATTTAGAAAATATTCTACAGTGCTATTTTAATTTAAAAAGAAGAATTACTTTATTTTTATGAAAGAAAAAGATTTTTGTTTTTTATTTTTATTGATTTTTCTCCAAGAAATTTATTAAGTTTCATCTTCTTTTTATTTTATTTCTCAAAACTTATGGAACGTACTACAATCATTTTGATCTCATTTAAAAGATAATTTAATTCTCTACAACTTTTTTTTCGATACTTTTTATTAAAAAAACGCATGCTTTCCCTGATATTTGTAAAAACATATAAAATAATCGTGATTTCAGAGGCTTTTTGGTTGCTACGTTGTTTAAGGAAGCATTTTTCGACCCATGTTTATAGGAAATTTGTTGTTCAGAATTAAATTTCCTATAAGATCTCAAAGTCTGGCTGGAACGTTCGGAGCCACCCTGTATATGTATATAATGGCCAAAATGTTTTTAATACACAGCACTATGGATGAATTGCGACAATGGATGAATGCATATTAATCAGCTGATTAATGTCTTTTATCGGACTAGAGTATAATATGAGATCCTCTCTATGATTCGCCCTCCATCCCTTGTTCCATCTTCGCATACCTAAATAAAGGTATTATATCGTATATTTGTGCGCTGGCTACCGGCTCTTCGATAAAGGCTCAAGATTTTCGTATCACGAAAATTACGATTCGCTTCTGCTTTTCTTTGCTCATCAATAATGACGTCGTCCATCGTTCGTCCACACTTCCAACTTCATTTAACGTCAAGAACTGAGAGTGACGAATTGTTGCAGCGTTAACGAGCGAGATCGGGAATGACGGAGGTATGTAACAGCTGTATACAGGGTGTTTCAAGAAGAATAGTAAATATTTTGGGAGGTTGTAGTATCGATTATTCTGAGTAAAAAAGTTCATATAAAAAGTGTCCAATTTTTAATGGATGCAAAGATACAGCTGTTCGAATAAACTGCCGCGCATACAAAGCATTATGAGAGGTATTGAAGAACGCGTACTTTTACCCAGGAGTTGCAAAGTGCATTAAGGTTGATAGTGAAATTTTCAAATTAGTACGAACTGTAAATTATTTGTCAATTATTTGTGTGTGTTTTGTATCATTCAATCTAGTCGATAAATACAAAAAATAAGTCATTTATCGTTCTTCAATGCCAATATCGAACATCTAGTGTCTCTACATCCATTGACAATTGGACACATATCTTAGTCACAGAAGAGATACTTGAGATACTACAATCTTCTACCTAAAATATTTACTATTTTCTCCTGAAACACTCTGTACAAAAGAAACGTCTCTTCTCTCTTTTCACGTTCGGCCTCGACCCGCGCGCAAAAGTTCGTCGAGGTTGCCGCGAGTCGATCCGAGTCGACCCGAGGACGGCCGACGCGACCCGAGCAGTGAGCGAACACGAGTCTGGCCGAGTGGCGACGGAAACGACCGATGACGCGGCTGCGTATCAAACAATCCTGCCTGCCCGGTCAGTTCCTCTCGGTAAACCGGCCCGATTGGTTGTTCTCGACGTCCTTCTCTCCCTTTCTCTGTCTGTCTCTCTTCTCCTCTCTTCTCTCTCACTCTCTCTCTCTCTCTCTCTCTTGCGCGCGCGAGCACACCTCGGATCTCATGACTAACGCAACGTTCGAGCGATAGCAGTGAGATAATCTTCCTCGTCGAGTGGCGAGATTCTACCGCGATTCAAGTGCGATCGATAAGAGTTGGTTTTGACAAGCGCACGGACAAGCCTTCGGGTGAGCAGCAGCCACCCGCCATAGCTCTCCTTCCAACCCCGGCATCTCTCTCTCTCGCTGTCTCTCTCGCGCGCGCGCGCGCGTGGAGGAGGATCGGTGCCTCTCCTGTCTGTGGATATTATTCGAAGGGAACCACAGGGAGCCCTCTCTCGCAAGGTAAGAGACGCCGCTGAGATAAGATGGACGCGTGGAATTCTCGCACGCGAGAATTTAGAAAGGCGTACGATAACGAGCGTATCTGCGCCCCGGGAAAGAGATCGTAAAACGCGAGAGATCGCGATTCCTTGACTTAGGCGCTACATCTCCGTCTGACCCAAATCCACTTTTAATTCGCGACGCCTAAATTCCGTACTTGTTTTCGCGATCAAATGACACGATCTTGCGAAATAATATATTTTTTTTTTTTCTTTTCTTTTCTTTAAACAAGGATAACCGCGTTAAAGGACGAGATCGCGTAAGATTCGAAGACGTAATAAAGGATGTCGTAAGTATTTAATTGCAAACAATTTCGAATCGCTTGTGGAAAAGAGCACAGGTAGATTTTATAGCGAACTGAGATTGCGTAATTGATATCGAGACATCTCTAGTAAGCGTAACCATAATTCGTCGAAAATCTTTCGAGAGAAAATGATGCGGTGTAGGATAATGATTACCTCGGAAGAGCGATTCTTCTTCTTCTTTTATGTGTTTAATGAAATCACTTTTATCGTTCGTTGCGTCAACTCAATTCTCGTCAAGTTAAGCCTTCGCAATTCTCCTTTAAATTGTTTTAAACTGCACAGAAAAATTCGGACAGAGAAAATTTACTCGTAATTGAAGTCTCGATGTTAAACACGTTGACGTAAACAACGCTGTAAATGTAACGTTGATATGAACAAGTTGTGGACTTGATCCTTGCTATGTCGACTCGATCGGATTATCAGTTTAAAGATGAGTGTAGACGCTATTACGCACTTAATAATTAGCGAGGCAAATTGATCGGGTGGTCTCTTTCCACGGGGGAGGGCTTTCGTTGCGCGATGTCGCGCGAACATGTATCCATTAACACATCCAATGCTGTTTCGCGTGTTATTTTGGCGTGTTACATAACAGATCCCATTAAATCGGGTTGATTTATAACGCCGCGTTTGCGAAACAAATTCGCAAACAGCGAACGCACGAAACGGCTCGTTCTTTTATGTTTCTTATCAGGAAAAGTTTCACGCGTACAGAGAATCCGTATGCTAGTCGAGTCTCTTTAGAATTATATATACGCACGTTTTCTAAAAATATAATATATTCAAGTTGCATAAACATGCGAAAAATACCTTTGTAATTTTTCGGAAATATTGACATGTTTTATTGTTTGATTTTTGTGTTTTATCGAAACTGCCGAGTGATTTGATTTGAATTACGCGTTAAAGTTTTGCCCGCGAGAATAAGAGAATAAACATTATTAATAATTAAAATAATTATATAAATAAGAATAAGTATAAACATTCTAAAGAAGTATATTATAAATAAGTATAAACATTATTAATAATTAAAATAATTATGTATATAAAATTATTAAATAAAATTTATTTCTTTTTTTTATAATTATTCATGTCTGCATACATTTGATTCAAAAGCTTAATTTTTTTAATACGAGAATATAAATGCTAATCCAGTGTCATTCGTCATTTTCTCGCCGTGATGGAAAGAAGTAGCATACGGTGTTGACCACACACGCTTCTATCATCGAATTAATGCTTACAATGATCAATATCACGCGGTATTTCTCCGCAGAATCTTAGTTAGTAAAAAAAAAATTTGACATTTTATCGCTACATTTGACTTATAGAAATATCGATAAAATTTGCTTGGTTTCCTAACAATATTCTGGGATTATCTCTCTTTTGCAATTTATTCGAGATGTAAGCAATTCTTAAATCGCAAGTATACTCTTTCATGCAGGGCCCAACTGTACGTTGTGATGCGGAATTTATCGATCAGCTGGTGAAAGTGACGTTATTTGATACAAATTTAGAAAGCCGCGTGGCATCCGCGACTCGATACACAAATAAATTGTGTTTCCCCCGCAGTTTTACACATTCGAATTTACAAGTTTCAATTATTATCTATTATTTATTATTTGTCAATTTTTAATCTTCTGTTTTAATAATAAGCCAAATATTAGAATTTATATATACATTAATATTTTTTTCTAATATTCAGCTAATTATTACAATACAAAGTAAAGAATCGGAAAAAGTAAATAACAATGTGTCGAAGCTTTATAAAATTTTAAAACCTATGAATATATATATGGAATCTTTATATATTATTTTATAGCTTATTTTATAATCTATAAAATAAGCTTGATAAAAATTTTGTAGTCGCCTCGCGACGCTATTTGTCGCTACAGTTGCATCGTTAAGAACGAATCATACGTTTTTATCGAACGACGTAGTCGACGTGATTTTGCTCTACATGCGGAACACAGGTGGAGGAAACGCGTCGTCGCTTCCCGTTCTTTTTTCGTAGCTCGATAGCGGAAACGCTAACAATCGTAATGCGCGAACAGGTAGACGGGAGGGAGGGAGGATGACCGGTCAGTAGAAATCGATGATTCCTTTTAACCGCTTATTTGTCCGCTTTAATAGTAACGAAGGAAGTCGGCTGTCGCGCTTTCATGATTATTATACTTTCCTCAGTAATCCTTCAATGCGCCTCGATACCTTTATCTATAATATCATTTAAATAGATGGCGGGAGGGAAAAGGGGAGAGGTCGATGCACGAGGATGACCGCGAGGGGATGTTGGCGAAATATTAAAAAGGCAATTAATTAAAACGGACGGGAGAGTGACTTGTCGGTTCCTGGCCGGCAAAAGCGCTAATAGACTTAATGCACTTGGCAATTATTTCTTCTTACCGCGATCTCTTAGCGACGCAGCCCAACATCCGCGCGATTACGATTACGTTTGAAGAGCCGTTGCGTTTACAAATATCAAAATAATTCAACATTTTTTTTTTTAACGCGAATTAACGAGATAAAGGGCACTTACTCACGTGCATAATTATCTCGATGATATTATTAACGAGCCGAGGAGAGATTCACGAGCAAGCCAATCGAAAATATCGCGGAATGTGTCTATAAATATAGTTGATTCGAGCGAGTATAGATTAAATCGACGTCGACCGACATATTAAATTATACCGTCGCCGTAATTACACTCGCATCTGCATTCGCCATTTTCTCCCGGTTTAGAAAACCGGTTCATCGTCGCCCAAGTAACTCCACACACACATATATATATATGTTTATATATATATATATATATATATGTTTATATATATATATATACACACACACATACAAGCCATGCGGTAAGCGCGAATCCGCGTTCGTCTACTTTGCTGTTAGCGCTGTAAGCCCGATTCGGGCTGTCTCCGACGACAGGCGACATGCGCTCCGAAAGATGATGAAAAAGTTAGCGTGTACGCATCGCGACTAACTTTCTCCGTCAAGTTGATTTCCATCCAGTACACCTGCGCGCATTGTGCATTAATTCTTGGACAATGACACGCGAGGCATCTTGCTATTACTAAAGAAACTGCGGAGCATTCTTCCCCGGCAATTCTTTTTAACATCTCTTGTAATATATTGTAGACATGTATGCGTGACATTTCTATCGTATTTCTACTATAATGAGATAATGTCATCGACGATTATTGGCTGATAATTTTGTCTTAATATTTTTATTTTATATCATTGGCGATGCTGCGACCTTTTCAATTGATCTCTCTGCCAGTCTAGCTTTACTCTAGCTCTACTCTAATAAAGATTTTCGGCAACTGCAGTAGAGCGATACGCTCGAGCAAAGAGTGAGTTGATGAATAATCAGGGTTGACGGGCAATAACGGAGTTAATTTTCGTTCAATGGGAAGTAACTTTGATAACAAATTAAAGAAGCTAAGATTTTCTTCAGATCTTTCCTTTGCAGTTATCAGACAAAGATATTCGTTAGAGCGAATAATTTATAACTCTTGGGCATTTTAAAATTAATTCTTAAGTCTATATACTATGCAATATACGGAATGGAAAATAATGTCCATTCTGGTCACGCGTGATTTATAATTTAGAATTTCACTCTTTCCTAATATATATATATAGGGTGTCCGACAATTCGCGATACACCCTTTAAGGAAAGATAGAGAGTGTTATTTTGAACAGAAAAGTCCTGTATCATTTTTTTCTATAACGCTTAATAAAAGAGTTATTACTGAGTGAAGTCTGGCCGATCTTTAGCTGGACGCACGATCGGTGAGCCGCGCGCCTGACGGTGCGTGAGCGCTCAGATGTTTATGACAGCTCTCTTATTAAGCGTTATAGAAAAAAATGGTACAGGACTTTTCTGTTCAAAATAACACTCCCTATCTTTCCTTAAAGGGTGTATCACGAATTGCCGGACACCCTGTATATATATATATATATATATATATATATATATATATATATATATATATATTATATATGTATCCCTAATACGTATCATTACCCTGCGAGTTTCTTTCATAGGTCACGCAAGTCTAATCATCACATTGATAAAGTGTGGATCTTGGCGGAATGAAAGAGTGAAATCATCATTTCGCGTCACGTCCATCTTCATTAGGAAACCGTACGATTGTTCGTTTATCTCTGTAAGCCAACAGGTTTTTGAAGATTAACTTGAATCGTGCACAATTATCGCGATTAGAATATTTCGCACGAAGCCCCGCGCGTCAAAGCCATTTTTGAGGTAACAATACAATAAGCCAAGATAAGCTTGAGAATTCATGACGAATATCGTACGACGCGCCTTTGCGATGTTGCCTCAAACGAGCTTTCCCCTCGTTTTTGTGAAAATGACCCCCTTCTCATAGGTGACTATTTGACTCGACTGCGAGGAAATCCCCTCAATGAGGTAAAAAGAAACGTTCACACGCAGTCTGTCTCTCTTTTCGCAGCGTTTTCTCTCTTCTTCTGACCTCTATCTCTAACATGGGAACTCGGCTTCAAGTATATAACAAAATTAATGATTTCTCTGAATAGAATAGTGTTAGTGATGCTCTCTCGATATTTTAAATAAAAAATCTCATCATTTTTTTTCACTCTCCTTATTATATACTAAAAATCGCATAATAAAACAAAACAAAAAAAAAAATAAAATAAAAGATCTATATATTAGTTTTCACATTTAACTCTCTCTCTCTCTCTCTCTCTCTCTCCCTCTTCTCGTTCGCGTATTCATAATATTAACAGGCTAATTTTTTGCGTATCCATTAAACGCACAGGAAACAGGAAACCCTTCGACATTTAGATGGACTGATACGCGTGCCTCGGGCCTAATTTACACCGATATACTTTAATACGCACCAAGTACTATACCGGCCAATCATAGTCAATTCCTCCAAAGAATGGAGTGGCTGTGATTAAGTATAGTGTTCAGTCACATATTAAAGTATATCGGTGTAAACTAGGCTTGGATGTAGGCATCATTAAATCCGTTGTTCGTACTAGTTTCACGCGCATTTACATGCATAGAAAACGGAGTTAAAACCGAGGCGCACAACAAGTTTCACAAGTCACATTCGTGCGACGCGCGCGCGAACACATCCTATTCAAATATATGGCTTCTCAACTTACTCTGTCACGCGAAGCTCTTTGTTTAGCTACGAAATAAGATCTGGGAAAACCTAGTATCTTCTCTCTACTTCCCCTCTTCTCTCTCTCTCTCTCTCTCTCTCTCTCTCTCTCCCTCCCTCTCTCTCTCTCTTTTTCTCTTTCTTTCTGATACCAGAGTATATTACAATGTTTTAATTTTTCAACAATTTATATTTTATAAAAAATCACGTCACAATTTTATTTCGTATCTTTACAATGTGATTTATCTTGTGTTATGCAAATACTCTGGCAACACAAAAACAGAGATCCTAAAGATGTTGCGATCTTTCAAGCGTCTTTTATAGACTCATCTCGTGAGTAGATAGATATATTAAATTGCACTTTCAAGACCGATGAGAATAATTCATTCGAATTGAACGATGCAAAAATAAGTGCACGCGTGTAAGTGTCTGGCCTGAGTTACGTATCATTGCGACACCTATTGTCATAGGCGGATAAAATAAACGATTATCCGCAGCGCCATTAATTAATTTGCATTCGACTGTACGCACGCGGAGCACATGACAGTTATTATGTAGCCGCTTTCGTATCTTTACATTCCAGTCATGTACGATAAAAGTATGTTGATAAAAACACGTCGCGACACCTGTTACACGTAGATACGATAATTATAGTCATCGGCCTTTCGCCTGCTATTACGCCCGTAGGAATCCGGGTACTCCGAGAATGCGGAGAAAGAAAGAGACAGACAGAACTGCTGAACGACAGCTGTGAATGTGCCTTGCCCGTTTTATTGATCAATGTTCTAAAGTGACATCGATACCTTCCTCACGTTGCACATCCAACATGGAAAGTGTTAACCTTTAAAAAGTCAAGAAATTCTTTAACTTATCATCGATCATGATTTAATTATCTCTTGGCTTCTGCTGTCAGAAGAAGAGCATAGAGATATTTACTAATTTAACATTGATTTGTCTTTTTTTGCGTATGAAGGAAAATAATAGCTCGGCAGTTAATGAAATAATTGGTTTTTCTTACAATAATATTAATTATGAATTCGCAAAAATATAACAGCGTCAATGCATCACACGATTTTCTTCTATATTTATACGATGTACGCTGCGTGTGTGCATTTTGCCTTGTCAGAGTTTAAAATAGCGGTTCTCAAGCTGTGATTCTCGTAGAATCATAGAACTTTGTGAGACTTTAGCGATTGAAACGAGAAGAACGTTATTGACCGGAATAAATCACATTAAAAATAACACAAACTTACTCTCTAATAAACCACATATAACCATCAGGGAAAACGTATACAATCATGCACGTAATTTATGTGAAAAAAAACTTTGTGATTATTAAAAAAAAATATATATATATATATATATATATATATATATAAGAAATTGCCTTAAAAAATAACTAAATAAAATCGAGATGGAATTTTTCGACGATGTAATCCCTACGGAATCTCTTTGCTTTCTCTCTGTATCTCTCTCTCTCTCTTCTGTCGTACTTTTATTAAATTTATGAATTTCTGAAATTGATCGGACAGAGATCTCGTATTTCTAACGGGAGATAACTTTTCAGAGAAATATACGCAAACTGCTCGATATGTCCGCAATCGCGCCTAGTTTACGAGAAATCTATTTCTCTCTTCTGTTTTCTCTCTCTCTTTCTTTTTCTCTTAATACTAAATATCAACGTGCATAAATCAAACCGCGTATCGTTGGCGTGACACTGGTAGATTGAACCACATTCCGGTGTGCAACGGATGCACTTAGGTGGACCCGAGCTAACCTTTGTCAAAAGAAAAATAAATACCATGACGCCGCGGACAGGGGGAAATAAGAAAAGAGAGAGAGAGATAGGAAGAAAAAAGACAGTGCAGCGGAATACTTGAACGGCTAAGTCGTAATTTAAATTTAATCTACCGTCGATTAAAGTCTCATTAGGCGATCGGATCAACGATTGGGTACTCGCCAACTGCTCGCTCGATTTAAACGCGTAATGCTTTGCCACCGTGCAATCTACGCGCGGATCGCGTTTCTACCGTGCCGGTGAGATGGCTGAATAGTCGATTCTTATTTAAATAGCGAGATACGAGGGATCCTTTTGCACAATCTAGTCGCCTTGGACCGCTCTGGTAGAGAGATATATTTTAACCGTCTGTTTGAGCCCCTGTTCTTACGATTCGAAACATATTAGCACATTATCCGGTTAATTTCATCTTTTATGAATGCGCAAAGCATATGTGTATACATTCTCTACACATGCCGCTCTATGTTTATTTGTTTTCTTTGATTTAAATATATTTTATATATCTCAGAGAGAGAGAGAGAGAGAGAGAGAAAAAAATTTCTTAAAGTAATATTATGTTTGTCTGAGCACCGCGCAATAAACGTAAACATATAACTGTATTTAAAGATTGTATGCAAAAAAATTTGAAATATATTCACACTGTGTTACATTCATGCAAAATTGTTTTTCAATAAAACATGGTCTATTTATAAACGCTGTTTAATTGAAGGTGCTGATAAATAAAATTTACGAGAAATCTATGAAATATTAACGCAATTGTAAAAAGTGTACTCTTCCTATGTTTTGGCACATAATTAAAATTATTAAAAAAATTAATTATTAAAATCTTTTTTATGAAATTTTATGGATAATAGCGCACAAGCCGTTAAATATTGTGTTGCCTTGGAGAAAAGGACCTCTATATATGGGTATTCACGGTACTCCTCGGTCTTTAGAAGTTGGGCAGGGCCGCCGCACAATGCGACCTGAGGAAGATTAAATCTTTTGGCAGCTGACAGTGGGCTTTGTGCTTATTTCCGACCGACCTGCTTTAGCTCTTCGAACGCGTCGTCGTCGCGCTCCCCTCCCTCCCCTCCCCGTCTCTCGCAGCCTCTCGTATTTTCGCTCGTTCAAAGTTGCGAGAGACGTTCGAGCCTATGAACCCTTACCGTCCATTCAAAATGCATTTGTGAGAATAACACGCGGTCTAAAAATAGTGAGCAAGGTAAATGATGCGGAAAGAAAACCGCAAGTCTTTACCATTTTCCTTTTTTGGAAATAAACATGTATTTTATACAATAAATATATGGCGGCACTTATATACTTTATACAATTTTATTTATTTTATTTATAGAATAATAGTTTTTTTATATATAAAATATAAATTACACGTATAAATTTTGATAGATTGTCAATAAGTCGCTCTTGCTTTGAAGTAATTTATAAATTGCAAAGAAACGTTAAATAAATTCAAAAAATCTATACTACATATAGGTACATATTAATAAACAGACTAAAATGTTAAGAGAAAAATTTATCCTATTTTTACGAATACTATATTTTATAGCTTTTCTTCTTTTTGAAATATAATTGCGCGCGAATCTCTCATTTTAGTTGCAACAAAAATACTGTAAATAGAATGCGGTAAGTAGAGCCAATTTTTTTTCAGATATATAGTTGTGTGGCAGATCTGAACAACGTGTTTTATATACCGGGCTAGCTGATTAAACGCCGTGTTAAGGCGAGGCAATGGCGAGCATAACGATAAGCAGTGGATTGGCTGTAAAAATGCGTGTTTTTTTTTTTCTTTTTCGCTTTTTCAAAATTAATACTATCGGCGAACCGATAAATCCTCCTGATGATTCGCGGAAACGCACGGAAAAGGTTGAAAATGAGCGAGTGCAACCCAGCAAATGAGGACAGCTGGAACGAGCGATGCGGAACCTACGATGCGTACTTACCTCGCGTAAGCGTAGTACAAGGCGCGTAACAATTATCGATGATACAGCTGTTGGCGAACTCGTGGACTCGATTACGCTCGCTTACGGCTAAGAGCGCTGCTGCAAAAGGCGTGCTCTCTCTCGATTCCGCTTTCTTCCGTTTCGACGTTGCGCGTTCTCGTTAATTTAATGGGCAGAAATAACTATTATGCTTTTAAACCGTAAAATTAGATTCGTAACTTTACGGATGATGCTGGCATTATTCTTATTACGTTATTGCGTTTTACGTGTCTGCGATTCGATAAAATGAAAATTACACGCCCGATTTTTGTCAGTATTTTATATTTTCTTGGAGGAAGAAATTCGAAATCACGTATATATTTCGAATTTCGTATATGAATTTTTACTATTTCTCTTTCTTCTCTCGCCTTCCGTGCATCTTCTTCCTGCCAATTTAATACACTCTCTTATCCATTCTACTAACGCGACTCGATCCCGAGTTTGCTCGCTCGTAATGTTTTTTCGCGGCGCACAAGACAAGCTCCGGCTTGTCACTGTACGGCGCGTACGGCGAGGATGCCGTTGACCTCATCCTCAGGATCTTTAGAAGACGCAAAAACGCACACGCGAGATACCGTTGGCATACGAGTCACCGACTTAGATGCACCTGTTCCGTGCCGCTAGTAGCGATGCAATGCAATGCAATGTAATGCGATGAAATGCAATGCTCGCTCGTTCCTCGTTCGAGAGGACTCGACGGAAGTCACCGATATCGTGACGATGCCATTTTCATCCTCCACTCTTCTGCTCGGTGTGAATTACGTGGCCGTTGATGCCGCATTGTTGCGAGACAGCGTCACAATCGACAAGAGCCAGAGCTCCTGCCGCCAATTCTCTCATAATTTAATTTTTAGAAATTTCCAGTAATTTTTCTATCCCCGCGTGATAATCTTGAAGATAAATTACATGAAGAGAAAGGAAAGGTTTTTCTAACGGGGATATAAAATATATATTTTTTTTAATTTAAAAATTAAAAATATGGGACTGCTTAAAAATATGGGATTGCTTAAAATATGGGACTGACAGTGGTTTACAATATACCTAAAAATTAAATTCACTGATTAAACGCGGCAAGGATAGTTTGCCTATTAGCAATAGAACGGAGGTTGTTTACAAAA
Organism: Cataglyphis hispanica; assembly: GCF_021464435.1. Classification (NCBI taxonomy): domain Eukaryota; kingdom Metazoa; phylum Arthropoda; class Insecta; order Hymenoptera; family Formicidae; genus Cataglyphis; species Cataglyphis hispanica. Next base: position 10,838,420 of record NC_065954.1, on the reverse strand, counting down.
TAAATTGTAAGAATTGTAGCGCTTCGTATATTGGCCAGACAAAAAGACACTTAAGCACCCGAGTCAAGGAACATTGTAATAATATAAAAATGCACGAAAGTAATTTATCCGTAATTAGCAAACACAAATTAAAATTTGATCATGACTTCGATTGGTCAGCGCCTGATATTCTACATAACGAAAAACATGTAAGAAAGAGAGAAATAGCTGAAATGTTTTTTCTTAAAAATTTGACAACACTATTAATTCCCAAAAGATACAGAGAATTTAAACAACATATACGATAAATTAATAAAGGTCGTTTAGTTGATCTCAGTATTCCAAACATAGTGGTTGACACACAATGTCAGTTTGACATTTCGATTTTTCTCTTTCTACTTTTTAATTATAACGTAAGTTGCTTAATCTTATTTTTTCTTTGTAACATGACTATCATTATTTATTGTATTGTAATTTTAGTTTCACTTGATAAGGACCAAAACCATATGGTCGAAACGTCGTGATATAATAATCAAACAATAAATTGCCAGTTTGGTCGTATAAACACTTGTTTATTAAAAATTAACTTTTGAAAAACACATTTGCAAGTTTCATTACAACAGTTTCAAGCAATATTCATATAGATTTTTGTTATACGGCCTCAATTTTTGTAAATAACAAAAAATAGGAAAAATATTTGTCTCCATCTTTATCATGGGAACAAATATATAAATTAACTTGTTGCAAACATTAATAAACAAATACTATAAAAAAAAATAAAATATAGGCTAATGGATCTAGGGCATATCTAGGGCTAGATGAAGCAAAGATCTCAGCACATTACGATGCATCGTGTCGCGTCGTGTCGCGGCATTCCAGTGCGTCCTTCACCTCAGAGAGAGAGAGAGAGAGAGAGGAACGCTCGCGTTTTATTTTCATGCTTTCGGCGCGCAATTGCATAACGGTCACGCACATATACGCATATGGACGATGAAACGCAAAGAGAAGGAGAGAGAGAGAGAGAGGGATAGAGAATGAGAGATACAGCCACGTGGAGGATGATTTTTTCGCACGCGTACGTACGTGCGTGCGTGTGCCACATTATCGTTGCGTTGCATAAAAAATACGCTTTGCAACAGTGTACGACAAACTAGCTATAATTCGCCGAGGTGTACCAGCGGCGTTTCAGATAGGCGAGCACTTAGCGCCGACATTCGCGGCCGCTTATTTATGCGATTTTACGGCTTCGGCGCCCGAAACGTCGGTGCTGTGCGCGAATAACGGTGTCTCATAAAATTATTTTACAACGTAAGATAGCACGGGGCGGGGGAGGGAGGGAGGAGGGATAGCCGCAGATTTAATCATAACCCGTTGAATCTTATGGTATAATATAGGGCGAAACATATGTTGGAGATCGCGATGATGGGACATATTGATATACGTTAACCACTTGCTCGCTCCCCTCTTTACGCCACGGCACACTTTACGTTCCAAAATTAGTTGGCGTTCAGGCTGTTTGCGCGATGTGCCGATTAGAATACTTTTTTTTTCTCGACGGAGGAGAGAAATCCGTGAATACGTATTATAATTTGTACTTGTTGCTGTATGTCAGAGTGTCTGTATTCCTTGGAAAAAAAAAAACTATGGGAGATCCTGGAAATATTAGGGAATTCAGTTTTGTTGTGTCTCGAGGAATTTTTTACAACACTTTTTTCTAATAATTTTCCTCCTACATCTCACATCTCAACAAAATATTAAACATGCGAATTCTTTACTGCAATTTTTAATGATAGAACAATTAAAATGTTACGCAAGTGGAAAATGTTTATCGCAATAGCTATTCAATTCCTTTTCAGCACAGTTGCAAATCTTTTTTTTTTTTTTAATGTATTTGAAACTTAAATAACTTTGTTTTCCTTTGTACGAGAGAAAAGTATTAGAAAACGCATACGATAAAAAAACTTATTTTAGAAATTCGCAGCAAAAAATCTCTCTTAAATCTCTTTAGGTAAAATATTCTCTTTACCTGAATGTTTAAACAAAAATATCTGCTAGATCAGGAAATTTTCGGGGAATCTTTTACAAAAATGGACACCCTATACATTATAATTATATATATAATGTTAATATTATGCGCATAATGTGCATATTATTGCAGATGAAAATAATGCAAACTTATTATCAACATTAACTATTATATAGAATTTTTACGTGGAAACACTTTGAAGAAAACACGCAAGTATTTTACGGGCAAATTTGCGGCTGGTTTCTTATGGCAAGCGAAGCGACGGTAAACGACGAGAGCAATTATTCGTACACCTCGTAGTCAATCGGTGATTATAGGTTCCCATGCGCGTAATCCGCGCGCTCATTATGAGGACACATTTCCGCTCGAGTCAAGTTAAGTTAAGTAAACGCCCGGTAGAATTCGCTCGCGCGTCCGTAAACAGCTGTCACTCTTCAAAATTCGTGTTTGGAAGACGCATTACTTTCCAAGTGGATATGGTCGGCGGTCGATTAACGGATTAATCGCTCGTCTCCACGCTTTCATCGGCAGCTGACGTTGCGCGCGCCCGATAAATACGGCGGCCCGTTAAGAACGCTAACGGGAACACGTCGATATTCGTGACGGCTGACGGATCGTGAATTCGTATTGCAGTCGACAGAATTTTCGGCCAATTCTCCTCGAGTTTTGTTCGCATATTTATTTGGCAATTACCAAACACAGCTGTTTGCTGTCAATTTTCCAATGCGCTATCGAATCATTAGGCACGACAGCGGAGCAAAAAAATAATGAGAACTTACTGTAAAGTCTTTCAGCGTGATCTCTTTATTTCCTTTTAAATGATTATATTTGGGCAACTATTTTTTTTTATTGTTTACCATATGTTTATATGCGAAACATATATACGTCGAAATTAAACGTTTTTTTTATCAGATTAATTAGATGAGAGAAGTTTGGATTTTAACTTTTTAAAACTTTTACATTTATATCTCTTGACACGATATAATTGAAGTTCATCAATTGCATAAATCTTAGCTGAACGGATAAAGTTTATGCTGATGTAACGTTAGTTATATAGTTACCCAATGGCGAGTTAGATTCTTTAGAAATGATAAAGTGTTACATAAGATTTCTCTTATTCTTCGACATGATTGTAACGACATGATTTTTATAGTAATTTGCTTTTAAATTTTTATCTATGTGAAATAAAAATTTTCGCTATTCATTAGTATATAATTTGCCAACAATCTTAATTTTTTTGTTCCATTTAATAGATAGTAGAATTAAACTAATTAAATAATGCAATTAAATTAATTAATTTTTTCAATTAATTTAATCCAAACATCTTATATATGTATATATTATATAATGTTATACGTGAAAATATATACCAAGAAGAGAATGCGATATGAAACTCTATGCAACCGCGAGCTACGCTTTTTCTCGTCGAGTCGACGCGGCGTAACGGAAAGTCGCGGTAACAGCCAGTAGTAATAAAGGAATAACGGAGCATTTCCGCAGATTGAAACGCGCACGACTCGACGATTCCTTTTAGTGTCAATCTCGATTGAGCTCGGACTTGAATTTAGTTGCTTCTAATGCGTTATTGTTGAATTAGAAATTACGTCTAAAAACGCGTGTGCGCGCGATACAATTTCATCTTGTAATTCATTCTGATATAACGGATACAGATCGTACACGTAACATCCGCCATACTGTATTTACCGGAAACTGACAATGAGTGCTAGATCTAGCATAGATATGCTATGTCTTAAAAGTGTAAAATTTAACAAGTATTAGCTAGCATACTTTTTTTTTAATTAAGCGAATATCAGTAGACTTATTAAATAACGTGTAATCATTTTATTTTAACTCATTAATTTAAAAACAGTTTAATATATTAGTATTAGGTAAAAAAGAAAAATATTAAAAATGGAAAATAATATTTACATTATTTTTTTGATTATAACTGGTTGTAAAATAAAATAATTTTTATGTATGTATATATATATATATATATATATATATATATATATATATATATAATTAATTAAAATCGTATTTGAAGAATTTAATTCATTTCATGAATTAAATCAGAAATCATGAGAATTTCTGATATTTGTCTTAAAATTATTTCGATTGATAAGTTTATAATTGATATTTTAAATATCTTTTATATATTTGTATTTATTTATCACTCTCATGCCGAATATAGTATACATATATACGTTTTTAAATTATTATTTTTAATAAATTATATTTAAAATGTGCTAATCAACGGCAATTAAATGAATCGCTATAAAGCGCACGCAACGTCGTAGTAAGAAAAAGAGGGATTAAACGCTTTGTGCTTCCTCTCTCACGCCACGCCCGCCTCAACGCTTACTTCTACGCATTTAAGACGCTGTCGGCTTAATTTAATACCGTTTCTGTTTTATGAGAATGCGTAAACTCTCGGCACAATCTCCTGCGAGAAGCTGGAATAATGGAACGATATCTCGCGAGTATATATTCTCGAGACGAAGAGAGAAGGAGGGAAAGGAGGGAGAAAGAAGGAAAAAGACAATGATATACGATTTGATGCAAAGGCGACAACAACGACGATGATGAAGAGAATGCAAGCATGGCTTACGTAAAGCAGACACCTGTCCTTTATTGTACGTAACTGCTTTAGCTCACTCGACCATTCTCTCGCGTTTCCACGAGGAAACCGTTGCGGCTTCCTCTTCTTCTTCGTCGTTTATTCTCTACGCATTTCGTTCTAAATACTTGGACACCTCTCGATCCAGCAATGTATAGAATATATAATGTATGTGTGTGTCTGTCTGTTGTGTACACATACATATATATAAATATATGATCACGTTGGTGCTCCGCACCTCCTTCCTTTCAAGGACGTAAGGGATCGTCCATCGTTTCCCCCTCGGCATTGTATTCAGCAGAACTGGCCGGAAGGGATCTTGGACAATGGAAAGAGAGTCGAGAAAGGGCAAGGGATTGGTCTCGTCTCGACCTTTAGGGCCGAATGAATCGACGTTCCTTAGGGCTAACTCGGATTTAAGCTAATTTTCCTTTCCCGTGCGTATATATTGAAGGTGAAGGTGACTGGATTTGTGTTAATTCAGACTGTTGATGCAAAACTCTATTTTAACGTTCTCAGTAGAATACATTTCGCGTAATATTCTCATGGTATACTACATGGTATATACAATGTACGCTTTCAATTCTCTAATATCTTAGACTTTGATTCGAAAAAATAAAATTTTTATTGTATATTAATATTATAATTTTATATATATATATATATATATATATATATATATATATTATATATTAATAATAATAATATATTATATAATATATATATTATATATTATATAATATATATTATATATTAATATTATAATTTTAATTACAATTAATATTATAATAAATATTATATATTTTATAAATTTTATTATATATAATAATTATATATATTATATATAATTATTTATTTGTACAATTAAACGCATCTATATATTTTTACAATATAATATATTTTTATTCTTGAGAATCTTTTTCTCTTAATTATAGTCGAAATATATATAATAAGAGATAAGATTTTATAAAATTAAGAATTTCTCTGCAGATACGAATGTGCAATGACAAAATACAATTTACAATTTTAATAACAAAATATCGTGTTCAATTCTCCATACATTCACTAAAATGTTAATGTAATAATTTCTCACTGATTATACCTTTAAAGCACGAGAGAGATATGTAAATACCTCTGAATATTATAGCTACGAATATTTATTACGCGACCATGTATCCAAGTAAGACGTACAAATTCAATTCCTTTGTAGATTGAAAAGGAATCGCGTTGAAGAACAAAATTTCTCTTATGATCTCTAGGCCGCGCGCGGCCCATATGTGTGAATTTTAATCGAGCAAGATCGCCGTTTGAAAGCGGATGATGATATTCCGTTATTACCTCTCCACGATAATTTCCCGCGTTTGAATAAGCTTTATTATCGTGACTTGATCGTCGTCGCTCATTTCGCATTTACTCGTCCGCCGACTGTCATTTACCGCCATTCGGTTAAACGGAAAGGAAGCGACGTCACGAGTACACGAAGACAAGTATGTATTATGCTATGATTCATACGTATCGTGATCACATCTTTTCATCGGTTCGCATCTTCTCGTGACCGCGTCCTATCGTTTTACAAAGTGTTCGCTCCTTAGAAAAACAAGATAAACATAGAATTGCCGGGGATTTTTTTCGTTTATGGAGAAATCAGGAAAGTCTCATGAAATTTTATTGAGACTCGGGGAATTTTTTTTTTAATTTTCTTTCATAATACTTTTATATTTCAAGCAATTGACAATCCGCCGATAACTTAAGTTACATGAATTATGTGTTTAAAATGTATTTAAATATATATCTATCTTTGTTTATACATTCAATGTCTCAACAAACTGTTGCATTTGCAGTACATATTATTTTTAATAATAAAAAGAAATGAAAGTTTTATGCAAGTAAAAAATACTTGACTTACGAAAGTTATTTAATTATTTTTAATACATTTACATACAAATTGAGCTCTTTCTTCGTGTGAAAAATATTAGAAAACGCATGCAATAAAAACATTTATTTTAAACAATTGCAGCAAAAAATCTTTAAAATATCCTCTTTATCTGGAATTTTGAACAAAAATATTTGTAAGATCAGAGAATTTCCAGGGAAAAGCTTTCTACAAGATTTGAGTAGACTCCGTTTTAATTCGCAGTGGCGCTAATCAAGTAGTCGTTGTCGGATACTTATACAGGGTGTCCGGCGTCAATCGCATCAGGAGATAAAACTGAAGAGAAAAGTCCTGTACCACTTTGCTATTTTTGCAATAATTTTCGAGAAATTAATTAGAAAATATCGACCAAAATTATTACAAAAACGGTACAGGACTTTTGTCTTCGGTTTTGCCTGCTCTACCTGCACGCGACGCCGGACACCGTGTATATGGCGGTGACGGGCGTCTAGGAAAAACTTTCCCGAAAGGCCCGATTCCCACGATCCGCGTCGGCGGCTTTTACGCCTATACAGTGGCACGTAGATACGCCCGCTGCAGCCAATCGCTACGTGCATCCTGTACACAATACGCGCAAAGTGTTCATACTGTACCGATCCCTTTGGAAAGCGACGGGAAAAAGCGTAGCCAACACAGGTGAACTCTGTCGTGGCGACGAGATGTGAGGTCGTGAGAGTCGTAACTCGAGATGCGCTTTGAGTTAGAAATGGAAAATCGAATCGGGTCTGAATCTTGCGACTGCGAGAAAGCGAGATCTCTTCGAATTCCTACGATTCCAGTTTTGCAAAAAGACAATTGAGTCTTTTAATATTTACATTACATTACGTTTAATGTTCACGATAAATATCGGTTGAAATTATATGTTTAAGGATATTGGCTCTACGATTAGAAAACGTGTCTACTTACGAATTATTCATTTATATATACGTATTTATTTTTTTCATGCAAAAACTTTTTTTTACACGGATCATCAGACAAATATAATTTGCCTCTCTCTCTTGAAAGTGTTCCTCTATGAATTTAGATCGGAGTGAGAAATTTCTCAATATATAACGACGTGAAATAGGATGAGCAATCATCATAGTACCATTTTGAAAGAGAGGCCAATCGCGCCCCATTAGTAGTTTCGAGTGGTACGTGTGACCACGTGGAATATCGCCAAAAGCGGCCTCATGACGCGATCTACCTGGTATCCCCGATCTATATTTATAGCGGAGAGAACGACCGATGGGATATGCGATCAATCGTATGCGCTGCCAAGTCCGTACCTTCGATTCTTCCTGCTTTAAACGGCCCCGATCGAGTGCCAGCACGAAACTAACTGTTCAAATGTTACTATTAATTCCGCTATTATTAGAAGAGTAGTAATAGTAGCAATAGTGGATTTCATAATAATAAATTTACAAAGGGACGAGGTTATTTTTTTTTTTTTATTTTCTGTGTGGAGTTAAAAATAATTACAACACGGGAGAGAGAATTATTATATTATATATAATAACATAGAAATATTACCAATAATAGAATTATTCAGAGGAAACAATAATTATTAATGCCAATAATTATTATTATTAATATTATTTAATAAATATTATTTAGAAGAAATAATAATTATTAATGCCAATAATTATTATTATTAATAATAATTATTTAATAATTATTATTTAGAAGAAACAATAATTATTAAAATCAGATCACTCACTATAGCAGTATGGAAAATTAATGAATTTTAGGATTTTTTTTTAAAGGATATTAGAAATTAATCTTGGCAATTTATATATATATATATATTTATTGATGTTTGAAGAAAATCAATTTTTTTTTTAATCTTGGATATTTAACTTTTTTTGTTAAATACGCCTTCATAAATTTAATATCCCGTCATTAATTTTTTATATATTGCTAGAGTAGACTGGGTCATTGATTTATTTAGCATTAATTTTATTTCTATTATATTAGTTATTGTATGTGTTGATTAACTCGATAAATTAATTTGTCGCATTGGTGGCGCCTGAAATGTGTCATAAGCCGAAGGCCGGTATTTCCAGAAACGCAAGCGAATCGCGTCGAACTTTGGCCTTTCTCTCCCCAAGGACGATCCTTTTCATTCTCAACGCGAGCATTATTTGCACTGCATACAGGTGCGCGTGGAACGAGCGCGCGATTATTTTGCACGCGCATAAATCATTCGAGATTTAATGCCGCGGCGTAACGAGTTCTCGCCTCGATTGCGACGATCGTCGTCATCGTCGTCGCAGTCGTCGTCGTCGTCGTCTAAGGTGAAGGCTGGTGAAAAAGAGCGGCGGGGTCCTTTCTCTCCTTCTTGAGACGGTGGACGCACGCCCCGTGACGTAGATGGAAGGGACTCGCGCCGAGAATTAATCTCGTTCCGCGTAAGTATAAGCCGGAGAGGAGAGATAATGGGATATATCATGTTTAACTTGGTCTATCTTTTCTGTATCATCCTCCCCTTTTGTATCATTGTGTTACGTACATACACACATACGCTGTACGGATGCATGGAGAACGCTCGAGAGTGCCACGCGCGTACACCATTATTACACTTCATGTCCCTGCATTGTTGCTGCACGGCGTGAATAGTAGCAAGGACGACTACATTTAGATATCAATTCACTTTGTTGCAAGAAGGTGTGTTTATTCCTCATTATTTGCAACTTGATTGAATTGTGTCGCAATTATTATTTTGTCTTTTCTCCAGTCTTTTAATTAAGGATGTTATGGATGTACAATAGTAGGAAAAAATTGTCAAAATTAAAAAGAAAACATGTTTCTTACGTTTATATTGGTTTGAGAAATTAAAAAAATAAATTCGGGTTATGAAAAAAATTTAAGTATCACAAAATAATATAAATTTTGACGTCTTCGTAAAAGAAAATAATTTTAATTAATATTTTTCCTAATTTATGGCAAAAACTTTTGATCGTGAATATTGTCTGAAATCAACTGCAAAAAACAATAAAAAACGAGTAATTTGCAGAAAGAGAAAAAGATAATATTTTTCTACAATTTTTAGTAAATAACTTTTAAATGAATTAGTGGATCTAAATCAAATTTTGCACAAATATTTATTAGAATTTCCTTAATATGTGAAAATTTTTATTTTATTGGTAATATTTTTTCTTTGTCAAATTTGTCAATAAGTGCTACAATAGGCGATTTTCCATAAGAATCAATAGTAACTTTAAATTTAAATAACTTCCAAACCGTTAAGAGAATTGTACTTAGTTTTTGCATAAATATTCAGAAGAAATAGTAGAACAATCTATGAAATTTTAATGCTTTTGTTAAGATTTCGATATATATCACGTACATCCTTAATACATCCTTAAACTTTATTCTAATTATTTTATTCTATATTTTATTCTGTTTGATTTTATTTTATTCCAATTATTTTAATTAGAATAAAACACAGTACATGAAAATTCCAGTCGCTATCGATACAATAACATATTTCTCATTATTTTCTATAATATTTATTATAATATTATTTATTTTCATTTCGTTTATACGCGTTTTATTTCCTTTTTACGATCGTTTTAAGTATTGATTCATGATTGATAACGCACGAAGCGAAATTTGAGCATGAAAATTAATATTAGTCGCGCTTACATTTATTTTACTACGCAATTATTTGACAAAACTGAAGGCAATACGATAGACCGTTTCGATTTACACCGAATTAACTTCCCACCGCGGACTTTTGTAATGAAATCAGAACACTTGGATATGGAGTGAAATACCGGTATACATCCCTCGTTCTCGGAGTGCAGAGATAAGCTCGATCAATTTTATCTGCCGTATTTTACATAACGCGGTTATCAGGGCGCATCGAAGAGCCGGTCAAGCGTTAAATCACTTTCTTAAATACCGAATTAACATACATAGCGATCGATATCGGCGCACGCCTTAGGTTTCGCCGCTCCGATTTTGCCGAAGCGCTTAGCACGTTAGAATATATACGATAATGCCGATAAATCGTTTATTGTCCACGCGTCGTTTAACACAAAGTATACTCGTGGCTGGAAACCCGATCGTTTTGTCGTGTCTCGGGAACTTCCCACTTTAATCGGCAACGGAAGACGAGATCTCTTGCCGTTTCACGCTTTCGAGACCACGAAAGACTTTCTGGAAAGACAAATGTGTGTGTGTGTGTGGTTCACAAATGTTATTATACTTTATTCTTTTTTAATACGAAAAATTTTAGCATTTTAATTTCTACCAATAAGAATAATAGCGTGACATTTGAGATTTTTGGCGAGTCTTTGCTTTAAATGTATGTACACACTCAGTTATTTTTTATATTAATAGAGTTTTAAAAATGTTTGAAAAATAAAGGATATTTTGCTTAAGGAGATCTATATAATTATTTAAATGAAAATGGGTTAAATTATTTTTTTTTTTAATGCTGTCCATGATAGCTTACTTTTTAAATTGGACAGTATATTTATTTTACTATACAGTTTTACAAGGTATTTCATCAACTTTGACAATGTGCAATATAAAGTGAAATTTCCAATATCCTTCATAAGATATTTGTTACTTGTGTTGCTTTTATACAGGTATGAGTGAAAAAATAACTTTATTATTAAAACAAACTTATAAAAAATAATATATTATTATTAACTATTATATTATTTTATATAATTTTATATAAAATTTTATATATAAAATTATATAAAATTATTTTATATAAAATTATATTTATATTTATATTATATTTATATAATTATATAAAATTTATAATATTTTATATAAAATTTATAATATTTTATATAAAATTTATAATATTTTATATAAAATTTTACATATAATTTTATATAAAATTATATTTTATATAAAATAATTATTATTAACTATTATATTATTTAAAAAAATAGCTGACAATGAGCGTAGACACTTAAATCAAATACATTGTATATATTACATATACTTATATCGCGAGTTGTACAACTCCGGCGGGCAGGTACATGCGCGTTTTACCTGCAGTCAGAAAGTGCGGTGATTACGTTACGGCTGATGTGCCACGCCTCGAGAATAACGTTTCCTCGTTCCACGGAAGGAGATTCTTACCCGCATCGAAGCCGCACGAAACTGCACGTACATATGTGTTTCCTTTTTCTTCGCGTTCGCGCGATCGATTACGACACACTGAGAGACTCGTACGTACAATATAATGTAATCTTACGTTTGATTCATAGAACTGTTATTATATTAACGCTAGGATGCATCAAACGATATCTTACGATATCTATTTCTTACGCGTTTCTACTTCGCACCTGCACTTATAAATTTTCTCCTCCTCCGGGTAATTTTCGGATTAAGCTACGTTGTGTGATGTGTGCTAAGCGTATTATTCCAATTGAATTACTTTCGTCGTTTGTCGTTTTCACCTTGTTTTCATTTCCTTTCCGTGCGTATCGTGAGAGTATGCATTCAGATAATTAATATTTCACATCTGGCACGTTACTGAAAAGTCAAGTTTAGATGTATCTTTAACGCGCTTCTCGCTGACAGTATATTTTACGTCCGAGAAATTCCATTTTGTTCCCAAAAATCGTTACATTGTTTATGCATTCTTTTCTCTATTAAAACATAATTAAATTAAAAACATTTGTCAATAAATTAAATATACACGCGCAACAAACATATTTATACAATATTTCTTACATTATTATATATAAAAGAATCTCTATAAGAATAAGTCTTATTAAAGTAGAGAAAAGTGAATGGATTTAAACTTGTGTGTAAGGACCGAATTGTTTGTATTAATTCTAGAATTATAATTGGTAGAAAAATATCACGTTAAATAAAATTATGATTAAGCCGAATCACATTTCTAATGACAATTCGAAATATGAATCATATCAGATCGCAAGTAAGATAGATTCTCACAGCAGTGAGAGTAATTAATTCGATCAGGCGAGAGAGGCGTTGACTTTCGCTTATTATAAAATAAGATGAACGATCTAATGTGTGTGTGTGTGTGTGTGAGTCGAGGCCGTATTAATCGCCACTCCACAGCACCACGTTAATCCACCTAATTAATCTCTCTGTATAAGAAGAGCCGGGCGACAATCTTTAAATCGGTCTACCGTTGCAATGAGATCAATGCATCAATTAAAGCGACGAGCTGAACATGTTTCGAACATTGTCAACTTTCCTCAGATAGGCAAGTTGAAGAAATCCTTCCTACATACAGAATATATAGAAGTGCGTAAAATGCGTGACTTGATCTTCGCTTAATGAAAGCTAATTAATGCGAAGAACACGCGCTTACTCTCTTACGGTGAACGGCTTATTCTCTCTTCCGCTCGTTAGAATAATTGTTTCAGAGAGCTATAGTAATCATAGTTTAAATATTCTTTATATCTTTTTCGAGCTAATGCCTGCGTTGCACGCAATTGACATGAGTAAAATTATAATAATATAATAATAAAAATTGGCTTATATCCCGTCGGAATAAATTTATTCTGTCAGTTCTGTGTTTTGATGGCAAAATTAATGATTTTTATTTTTTATTATATGATATTAAATATATATGATACTAAATAAATTATTAATTTATTAATAATTAAATAAATTAATATTTATTAATAAATATTAATAATAAATAATAAATAAATTATTATAATTTTTAAATAATTATGAATGGACTTTAAGTTACATGAAAAAGGCAAGTAATGTAATAAGAGAAATGTAATAGCATATTCGAACGCGAAATTTCTAAAACAAATATTGCGTTGAGAGAGAAGAGAAAGAGAAGGGGATTTTTATTTTCATCATCTGTACCATAAACCACGCGCGAACAAACATATACACGTTATACACATGTGTAAACAGTCGGTCCAGTATAGTGTTTCCGTTCGTGGATATTCTCACATGCATATGATATTACTCCGTGCTCGATTCTTTTGTCACTCGAGAATCGTGAAATGAGATCCCGGACATCCTTTTGCACAGCAAGTTTTAGCGTCGATTTCCGTCCTTACGGATTTTCATGCGAAGTAATTAAACCCTAGACGACAACTTAAACAAACTACTTGTCCAATTGACATCTTTCTTTTTATTTCTTGATTTTTCCCTCTTTTCTTTTAAAAATATATTCGTGTCTATTCATTGGCGATTTGAAGAGAATATCATTTGTTTCACGAAACTACAGCTGATCTGGGAATCAAGTCTCTGTTTAGTTAACACTTACTTATTTAAGTGATTTCAAGACATGATTTTTTATAGTTTATTTCAATAGAATTATTTATTGTAGAATTATATATTTATTATAGATTATATTTATTATAGAATTATATATTATATATATATTAAATAGAATTATTTATTATTATATAGAATTTTAATAGAAAAATAAATGTGCAAATATTCCTCACATTTGATTTTTTTTTACATTAGTCATTGTTTTACACTATCACACATGTAGTTTTTAAATAAAAATTACATACCATATATATATATATATATATATATATATATATATATAAATTAAAAATTAAAATTAAGCACAGAATATAAAAGAAAATTACAAGGAAATCAAGTTTTGGAAAAACTTGTTTTTTTTTTTTTTAAGTGATGCGAGAGAATTAAGTGGCATTCCACTTTGCCGAGTAGCCTCTACGGAAGAGGACGATTAGTTGCGGATTTAGACAACAGCTGCATCGTGCAACATTCGTGATGCCCGGACCGCCAACAGTCTCGAGACTCTCTCGTTCTCTGTTTCATCAATTTTTAGACACGACCGAGTAGTGACTTGCGTATTCGACGAACTTTGAGGCTATTTGAGATATATTGAAAAATTCCCTCCTTCGCGCAAAAAAAAAAAAAAAAATCTAAAAAATCCTGCTCTTCGTAACAAGCCAACAAGCGTTACTCGGTACACTCTATAGCTGTCATGTTGCCTCGTTAATTGTAAACGTCGATGCACGCTCGACTCGAGACGATTCTCTTCCTCGACGTATGTAGCCGCGGCGCGGCATCTTCGAGTTTCTTCGAGTCGCCGAAGAATTTACTTGGAACGCAAGTCGCGGAACGAAGCTCTCTCGGCAGAAAACCGATTTTCGCAGCGACCGCCGCCCGTATTATCGTAACGGTTCCCAGGTAGATCTTCCGAGAAGCGCGGTTTAAGGAAAAGGCCACTCGACGCTCTCGAGGAAGAACTGGACCTTGGATACTGGACACCGGCCAGGGTAACATTCCCGCCGTAGGCTGCGTCGCGTCGCCACGAAATACGCGCTCGTATACGGTAAAGTATGGATTCCATATGATTCGCCGAGTGAGACGACGACGCGTTCGATCCGACACGAAGAAAAATCCGCGTAGGCCAGCGCGTGTCGTCTCGCATGATCTATAATCGCTGTAATCGTGCATCGTTATTTCTTAGAAACTCAACGGTACAGATTTATTATATTGCCCGTTTATACGAAACGTTACTCTTTTCAAGTAATTCCCGGACAGGGAAGTATAGAAGGGCGAGGGGGAAGAGAGAGAGAGAGAGAGAACAGAGTCGGTCAAATTTTCTCGTCAAGGAAAAATAGACTGCGGATTGCTCAAGGAAATGTCTTCGAAGCTTGTCCAAACAGTTTAGAAATATATTTGAAATTTTTTTTTTTTCCTACTATTTATACGTCTGTTACTAAATATCGTATATATTTAGAAATGTACGGGAGGATTAAAGAGAGTAGGATCGGCGGTAAAAATGTACGTTTCATCTCCGGCTCTGTTTCTTTTCCCCTGATCTGGAGCTGTCGGCTCCGACTGACAACTTGATGACTCGAACTCTATTTTTGCTGCATTGTCAGAAACAATCCGTAACGCTGGGTAATTATACGCCTCGCGGTCTCAAGCTCGAACGATCGGATTCCTAATCGAAAATAAAGAAAAATCTATCAACGCGCGAAACTTTACGTAAACTCTGTATAGCCCATTTTAATTCTACGTTTGTTTCGACGGTCATGTTTTTTTTTTCTTTTTCTTTTTCTTTTTCAATGAAATTCTTTCGAATATATATCATAGAGGCCAGAAACATTACATTATTAGCTTGGTATTCTTTTGCGGACTCAACTGGCATCGATCCAGGCATTCTCAAGATAATCGGTATTTTTGGCTAGGTAGTCTTACGTGGCGATTTAAATGGCGACACGACGGGCAAAAGTGCATCCGCGTAATATGTGGTAAAACTGTTTGTCTCATAATGACATTGTAGTAATGCCAATCTGTAACTTTGGCATATTTTTATTAAGTTATTATCATTATTTGAGATTTCTGCATCATTAACTTTGAAGCAACACGCTGGGAATAATACAGTAAATCTCATGTAAATTTATATATATATATGTGTGTGTGTGTGTGTGTGTGTGTGTGTGTGTGTGTGTGTGTGTGTGTGTGTGTATTTTTTAAAAATATAAAATTAATTACCTAAAATAAAAAACGAGAATAACATTCTTTTATTTTTGCCTTTATAACTTTCTCACAACAAACTAGATTTGTATAAAAATTACGTTTCAAAACATCTGCTATTATGTGGAATTATATACATATACAGGGTGTCCCAAAAATTTTGACACACCCGAAGTGTGAAGGTAGATTGGGACAAACTGAGTCGAAAGGTTCTATACCATTTTGCAAAATTCGCAATAATTTTTGCGTTGTTAATTAAAATATGTGAGCTAATGAGCGCGTTGGAAAGCGATAGGCCGATATCGGCAGGCATGTACGACGGATTACTTGTGTACGTTTCTTAACAACGAAGGTATCATCTAAGCAAGAGGTGACAGCGTGACTCCACCACCTCTCGCTTAGATGATGCTTTTGTTACTAAGAGACATACACAAGTAATCCGTCGTACATGCCTGCCGATACCGGTCTACTACTTTCCAACGCGCTCATTAGCTCATTTTTTAATTAATAACGCAAAAACTATTGCGAATTTTGCAAAATGGTATAGAACTTTTCGACTCAGTTTGGCCCAATCTACCTTCACACTTCGAGTGTGTCAAAATTTTTGTGACACCCTGTATATATTTAAAGTTTTCAATGGCTAGATATGTTGTCTGGATCATGTTACTTAAAATATTACTGTTAAAATCTATCCATGTAATGATTGACAAGTAATTATAAACTGTAACGGCTGCGCAAATGAAACGTACGAGTTGAAAGAACCCTATAGCGATATCCGCGTGGCTGTAAAATCAGTGTGGTACTAAAAAGTAGAATTAATTACTCGATAATCACACCGAGAAAACATACGAGCTTGTTTTTGCTTGCTTATGCGTGTATACATATTTCATAGAGTTGCAACGTTCCGAGACAACGTTATGAAATTAATCGTAAACCACAAGCGTGGAAGTAAAAAGGCAGGAAAGGCTACTATGCAAACGACTTCTCGGCAGACAGAGTTTGCCACATGCAGCCAAGTTACGCATGTGTGTGTGTTTACGCGCGGGGTATAACTTAAGCTTGTGTTGTTAGGACGGCGTTAGAGAGAGAGAGAGAGAGAGAGAGAGAGCTGTATGAAAATAACAGCTGTATGAAAATAATCTTTCCTCGTTTCATTCAGAATTTACAATTATAATTATTGCTGTTTGTAATAATAGAATTAATGATAAAATTATAAATAATTAATTATATTATTATAAATATTTATTTCGAATTTTTCATATCCCTGATATTTGTGATGAGTGCATTCATAATACACTTGATTATATATGTTAATTACATGATATTTTTTCATATAATGACAGAATTTTAGAAACGGGTTAATTAATTAACACGTTCTTGCTTCATCGATGAATTTAATCGTGCCTTTTCACTTGGCTTCCTAATGTTTTCATTATTATTAATTAAAAATGCTGATACACAATCGAGGCTACACCGACATTGTTCTTATAAAAGATGTCTTAAGCGATGCGATTTGATTCGGTAAGAAGCGATTTCCTCTTAGCAAAAATGACGATAGTTTGCCGCGGATATAAAACGCGACGAATCTCGTTCCCGGACAACAGCGTCATTACCGCCGCAAGGTCGTTGTGTAATGCCCGATGGAAATCGCGAGTTCTCCGATCTTACAACGGCGAAAGAAAGGCTATAAAGCATAGGCAACTCTGTGAGAAAGAAGAGAAGGAACACAAGAATGCCTCGGCCACCCATCTTGAATTTCCGCTACGCTTTCTGAAACGTCGAAGCGCAGCGATGTTTGTATCACGAATGTTATTTGATAAGGCGTGTCCCAAGAGAGAAAAGACAATGGTGTATCGATAATCGTGAGGAAAATTATTGCTATTCAATAACTCGAATAATTTGTGTGATTTCGTTCCTAACCTAACCTAACCTAACCTATAATGATTTCGATCTAAAGGTGCATATGGTTTAGAAATAAGGAAGAAGCACAGAAAACAGAATTATCTCTGACATTTAATGCTTCAACATGTTTTGCGTCTCTTGAGCAAAGTGTCTACTCTCTGAAGAAGCATGGAAAACCTAGAATTCTCTAGGGATTTCTTTTGTACTTGGAAAATTCAGGAACGTCTCATGAAATTTTATTAGAACTCAGGGAGTTAAAAAAGAATTTTTTTTTTTGATAATTTTACTCTCATATTGTAAACAGTCGGTGAACCAAGTAAATTATATGTTTAAAATATATATCTATCTTTGTTTACATAATCAATGTCGTAACGAATGTATATTCTTTATTGTAATTTTTAGTGATAAAAAAATGGAAATTTTATGCAAGTGAAAGATGTTTATCTTACAAAAATTATTCAATTATTAAAATTATTCAGTTATGAAACCTAACACATGTTATGAAACTTACTTTGCATAAGTGAAAAATATTAGAAAATGCATGTAGCAAAAAAAAAACTTATTTTAGAAAGTTGCACCACATTTTTTTTTTTTAATATTGTTTTTACCTGGAATTTTGCACAAAGAGCCTGGAAAATTTAAGAATTTTTTGATTTTTAAATTTGAGTAGAAAAAGATTCTATTGATTTATTTATTCTCTCAAATATTGACGATTCTTCTCGGGAGAGAGCTTTTCTCTCCCTATATTTCAGATTCATTTTATCACTTAAGGGTGTTCTGGATGTACAATAATAGCAAAAAATTGTCAAAATTAAAAAGAAAACATGTTTCTTCGTTTATACTGTTTAAAAAATTAAAAAACTAAATTCGGGTTATGAGAGAAATTTAAGTATCACAAAATAATATGGATTTTGACGTCTTCGTAAAAGAAAATAGTCGTAATTAATATTTTTCCTAATTTATGGCAAAAACTTTTGATCATGAATATCCTCTGAAATCAACTACAAAAAACAATGAAAAACGAGTAACTTGCAGAAAGAGAGAAAGGGACAGATAATATATTTTTACAATTTTTAGTAAATAACTTTTAAACGAATTAGTGGACTTAAGTTTTGCACAAATATTTATTAGAATTTTTTTAATATATGTGAAAATTTTTATTTCATTCGTAATATTTTTTCTTTGTCAAATTTGTCAATAAGTGCTACAATAGGCGATTTTCCATAAGAATCTATAGTAACTTTAAATTTAAATAATTTCCAAACCATTAAGAGAATTGTGCTTAGTTTTTGCACAAATATTTAGAAAAAATAATAGAACAATCAATGAAATTTTAATGCTTTTGTTAGTATTTCGATATATGTCACCTACATCCTTAACGAATGACAGAAGTAAAACATTTTACAAGTATATATACGTGTACAATAAAAATCTTTCGAAATAGAGTTCATCGACGTTATTGCGACTGGCGATAGCTCGGAATCCCGATCGCTCCTATGATATGTAGATACACGGCATATATATAATTAATAGGCGCGGGTATTACGTATATACGTACGTGTATTATAAATACAACACGCAAGTATAAATCGTAAAAGGTAAAATGGTAGAAGGAGTTCGAGGCGAGCTGGATACTGGGATATAAAATAACTTGGCGTAAGCGTCACGGAGCTGGTGTAACCAGCTAGCATGTAGATAAAAGAATCACGTGTAGCTATGTGTGTGTGTGTGTGTGTGTCTGTCTGTCTATGTGTGCGTTAATATACATGCCTTGTGTATATATTACTGTACGGACGAAAGAATTCGCTCGTGCCGGTGCCACGTCCTTGCGTTTCCTCTCGAATGGAGGAACGCCACTCCTCTCTCGTACACTCTACGTTTACGTTCACTTTCTACCCTTGCTGTCGGAGTACATACGTACACTGCCGGCTTCATCGATGCCTTCCAGTGAACCCACCTTCTATTCCGGTTGAGCCTCAACCGGAGGGAAACCGATGCAATCGCGAGTCGCGCCTCGTTCACGGGCAAACAGATTCTTCCTGTTTCCTCTCGTCCTTCGATACATTTTGCCCACATTTATTGTATACATACGATATCACAGAAATGGCGACACGGCAGGAACCACCTCTTGTGAAATTCACGATCGATCTCTATCCGTGACGATGACAGGCAGTAATAGTATTAGAGCCGATATTTGGAAATGAATACATGAGTATCTGGATCACGATCTCTGAAGCGGCATCTTTCTACGTATCTGTATGCGGATATCCGGTATACGATAGATACAACCGTCTGACATTTTTTTATTTTAAGAACTCAGCTTACTCTAGTATAATAGTAAAAAAATTTAATAATTTTTAATTTAGTTTTTTTTAGTGTTTTATATCCCAAATTTAAAAATATTAACGTACTTTAAATATCGATAAAAATATATGTAAAATAACAAAAGGAATTTTTAATGTTTAAAGAAAGAATCATCAATTTTTCATACTGCTAGAGTAGACTTACCGAGTCCTCGAGTAGAACAATGATTGCGCAATGTAAATAATTATACAAAATTAATGACGAAAAAGTTCTACCAAATTGTTAAAAAGTTCTCCCCTCAAAGTTTCTTAATTAAAAAAATTTTTAATGCTACGTTGCAGAAGAGAGAATTTTAAAAATAATTTTTTTTTTTTGTGTTTGAAATCATAAAACTTGGATTTACAATACTGTGTATCGATACACAAAGGTAATCAATTATCTCCAAAAGAAACTATCGCATCGCCTGATATCGTCGCAGTGGACCCTCGTGAATATCGAGGCAAGTTAAGGATGTTTTGGATGTACAATAGGAGCAAAGAAATGTCAAAATTAAAAAGAAAATATGTTTCTTACGTTTATACTGTTTGAAAAATTAAAAAACTAAATTTGGGTTATGAAAAAAATTTAAGTATCACAAAATAATATGGATTTTGGAAAAGAAAATAGTTGTAATTAATATTTTTCCTAATTTATGGCAAAAACTTTTATTCGTGAATATCCTCTGAAATCAACTGCAAAAAACAATGAAAAACGAGTAATTTGCAGAAAGAGAAAAAGAGACAAATAAAATTTTTCTACAATTTTTAGTAAATAACTTTTAAACGAATTAGTGGATCTAAATTAAGTTTTGCACAAATATTTTTAAAAATTTCCTTAATATATGTGAAAATTTTTATTTCATTGGTAATATTTTTCCTTTGTCAAATTTGTCAATAAATTCTACAATAGGCGATTATCCATAAAAATCAATAGTAACTTTAAATTTAAATAACTTCCAAACCATTAAGAGAATTGTGCTTAATTTTTGCAGAAATATTCAAAAGAAATATTAGAACAATCTATGAAATTTTAATGCTTTTGTTAGTATTTCGATATATGTCACATACAACCTTAATAGAAAACCGTGGTAAGGGCAGTAGCAGTTTCTTGTCCGACGATGGTGAGATCTTTAGCGCAGATAACGCGTTGCTGCCAGCGAACGTGAGATCGCATCTCGCACGTGCGCGATCTCCTTAATGGGTTCTCCGACGCGATTTATAAACGCTGATCTCGATCTCGATGGTGACCTTTTACGAGGAAATTTTGTCGCGATAAGGAATCTCTTGAACGTGAACTATAAAAATTTATCGATGAAGGGCTGCGATCGACGGGCATTCCAAGTCCGGACGATCGAAGGTTAACGGTAATCCCCATCTTGAAACGCGTTTGATTGACTTGATGTGTATACGCGATATAAATTGCAAATTACAATGGTATATACAGGGTGTCGTAAAAATTTTGACACACCCGAAGTGTGAAGGTAGATTGGGCCAAACTGAGTCGAAAAGTCCTATATCATTTTGCAAAATTCGCAATAGTTTTTGCGTTATTAATTAAAATATGTGAGCTAATGAGCGCGTTGGAAAGCGATAGGCCGATATCGGCAGGCATGTACGACGGATTACTTGTGTACGTTTCTTAACAACGAAGGTATCATCTAAGCAAGAGGTGACAGCGTGACTCCACCACCTCTCGCTCGCTTAGATGATGCTTTTGTTACTAAGAGACATACACAAGTAATCCGTCGTACATGCCTGCCGATACCGGTCTACTACTTTCCAACGCGCTCATTAGCTCATTTTTTAATTAATAACGCAAAAACTATAGCGAATTTTGCAAAATGGTATAGAACTTTTCGACTCAGTTTGGCCCAATCTACCTTCACACTTGGGGTGTGTCAAAATTTTCAGGACACCCTGTATATGTATGAGATAAGTATATTTATGGCATAAGACGGGCGCAGCTAAGCAACACATAAGAGGACGTTTTATATTTCCTGTTTACAAATGGAAATAAAAAAAAAAAAGCATCGATTCATTCAGTTCAACGTGGCGTAGGATTATGACAGGATTATGTAACTCGGTCTTGAGGAAACGTTGGCCTCGTAAACGAACGTCTTTGGTAGTATTTTATTATCTTTGCTTTTCTTGAAGAATAAGATTTATATATATGTATATATATAGCTACCATTTTATATATTTTTTTATTTTTTTTAAATTAAAATTGTTATCGGTTTCTTACATTATGTATATTAGTGAATAATTGTTATAGAATATTTGTAAATGTCGAGACAAGTTAAATTTCTAATTTCCAACAACGTCTCGCCTGCTTAATGGCGAGAAAATATATTCAAATAACAGTAAGAGATGACATGCTATTATTTCGCAAAAGGAAAAGACACAACTTCGTAAGCTTTTAAAAAGAAGAGAGTAAAGGAAAAAGAAATACAACGAGACAAAAGGTCGCAAGATTGTTCCCTCAAGTGAACGAAGATAAAAGTGAATGTCTGTAACATGACTATGCACGAAAGATAGAGAATGTATTTAGAGTTTGAATGTGTTGAATTTATATAAAATTCTTTTCTTTCTATTGAGGAGAGAAAGTAAAGTTTCTTTCAATATCAAAGTATAATTTTCTTTTAAATTAATTATATATT
Source organism: Cataglyphis hispanica (assembly GCF_021464435.1). Lineage (NCBI taxonomy): Eukaryota > Metazoa > Arthropoda > Insecta > Hymenoptera > Formicidae > Cataglyphis > Cataglyphis hispanica. The sequence continues at coordinate 10,815,538 of NC_065954.1, read as the reverse complement.
TGATACACAGAAACTACACTGAGAAAAAAAGTTGTTAATTTGACTAAATCCATTCAATTAATTATCATTTTATTAATTGAAATTTAAGTATTTAAGTCAAATATACATCATGATAGATTTAATGTGTTGTATTTGACTTAAATTAATATTTAAATACTTTAATTTAAAAAATGGTAATTGTTGAACCGATTTAGTCAAATTAATAACCTTTTTTTTCTCGGTGTAGATAAAAATTATTAAAAATTTAAAAAAAATTATTAAGGAAAAATTATTAAAAATTAAAAAAAAATTATTAAGGAAAAAAGTAGACTAAAATCAGAACAATCGAGAAGAGAAAATTGAGAAAAATAAGAAAAATGAATGATGCAAAATCGTAGTGTTGTAAAATATATATACAAATTTTGTTAACTTTAGTTGATAGTTTATAGTGTATCGATTTTTTGTAACTATACAAAATTCTTGAAATTGCACTTTTCTAAGTGCCACGTGTCATTTGTCTCTGCAAAGCCGTTTGCATGAATATATATACGGCGCCTATTCTTATAAAAGCTCGGATGGGTCATCGGACGAAAACAGACGGCCCGTAGTTATTTTAGGTCTCTTTATTTCACTCGTGGTGGTATATTATTACCTTGAGGTCATTATTGGACTTCATCGGTTAAAAGTACGAAGATTTATTGTTTCTTGCTTCACTGACTCTCGAATTTCCATGGAAACGTATCTTTGAAAGTCTGCGCGATCCATGTTTTGCGTCTCTGTAAAACGCCTTTAAAAGTCCGACCTATTTTGCGGTAAAAAAAACCTGATTATGATTTTTACAAAGAAATGGAAAACTTGATTGTCTATTTAATATTCACATCATGAAAGTTATCATTACATACATACATACATTTTCATAAATTAATATCTAGTTTTAAAATCGTTGGAAAGGAGTACAGAAAAATTTGATTAACAGGAATAAAAATAATAAAATTCTCTAGTCATATTTAAGCTTCTTTCTTTGTTAAAATTTAATAATACATTACAACACAATATTGTGTAACATTTAATTATTTAATTAATGCAATATCTTATCGCTCAAAAAAAAAAAAAAATAATGTAAACAAAATTAAAAGACTTGTGTTTTGATACAACTTTACACACTATTAATTTTAGATTATCTTCGATTTTCTGCTCTATAAAAAGAAAAGGATCGGCGCGCGAATGTGCATTAAAATAATTTTTTTTTTTTAGCCGAGTATATAACTGACATATACATGTATCATGTGTGTCATAAAAATTAATTTTTATATCGATATTTTTACCGTTTGACTATTCATCGAGGAAAAGAAAGAGAATTTACAATAGCCCGATGAAATAAGCAGTTAACGAGCGCTTCCTTTAATTAGAATCCATGTCTGTTCATAATGTTGTACTGTCGGCGCCGTGACTTGTGTGCGCCACTTTCAACAAATTACAATGTTCGATGACATTCTCCTACGAGTGGTAGAACCCGTTACCGGCCTCGACGACAAATTGCGAAATTGCTAATCATGTGAATTGCATTAATTCGTTTCATTCGTGGCGCCGACGTCTCTGCTTGGAATGTTCGCAGACTGGATTATTTTCATTACCGGTTCATTTTCTCGCGCTCAATTATACGGATACATATTGTAATATTAAAAATTAATTTATTTAATTGTTATAAAAATACAATTCAAGTTAATCCGTCAAAAAAAAAAAAAGGATGCAAGTCCAGTTTTATTTTATAATAATAGGTTTTTTTTTTCACGATTTTACTTTTAAAAAATATATAAAAAACATAATAAAAATCATAAAGTGCTTGCTAAATTAATTGTGGACAAAACTAAGACGTGCATGTATTCATAAAAATTTTACTTTTTTTACACATGCTTACTCGTCTGACTTTATATCACTACAATATCTTTCACTTTAATGACCCACGTATACGGAATACAATAGAGTTCTCGTTTTTTTTGCACGAAGGCGAAATTATTCTAAACAGTCCGAACAGTACCAAAGAGAGTAAAAAAACCCGCGCCTCGGCGGAGCCTTGCACAAACCAAGTATATATGCCATTGTAAGAAGGCTGCTGCGCACGTTCATCGTAAATGTTCGTACGTCATCTCCGAGGAACGACCTCGTCCCACAACCGGCACTAAACTCTTTTACGAGCCGGATTGCAACTACGGGACCGTTCATGGATGTCGTTGACTTGTTTTTCTCGGCTCCTTCCTCGGCTAACGTTCGTTCCGTTCAGCCAGCAGTCGAGACGGATAAATAAAATCGTCTAACAACAGGAACGCTTTCGGATCTTTCCTTTCACCCGCGCGAGGATAATTTGGCTCGATATCAGGAAGAAGGAAGTCGAGAACTCGCGCGGAACTGACTGATTATTTGGTGCAACGCATTGATAGGTAAGACGGGGTGAATGTACTTTGCGCGATGCACTCTTTTTTTTTTCTTTCTTTTTTTTATCGCTTTTAAAAACAATAAATCATATACGAGTAAAAGAGACTGAAGCAAATGCACTTGGCAAAATGCAAGCAAAAACGTTTACTTGTGTTAAATTGAAAAAATGAAGTATTCTTTTTTTTTGTATTGTTATAGACTTATAATAATTATCTCTTATAAATTCTGTTTTTTATAAACTTTTCTCTTTCTATGAAATAAATAGAATACATTTTTTATAGATTCTATTTTGTTAAGTAGTTATTTATTTTTACAAACACAGCACTCTGTTTTATGAATAAATTTGTCTACACTGAGTATTAACTATAACGTAAATTGCGCAACTTAGTTTTTCGCGGCAAAAAATATTAAATAATTAAATAAAATTAAATCAGATTAAGATTTATTTCATCCCGACGATAGATTTAGTAGTAGTATCTTACATTCGAGCTTTTCCCAAGCATGCATAATGAAACGATACCCTTGCGCGTACCAAACATCTCTTTGACATTGTATATTTCCACCCGCGCACTGTGTTTGCTCTTATCCGCAAAAACTCATATCTTATCCGCATTACGTTATCAAGGTAAACGAGATAAATTTACGGCCGACTTGCGTAGTTATTAAACGTGGTATACGAGCGATCATATGTATTCGCGTGTTTTATACATTTCTTTTGATTTCAAATAAATTATCAGGGATGCTATAAAATCCATCCCCTACGATATAATATAATATTCTAATAACTAATAGATTAATAATATTACTGCCAGAATTATGCAATACATATAGAACTGTCAAATGAGTGATAAATATATTTAAAAAAATGAAAAATATATTAATTTGGGTAAATTAAAAAATATATATTAATAAATTAAAAAAAAAACATATATATTAGTAAATTAAGTTTATATGTGTGACACTCAGACTTCCAAACATTCTCATAAAAATATCCCCAATCAACGTACACGATGGCATGAATTTCAGATATGTACAATTTATTCCCAAGTTAATCTCGCGGGAATTCAACGGTGTCGGATCGTTTCGAGTTGAATATCAGAGATCTTTACGATCTTCTCACTACCTGATGAAGAGAAGCTGGCGCAATACTAACTCCAAAAATATATATTGCTGGCCGGGAGGCATGGACGTTCCATGATCTTGCTCATATTTCGGCCTAGGCATAAATGCAGACTGGGAAAATACACCGTAAAGAGAGAAAGAGAGAGAGAGAGAGAGAATACACGTGCACACCATATGTCGCCGCCGCGCGTCGTGAAATTTTTTTTGTACGTGCCGAACCTTGAACTATCGAATGCGTAGTTTCCACAGCGATGTATGTAGATCACATACGATTGATGTCGAGACGTGCCTGCGATCGATCAGAAATCGTAAACGAGAATTCGTGCATGGCGCGCGACGTCTCGCGAAAACCAAGCTCCAGCTTCTTCTCCGCCCTCGTATCGCCTTGTTATTAATAGCTCACGCTTTGGCAGCTTGCCTATCGCTCCCTTTCATTCATGTTCCTGTTTCGCCCTGTGCTAGTAAGGGTAAATATAAACCTAGAGTATGGCGATCTTAAACAAGGGACACTTCGAAATATGTATGTAATAAGAAAAAAATTAGAATTTTGAACTGTAAAAGGAAAAAGATATATGATTTCGAGAAGAAAATTAATTCAAATCTGGTAAAAAAAAAAAAAAATATTTAAAGTTAATTTTAATTTGAAAGTTACCCGATGGAATGAAAGGTTTGAAAATGTAAAATATGTAGATGATACTATGATACAAAATAAATAAAATCGATGATATCAGTCTTGCTTTTATATCGATTTGTCAATTAATTATTAACAATAGCTAAATTATATATTTAATGATAGTATGAACTCAGTATATGTATATAGAAATTAATTATAATTAATTATCATCTTTCTCTCTCTTACCATAAGAGTGAACTTGAATAAGATTTAAGATTAAAAAAGAGGAGACTTAAATTAATAATTAATTAAATTATAATACAATAAATTAATAAATTATAATTATAATAAATTAAATATAAATATAAATAATTAAATATAAATTAATTAATAGATCGAGCCCTATTATGTATTTTAGTTAGTTTCGTCGTTCTTTCATCTCTTTTGATTTGAAAGCAACCTTTCCGAGCAATTTTCGTCAAGGATAACAACTGAAATATGCAAACGCACGAGACAATTTTTATATCGGATGTATGGTATGTATGTACATTTGTTTTAGAAAATCGCTCTTTCGTAATTCATAAGACCTGCATTCTCGGTTTTCACGCAATGTACTTTCTCTTTCCCTTACAGCGACGATTACACATTTCGTAAGTAATTTAACCTTTAACAGAGCCAAGTGTCAGTTGCTGCAAATATTATATTTTGCATATCCTATATATATATATATATATATATAATATTATCTGTTATTTTGTTGAAAATAAAAGATTATAATAATATTAAATGAAATAGTTATAAAATGATACATTATTGTAGTAAAATTATGACTTAATGGAAAAACATTTTGCAATTTTTGATAACCGGTTTTGTAGCAAAATATATTTTTTTCCATGTTTTATTTTAAATCGCGTCGCACGGTTTAATTTTTGTTGTAGAGAAAGAAGTTTTGTTACAAAATATTCAAGAATCGGGTGGGCGATTTCTATAACGTGCCAATTGATGCTAATTACGTTGTATTAGTCGATTGGACAGAGACGATATCGCCTTCGTAAGCTGGATAAATCGTAATTAACCCAATGCAATTTCAGCCTCAACTATTGTGCACGAGGAATGGATGCATGGCGTAACGTCGAATGTAGGCCGTCGAAATCTTTATTCTTTTTTTTACAATCCGATACACGAGACCACACGTCCACGGATCACGTGTTGGAACCTTATAAGGTTGCAGTATAATACAATTACGCTCATTGAGATACCGCCTTCGAGCGCGAAAAAATTAGCGGTTTGTCGATTTTTTTTTTTTGTATGATATTTATGATTTTATATTTATTATTAGATTGCAAATATTTAGTGAGATCTTCTGGACAAGTGTGAAAAAATTTAAAGACTTGATACAGAAGTTAATATAAATATTAGAAAAGAAAGATTAGATGTTACACATCTAATTATAAGGAAAAAATATTTTTGTGAAAATATAATACTATTTAGACGTTTTATATAAATGATTTTTTCTTTTTTTTTTTTTATAAAAGAGAAAATATGTTTCAGAATATATGATAGAGTATTTTATATGTCAAATCTTTATTTTTATTTTTTTAGATAGAAAGATAGGACGGTACTAATAATTGTGAATATTAAATTTGTAGATCGTAGTTTTGCTTCAATATGAGCAGTATATGCATTATTTCGCAATAAGACGACGTATTCGACGGTGATATAATTGCGGCGTAGTGTTAATTTTCCGCGGTCGTGTTCGACGACATATACATTGTCGCATAATAATATAACGCAAAACTTACAGTAAGTAGAGGTGGAAATGAGTTTTCACCGTGCTGTAGAAACTAGAGCGGAACAAGCTGAAGAAGCGGACCGATGTGAGATTTACCGTAAGATGTCCTTCCCTTTGTCGTTCTTACGCTATGATTAGATGCATCCTAGAAAGATAGTAAAAAAAATAATTACTAAAAGTTCCATTTATCCGAGGTGCCACTCTAAAAATTAAATAATAAATATATTTTTGAAAAAATATTAATAATGTGATTTTTAATAATTAATTGAGTTTAAAATAATTAAAACAAAGAGTTTACGCGCGCGTTTTGCCTAATTACGTCTAAATAATAATACAATTGAACAATTCTTGTATGAGGAAAAATTGAATCTGTAAATCTCTAATTTTATGTTGAGAACAAAATAATTTCCTCGGAATAATTTATCTCCGAATCGAATGTCCACGAATTTCCTCGCGGAAGTAGAGGCGCGTGTATTATTCTTTCACGAAGAAGACTTAAGGGCGTAATCCGGAGTCGGTATTTGTAGAATAACTCGCGAAATTCGCGATTCCGCCGACGCGATGCTATGTCCGATTAATCTTTGCGCGTGCCAGCAGCCGGGCACCATCTATTTATTCGCGCCAAGGATGCGGACAATTTCCTGGTTCAAGTGCATCCCGAAGATGTCGACGAGCGCGTATTGCGCGCGCCTAGGAATTTAGACGACACTTGGGAACGACCTTCCCATATACGTGACAAGACAACCCCCATCGTCACCGGGATATGAGGCACGCGCTATGCATATTTATACAATGAGCATTTATTGCATGGAGAACGCGAAGCAAACGACGCCGACCATGCCTTCATTCAATATCTCCGTCCTCTCTCCCCTCCTTCTCTGTTTTCTCTTTACTCATAATTAGCGAACGGATTCTGCCGCGATGCATATGCCACGCGTGTAACGGCACTGACAACTTATTGTAAAATGCATATACGGGTCTCTTTTCTTTCCTTTTATTCTTTCCATATATGCAATGCACAAGATAATATCGTAATGTATGGTCATGTAGAAGGTTGCTTTGCGCCTGCAAGGGCGATAAAATGAACTTTTAAAATCAAATGATACGTAATTCATAGTTACTGATTATCAAGAAAGTAAGAATCATGAATTTTAATTTTTGTATCCTCGAGGAATATGTTATTTATTATTTTGCATCATTATATTTTGACGCCGGACTTATTTATGTGAGATTGCACTCCTGAAGATCTTAAATTTATTCAATTTTGGCAAAGTGAAAAATATCTTACGAAAGTTATTCAGTTTCTTTTTTTTTCAATACATTCATAAATCTATCATTAAAAATTGAAGAGATTTTATGTTTTTTTCTCCGTGAATGAATAAAAAAATATTAAAAAATGCATGCAAGAGAAAGGATTTATTTTAAAAAGATGGATAAAAAGAAAAAATCTTTAAAATATTCTCTTTACTTGGAATTTCGAACAAAGATCTTGAGAAAAATCAGAAAACTTTTTAACGACATTTGGGCAGACACCTTATTGACGTTTACGTACGTATCTTTTCTCTTCGATCGCCGATTGTCCGGGATTCGCATTCGATTGCAAGAAGGCATCTTTACCTCGCGACGAAGATTGATCCCTCGCGCTCTAATTGAGTTCTCTCGACGAGACCTGATCGCGATGTAAAGCACGCACCCGATATCGGGATGCTCATTCGCGTCCGTCAAGTCGCGTGGCCCAGCGGCGAGAGGCAGAGCTTCAAGCATCGCACATAGCAGTCGCCTCCTCCTCTCTTTCTCCCAAGGGAAGAGGGCATCGCCCTGACCGTGACCTAGCCACCGCTCCCCACGGGCGAACAAACGTACACACGTACACGCGCACACAAACATCCATCCTGCGATCGACGCGCGCGCGAACGGCCAGTTTGTACGATCGGACACACAAGCTCGTGCGCACAAGATGATCCTCCGCGAGCGTACACAGCATCGTACTCTGTTTTGACCAATTATATAACATGATTTTTCATAAAAATTGCGATTCCTTTTACTCTTTTTTTATTGAAAAAAAAAAAATGTGATATATATATGACAGAAATTGATAATATAAAGAGTTCAGATATTTTATCTTTAAATTTATCTTTATTATTATATCTTTAAACAGATACTTATAAATGTAATTTTTGTTCATATCATAAAAGTGCATAATTTTTATGTAAATTACATAGGCATTTTTATCTTTAATATTTAATAAATTTAACTCGATATTTTACGAGCTCGTTAGTATTAAGATAATAATGGATATCTCGTTACTAGATTTTTCTTTACATTTGTAATAAATGTAATAAATAAGCTAAAGTAATGTATGAAATATTAAAAAATTATTGAAATAATCGAGAGATACGTTTTGAAGATGCGGGATACTCGTTGCTTCATCGTATTTCTAAAATACACATATGTACATGTTCGGGGGAGGGAGCACTTATGATCACGCGATCGGGACCCCGAGAAACGTATCTATGCGTGCGTACCGGGTCGTATTATAGAGGCCCTGGACTGACAGCGGAACCAGCCCAGCTTCTATGTTATGGAGAGCTAACTACCTTCGCACACATTCGCCGGTTGCTCTCCTCCGCGATATTTCGTCGTGGATTTATCGTGAGACGTCACGGCTTAAGCAGCGTCGCTTACATAAGCGCGTTATAAATCCCCATCTCCTTCCTTTTTTCATTCTAATGGCGCATTAAGCGTCACCCCTACATCTTACGTCTCGCTGTGTATGTGACATCGGAAGCGGGGAAAATACACGCGAATATAATTCTTCCAGCTTATGCCCACGCGAATTTTTTTTTTCCTCTTTAACGATGCTGTTCGATAAATCGGTCTGTGAGATGCGACAGAAATCCCGCATCGGTTGTGAAACGATTTTCTCTCAGGGCGCGTAGGTTTATCTCGATTTCGAATTATTATTTTGACAACAAGTAACAACATCACATTTTCATAAGTCATGTGTACTTTTAAATCGTATACTTTTGCGTAGTAAGTTTATTGAGCTGATGTCTACAAGAGACTTGTATATATTAGTATCCTATTTTATTTTTTCTTGGATTATGCTAATTTTTTATGGTGGAATTTATGACGTGACGTATACATATAATTTATGACACATGTCAATATTAAAGATTCTTAATAACAAGTATTAATAAAAGGTACAAAGTAGTTCAAGTAATACGGCCGGTTTAGAGACTAACCGTAGATGAATTGGATGTTCTATGAAAGCGGCAACGCATGGATTGGCGTTTATAGTCTATGTCTATGATGATCAGAGTGCTCGATGACCGTAAAACACCCTGACATAGTTTAATAAAAGACCGAAGTCGACGATCATGGTAGCATAAAGTAATCTTTTTATGCACCATAAAATGTCACGGCGGCTCTTCGTCGCATTCGAAAAAAGATAAGAGTATTTATGCGAACGAAGAGACGTCGCAACATCTCAAAAAAGTCTGCTTGCTCGTTGCTGCCAGCGACTCCGATCATCCTTGAACTTAATATGGAAATATTTATACACACGTCACTTTAATGTTTATCATATCATTGCATTATTTTGAATTGTATACATTTGTATACCGACATGGATATAGTCAGCAGCTGTAATATCCCGCTATTATGCAACACTATTGCCGAGGCGATGGATAAAAATTCGTGGAAATCGAGGTCGGTTGTGACAAATTAACTGACGATAAAAAAGAATATTTGAATCATCAATATATCGAGATTATAATAATTAAGAAAACAGCTTTGAAATCAGAACTTTTATTTAAACTGCATTTTTTTACACTATTATTTATCAGGGTGTCTACTCTCTGGGAAAATCAGGAATTTTTTTTTACCTTGAAAATCCGCGAATTCTCATGGAATTTTATTGAGACTCGGGGAATTTAAAAAAAAAATTGTGTTCTTGATCTTTTTGTTCTTACATTACAAGCAGTAGATAATCCGTTGATTGATAAGAAATTTACGTCCATGGATTGGTCAAGTTTTTATTAAAATTTTATGTGATTTTATTGATGATCTCTTTTTAATATCTATAGGTATTTATAGATCTTATATAAGTTTCATAAAAAATTGTTCAATTTTTTAAAATAATATTTTAATAAAGTAGTATTCTTTAATATGTTGATAATAAATTACTTTTTTGTTTTATATGTTTATTTAATATTTTTACATATCTTTAGCGTTTTAATATAGTGAATATTGCTTTGTGCAAATTAATTTTATGATTAATTAATCAATATTAAATGTTAGAAAAAGTGCATTTTAACTTCTTTAATCGTATATATGGAAAACATTAGAAAGCACATATAATAATAAAATTTATTTTAAAAAGCTGCATCTATAAATTTTCTTATTTTACTTGGAATTTTAAACAAAAATATCTGGAAAATCAGGGAATTCTCAAGGAATTTTTTAAGATTTGAGCAGACACCCTGTTTATGTTTAATTAAATATCAGAAATAATTTATACTTAATATTGGCTATAGACTTTGCAGTCATGTTTTCTCGTAAATATTTCGCGAAACGTGATTAAGTTTCAGATATAAGAAGAAAAGAGATGGTACGACTGTCAAAAAAAAAAAGGACGAATGCAAACATTTGTTATAATATATGATATATAATATATAATATTGGAGATTATTTTGACGAATTTATCATACGATTCGGAAGATTTTTTAGATGCGTTTGCGCGCATGGAATAGCAACAGAGGTATTTTCAGAACATATGCGGCCGCAGCTGCGATTCCGCAGACATCCACCATCACGATCTGCGATACACGGGAATGCCGACGCCATGCATTGAACGATATTTCATGAAACTTAAGGGAGTCGATTTAGATGCATTTTGCGATTGTTTTAATTAATTTTAATTGTCAGAGTATCCACTCCCACACAAATCTTGTAAAGAAATTTTCTGAAAATTCTCTGATCCTTCAAGTATTTTTGTTTAATATTCAAGATAAAAAGAATATTTTAAAATTTTTTTGGTGCAATTTTCTAAAATAAGTTTTTTTCATTCCATGCATCTTCTAATGTTTTTTACTTATACGAAGAAAAAACACAGAGCCTTAGATTTCAAGTGCTAAATTTGTAAATACTAACAAATTGAATAGCTTTTGTAAGATAAACATTTTTCACTTGCATAAAATTTTCATATTTTTATCACTAAAAATTATAATAAAAAAATATGTACTTATTCACTATTTCGTTAGACATTGATATATTTATATACATTATTAATATTATATATTTATTATACATTTTAACCACATAAGTCACACTTGACTTGCCGTCTGTTTATAATATGAAAGCAAAATTATCAAAGAGAGTATTTTTTTTTTTTTTAAAGTTCTCCGAATCCCAATAAAATTCTATAAGATTTCCGTGATTTTTGCAAATGCACAAGAAATCCCTGAGAATTCTAGATTTACCATGTTTTTCTACAAACACCTTAGTAGACACTCTAGTAGACATCTTAATTATATAGAATATTTTTTACAGTCACTTGGATCGAATTAATCATCTTGTTTGCCATGTTCCTTTACAATGACTTTATCTTCGTTTTTCACAATCTTCATGTACATCAAAGATAGTTGCTTTTTTTAATATGATTTTTCCAATGTAGGTAGTTTCATAAAGTTCTTGCTTCTATAATGATTGAAAAACATACTGAACGCAGTATGCATTAAATATTTAACAACACTTTAATTATATATTTTTGCGCCGCAAGCTTTAAAAATCACGCCAATCATCCTTAGTAAGTTTCCACAAGAACCACGATAAAAAAATTACATCTAAGTTCAGCGGGTAGAGATAATCGGTTCGGACTATCTGTGCAGTTTATACCGCGCGGTCTCTCAGATAAACTAAATAAAATCGCTGATGGAAAACAGACTGTCTTACGTGCGTGAGCTAACGACAGAAATATCCAGCCTTGACTTCTTCGCGATGCTCGTGTCGATTTCCTTTTCGAAGACTACATTCCCGCGTCGTTCGCTTCAGAACTACTTTGAAAGGCTTACTTGCTCGATCTGCGCGGCGAGAGAGAGATAGATAGATAGAGAGAGAGAGAGAGAGAGAGAGAGAGAGAGAGAGAGAAGCGACACGCTGTTCATCTCGGTGCGTTTGCATGCACGATCGCAATGTCATTGAAGTGACCACACGTGTCATAGGTATCGTAGGAATTTTGTCTGACTGACACGCGATGCAATCGGATGCATCAAAGTCTACGCGACATGTTCCGTCGTAGCGAATGAACTATTATCAGCGAACATGTCTCGCAATCTGCTGTACCGTGAACAACAGTAAGGTCGAGAAAAAAACAATTGCTTGAAGGGTTTTTGAAGCTTATCTAAAAATTGAGATTGAAGATGTCCTCTTCAAATGTTTTATTTTGAGAAAATTATGTATTTTATTATTATTTTTTTTTTTTTTTTATATTATTGGCAGAGTTTACATATTCAAAAAATATCATGTTCTATATGCTTAAAAATTATATGTGATGGAAATTTTTAAATATCGTGGAGATCTCTTGAGTAATTTTTTTTTTTTTTTTTTTTCGCCAACTTGTTAATCTACTAGGAGAAAAAAGTGATGCGCACATTTCGAAATAAAAAATTTTCGGAAATAAACACATATAACATATATGTACGATAAATCGAATATAAGCATAAATATAATATCTATTTATAACTTATCGAGCTTAAATATAATATTTGTCTGTAAGACGATAAACACTCGCAGATTCAAGGCGAGTATTTGCTATAGATGAAAGCTATGGCTGGGATAAAATATATTTGTGATAAGATACAAATAGATTATTTTCAGTACTTTTGTTAGAGCGATCTTATCTTTGAATTTTTTATTGATTGCGAAAAAAAAACCGTGAATTACATAATTGTCGAATTACTGCAATAAAAAGAATATTGTCAAACTGATGATAAATTACATGGACGATTAGTTTTATTTTAATCAAAATTTCGAATAATTTAATTATTTTATTAAATATATTATGATAAATATATGTACGATCAACAGTTTTTATCGTCATTTTATTATTATTCAATGACTCAAATTTAATTTCCTGATTACATTAAATGTTCTCTATTAACCTTTAGCACTTGATTTGGGCAGGAACAAGACATAGGATGGACCGAGTCGTGCAAAGAAGTGTCGTTCAACATTGAAGGGGAGGAGTATCTCAAAAAAGCGAGAGAAGCAGGAGAGCGTGAAGAATGCCTGCTTCGTCGCAAGCCGCCGCAGCCGAGCGGCGAAACGAGAAGATGGTTAGTATATCCATTGAATTTTTAACAAATTATATACAATATATATCATCCACAATTAATGAAAATGGATATTTATAATTCTTCAAAACGAGATAAATTTCCTACGGAATACAAAGATTTGGAAATTCGACAATATACTCTTCTAATTTATTTTCATGGAAAATTATATTCTACTTTAACAAACAAAAATATTGTTCACTCTATAAGTTTCATCTAAATAATCTACCTTAAAATTTTGAGTTCTGTTGTGATATATAAGATATGTAAAAAGAAAAAAAAAAAAAAAAATTGCTAGAGAGATGTGATCATTTTCTCACAGCAGACGCATGAACCACCGAAATTGAAAACTACTTTGAAAACGCCTCCAAAGCAAGCAACCAATCCTTTACAATTCGTCAAAGTCGGACCATGTTCGTTATATCGAACCGCGCAAGAGCAACTGCAAAAAGTTCAAGAAGTAAAGAAGATCAAACAGGAAGTACGCGATGATCCCGAAGATTGGCAATCGGTAAGCCTACAATTCGATACACATCTTTTTAAAATTAATAAAATTTTTTTTTTTATACTTTGCTCTTTTTTTCTATTAATTTTTTTATCGATATATAAGATATTATAAAATAAAAGTACATATTAACTCATTACACTCATACAAAACTGCAAAATTTACAAAGAGACCTCAAACTTTTTACTAAAATTAATTGAATGTCACACACACATATTGCACTTATATATATCTTATGTGTATATGTAGAATCTTTTTAATAAAGGATTAAATTAGAAATTAATATAGCTTTTTTAGTAACGAAATCAATATTTTGGCTGCAGAATTTAGATAATTGGAAGAGTAGCCGGAGGAAGCGGCAGGAACATATAATCGAACGAGTAGTGGAGGTGAAGAAACTCGAGTTGGAAGAACACGATCGTCAGCGTCGTCGGAACAAAACGTTTTCGGAAATGATGGAGGAACGCGGTAACAGAGGTCGCAAACTGAGTATCAGTTTGGCTGTGTACAACGACGAGGATGCGAACGATCTCAGCGATCTTGGAATTGGTACCAGCAGCGGCAAGAGCTCGGTTAGCGGCGATACGCATGATGACACGCACAGTGTTCTGGTACGTATTTATTTAAATATGTTTTGCGTTTGATTTACTTTTATCGAAGGGGAACCTTTTAATCTATCTATCACGCATTGATTTTATATGAAGATTTTCCAAAATTTATTTGTAAATTATTTATGGATTTATAAATAGCTTCGTTTTTTGGAATCATAAATTTATGTATCTGCGCAAAAGTATAGGCTTATGAATTTAATTTATCGGAATCTCTTTAAAACACATTTGTCCGTTACATATACATGTCTATTTATTTATATCACATATGTTGTATTTTTTATTGCAAGTATTTATTTAGATTTTAAATATTTATCGATTGAAATTTGTTTCTGTATTTTATATGTGCGAAAGTTGTAGAGTATATAGTAAAAGGACAGATTAATGGAAAAAGAGTAATATTGCATGTCAGAAATTAATTTTGAACTTATCGTCACAACTGTCATTCGATCGAAATAATATTACTTTTGCTTGTAAATTTTTAGAGTGACAGGGACAGTGAGATCGAGAAGAGTCATTCGGACGTGGACAACATTACTGATGTTTCATCCACGACGACGATTTCTACAACGTTGCCGACAACAGTAACGACAATCGCGACCACATCAGGAATAGCAACGATCGCAACAGCGACAACAATGGCGATGACGACGGCAGAAGCTACCGCAGTGATACCGACGGCAACTACGACAATAACGACGTCCACCCCGACGAGGAAACTATTCAGTGGTTTTCACGGCAGTCACAGTCATAATCAGGAGTACGATTCCGCTACCACCGCGACAGTGAGCTCACCTGAACCGGAAGAATACACGTACGAAGGCGCCATTCGCGGTTACGTCTCGAGAGTCTCGCAAAATATACCTAGAAGATCTTTAACCGGGATCGATTCCAAGTTAGAGACGACCAAGTCGTCAATGAACGGTTCCAAGACGAACTTGAACGATGACAGCAGTAAATCATCTCTATCAGTGGTAAAGGTGGATATACTCAAAAGACGCGAAGTATTCGAGAAGGCGTCACAGAAAAATAATGACAACAAGACAAACAACAGGTTATCCGGTGACTTTACTGGCACGAAATCGATTAAAGAGAGGCTATCGAGTCTTGAGAGGCAAAAATACGAGACTGAGAACGGCGACAAAACGACCAACAAGACGCTTAATCGACTGTCCGGTGACATGAGTTCGATCCGGGAGAGGCTCACCCATTTAGAGAAACAAGCTTCGGAGCGAGAGAACAAAAGTTCCGTTCACCGCAAGCTTAGCACGGAAGATCTGGAGACGGTAAGGCCTCTTAGGGAAAGGCTATCTACTCTAGAAAAATATAGTAGCAGCGATGAGTCTTCGGTACCGACCACGACAAATGAGTCGCGCTCGCGCAATGGCGAGTTAACCACTAGGACGATCAAGGATCGCTTCAATACATTCAACGACGTCGGTAGAAATAAGGACGTGGCAGACAAACGTGGACCCGCGCATGTCGGCAAACATCCACTTTGTTTTCGAGATCAGGAAAATAGGGTTGATACGTCAACACCCAGCGAGAGGAGCTCGTCGCCCGATTCGGAGTACCGTATACCTCGTGCCGTCTTCCATAGGAGCCTAGATTCCCTGGATGCCGACGCTTCTAGTGGACCTGATACTTTTGAGCGTGTGCAGAGTCTCGAGGAGCTCGACTACGGACGGCGATATCCTGCCTCGTCATCGTCCGCGGAACTCCTGAACGATACGGATCGTGAGGACTCGGGTATTCACACCGCGGATGTGAGCTGCTCCGTCAGTCAGGCGGACGAACCGATTGACGAGGAGATCGCGCATCATACCGGCGGCGCAATCGTCGAACCGAGACGAGAAGTTATTGTTGAAGAGAGGATCAAGCTACTTCCATCATCTGTTAGTTCCATGATCCAGGAGGACGCGCCGAACATGACTGTTGAAGCGTCGAGTGATACCACGACAGCCACCCACTTGCAGTTTACCAGTTCCCGGGAGGCAGTAGCGGTGAACAAGGTGAGTAATATATAATATTAATTAATTTACAAAATTTCAAATACACGAAATAAGCCCAGAAAATTTTGATGAGACACGATCATGTATCATCTCATAACGATTTTATCTTAACTTTTCAAGTTAAAATAAACGCAATGTGTGTGTATATATATATATATATATACACACACACACACACACACACACACACACACACACACACACACACACACACACACACACACACACACACACACACACACACATACATACATACATACATATATTTCTATATAGCTCGAATGAGAGCACATACAATTCCATTACTAACTGATTCCTTTTCATCCTATATACATTTGTATTTTAAATTTAATTATTGTTTTTATCAAGTGATTCTTTGCTATCTTTCTTTCTTTTTACATTTCTTTTTTCTGGTTATGGGTTGACTCACTACAAATCAGTAACTCTCTGATTCTGTAGGGTACTGCTGACAGCTCTGGAAAACTATCGACTAACAAATCACAGCCGCACGTAGAGACCACTACTAATCCTAATACATCTTGCTCGTATACCTTGGTGTCTCACGCGATCACTCATCCGATTTCCAAGGTACCTCCGCGAGAAATAGTCTCCGAAAGCTTCTCGAAATCGCAGACATTCGGCAAAGACGCGGCCGAACTCAAGGCAGATTCCGAACCGAGTCTCAACGAATCTGTAGTATCGGCCAGTCTGAAACTTTCTATCGAGCAAGCGATACCGAAATTTATTGGCCAAACGAAGCGGCAGAATCTCATCAAGGAACACTCCTCCTCCACCACTCTTCCATCTCCGTCGTCCTCAGATGTCGTTTTTAGCGCGGAAACTTATCAATTATCCTTCCCCTCCGTCAAAACGATGACGACTCCGACTGTTCCTTCTCTTGAAACCAATCCTTCGTTTTCCAAACCCACGTCTTGCCGAACGATATCCAAAATTCCGACTCCCCTTTCTCGCAAAATTACCAAGTCCTCACCTTCCGACTCTGTCTTGATCTCGTCCGCTCTCAAAACTTCGCCTTCGAAAGCGTCCAGCGCGAGTAACAAATCCTCGACAAGTCAGACTTGCAGCCCGATTCGGAGAACGTCCGAAACGGCTCTTCCTACTTGCGAGACTATCGTCGAATCCTCCTCTTCTCCGAGCCCAGCGGAACAACTCCCGGTACTTCCCTCCTCTCCTTCGTCGAGACTCATCTCAGGAAACACGCGACGCCACGAGGAGATGCTATTACCTGCGGAACGACGTCGAACCGTGGTGGAAGTATGCGAAAAGGTGGTGGTACCTCAGGGCAAGACTCCTACGACGCCGCCAGTGACGCCATTCATCACGGTGAATCGCTTGATAAACGCGGACAAGCAGGGTTCTGTGACCGAGGTTAGAAACGATCAGCAGCAAGTCGGCAGCGCCTCGAAAAAGTCTTAAAGTGCGATCCTTTTTTTCTTTTCGCAATAACTAGTACTGTCCTCCGCCTTTAATCAGCCTCTAGATAAGCCGTGCTAGATCTTGTACATAGATTACAGCCCTCGGAAGGGCTTACAGAGTGCGAGAAACATTAAATTTTCAACATGTGACACATTGAGAGAATGATGCCGTGAGCAATTCTGTCATGGCTACGGTTTAGCCAGTGTTCTCGCTATCAACCGATGAGTTGAACGTTAAAACGTTTACATTTTTATAAGAGTCATCCGGTCTTGCAAATTCTGCTGCTAGTTCTCTTGAAATCCTTCGAGAGGGAATTATTATTATTATTGCTAAGGGATTAGCATAACGCACAGGTCATTATCACATCTACATTATTATTATGCATATTGCGCGAGTGCAAAATTAAACTTAAACTGTACTGTCAGTTAGACGTGTAAATAGGTGCGAGGCAGGTGCAAAAGTATGAGATAATCACCGGTATTATATAGAGTTTAATCGGGTTATATATACAAAAGCGCTTGTACATTGTAACGGTTACTCTATATACATTATAACGGCATAACCGATTTGCAATAAAGTTTATGTTTGCAGTATGTCTGCGACGTAACAGCAAGCCTCCAAGTGCTATCGTTGCATATGCCGTAAGGAAGATATCGACGACCGATTTCGGCAATGTCGATTCTAATTTCACTGTGACTTTCTCAAATTATACAAACTATAATTTGGGAAAGTTAAACTATAATAAAAAAAAAAAAAGAAAAAAACGAGTACTTTTAAATTAAGATTAAAGATTGATAAAGATTGATAAAGATTGCTGAAATTGATCGTGCGAGAGAATAAGCCATTGTGATAACATTCAATTGCTCCTCCAATCTTAATTACCGAATGCGATCGTATTAAGTCGAGTTCATGCGATTAGAATTATCAATCGCGCGAGAAACTGTATGGGCGATATCGCAGTGCAAACGGTTCTCGGAGCAAATGCACGAATGTAAGACTTGCTTCACTTGTAACGGTCTTGTAGCGATTTTAAAAGAGCCCGCCGACTGATTTGACGCGCGATTATGATTAATTGTCATGGATTGTAGCGGTTGACCGCGAAAGAGAACGAGTAACGATGAAATACATAAGATACAAAACACTGGACGAAATTCTCTTCTCACACATTCATGTGGATTTAATTAGAAAATTTCATTTTGCTGTTATTAATTTATATAGCTATTATTTTAAAAAATTATCCTAATACATGTTTCTTTTTAATGTTAATCAGTTAAAAAAATCAATTTCGAATTGGCATCGAAGGTGCTAATTTCAATTTTTATATCCTGATATATAGAATCGTGAATTGAATTATTAGCATGAAATTTGTTTAGAGATTAAAATTTGCAACATGCTTGCGACGGTTTATCTTCAGGTTAAGTTAATAGAATACATAAATTTGCGCTTTTAATAACAGTCGCGTTCAAAGTACACGATAGATACGTCATTCTCGTGACACGCGCAAAGTCAAAGGTCAATCGCAATGACATTTAATTATTAATAAAGAGTTCATGTTGATAATAAATATCCATGTCACCGTCAATGATATTTCAACGATACATCAACGATTGTTACTCATTTGTCGACGCGCGAACCTCGCGATTGCTTTCTTTCCACGTGTCTCGTCCTCGATACACTGAAGAGGTAAGACGTCATATATTTTTGATTGCATCGCACAAGCAGCGATTTGCCTGAGCTGTGTGTTAGCCCCGAAGGATACCGTGTCGGCGAACGGCTTTCTTTTTTAGTAGATCCCAGAACGAATCGCATAAATTTCACGAGATACGCATGGCTGTACGGATAGCTTCTTCGAAATCAGGGCCTATCTTCGGAGAAATACTCGATTTTCTACTCTTCCTTTACTTTTCCATTTTAATAATAAACAAAGAAAAAAAATACAATTAAAAAATGTAAAGAAAAATAATTTTATTTGTTAATTAAAACAAAGATGAAAATAATGTCAAAATCACATTCAGGGTGTCCACTCAAATCTTGTAAAAAAATTGTTTGCGAAAATTTCCTAGTATTCAAAGTATTTTTATTCAAAATTCCAGGTAAAAATAATATTTTAATAATTTTTGAATGCAACTTTCTAAAATAAGTTTTTTTATTCTATGTGTTTTCCAATATGTTTCGCTCAGACGAAGAAAAAATACAGTGTCTCTTAAGAATCAAATACTAGATTTGTAAATTTACCGAAAAAAGTGCATAATTTTTGTAAGATAAGCATTTTTTACTCTTGCATCATTTTTTATCACTAAAAATTATAATGAAGAATATATACTGGATATTCAATATTTTGTGGATTTTGAATATATAAACAAAGAGAGATATATATTTATAATATATATTTTAAATATATAATTTATTAAAATAAAATGAAATTAAAATTATTAAAGAAATTTTTTTTTTTTTTTAACTTACCCGAATCTCTAAAATTTTATGAGCATTCTCTGATTTTTTTTCGAGATACAAAAAAATCCTTGAAAATTTCAGGCTCTCTGTTTTTTCAGAAAATAGACACTGCCATTAGCGACTACATTATACGTGCTTGTTTTATATATCTCCATTATCATCTATCGCGAGGCACGCGCTTGATTTGAAGCTATAGACGTGAGATAGACCCTGGTCGAACCGCTTCCTTATCAATTTCATTTAGAATCAAATTACCACATTTAATTGACAAATTACGTATCGCGTCACACCCGCACTCCATTGGAGAATTCGATCGCCTCGCGATATAGCGGAGGCTAAGTATCTCTCTTATCTCGACCGCCAATAGATCTTATCATGTCATGTGCTCGCAAAGCCTTTTAATCAGTCCGACAACACCTGAGATCACGGTGATCTAGTGGCTGTACAATTTTCGAGGCGTGTGCACGATATATACGCTTGCAAATTGAGAAAGTAGTTTCTCCTTCACCCGCGTGTGTACCGTCCTTGCATGCAATTTGCGAGTATGAATTGTAGGGTAAGAGATACAGAACGGATGTGTTGATAAAGTGCGATTTTTTCAATTTATAATACTTGAAGTATGCGAATCGTGTGATCATTGCTTTGATCGATATATATAATATACCTGTAGTCGTTTTTTGATAGGATATGAACGTTACTTATTCGCTTTTAGTAAAAATTCGAAGTAAGCAACTAGCTTAGTGATATGTTATCTTTACATAGAAATGCAATTTTTTAAAGAAAAGGCTTAGAAAAATAGAGTGAAAATGAGACAAGAGTTGTAGAGAAATGAAAATTTTTTTTTAGAATATATATCAGTTTTGAACTGATTTATTAATGCATTTCAACAGCTGATTAAATAATTCCATTATTTATTTTGAAAGCATTTATTTTTTTACTTGTAGTATTTATTTGAATCTCTAAAGCTTTATTAAGCAAAAATTCTTTTGTCGCTTATAATTTTAGAATTTCCCTTGGAGCTTTTATAAGTTTTACTATAAAAAATATCATAGTGCATGCAAAAAGAAAAAAAGTTTTGAGAATTGACAAGTTTTTACCCAATAATATCTTACCAATCTCCTATTATCGTCCATGTGTGTTTAGCAAATTAATTTGTAGTATTTATATTAACATTCTACAAAAATACTATTTGTCAACGCCCGATGTTATTCACATATTTTGCAACGACGTATCGCATTTAATAAATTGTACGCAATAATATTTTTGTCGACAAATGTTTGAAGAATCTATGATATAAAAAACATTGCATAATATGACAACTCTAACAAATGGATCGTAAACCATTGTTACTCGGATCATTATTCAAAATTAGTGCTTCACGCGTACGCATTTATCTATCTTTAATATCGTAATGCGCTCGTATATCTCCTCTGTAAAGGCGTGTCAAATCGCAGAGAAAAGCACGCATAATTGCAAGGATCCGCGAGATCCATCGGACGTGTAACATTATGCAACGCGCATCGACTTGGTAAAAATATACCCGCGTATTCTCACGGCAAGAATTGCACATCTAGTGCGCGCGAAACCTTTTCCCAACATTTTTCATGCAACTTTGACTTCTGAGAAGAGACACTTGCGACAATACTGTCGTGACGTTCAAGTAGACGTATTGTATTATCATTTAATGATGATTATTTCATTAAATTCGATTATGGGTACATAATTTTCAAAAATCTTAGATTTTTTTTTTTATTTTTACATATTTTTTGAACATTTTCTGGCATCTCTTAAATATTTAAATTAATTGGGATAATTTTGTGAAATACAATATTTTTCAATGACATAATTTATATATTTCTGAAACATTAATTATAAAGACTGTCAGAATATTGTGCTGGAAATAAGATGTCTTTTAATCAAAATTTATTTGCCTACAATTTTCGTGAATTTTTCTAGAAACATTATTTTAAACGATTCGTCGATTTGCATAGAATGTAACGTTGCAAAATTCGTGCGGCACACGGTGCGAGATCCGGCCCTATTATAGTACAGCTCTCGGAGTACATTGCGATTCGTCTCCTCAGGAACGGATCGTTATCGAGAAAACGGACCAAGAGGAGGCAACTGCGAACCGCCTAGTGGCTTCAGTAGTCGAACACGAGCAGCACGAAACGACGGAGACGTCGATCAGTGTCGAGATGTCCGCCACTACCATCAGCACTAACACCGTCACCACGAAAAAGTGCCTCGTCGATAGTGATGTGCACGATACGTCTTCTATTGCTACAATTGTTAAGTCGACAGTCGATCATCCACTGGAACGATCAGCGAATCTGGATTTAACAAAACAAGAAGTTGGTCTGGTCGATACGTTGTGTATCTCGAATCCAGCCTCACCGATTTCCAAACAAGTTAATAAATCGTCAAATAAATTCGTTCTTAGTTGTTGAAGTTTTTCGACAAAAAGGAGAAAAATCGATAGAATAGAATTATATTGATTTCAATATCGAATTCTTTTTAATTGATCTTTGGCACATTTACAGATTCCGCCGCTTACTTTATCTAATGATGAGGAAATAATTGCTGATCAATCTTTCCTTCTGAATCCACCAACCAGCGTGGAGCCCCCAAAAGAAAAACCACCACCACCTCCAGTAGACGATGATGAGAATCCTTCGCCAGAGCCGCTCAAAAGATTAAACTCTACTCGCAGAATAAAGAAAGAGTTACGCACAAGGCGGTCGGATTTTCTCGGTATTGAAGGGGTAAGTGCGAAAATAAAAATCTCTTATTTCTATGTTGAAAATCTTTTTATAATTTCTTTATAAAATTCTTAATATTTTTACAATTTTTTGTATAATATATCTTTTTTTTTTATCTTTGTGCTTTAAAGTATGCAATATTTATAAATTTTATGTCTCTTTCCTTTAATAGAGCGAATATTATTTTATGATGTACGTATGTATTTCGCGCTTTGTTAATAGCAGGTCAACGACGACGATCTCGAGCCTGAGTTGACGTTGACGAAACCACCTGATATGGCGGCGATTCTCGCTGAGGAGAGGCGCATCGAGCAACTTCATCGTCGCTCCTACGACACTGACAGTAACTATGAGCAAGATTCGAGTCACGAAAGAGACTCTGGAGTCGAGTTGGGCCACGTCGAGGACTGGACAAAACAACCCGTTAGCCCCGACATGTCGCAGCACAGTAGACAGAGCAGCGAGCCTTTCGGCGCCAGTGTGACCTCCTCCGAAGAAGATGAGATCACAAAAAAGGAGCGCGAGATTATGGAGGTTCTCGAGAAAGAAGAACAGTGGCGATACGGCGATATTCGCGAGTATAACAGGTACAAATAATTTGTCGATGCCACGAAATTTTTCTCCTATATTTTTTTTTTTGGAAGATCTACAAAAATGTCAATCGGAAAAATATCGAATCTTTTTCAAACATTTTCTGACCCTTGTTTGTTTAAAAATGGTTAATATGAGAAGAAATATGTCATCAAATCATTATACCATTACAGTGACTTAGGGGAAAGGCTGGCTCACAAATTGCGCGAACTGGAGGAAGAGAAGATGCAGCTGGAGAGAGAGGCAATACTACGCTGTAACGAGGACGCGTTTCGCAAGAAGGACGACAACGCACGCAAGCAGGAAGATGCTTCCTCGCATGAGCAACAGCAACAGCAACACGATGAGACAGCGAAACAGCGGGAGATCCAAGCGCGAACGAAAGAAGAGGTGGAGAAGGAGGAAGCGAAGTACATTGGGGACAAGCGAAAGGACGGGGAACTCAAGATGCAGTCGGAACAGCTGAGAATGCAGAACGAGATCGAAGAGAAAGAACGAAGAGTTGCCGATGCGTGTCGCAAGGAAGAATTGCGCATTCGAACGATGGAAAGTCAAATTCGCGAGCAAGAGGTAAGGCCAATCGCTTGCCTCTTTTCTTCGAGCAACGAGCTAATGAGGAAATAAAAAGCCGTTGTTAAAAAGTAGATAGTGAATTTAGAACGAGGTCCTTACTATCTTTCCGATTATGTTCTTTCTGTGATATTTTTTCTGTCGATTTTTTCGTTTGCAAAAAATTTGAAACTATGCACATATTTTCTTTAGTGTGTTGCACGCATTTTTAACCGATAGCTTGAAAAAATGTTATCACATTATCCTTCGATCAATGTTGTTTTTGGTCTTTGTTTTTGTTTTTGCTATTTCTTTTATTTATGAAAATCATCGCAGAAATCACGTTTCTTATTTGCAACATTGCCCGAAGGATTCGATTGAATAGTAGACGGTGCAAATTAAGTATATAACGTAGTGTAAATATTGATGGAGGGATTGTTGCTAATTATTCACAGAACAAAGCATTGGTCGGTGCTGGGTTGCGCAACAACGAAGATGAATTCCCTTCCGGGGTAAGGCAATAATTGTAATTTTTTAAGTGCTTGTTTGCATTGAACTTTTACATAAATATCTATATCAAAATCCTATTTATCTCTCATTGCTATCTCTTTTAAGTATCTTTCGAGCATTTCGACTAATCTGAAATTAGTTTGATTCGATCTTCTTATTTGCATTATAGTATTTTATACCAAAGATTAATCATATATGTCAGATTAATCATATCAAGATATTTTATTTTGTTATTATATTTATTGATATTATATATATTTTATTTAATTTCTATAGAATTGAAAGCAACAAGTGAGAATTTTAAACAAAATATATGTATTTAATTACGAATTTAAAAAATATTTATATATAGATTTATTTAAATTTCTGTTATTTTCAATAACAATTGCTTAAATTTAAAAAAAGAGAGTTATGACAAAGTTCAAAATTTCTGTGTCTAACATTTTAGATAGATTATATATATATAGATAAATAAGGATGTAAAATACAATTATAAAAAGATATTGTGTATTATCTCTTTAGGAAGTGCTGCGAGTAGAAAGGGAGCTTCTGCAATTGGAGCAGGAAGAATTAAAAAGGCAACGAAATAATTTGGCTTATCATGAGCAAAAACAACTTAGATTAGCGGAACAGTTACAGGAACAATGGAAATCCTTGCAAGACGTTGCGCAGAATTCTATTAAGAATACGCAACAATATAAATATCATACGCCTACAATGAATTATAGATCTTCGATGCCAAATTTACAGTTTCAAGACCTGCCAAGAAGGAGACCACCACCGCCGCCGCCGATTCCGCTTACTAAACCACGTATATTAGATCAAAGACAAAGAGACGTTACCATCAGGTAAATACAAATGTACTGTAAATGCTTTCGCGCTACTCTAAGTTTCTCCACGTCATGAAATAATATGATCGAAATTATTAAATTTTTTTATTTAATTGCGAATGAAGAAACAGCCGTATACCGTCCGCGGACTCGATCCCCCAACAAGTAGATGCATCGATTCGAGAGAACGCATCGACAACGATGCTCGCGAATCATGCTGGTCAGCAAATGTCCAGGCAAACCTTACAGGCGTTAAGCGCAGTACCGCGACCACGAATTGTCCAAGGTGATCAATGGGTTCAACGGAGGAAAAGTGACGTACCGAGAGGCGCTTATGATGTAAATTATCAACATTGGCTCATTCAAGTACGTATCAAAAAATTTTTGTAGTTAATTGCAAAGAGATCAATTTTTTTTATATAACTTTGTATTTAGCTTTCCAATAATTTTCAAATGCAGAAACTTAAGAAATAATTAATTTTTTTTTTTTTTTTTGAGAACCTATTTTAAAATTCAATTTTTCCTGAACATGCTTAACAAATTTTTTTTTCTGTATTAAATTTCTGTAATTTCCGACAAAATTGAATGCATATTTAATAGTGTATAGTATACAATGAGATATAGATAAATATAAATGATTAGTTATGTATTATTCTAACTGTATTTTCACTCGGTAGGAAGCAGAACAAAGGAGGATTAATGAGAGAAATCAACGATCGCCGGCGCGGAAATCTCAACCGCACGTAACTGGCACCTCCATACTATATAATGCTCCAACTCGAACGGATAGCAAACCGCTACCTGATTCTATCATACAAACTCTAACTCAAAGAGTACAAAATAAGACGCAAGAGAAACCTCTTTCAACAAGAAAAAGGTACGTTTAATTATTGGTGATTTACAAACAAAAAGATCACACATTTTAATTATAAAAATCTATCAAAAATAAGAATACCATTTTTTATTATTAAAATAATATTTTTATAATAAATAAAGAATAGCATTTTCTTATTTATGACATATTATATATTTTTTTCCAAAATCTTGCTTTTATTACGCTTTATAACAGAATTTTTTTTTATGCTTTCAGATCAGAACAAGTTCACACTCAAGAGCACTTGACGACTGTACAACATCAATCGCCACAGTACACGTTACAATCTCAAAAAACACATAATTCCCCAATCACGAGTAACAATGGGAATCAAGAAAAAATGCTAAGCGTGAGCGGGAAGAAAAAGTGTTCTCATTGTGGAGAGGAACTAGGTATATATAAATTCTCTCGAATTTTTTCTTCCTTCACCATTATATTTACTTATTAATATGATATCCTTTCCCTAGGTCGTGGCGCCGCAATGATAATCGAAAGTTTACGATTGTTTTATCATATGGAGTGCTTCAAATGTTGTGTATGCCACGTACGTCTCGGTGATGGATTAATGGGTACGGACGTGCGCGTCCGAAATCATAAGCTCCACTGCCATAATTGTTACTCCAGTGACGACGGTACATACATTTAACTCTATTTAAACATTGTAGTATGTATAATCATATAATATAACAACAGTATAAACATTGTAGAATATATAATCATTGAGCGTATATCGATTCCGAGAACGATACGATAAATGCATCTTTATTTAAAAATAATTAATGTTTAAAAAAAATTCATATTTTTAATATTTAAAATAATTAAAGAACGTCTTTAAAAAATTCATATTTTTAAATATTTATCAATATGAAAATTTTATATGATTGTAAAAAAAACGTAAAAGTCAACTATTATAATGCGATTGCAATATAATCTAGCATCTCGGAAGGATATCTTCATTTCACAACTTATATCGCTGTTAAATTTTCAGGTGTCAAGTTCAGTTGTGTGTAGAAGCCTGGTGTAAACGAAATTATGCTGATTAATTTGATGATTGTAATGCTTTTTGGTTAAACCGTATGATTTTTATAATCTCAACCATTCAGTTACCCTTGCTTAAAAAATATTACTGGATACGAACGATATATAAATAAATGTGCATAAATGTAATTTTGGCAGTTTGAGATAAAAAAATGATACTGTGTCCGCCGATTAGATATATATATATATATATATATATATATATATATATATATATATATATATATATAATTTTTGTTTTTATTTCAAGATAATGAGTTCTCACACATATGTATGCAATCGTTTCTATCAATTAACACGAATCATACATGAAGGATGTATATAAGATGTATTTATGTAATTAGTGTAGAGGTAAGAAATTGTAGGTGTTAAGACGATTCAATGTAATTGGCGTTCATTTCGCGACGCTGTATATTTTTGTAATATATATAATTCTCGTATTCTCTATTTATACCAGGTAATTTACACCGTATATTCGAATAACAGAACAATGCGCGATTGTTTTCTCAATCGGAAGAATAATACGAAATCGAGTTTCTGTTGAAATAATAAAATCTAATTGATTCTACATTCAACAGTCGATAATTGCAAATAGTGGCGTATGCAGGTCCATTTTATAACGTATTAACATCACAATACAAGCTTGAATATTCTCCGATCGTTGAAAATAATAATTTAAATTGATTTTTTTACGAGTGTTTATTGCCATTATTTTTGAAACGTAGTTTTTTTATTTAAATAACTCTTGTATGTATTCGTGTTGTTAAAATAAGGAATGGTCTTTATATATCTATAAACCAAACTTTTTTTTCAAAGTTTCCTGCAAAATCCGCCACTGTTTACAGACCAAAGCACGATTCGTACAGGATTGCGCGTTTAAATGAAAGCAACACAACTCAAACTGAATCGTTTCCCATAATCGTACCCACAAAATCATGCCGAAGACGTGTTGCATTGTGAAATATTGTAACATATGCATCTCGTATTAACGCAATTTTATATTATTGAAGAAAATAAATTAAGCACAGGTAAAATTTTTTTCCTATTTTTTTCCCTTCGTCGAAGACACATTTCTTACCTGATATTTTATCTGTAGATTGTTCTACATATCAATTGTATATGACATTTAATGTGTTTTAACGAGCATCCGACACTTTAAAGAGATATTCACAATAATCTTTAGCATAAAATTATATAAAATTTATTTCTCAACAAGAAAATTGCGAAAGCAGAATACATAGCGATTCGAACACAATCGTCGCGTTGACATTTTGTAAAATCGCTGCCATTTGAAATCTATCAATTCTCATACTATCGACAAAGGTGTGTGTATGTGAATGTATTAATTTAAAAAAAAATTGATATAATTAATTATAAAATAACAATACATACGTAGATGATCATCCAGCAGTTCCTCTTGTTATTAATTACTTCAGCGGGAAAATAATTGCGTCAAAGAAGCGCAAAACGTTTTTGATCAACTTTACAAAACTCCAAGAAGAAGTAGATTTGCCGAAATCATGAAATTATAACGATTATAATCGTATTTTAAATTTGACATTTGATAAATTACGACGAATACGCCATTTGACAGTTTAAAAGGCACTCGCGCATTTTTCGCGCACGAGATTCACTTTTAATCAATAATAATGATCGCGAGAATGAGAAATACAAAGCAGTATTCGATTTGAATATAATTTTTCCATAACGATTGATTCGATATCTATCGCGAAGAGCGTCGAAAATGCTGCCACTTTCTCTGATTGGTAAATCGCTTTGGTCTAGTGAAAATCCCTAAGCAGTGGTTGCTGTGATTGGTCCGATTAGGATCTGGAGCCTCGTGGTTTGGATCACTATAATTGGAGCTTTATTCCGAAATTCCCTGCCAGTACTAAAAATTTTTGTTACGTATATTATATATTTTGGTTCAGTACTATGACCAATAAAACACTGAAAATCATTAAAATTATAAGATGTTTACATTTTGAAATGGACCAGTATGAACAAAAAAAAATTTACATTTTAAAGTGAAGCATAATATCAAATGGAACGCATTTATACAAAAACAATATCAATTGATTACAGTTATTTAATTCTATTATCCCATCTCATATCTCATATCCTAATATCCTAATTTTTTTGATTTTTCTTATTTTTTATGGAAAAAATAAGCTTTTATCTAAAAACTTTTATTTAATTAATCAATTATTTCCAAAAAGCTCATATTCACTGTAAAGAATATGCTTACTAACGTCTTTCTAGCGAGGCTATTGTATTGTTTGTATTATGACCATGTGGCCATTCCATCACAATCAAATTATTCGCCACGGAACAAGTTTTTCTTTAATATTTTCTTTATATTTATTTTAGATATAAAATAAAGCATTATGTCTTCTCACGAGACTATTGGTTGGATTATTACGGACAATTATGTCAAAGATAGAATGATTGACAATTCATTGATACATAAATTTACATCATCGCCAAAAATACGAAGAAGAACAAAAGCACTCAACGCCAAAATAAAAAAATATTGTGGTGTGAAAGATTACAAACAGTATGTAAAATTAAAGACTGATGTTATACGGAATATGATTGAGGATACTGATACTGATAACTCTGGCAATCTATCTGATACCGATTATGATATTATATATAATTCTTCGATACAACAGAACAAACATTCAGGTGATGATCCTGAAAGGTATTTTACTGAAAAAGATTATGAAGATTTTAAAAGGAAGATTAACAGCAAGGAGGAGAACAATATCAAAAATATAAAATCAAGCACACCAAAAAGAAGATTATCGCCAACATGTAATACTCGTTCATCTAAAAAATGTATTAATATAAAAAACATTGCTAAAGTTGAAACAATTGCTTCAGAAAATTCTAAGGATGCAAATAATGATAATATTTTAGAGAAACAAAATAATGAAAAAGAGAAAAATTCTTCCCGATCAAATCTAATTAATAAGAAAATTAAAAATCAAAAAATTTCTTTAACGAATCAGGAAAATAAAACAAAATTTGTGAAAGCAGAAAAAAGTATTCAAAAACAGCAATCATTAGCTCTTAAGAAAAATGATGCAAAAAATGTGCATTCCAAATCTTGTGATAATATTTTAGAAGAAGAAGATAGTAGAGAAGAAGAGTCCTCTGATAGAAAAGTAAGAAATTTTCTTCAATTAAATGAAATTGATAAGGATGCAGAAATTTGTCTGATAAATCAGGAAGATAAGAATGGGTTATTGAATCAATCTATTGTTTCTTATAAAAACATGCATTCTATGGAATCAGAAGACTCATCCGATAATCATAAACAGCGATCATTATTTCCTAAGGAGGATCAGGTAAAGGACGTACATTCAAAATCTTGCGATAATATTTTAGAAGAACGAAATAGTAGAGAAGAAGAATCCTCTGATGGAAAAATAACAAATTCTCTTCAATTAAATGAGATTGATAAAGATGGAGAAATTTATCTGATAAATCACGAAGATAAGAATGATTTATTAAATCAATCTACTGATTCTTATAAAAAAACGCATTCTACAGAACCAGAAGATTTGTCCGATATTCATGAGGAGCGATCGTTATTTTCTAAGGTGGATCGGGTAAAAGATGTACATTCAAAATCTTGCGATAATATTTTAAAGGAACAAGATAGTAAAAAAGAGGAATCTTTTGAAGAAGAAATAACAGATTTCTTCCAATCAAACCAAATAGATAAAGACACAGAAATTTATTCAATTAATCATCAAGATGAGAAGCATTCTGTGAAATTAAAAGACTCCTGTAATATTGAAAAACAGCAATTTTTACCTAAAATTACCTATAGTGAAATTATCAATAAAAAGTATACTATAATAAACAAACAAGATAATAATATCAATATTGAAAAAAATGATATTAATTCCCAAAAAGAAATGTCAAAAGTGGAAGAACTTGACAACAATGTATTGATGACAACATTGGAAACTGACAATGAAGAAGATAATGCAAATTACATATCACCTGAAACTAAAAAGCGGCTTCAACAGCAGGCAAAATTAAATTTAGTTGTCAACAGTGATTCCAGTCTGAGTAATGATGAATATATAACCAATAAAACATCGAAAAAGTTTGATGATTCTCATACAAATTCTGATGATTCTCATGATTCTGATACAAAAGATATGTTGGAGAATGATGAAATTAATTGTGAAAAGATTGACACAGATATTTTACATAACAAAGATAGTATATGCAGCAAAGAAGCCACACCAGTTCCTACAAAAGAAAAAGAAGATTCACCAAACATAAAAAAAGAGATAAGAAAAAAAGAAGATAAAACTGTATTACTAACAAACTGTACATATGAAAATAACAATTTATCTAAATCTACTGCAAGCAAAAGTTCATTAAAGGAAATACAATATTGTGAAAATGTATATACAATGTATAACAATGATGATAATCAGAATGAAAATTTTATAGAAGAAGAAAGTTTTCAGTTGAGGGTTTCTGAAAATAATATTTCGTGCATTAATGAAGAATCTATAAATCAATTTTCAAAAAATAAATCTTTATTAGATAAAGAGAATTTTTGTGATAAAAGCAATCAAAGCGAAGACAGAATGAACGATTGTACTAGCGAACTTGGAGCTTGGTGTAAGCCTAGTCATGAACAAAACAAACAAGTATCGACAAATCATTCAAATGTGCAGCTTAATATCTCCAGTCATAGACCATATAATGTAATTCTCTTTTTTTTAATTTTCTTTTTTAAATGAATATTGTTTGACGAATGTTATTTGATTATTATTTTCTTAGTTACAGCAATTAGTCGAGGACGAAAAATTACTTGCAGAAACAATACCAGCGAGTTTTATGCTGGCAGATATTTGTGAAGATGACGAAGCTTTTATTTTGAATGTTCCAAATAATGTAAATAACCAATTTAATCTTAAAATCAATCCTTAAAGGATGGGAATGCTAGTATTTTAACAAATTGTACAAGCAGTCACAATGTAGTTACCATCTTTAATTTTAATATTAATTTTCTGCTAATATAGAAAAAACAAATTCGAATAATTAGGAAAAAATTAGTTATTAATTAACATGTAATTGTACAATAAATTTTAATTTGTCTCCTGAAGCACTAAGTTATAAAAAAATAAAATAATAGTCTTGAAGTAAATATTTTTTTAGATTAATTAAAGTATTAATTTATAAATTATTTTGTAGGTCTTACAGTGCAATCTGCAAGGTCAATTGCTATCATTAAAAGAAAAAACAATAAAATTTGGAGAAAATAAATACAGAATTGTGCGTAGAAAAGTGGGTACTGTATCTTGCATTTTTGCTACTGGTAAACAACGAAGACCTTACAAGACAGGTGAATATTTTTTTTTCCCTTTTTTTGATGAAAATGTTATATTTTGTACATTTAATCAAACAAAATTATAAATTTTTCTTGTTAATAATACAATAGGATAAATAATTTAAAAATTAAATCATTTTTGTATATAATATTTTTAGTGAAATATTCGAGAAATTCTTATAACTGATTTTATTTCATTTTTCAGTGAATATTAAAGAAATCAGCACTATTACTGTACGAGAAAAATTGTCACATTGTTTGAAATCAGACATATCAAATTCTTATGATATTTCTTTCGAGTCGGAATCGCCAAACATAAATAATAAACTAACAAATGAGCTTCAAAATACAGCTTCAAAAATAAAAATTGATCACAATAAGCGCAAACGAAGAAGTTCAGGTAAATCAGTTGTTGCTAATTATTACATATAACATCCTAATCAATATACAAATATCAATATATATAATGAAATATACAGGATGTTCGGAGTCGCACTACACGGTGCCTCAATCGGTTGTTCTTTTATTGCGCTCTAATACGCCGGCCGATTCTTAATTAATTTCTCGATAATTATTGCGAAAGTCACAAATTGATAAAGGACTTTTCTTAATTTTACCTGTTCTACCTGCACACGACGAGTAATACGATCGACTCCGAATACTCTATATAAACATAGAGATATTACTTTTCTAAATTATCTTTTTTTTTTATCGAGCTGATATTAATGTAGATATATTTTTATAGATCTTGAAACTGAACAATTCGCGAGTACTAAAAGGACTAAAAAAGGACGATTAAAATTGATTCATTCATAATATGTAAGAGCATCTCCAACGAGAGGAATCTAAAAAACTATTTTATTATAATACAAAAAATATACTAAATTTTTTACAAGATTTGAGTAAATATACCTTGTGTGAGAAAACAAAAATTTTTAATACTGATAATATTATTGCACTATTATATCAATGCCCATTTTTCTACAATTCTTATTTAAACTTGACAATAATGTGCATATTACTATTGTCAAGTATAATTTTTATGGCATTGATTAATATAATATAATTATGTAAATAGATGTAAATAAATATATGAATAAAGCAAAAAATTTAGATACAAGAGATTTATTTACTTATATTAACTTATTAACTTATTACTAATGTAATATTAATTATTAGAGATAAGTCAAATCTTGAACTTGCTATTGTGAAAGATATTTTTCAAATATATATTCACACACACACACGCCATGTGCGCGCGCGTGCATACACACACACACACACACACACACAAAATATAATTATATTAAATAAGTGATCGACAAAATGTTTTATTTTGCACTTAATTTGTTTTTGCTGAATATTTCAAAAGATGAATATTTTATATATGATTACAGCTATCTAATAATTTTTCTGTAATTTATGAATAAATATTCAATTTCATTAATTGTATGCTACATGTTTTCTTCATATTTAAATAACTTCCAAATGTTCCAAATGTCCAAATTTGTATCTATTGCCTGATGTTTTCTATCAAAAAATATAAAAAAATCCAGAAGAAAAAATATGATTCCAAATATATTTTATTTAATTTAGACTCAATTTTATATTAAATTATGCTTATTAATTATGAATATTTGTAAATTTTGTAGCATAACAACGAATTTTAATCTAATAATTTTTGATGATAAATATGTGTGACTTTTGATTTTTACTCTAAAAATCACCAAAACTCTCTGAACCTTTGAAAATATTTTTTACAACAAAGTTCAAGATCTATACTCAAAGCATTCTAAAATTCTTTAGTTCATTAACATTGCATCTAATAATTTCCAAAATTTGAATATTTTAGTTATACAAAATAAATCTGTTATATAGAAGTTATAGAATAGAGTAAAAAAAGTAACATATTATTGAAGAAGAAAATCATTGTTAATATTTATTTTTTCTTATGTTGTCTTTAGATATTCAAAATGATAATCCGCAATCAAAAACAATTATGGTTGATATATTAAATTTTGTGGTGCAGCAAAATTTTTGATCATATTTTCGTTACATGAATTTAATCCACAAAATCTCAATGTTTATTAAAATTGAACAATAAAAGAGTAATTTCCAATAATAAATTGTATTTACATATATATATATATATATATATATATATATATATATATATATATATATATATATATTCAGTAAGCTAGAACATAAATATTATGTATCAATAATTGATTTATTAATTTAATTAAATTTTGATATTTTAGTTATATAAAGTAAACCATAAGTCATGCACATTATTGAAGGAGAAATTTTTAATATTTATTTTTTTTTTACTTTAGATATTCAAAATGAGAATCTGCAACCATCAAACAAGAGGTAAAAGTTTTTTAAATTTTATGGCGCAATTTTTTATGATGTTTTCATTACATGTATTTAATCTACAAAATCTCAATGACATAATTAATCCTTTAATGAAAGATAAATTTTCAATAATAAATTGTATTTACATACATAAGTATTTATATTATGATTAGCATTATGATTTATATATAAATGTAATTATACATAAATTCAGCAAATTAAAGATATAAATATTACTATGCACTAATAACTTTTATTAATTTGATTAAAACCTGCCTTGATTTGTTTCTCAATCAATATAAATAATTAAAAGTATTATGCATTAAACAAATTCATCTATTTAATTTGTATTAAAATTATCTTATATTTATCATTTATTTATAATTTAGAAGAACGTACGCCCTTTCTGGGAAATTCCTTGAATGGTTTTAATAGAGGATATAGAGATTGACTATTTTTAAAGGATAAAATATCGTCAATTTTCTTAACTTCTTGATTGGCTGGTATATCAACGATTTTTTTAATTTTGTTATTTGAATCAGATATTTTTTCTTCAATTGCTGTGTCATTTGTTAGCGTAGATATCACGTATATTGACAATTTATGTCGTGCTTCACTATATATAATTTCCTAAAAAATTATGAAACATCAATTTTTTAATTCTTTAATTTTTTTCTCTATATATTCTGCATATAAAATGAGATAATAAAAGATGTGGAACCTTATAAAAATTAAGTATTTGCTGCCGCGTTATAGTTTTTAAATAAGCTACTTCGATATTTGCTCGATCAAAGTTGTATTGTTGACTTGAAATCTCGTTCCAGAATATAGCGCATAGAGAACTCAACATTTTTGGTTTCTCAAGACGTAATGTAGCCAAGGCTTTTTTATATTTTTCAAATTGCTCTTCTGACATTGTAGATATGTGATCCTATAATATAATTATAATAACATAATAATAATATAAATAATATTTCAACAAAGACAAAATTTCTTCTAAGTTTTTCCTCTAGTTCATAAGAGAAAAATTCTGTAACATAATGTAATTTCTGTAACATATTATTATTATCTAATTTCATGTAAGTATTATTATACTCACCAACATAGAATCCATAAATAAATCGATTCGTTTTTCAACATATTGTGGATGTTTATCACTTTGAACTATGACTCGCAAACCTTGCGCTCCATTTGTTCTACGCACACCGCTAAATACAATGTAGCCCAATTGTTCCTTAGTTCTTAAAATATTGAAACAAGGTTCTGAAATAATTTGTGCTAAGAGCTCTAAGAACATATTTGATTCTGTCGATTGCAAACCAGTTTGATAGTACACCTCTGTACATGAACTTTTATGCAATTTATTTTCTGCTTCAAATAAAAAATGGCAACCTATAATAAACATATAACATTACATAATATTAAAAATAAATGATATATATAAGTAATATTATTAGCAGTTAATAACAACAATTCTTATTTCTAGAACAAAAATTATATTGTGAATAAAATGATTTTGTAGAAATAAATAAAATTAAAATTATTTTTTCTGTTTTTCACATGGATTAAAATATAAATTGGTTTTTTTTAAATTTTTTATATTTTTTATCATTTAATAATTTTTATTAATAAAAAACCATAAGAAAAATATAACCAATAAAATTGTTTATGTTAATATTGTCTTTTAATAAATTAATATTTTCTCTGCTCTTTTTTCTTTGTCTTTAAGGATATTAATTTTTAAATTATTATTATAAATGAAATTTAAATTATATTCTATGCTTACCATCTTCTAGTCTAATTTCACGATGCAATATTAGTTGTTTATGCAATAATGGCGTTATTTGAGGCACTGAATTTATCAATTTGGATTCGATTAATCTAACTGTATCTGTAGCCTCTGTTACAGTCACATTACCAT
The DNA here is from genome assembly GCF_021464435.1 of Cataglyphis hispanica. Lineage (NCBI taxonomy): Eukaryota > Metazoa > Arthropoda > Insecta > Hymenoptera > Formicidae > Cataglyphis > Cataglyphis hispanica. The sequence goes on along the minus strand of NC_065954.1, from coordinate 10,778,448 downwards.
GTATTAAACATTCTACGTGCACTTTACTGAGAAGTTGTGGTATAAACTGTTGGAGTCTATCCACAGTTAGATCTGTGTAACATTAACATAAAGATTTTAATGTAAAAAGTTTGAAACATATATTTTTCATATAAATACATCATAAAAAAGAAAAACGAAAATATATATATATATATATATATATATATATATATATATATATATACATATTTATGTATATGTACATATACATACATAATACATATAATATACATATAAAGTTTAAATACATATTATTTAATCGTTATAAAATCTATATATAAGAACTTAAATATTTAATTATAAAAGTGCTGTATTACAATAATGCTGTAATACAATAAGTTTTAATGAAATTTTTGAAAAGAAAAGAGAATTATTTTTTATAAAAACATTTTATGAGTTTTCTCTCTTTTATTAAATACAAACTTACAAGCAGTTGCTTCCAATAATTCATCCTTGACCCAGACTTGCTCTGCTAACAAAACTGCGAGATAATAGACTGCGTGTTGATATGGTTGTTCAGCCACGAAATTTTTCAAGTTCCTGATATACTGTAAGCCATTCTATATAAATATGCTGCAGTTTAATTTTAAGAACATACTACAAATTTATACATACACTTTCCTTTAGAATATCGAATCTTTTTGAATCAATCTTAAAGTTTATCATTCTGTCCATGATTTTTTCTAACAATACGCGTTGCTTATCATCGTAACCACCTATAGCAAGCTAAAATATAATTGATCTTTTGAGTACAAATAATTTCCAATGATAGACGAGATTTGATAGATATTATTATATGTTCAGACACAGAATAAGATTACACAGTATTTTACAATAATATTACTGTTGTTATCATAAATGTACTTACTGTTATTCCATATTTGCTATTACTAAGTTCCCATTGTAAACCAGCTAAATCCGCAGCATATGCATATTCATTGAGAGAGTCACGAAATAATTGGACAAACATATAACTTAAATTGCAACTAATAGGATCCAAATATGCGAATGGACTACAAGATTTAAAAAAAGTCATCACATTATGTACAATTATACATTTGATAACTTATCACATACCTGACGAAATCGAAGATCATCCTAGCTCTCGGTACGAGAAATTCATCATCTTTTTTATACCAAAGTCTTATAAACGATGTATCCTCTATGATTGTAGGAAATTTTTCTACCTATAAAATTTAGCAGCTAAATGCATTTAATGATATACAAATATAAAACAAATATCTGATCAAATTAATTCATAAGCACTATTTTGGAACCTTATAATATTAATATGAAATGTATAACCTTTTCAATTATTATTTGGAATGTCAAAGTCTATGTATATATATATAAAAGAAAGACAGTATCAATTAAATAATTGCCTTAATTCTCTTATATCAATACTAAATTTTATAATAAATTTTATGATAACAGAATCTATGAAAAGTCATTTCATGAAAATTTTACATTAAATATCATCAGAGTGCTCAAGAATTAATATTACGAAAAGTGACAATTTTAATTACGTTTGCTTCAGGCTTGATATCAAACTTCGTCGCTATAAATTCGTTCTTGGGAGGTAATTGTAAATCCGAATTATCGCTAACATTCTCCCACATGTTAATTATGTCTGTTGGTATCTTCTCTTTTTTAAATTTAATGTTATACCAGCTTTCGGTTTCGTTAGCTATATTTTCGTACACTTTTCCGACTATGTGAACTCTGATTTTTTGCGGCGTCAAGTACTCCATTATTTCATTGATAATGTCTGGTCGCCATTCAGGAAAAGTACGTTCCGCGCACAAAACTTCATTCATAGGATACTCCTGCAGCATTTGTACTATAGAATTCACGTAATTACGAGGTGAAGACTTTTCCTTGAAACGAAAATTCATATTCGCAATATCTCTATATTCCTGCAAATACAAAATCATGTTACTCTGATATTTAATAATTGAAGTATAATGTGTGGAATTAAAATATAAAATGTGCAAATATTACAGTACAATAGGCAAACGAGAGTATGATTTTTCATGAAAAAAACAAAAAATACATATAATTATAAATATTCTAAAATGTTGATTTTATGAAAATATTTGAAAAAAAAAAAATTTGTTAAAAAAAAGGAATAAATATCATAATTGTGATAAGCATGTTTTTCAGAACAATAGTTACCAAGATTTTAAAGTTTTTTTTTTAAATGGATTTGTAATTTTTTCATATAAATCAATTTTTTATATAGTGTTAAAATTTTTTGTTTCATATAACTGTTACGCATCATTTATAAATGTATATTAAAAATTTTGTTTTAATTAATAAAACATTTTTTTTGAAAAATTATGTAACCAATTGAAAAAATTTGTTCTATATCGTTCCTTTTATGAATAATTTTTTGCAGGCTGTATTTACTAAATACTTGCTACTTAGATTATATTTCATTTCATTAATTACATTGTAGATCCATTCAATTGGGCTCTTTTTCTTAAGCATACTGATATACTGAAATATCAGTGTAATAATATCGTCGACATGCTTAATTCCTTCTTCAGTTAGATCGACAACAACACTGAAAAAATTGAATCCTCTGGCGCCTGAGCGTTTTCCAGATACCAAGGAGTTACACCAACCTTTGGCTTTCAAAGCTGATAATAATGAGCCTTCTCCTTCATGTCCGAGTAGATGAGAAATATAATGTGCAGGCTATATCAATAAAAGTGAGTAATAGGATATGAATGTCAAAAATATATCGTGTATAAAATTATATGCATGTGTAATATCAATAATTATTAAGAATTTTTTAAGTATTCCAATTCGCAACCATAATTATGATGATAGATTCTATGAGATAGAATTTGTAAAGTCAATTTCTTTTTAATCAAAATTTTGAAATAGATAATTTATCATCATTATTTATTTATCATTACACACATGTTATATATATATATATATATAGATTAATACAGATAAATATTTCTAACATGTTCACACACACACACACACACACACACACACACACACACACACACACACACACCACACACACACACACACACACACACATATATATCATATATATATATATATATATATATATATATATAATCTTCAAATTAAAATTTCGTCAAATATAAAGTCTATTTTAAAAAAATTAAACAATATCACTTTTCTTTTTTATCTTATTTAGCTTATAAGCTTAGAAAAATTAAAAACTTCAATATTTTTATTTAAAAAATAAACTTTAAATTCACTTTTAAATTCATTTGAGAATTTATCATGAAAATTATTAACACATTATATAACTAACATTATATAACTTTTATATAACGTGTGCGTGTGTATATAATTTTATATAAATATAATATTAAAGATATATATATATAAAACGAAAAATAAGTTATATTACCGCGGACCGATAATATTGTTGCAAATCAGGCAAAGGAAATGTAATGTCTAGGTTCCTCAGATCTTTTATTGGAACAATGTACCACTTATTGCGAAAGTGTTCATCCTTAAATGGATGTTCAGGCCATATTGGAACGTCAACTTCTTTGTTTTGCACCTCACAAAAGAGATCTACTACCATGTTTTCAAGTTCATCTAAACTCTCTAAACATAAAATTGTTAACATATAAGAAACGTTACAAATAACGAAAATTAATAAGTCCAAAAAGAAAAGTCCAATTTTAATCAGAGAAATTGATACAAAAATTTTATACTATTTGATATATTTATGATAAATATTTGCATTTATTAGTTCGTATTAATAATTATCTTGAAGTATTTAGATTTTTTTCTAAAAAAAAAAAACCAATCTTATTTAGTTAAAAATATCAAAATATCAAAACATAATCTCCTTAAAAGAAAAATATTAGATTTTAGAAAAATAATAGATTTTTTTAATATTTTTTTGTTCAAATACTAATGAAGAAAAATTTTTGAATAGGAAGAGAAGAATATGACAACATACATAAATAATTAATAAAATAATTAAAAATAAATTGCAAAAAAAATTATCAATAGATTTATGATAAATACATCATTATTCAGATATCACATATATCACACTAAAACTCAAATTTTCAAATATGTGAAACAATGTAAAATGTCCAGTTATTTTAATAATGAATAAATGTTATATGTAAATTATTTTACCTTTGCCAAGAATGCACAGTGACATAATATTTGCAGAATAATATTTTTTATGAAACTCGAGTAGTCTATCTCTAACATTGATGCCCTTTTGCTTTGGTATTACGTCTAATGTCTCTCTATTGCCCGTGCCGAATTTCGAAAATGGGTGATCAGGGCTTGCAGATGATTTATCCAATTGATCAAATCGCCAATTATCATTTGCCAAATTTTTCTCGTGCTCTGAATTTATAGCATTCAGCTCCAATTCAGTCAAAGTCTCCGTGAAAAGAGGCGTCAAGAAAAATTGGGCGAAACGATCTAATGCACCTCCTAATTTTTCCGGAGTTATATCAAAATAATAAGTGGTGTGATCTAAATGTGTCGCTGCATTACTCGCGCCACCATTTTGCGACAAATACATATTGTAATCATTCTGCTGAGGATATTTCTCTGTTCCCAAAAATAACATATGTTCGCAAAAGTGCGCTAATCCAGGCAGATCATCTGGATCACACATATAGCCTGTAATACAAAGTTAACAAATAGATTTTATTATCAAAGATAGATTTTTACATTGGTCTGAGATATTTAAATAATATATTTTTATCAATATAATATTTTTAAATATATATATATATATGCATAGATTAATTTATAAAAAAATATTTTTAATTGTAATTTAATTGTAAAATAATATGATTAAAATTACCTATATTAACATCTAGTGCAACAGCACTCTTATCAGTTGTTGAATCACTTATTAAAAGCACTTTCATTTTATTAGCAAGTTCTAAGCCTCTGTATAATCTATCATCATTTTGTGATTTTATTATATCATCGTATCGCTTTTCTACACGTTTGTGGGTAGACATATTGACCACTACAGTTTTGGATTCCAGAATTTTATTTCTGTAAATACATTATGAAAGAAACACAAAGATTTTGAACAAGAATGAAAACTAACATTTACAAAAATTATATCATTCTTAAATATTAATTTCTATTTAATAGTTGATAGTTTTACTCAAACCAAGACATATATGTTAACACTGAACATTTAAAACTGTATATTGAGTTTTGTGCAAATTATCTTTTTTTTTTCCTATAGAAAAATAAAACTTATAATTTTATTACATTTTATATAAAGAAATCAAAAATAAAAAGTTAAATTCTTGATCAAATTTTGCAAATGATGTGAAAAAGAAAGATATTATATGTAACCCCAGTGTACAATTTATGCTATCACTCTGGACAGTGTATAATTGCGATGGATCATTAATTAACTAATTCTTACTTGCAGTTACAATTCTCGGCGAGATCTGAGAGCTTGTCATTTTGATAAAACGACGTCATCGTGAAATATCAAGGAAGAAATTTCGCGCAGAATATAATACCCAACTGAATTTATATTTTTTTTTTTCACTGTCACCAGCAAAATTTCACTGACTTTTACATTACGTGAATGCTTTATAAGATTATTACTTGAGCAATGTATTTTTTCGCATATAAATTAGCTCGGAAAAATAAATAGTACAAAAATTGGCTTATATAAGAAAAATCCTCGGTAACAAAAAGAAAAAACGTGACTAAGAAAGATACTGGTGAGGTTAGGTTCCAGCGAACGCGATTTACAGAGAGTTTAAAACGAAATAATCGTGATAATCTCTAATATTATCGTAAAAGTGTCTCCGCTGAAGAAATCGTGAGAAAAAAAATCAATCACACAGTTTATCGATCGATGAATAATGACGTTGCGAATACAGTTGTCAGGTATGGTAAGCGTTCAGAGATCGTGTCGAGCACGCAGGTGTACGCAGGATGACAAGCTGACAAGATGACAAGTCGCGTCTGAAACGTGTACACACACACATATACGCATACCTGAAAAGTAGAAAAGATTGCGTGGATACGAATAGAATGCGAGATTTTAATGCGTGCGTGGCAAACATTTGTGGTAAATTTTTGCAAAACTGAATCGTCGGAGGAACAAGAAAAAGAACCGACTACATACACGGTTGGTTATAAAGGTTATATACGAGTGATGCGCTTTGAAGTTAGCGAAGATCCCAGAGATTTGAATTCAGAAAAAGTCTGGCGCCAAAAATTTTCTGTCAACTAACATTAGTAGATAGGGACAATATTATATATATATATATATATATACATATATATATGTTAGAAATAATGAAATAAAGATAATATTGCGAGAGTACAGTCGGTGAAATATATATTAGTTTTAATTATGAAGATTATTTTGCGCGCGATTTTTCTGATATTATTAAAACAAAAATATTACGGGTGTATACGCATATACACCAAAATAAACACCCGTAATATTTTTGTTTTAATAATATCTTCTATATTATAAAATTAATAATTAATAATCGAACTGATAATCTACAACTTATCGAAGATATTTTATTTATTTTTTTTTTCTTATTAGTCTAAAATCGAGTTTGTTAAATCCTTTATTGATTTTTTGACATTGTAAAATTTGAAAATTGTGTTCAACATAAACTGAACATGTTCGATAAGCTATATTTCAGATTACAATTGTTGATACATCTTGAATGTAATTTACATTTAATTTATTTACGCGTAGACGTAAGCTATTATAGTTTACGGCAGGGACATGCCGAATCCTGGAATTTTTTCTAATTTTTGCAATAGATAATTAATTTTTCATACTTTCTTTTACCGCTATTGTAGTACACGTTAGTGTTGGGCGATTAACGCGAGATGGCACGTGAAACGCGAATCTTGCGAGACGTTTGCTATGACGAATTTTAGTTAGGGTCTCCTCAGTCTATGGTGATCGCGCAACAGGTGTTATGTATTATCATGGTTTCCTTTTCCTTTTTTGGTATACATTCCGGTACTGATAAGTAGCCTCGTCTACTGATAGTGCAGTGTGCGCGTGTTGTGCTCCATGTACTTTGGACGTATCTCGGAGTTTCGAAGGTGAAGTGGCAGCTTAGACACGTGGGCGCTCCGTTGGGAAGATTTTTCTTCCGGATCTCTTCGCGGGAGAAAGTGCCTGCGATTACGTTACCACGCAGGTGAGCGCATTATAATTTTTTTAAAGCGCGCGCCAAATCAAACGGCGGATTTAAAATAAAGAGTCGCGATCTGAGAAATTGAAACCAACGAAAGAGTTTTGGTTCTTAAGGATTTTTAAATATAATATACATACTATATATATATATATATATATATATATATATATATATATATATATCATTAAAACGCACCTAATAATATTCCTTTTAATTAATTATATAATCTACAATGAGAATATTAAAAATGTAAAACTTATAAAAACAAAACTTGTTTCTCAGAAATTTGCAATAATTAAATAATAATTATTATTATATATAATAATAATTATAATTTAATATTTATAATTTAATATTTATTATATTAATGTCTGAAAATATGACTATTGAATTAGTATAAAATATATAATTTAAAATAAATAGAAAAGTTCTAATGCTTTTATTATTATGACACATTAGTACATAACATACTGTGTAACTTTTTTTATGAAAAACTTGTCGTTTAATCTTCTTCAACTTTATTTTAACTTGTACTTTCATGATATTTTTATAAATATTTTATTAATATTAAAAATTTTTACTAATACTTTTAAAAAGTCTATGTCTAAAAAAATCGCTTTAAAAGTATTGCGTTTTTATTTCCTTTAATTAGTTTAATGTATATTTTATTAGCTTTAATGTATTTCATTATTTCTATTTATTTAAATCTGCTTTTCTCCTACGAGATAGATAATATTAGAAAATTACGTCACAATGGAGAAAAAAAAGTTACATATAAATTTTTATTATCATTGTTAATATTAAAAATGTCATATATAATAAAATGTACATGATTATATTTTATATGAAATTAATTAGTCTGAGCTAAATTACTTATTAGAATGATGAAACGAAACGTTTCGGCTTCCATAAAAAAACGAATTCTTTTGAAACATTCATCTTTCATGATACGTAAAGTTTCTGAGAAGTGTATCACTTCTTGCGCCAGCATATAGTTTCCTCGAACGCATTTTTATGCATATTTAATTGCGAATGTAACAATCAAACTATTATTCCATAGAAAATTATATACAATTAATTCTTTTTATAATTTATTCTTTATCATACATAATACACGTATGTATAAATATTTTAATATATATGTTTTTATAATAACCTAATTAAATCTATATACCGATGTTATATATATATATATATATATATATATATATATATATATATATATATATATATATATTAATTATCTTTTATAAATTATTTTAATTTATAAAAAATAATATATAATTAATAATATATAATAATGTTACTTAATCCAGATAACGAATAATATTTAATAATATTGAATTATGCATAATTGATAACGATAAGGTTTTTTGATAATTTACAATAGCATAGATCGCAGATAATTCACTCTGCTTGACAATAGCGATCGATTGCAGCTTGGCATTATAATAGAAGAATGTTTACTTCACTTGTGTTTAATATACAAGAAGATTATTATACTCATTATGCATTGTGATTATTCATAGAAGATTGAATTATAAAAGATTATATTTGCATATTATTAATAATCGAGTAAATTTTAATTACCAGTATCGATGGATTCAGGTTGCAAAAGTGAATGTTTCGGCGACTCCATATTTGCAAAGAACCCGTTTCTGCTCGCGTGGGTATTGTGAAAATATCGAATCTACCTACGTACTGAGTCGTACACATTTGGCGTCTGTCCTGCTAGAAGACATCGACATCATCCGACGTGATGATAAAAACTGGATAGACGTAAAATAGAGCCTGTGACAATTATAATTGTAATGTACACAATATGTTAATCAAAATACATAGATTCATTAATAAAATTGAATTTTTTGACAAAAAAAATCTTCTGTAATAATTAAGAAAAAAAAATAGTTTAATAATTAAATGTTTAATACAAAAAACTGTTTCGTTAATAAAATTGTTAATTAGAATTTGTGACAATTAAATATTATTTATGACAAGACAAACTAGAAAAATAAAAGAATATAGAGAAATATGATAGAAACTTGTGGATCTAATTGGAAAAATAATTATTGTTATAAAATATAAAGAGAATATTTTTTTAAGAGTTATTATTTTTAACTTTTATATATTGCCGCCGCCCACATTCTCCTTTCACATAAACAAATACGATTTTGTTTAATTAAAATTAGTCATTTTTTTGATAATTTATTTAATTATATATTTATATTACAATATTATTATGCATATCAAAATGAATAAATTTTTGATACATAATTTTGTTTTAACCGAATTTGTATCAATGGAAGGAAAATCAATACCGGTAGACATTCACACCTGAGTAAGACAAATGTTATCTTTGATCTACCCGAGTCGTTGACACTTAGCCATGTAAATATTTCGTTATTATCAGTCGCGTAACGCGAGATAAGACATATGTCGATGTTATAGAGACATTATTATATTGTTTCAAAATGAAATCAGGTATATTTATACAATAATCAAGTAATGCAAATATTATTCTTTTATATATGTGAAAAATCGTAAATGAATATTATTATTAAATTTATTAATGATTTGAATAAAAAATATATTAATTATATTACACTAATTATTATAATAGAAAAACATTTAATATACATTTTGAATGTAATTTTAATTTCTATTTAATATTAATTATATTTAATTAAAATATTTATTATTTCATAAGTGATTTTTTTGATAATTTTTGCAAAAAGATTACACTACCAATTATTACGATTTTCACAAAATCAAAGCCATCGATGAGAAATAATTGTGTGGCAATAATTACCTTTTTTTCTGAAGCAGAATCAAATTAAAATAGATTAGACTAGATAAGCTTGCGGGTATATAACAATATTGGATTTTCTGTCAATAAAAAATACTCGATATAGTGCGATACAATCTTTGAGAGCATAGCTATTCTCGAATGTTTTTTTTTTTTTTTTTTCTTTTTGGCAATTTGGGAAAGAAACTTAATTTGCGCGCAAACATTTATATTAATTCGCGCAGCATTAAAACGTTCAATTCGCGCGCAAAAACGATTTAAAAAAATGTGGGATTTGTAATAACAAGGTATCGTAAACCGATAAAGCGTGGCAATAAAAGTAAATGGGTTGGATGGTGTCGTATAGCGGCTTAGAACACTCCGCTGAAAAATTTGTTTGATATAAAATTCATATTTCAAAAAATAATATTCTAACTTTTTAACTGATATAAAAATTTTTAACTAATATAAAAATAAAATGAAAAATTATGAAGATATAAAATGAAATATATTCTACGCTCAATCTCCTTCAAATACATATATATATAATATTTATTTAATTATTTATTTATTGTATAATATTGAATGACTTATATAAATTATTGAAATACTATTGAATATACATAGATCGCTACATTTATAAAGTATTTAGGTTGATATTTTTATAGATATAATTCTAACAGTTTTTTTTTATTCTGCAATAGCTGGAATTTTTTGATAAATTTTATCTTTGAGGTATCGTATGTTTTACATATCATTATCTTTGATATAAGAAAGAGTATGGAAAATTTAAGTCAGGCAAAAAAGATTGTTGATAAAAATTTATTTTTTTATTTATTTATTTATAATTAATTAATTTATTTATTTATAATTATTTCAAAGTTTTAAAATCATATATATCTGCAATAATTGAAGTATTATAGAGAGAGTACACTATTTTTTGCCAACATTATTATTATTATCGCTAACAATCATAATTATCGCTAACTACCACACTATAATGCATCAGTTCGATCAAGTGAAGTTAAGGAGCGTTGGGTGGTGACTTGGAAGTAGTATAGGGGCAACTATAGCGAGACAGGAATGTCCCCCCTTTTCCCCCTTGGCGCCAGCCCCCCGCTGTGATCCCTTCCCCCCCTGTCCCCCTGGGCAGGTACCTGAGAAAAAAGAGTGGGGACTCGTGGACGTCCACGAGGCGATTTTTTAATTTTAAAATTTTTTTAAGAGTGGGGGGAGTCGTGGACGTGCACGAGGCAGTTTTTTTATTTTTTATTTTTTCCTGGGCTGGAAATACTCGGGCTGGAACCTGGGTCTTCTGCTTTTCTGGTCGGGGTCCTAGTGCGGTGGGCTAACTGAAATCTTACAAGAGTGAGAGTTAGATGGGGCATTTAAGCGAAGAATAGGTCTCTCCGGCCCGGCGACCGAGCGCTCCGATTGGATTGTCCTATAGTTGCCGGCTGTTTGATTGGTTCCGACGAGCTGGAAAAACGAGAGAGAAAATAGAGTGAGAGAGAGAAAGTGGACAAAATGTCCGAGGTGTCAGAAGCCGGTAAAATATCGGCCGCCGAAGACAGCAGAGATGTCCCATTGCATTCCCCTCCTCCTCCTCCTCCTTCTCCCCCAGCCCTGTGGAAAATCGAAAAATATCGCATGACATACGGTATCTCTCGCCTTCGAGCGTCCTTACGGAAAAACTTCGAACTGCAGCGAGCGCGTCGCCCGCGTCTCTCCTTCTTGCTGAAAAAAGAAAAATCACCTAGTGCGGAATTATCAGTTATCAAGATATACAAACGTAATACGAAGCGTTCATGATCGGACATGATTGTCCGCGCCGGTCGAGTCATGCAACGCAGGTAGACGCGATGTCGTCATCGGAGGCGATACGCTATCGGAGATTGAAAGAGCTATGGCGCCGCAGAGTCTAGGAAGGAAAGAAGGAAGGAGAGAAAAGGAAAAAATTGAACGTTTTCAGGTAATATTTAAAATTAATATTTTAACATTTACATTAAATTTAACATTTTTATTTACGCTACAGAAATGTTTTGTACAATTTTCTTACATTTAAATATAATATTTATAACATTTACAAAAGATGTTAACTCTTAATGGATGGAAAATATGGGAATTCGTTGTTTTTCAATTATTTAGCTGCATATTTTTCCCACTCTTTTCCTTATATTTCAGTATATAAGTAAGGCGAGAAAACGCGGAACTTTATTCATTTGAGTTTGCTCGAAATCTTCATTTCGGCTTCGGTACAAGTATTCGTCGTTGTTGTGACCAGTGTTCAACTAGTTCTCGGTAAAAAGTGATAAAATGGCCGCCGCAAAAAGTATCCAGTGAACGGAAAAGCTAACCGATTTTGTTAAATCTACTCACGTTTGTGATATTAACAAATCGGGCCTCAAGACCGACTTCGATAGAAGAAACGATCAGCGATATTTATTATTATCGACGACGTACGGGCTTAACGCATCGTATACTAAGAAGATTCACGTGGGATTGCAGGCGACGAGTGAAAATTGCTTTGTACCGATTGTAAAATTAACAGGCAATTATGCAGATGGAATATGTCTCGACACCGACACCTGGCAGCAATTTCAAATCAGCATGGAGCAGATGAAGCAGTATTTGTGCGAGAATCAAAAATCCAAACCAAGTCCGATTATTATCAACAATATTTCCATCGGCTTCACAACCGCTTACGGAACAAGGGCAGTGATAGTGAGTTATAAGGAAAATGCGGGACAACCGGCGAATAATAACGAGACGGAGGAGCAGCCCCGTTGAAGAAGCAAAAACGTACAGCGTCGCCATTGTGATGCAGAAAACTACTTTTGTCGGCCTGGAAGATATCGCAAGATGTGTGGACGCTCATTTGGCACGGTTAATTCCCATTACCGACACCGTCAACGCGTGCTCCAAATACCTGATTAACGAAATAGAATTAAAACTTCCCTCGTCTTACGTAGATTGTGAAATTATAAAACTTACAATTAGAGGTAATTTTGAAGAAATCGAGCGCGATGTACGAACACAAATAAATAATTTACCATTTTTAGACGTATATTTTAATATTGTATTCGAAGAATTGCTTTCGCTAGGTTTTAATGAAATTGTACGTATAATTTTACTAAAGCGCAATTGTTAGTTTTATAAAAAGAAAAATTTTATTTTCAATAAATAGAATGTTTTAACCTTAAAAACTTAAATATATTTTCTTTTACCCCACTTCTTTCCTATTAATCACCTCTCCCCTCTTCCTCCCTCTTCTTTACTATTAACATAAACAATTTTATCGCCTAGTAATATTGCGCGTTAGCCGTGCGTTAGACGAACATCTTATTTTTAGCATAAGCATGCATAGAGCACCGCGTACAAGCTCGTAAGCAGCGGTGCTCAAAAAACGCTGACGCGAGCTCACCTCCGCGAATACGCTTACTCGCGTCGATTCCGCGGCTGCTTATCAGCTAATTGGCCGCGGTACTTTTCGCTCGTTCGCCGACCGGAAACGCTAGCGCGAGCATGCGGCCGCCGCGGTGGGCCCCGGAGCGCGGATAAGCTTATTATTCCTCGCATACACGAGCAATATTAAAGCAATATTCGAATGTACATATTTTTTACGTAACATTAAGTATCATCGGCTACTTGAAAAAATCAAACAATTTAAGTATAAATCTCACATTTATTTTTATAATTATTTTACATATAATTAAAATATGACACTACTGTATTTTTTATAACATTACAATTTGAATTACATTCTTAAACGTAACAGCGCATAGTATGCAATGTTTCATTTGTTTCTTTTTGCAAAGAAAAATTTTACGAAATAACTGTACAATTAAACGATCGTTATGTTCGCAATCTTCGGTAAAAAGACTAAGAAATCGATTAAGATCATAACCATTGCACATATAATATAAAAATACGCAACTATAGTGTCCGCATGTTTGCGAAAAAATTCCTTGCAATTGTCGAGTATTCCAGTGATGAATAATGGAGTTTCGGCGGAGACGAAGGAGAAATCCAGGGTGTAAGGGGGGTATTCCGTAGCTGTCAAAGTAGGTGGCTGTGCCATGCTCATCGAGGAAGAAGGCGACCCAATGTTCTCCAGGTCGATTGTGCTCGTCTGTATTAGCGACGATAGCTGTCGACCGTGTCCACACCCTCGGGACTCTGTCGGCTGGATAAACTCCCGCGTGTCTGGCATTGATGTGTCGTAATGCTTGTAAAATTTCGCGTGAGTTCATTTTTTGATTCGACGGCAAGCGTACGAGTGGTATTATATATTCGATAACTTCAGTATTTACCTCTTTCGGTTTCTCGTTTTGATCATCTTGTATCGTCGAGTCTTCAATGCCTGCTTGCACGGAGATCGTAGTTGTTTCGATTTTGTTCTTGTCCATCATCGACGATAATTCAAATTTTTCTTCTTCTTCTTCTTCCTTTTTTCTTCTTTAATCGGGCTCAAAAATTTTCTTTTTCTCTATTTCGCTATTTGACAGCGTTTTAATATTTTCATTTATGATATAAGAAATATCATCTGCATTACTGATTTCCTCGTTTTTGTCATAGGATGTTTCACATTTATCCGGAGTGTGGCAAGTTGGAGTACTATTGTTCCTAATGCCGCCGACAAAATTATTTTGCTCGAGTATCCAGCATTTTAATTTGTTCGCGTTGCGTAATGCACAATGAAAGATTCCGAATTTTCGAAATCCGTGATAACCACAATATCGTCCTCGTCCTTCTCTCGACGTTAGATTTTTAAATGCAGGGGAAATATCTTCCAAATTATATATCTCTCTGGAGAGTAAATTTCTCAAATAGATTGCTTTTCACATCCTCTGACATAAATATAGCGGGCATGTCTTGTTATTTCGCGTAGATGCGTTGTAAAATATTTCGGATTAGCTTCGCCGTCGAACCATTCAATACCATGATAATTTCGCGTGAGCCAATTATTTTGTCGTCTTACATTTTCCGGTAATTCGCCAAACGAATGCGGTGGCATCATAATCCAATGTCCGACAATTGGCGCGTCAACGGCGACAACGGCAACTTCTTTAGGGATAAATTTCTCGCGAGCATCACGGAAACCCTGTATGTCGACGATTATATCCATAATGCGAAAACCTGTGTGCTCTGGAGTTAGTTTTAAACTCTTCGCGAAGCGTCGATACTCGTGTCTCGAATGAAACTGAAATCTTTTTACCGTACTGCATGTTTTTGATACGTAGCACGTTGATGTTTGCGATTTTGATCGTTTGTGGTGGAGGGGAAAATTGGGAGAAAATTTTTGAGTATTACGTTATAGAGAACGACGGAAATCTAACCGGCAAAATCGACAATGACTTGCCGGGATGAGTCAATTTCTATGACATTATCAAACTCTGCGTAAATAATACAGTTAACGGTCTCGGTGAGCGCCTTCTCAAATCGTACTTCTAATCGTAAACTACCATGTTTCACAAGATTCCAATGTCCTGCATAATTAGCCGATAAGTCGGGCGTAAGATCAAAAGCGAATAGCGTATAGCCCTTTGAATAATCATCTCTGCTTATAGAATTTCCTTCATTCAAAAAATGAATACCTGTTCCCGTGAAGAGCGTTTGATAAGCCTCGACGTAAAGCGATTCTTCTGTCGAGAAAGAGGGTTGTAACGGTCTACTGGGAATTTGCATGCCGTCGACGTACAGCGAGAAGAAATTTATGCCGTAATTTTTGAAATTAAACGGATTTAATTTTCTATCGCCGTTAAATGCTTTATTATTGACAAAACCGACTATTATTCTTTTCGGAAGTTGACCAAGTATTACATTATCTAACGATTCGCCCACAACACCGCTATGGATCGTGAATGTTTTAACCTCGACCCTCGTGAGCGGATATTTGGCCGTAACTTTACTCAGCATTCTTGCATGTGCGAGCAATAATCCGGCGCTTATCTTCGCTCTTCTCACTAGCAGACTCGCATCCAGTATATGAATTTTCGACGACGCACCGTTACTATCCATAAGACAGAACGAATCTTTCGAACGAACGAGCCTCAAACGTACTTCTACACCGTTAATTAAAAATTTGTCCTGATTGAAAACATCACAATGGAGATGTCCTATAAGATCTAGAGCCCGTCCTCCTCGTATGTAATGAGCGCGTCTCACGAGAGCGGAATTTGCCGTTTTTGATTCCACCGGTTCGTCCATTCGTCCGGGAGTATCCGCGTCCCATAGACATGAGGTTAGATGGGAAGTTTTTGCCGGTGAAGAATAATTTAACAACGCCTCGATGTAGGCGCGGTACGCGTAAGCGTTGTTTGGCGGCGATACGAGCTTTTGATTGAAATACACGTCGATCTGATTGAAGATGGAATGAAGTAAATGATTTACGGGGCCTACATTGTCCGTCGTTGCGCTGCCGCTTACTCCCGTAACGTGTCCTGTGGAATCGCCTGACGTTTCTACGCGTACGCGAAGACTCAGCATGGTGTGCGTGAGATCTAAATATTCTTCTCCGTGACCGGGAATGACGAATTCTATCGGCGAGTCGTCCGAGAGCGAAGTCACGGGTTTGTAATGAATCCATTGTGAACTCTCGATACTAGTTTGCGTGGGTGGTAAGGAGAAGAGGTCGAGTTCACTCTTTAAACACTCGCTCGAATGCGTATGAAGAAAGGACATGTCTTTTAATTAGCGTAAATTTTACTTTCTCGTCGCTGTAATTTCCGCTTTCAAAGATTATATTTATACGAGCGTTTAAGAAAATATGTCGGATACGGTGCGCTTTTTACCGATTTTTCGGCGTTTCGTGGATGTCTTAAGCCTTTTCACTGCTTTTTTCCTCCCCCTCCTCTTATTGCCCGATGACCGCGTATTGGTTTTTTTCTTTCCGCGAGTCTTGACCTTCGACGAATTTTTCTTATACGTCCCGCGACGTTTACGCGAACCCGCAGATTTAGCGATGCACGTATTGAGCCCGACGAAAGGAAACTGAGCTACATGCATTTTCGCATCCGTCTTATATCCCGAACCTTTCATTAGACTGCTTATTTTTTCTTTAGCTTTTCTCTTAAGATTGTCGCGCGATTCTTCGAATCGATGTTTGGCCGCTACCTTAAACGGCATATTATTTTCAACATCGTCGATTATATTAACGCCGGCGCGTAAAGCTTCTTTCCCCACAGCCCGTATGCCTCTACTTAAATAGGGTAGTACGCGTCTGAATAATCCTCCGAGAAAACTGCCGATGCCATGACCGCGTTGATAGGACGAACCAACGAAAACTCGCGGAATTCCGCCACCCCAACTACCACCATTTTGTAATTCATCGTGATACATCGAATAATAATCCATTAACGTTCGAAATTTTTTTCTTCCGTTGTCGTGGATATAAATTTTTTTGTAATATTTACTCGATACGTCTAAAGTGCAATGTCACCGTTAACGTTCCAAATTCGAATGGTATACTCTGCCCCAGCTGATCTCTTATATCTATTTCTATTGTACGAAAGCACGTTTGACGCAGAGCTATGTATTGCGCGGGTGAGAAATGCTTTATCTGCGTGGATGCAAACGCGTAATCGTTTCGAGCATCGTGCGTGACTATTCGCAGAAGAGGAGATTGTACATCGCCTGTAATGTAAGGTTCGCAAATATCACAATAGACAAAGAGTTTGTCGGGAATACCGCGCAACAAACTAGCCGGTTCGTCAGCTATTATCATGCGACTGTGTGGGAGTACAAAAAATAGCAAATTATAAACTTCATCGTAAACCCATTCGGGTAAAACGTCAGATAGAACGGAACTACTTTCTAGTTTAATGAGTTCATTCGTATTTTTGTTTACATCGATGCCGATTTCATTGTAAAACCATGTTGGAAATGTTGGTGGAATAGGATCGCTATCGAGCTGAATCAGATCTCTATGCTTAACATGCGTGTCAAAACCGAGTATTCGTTGAAGTTTGTCGGAGAAATTTACATAATGAGTTATAGCGCATTTCTCTTCTTCACAGGAAAGTTTCATAACAATTTTACCACCATTGACAGTCTCGAATCGCCAAACGATATGCGAAGCCACGGATTCGGCTGTATAATTCACAGCATCTATAATATCTCGCACGGTCGAGTAAATACCCGAAGGTACTTGCGCTTTCATAGCGTTAATTGTCTTATCGCGCTCTGTAATATCGATGAATCTCATTAATCCTTCTCCGGCTCGTATATGTAAAAACTACACGGAAATTGAATCTCCGTGAGCGCTACTTCCCACCGACCGTGCAAATCTACACGCTGAGGTAATTCTGTGGTGAAACAAGTGGTTTTATTTTCCGGAAAGTAGCGCATGCTGCTATTGCTCGGAAGAACCATATAAAATTCATCCTCCCTCATTTTTATCTAAAATCTTTAAGCTCTCAGCGGGTATCCAAGAATCGAATTTTGAAGGATATCCTTGCCAGCTAACTAATAATTGTTTTTATTTCCACGACCCTTGCTTTTTATCACACGCTCGACGATAAATTCTTCCCCTGCAAGTCTTTAATAACCGGCGCTAATTCTTGTTCGTAAAAAAACCCGTCTATAACTTCACCCGCTAAATCGCTTAGTTCGTATACGCGCGGTTTTCTCCATTCGAGAACACGGTGAATTCGAAATATTTCTTCGCTCCACTTTGCCTCGTATCCTTTCTCAAAGGCTACCTTTGCTCTACTGACCCGTACAAAATCACCCGCGCTATATTTAGCCTTTTGTCTACGACCGCGATTCTTTTTCTGCTCGATGTCATTCCAACGACGAATCATATTTTCACGCGCTACACGTGCATTTTCTAGCGTAACGACTGCAGGCTGCATTTTGATGGTGGAGTGACGCGTGTGATTGTAAGCGCGAACGATATCCTGCAAAACATCTATGTAACGCCTCGTATTTTTATGTGTAAAATAACGCCACATCCGTTCCTTGAGCGTTCTATTAAATCGTTCCACTATAGCTGCTTTGATATCGGGATTACGCGTTACGCGAAAACGAATATCTTTTTCTTTTAAGAAATTTTGTACATGACGAGCGATAAATTCTTTACCTTTGTCGGTTTGCAGGTATACGGGTAAACGGTCATTGTTTCTCGAGAATATGCGTTGAAAGGCTTTTACTACACAGCTACCTGTCTTATCACGTAAAGGTTCTACCCAAACAAATTTACTAAGGGCGTCGATAACCGTCAATAAATATGAATAGCCGTCATTGTAGCTTTTAAGATTACGTAGATCGATCAAATCAGCCTCCCATAAGTCATCGATGTTTGTCACATTATAATGTAAACGCGGAAATTTTCGGCGCACTGGACGATGCAGCGTGTACGCATCTTGCGATTTAAGCCAGTCGATGACTTCGTTACGCGTGAAATTCGGTTTAGCAGCTCGCGACAAATTGGCCGTCGCTGAATATCCAGCATAATGCGAGGGATTGTAATAGAATTTTTCGAGTTCCGTCATTCGAGTTTGCTCCAGTCGAGTAAACCTTTTCTCTTCTTTGTCGGCGACAGCTCTACGTAATCTGTTAATGTTTTGTCACCCTCGTCCTCGCCGGCCGATATAAACGCCGTATCACCTTCGATTTCGCTAGATTCGTGCACCTTACGTCTACACGACTTTGAGCGCGCTAATGAAGTTTTCGGAGTGGAACTTCCACGCGGTAACGTGCTTTTAATACGATGAGATCGCGCGGCCGTATGTAATAAATCGCGATTTCCAATGAGATTGGAAGGTGTGCCTATGTCATGTAATAAACGCGCAAATTGAATTCTTCCGGTTGCTTTTACTGTTTTCCTTTCGCGTATCGCATCATTTATAAGTTCGGTGATATTCGAATCCATTATGACGTCACCGTCTATAGTTACGAGTCCTCGCCTATCCCAGCTAATCTTCGATGGAGGAATATCGATCAAATATTTTAATAGGGCGCGCGCTTTATCGCGATAAGTTTTCGGTACGTTGCTGACTATTTCTTTAATCATTTCAGCCGATTGTACGCGCTTTTTCCGAAACTACTGCTACTACTACTACTATCGACGCCATCACCACGCACGCTATCGATTAAATTTGACGTTTCCATAAGCTCATTATCATCGGCGTCATCTAAATTCGTTTCTTCGTTCTGCTCGACGTTATCGTCCTCTTCGTTAGCCCTTGTATTATCGCGTAAACGTTTTTCTGCCTCGCGAACAAAGTGAAGATAACGTTGAAGTACTTCTTTATACAATTTCCATTTTTGTCCTCATCTATAGGAGTTGCGAGATTCAAAATACGCCACATCTCAGCGTCAAGTCGCGACAAAGGTGTTCCCGGTGTCCGTACCGTATTATTAATAACATTTTCCGTATTTGATATTTCCATATTTTTCTTCGTCGGATTGTCAGTTGGTATAACGGGTGACACTTCCGGTTGCATACGCTGCATTCTCTCGAGATTTTCGGTAGAAATCAAAACCATTTTTTAGCTCTCTCCATTATTCAAAGTTCTATTGATAATTTGTATCTTTTTATTTTTTCCGGAAAAACACGATATAGACAGGAATTTTTCTCTTTAGTCACCGATAATCCTCGATAATACAGCTGTAAGTATAGGGCCGATAAGATATGGTAAAACCCACCTCGTTGTATCAACAATTTTCTTTTAGCCTTCCAATTACCCTCTTTTGCCGCTACACGCCGTAAAATCGTTTTATGTTTGCCTAAATGCTTCTTATCGCTACAACGAAGCGGCACGTTGCCTTTGAGTGTATTGAAAATGCATTCTTGAATACACTTTACGAGATTAATATCGGCCGTACGTAAGAATGCTGTTCTTTGATTTTTTCAAATGACACAAAGTTTTCAAAAGACATAAGTTTCTCTCACCGATAGAGCGTCTAGCATTCTTTATTGCTTTATCCGATGTCGAAGACGTCGAATTTTTATTACCCGCGTCTTTTTTCACCATTACGCTGCAATTACACGACTGACAAGCTGCGAACGCGAATATTGTCCTTTATACACCTCCTCCACTTCTATTATTCGATCTACGCGGAATGTAAGCGTAATGCAGAGTATCGTTGGGAAAGATACACGTGCGAAAACGATATTCGTCTGGAGTCGATTGTTTCAAATCGAGCAATAAATACCCGTGAGGTCTCGATGTAGCGTCGTAGTACGCTTCTTCCATAAATTTTGGATCATCGGGATATACTTGACGCGCTAGATGACGAATTTGTGCACGATCGCGTGGATTTTTAAAACTACTATGTAATTCGCGTTCAGAGATATGTCGCGTTGTCCGCGTCCTTGATGAAAGAGATTTTGCGAGATGAGTATAACACTGAGATTCTTATGATGACTTCCTTTGGTAAATAGATCTACGATAGCGTCGCACGACGATGATTCTCTCATAAGATCGTCAATTATTATTAATTTTGGCGAGAGCGGATCGTTGGAATAATCTTCCGGACGCGGTAATCCTTCGCGAAATTCAATTATATTTTTCTTCGATTTTATCAAAACATTATTAACGTAATCCGTCTTTCGTGCTCTTTCCTCCACCTTTTCCTCCTCCTCCTCTTCTTTTGACGCACTTGCGACGTACTGTAAACGCTGATACGCGTCTTGCCATTCTGCGTAATAAAATAAAATTCTCTCGAATCTAACATCGGACATGACGGATAAATATTGAAGAAACGTTTTACGAAAATTGTTTTTCCACATCCCGTAGGACCGCAGACGATCGACGTCCACGGATGTTTCCACCGTACGTCCATTTTGCGAAATGAACGATTTGGCATTTGCGCGCGCTTTCATAAATATAAAAAGTAGCCGATGATACTTAATGTTACGTAAAAATATGTACATTCGAATATTGCTTTAATATTGCTCGTGTATGCGAGGAATAATAAGCTTATCCGCGCTCCGGGGCCCACCGCGGCGGCCGCATGCTCGCGCTAGCGTTTCCGGTCGGCGAACGAGCGAAAAGTACCGCGGCCAATTAGCTGATAAGCAGCCGCGGAATCGACGCGAGTAAGCGTATTCGCGGAGGTGAGCTCGCGTCAGCGTTTTTGAGCACCGCTGCTTACGAGCTTGTACGCGGTGCTCTATGCATGCTTATGCTAAAAATAAGATGTTCGTCTAACGCGCGGCTAACGCGCAATATTACTAGGCGATAAAATTTTTTATGTTAATAGTAAAGGAGAGGGGAGGAAGAGGGGAGAGGTGATTAATAGGAAAGAAGTAGGGTAAAAGAAAATATATTTAAGTTTTTTAAGGTTAAAACATTCTATTTATTGAAAATAAAATTTTTCTTTTTATAAAACTAACAATTGCGCTTTAGTAAAATTATACGTACAATTTCATTAAAACCTAGCGAAAGCAATTCTTCGAATACAATATTAAAATATACGTCTAAAAATGGTAAATTATTTATTTGTGTTCGTACATCACGCTCGATTTCTTCAAAATTACCTCTAATTGTAAGTTTTATAATTTCACAATCTACGTAAGACGAGGGAAGTTTTAATTCTATTTCGTTAATCAGGTATTTGGAGCACTCGTTGACGGTGTCGGTAATGGGAATTAACCGTGCCAAATGAGCGTCCACACATCTTGCGATATCTTCCAGGCCGACAAAAGTAGTTTTCTGCATCACAATGGCGACGCTGTACGTTTTTGCTTCTTCAACGGGGCTGCTCCTCCGTCTCGTTATTATTCGCCGGTTGTCCCGCATTTTCCTTATAACTCACTATCACTGCCCTTGTTCCGTAAGCGGTTGTGAAGCCGATGGAAATATTGTTGATAATAATCGGACTTGGTTTGGATTTTTGATTCTCGCACAAATACTGCTTCATCTGCTCCATGCTGATTTGAAATTGCTGCCAGGTGTCGGTGTCGAGACATATTCCATCTGCATAATTGCCTGTTAATTTTACAATCGGTACAAAGCAATTTTCACTCGTCGCCTGCAATCCCACGTGAATCTTCTTAGTATACGATGCGTTAAGCCCGTACGTCGTCGATAATAATAAATATCGCTGATCGTTTCTTCTATCGAAGTCGGTCTTGAGGCCCGATTTGTTAATATCACAAACGTGAGTAGATTTAACAAAATCGGTTAGCTTTTCCGTTCACTGGATACTTTTTGCGGCGGCCATTTTTATCACTTTTTACCGAGAACTAGTTGAACACTGGTCACAACAACGACGAATACTTGTACCGAAGCCGAAATGAAGATTTCGAGCAAACTCAAATGAATAAAGTTCCGCGTTTTCTCGCCTTACTTATATACTGAAATATAAGGAAAAGAGTGGGAAAAATATGCAGCTAAATAATTGAAAAACAACGAATTCCCATATTTTCCATCCATTAAGAGTTAACATCTTTTTGTAAATGTTATAAATATTATATTTAAATGTAAGAAAATTGTACAAAACATTTCTGTAGCGTAAATAAAAATGTTAAATTTAATGTAAATGTTAAAATATTAATTTTAAATATTACCTGAAAACGTTCAATTTTTCCTTTTCTCTCCTTCCTTCTTTCCTTCCTAGACTCTGCGGCGCCATAGCTCTTTCAATCTCCGATAGCGTATCGCCTCCGATGACGACATCGCGTCTACCTGCGTTGCATGACTCGACCGGCGCGGACAATCATGTCCGATCATGAACGCTTCGTATTACGTTTGTATATCTTGATAACTGATAATTCCGCACTAGGTGATTTTTCTTTTTTCAGCAAGAAGGAGAGACGCGGGCGACGCGCTCGCTGCAGTTCGAAGTTTTTCCGTAAGGACGCTCGAAGGCGAGAGATACCGTATGTCATGCGATATTTTTCGATTTTCCACAGGGCTGGGGGAGAAGGAGGAGGAGGAGGAGGGGAATGCAATGGGACATCTCTGCTGTCTTCGGCGGCCGATATTTTACCGGCTTCTGACACCTCGGACATTTTGTCCACTTTCTCTCTCTCTCACTCTATTTTCTCTCTCGTTTTTCCAGCTCGTCGGAACCAATCAAACAGCCGGCAACTATAGGACAATCCAATCGGAGCGCTCGGTCGCCGGGCCGGAGAGACCTATTCTTCGCTTAAATGCCCCATCTAACTCTCACTCTTGTAAGATTTCAGTTAGCCCACCGCACTAGGACCCCGACCAGAAAAGCAGAAGACCCAGGTTCCAGCCCGAGTATTTCCAGCCCAGGAAAAAATAAAAAATAAAAAAACTGCCTCGTGCACGTCCACGACTCCCCCCACTCTTAAAAAAATTTTAAAATTAAAAAATCGCCTCGTGGACGTCCACGAGTCCCCACTCTTTTTTCTCAGGTACCTGCCCAGGGGGACAGGGGGGGAAGGGATCACAGCGGGGGGCTGGCGCCAAGGGGGAAAAGGGGGGACATTCCTGTCTCGCTATAGTTGCCCCTATACTACTCTTGGATGGTGACACCATGGGGAACACTATGTACCAGGCCTTGGCTTCGTGAGGTACGCGAGGAGGAGAACATGATGCCACCTCTTCGGTTTGGTTCCATCTTCCCGTCTTTCCTCTCTGATCCGTCGATCTATCTATCCTCTCTACGTGGTCGTCATTTTCGTGGGTTCTCGCGCGTGAGAGAGAAAAGATGGGAAGAGCCAGTAGAGGAAGTAACCATGATCTTCTCGTGTACTCCATAGGTCAGGCCTGTTATGTGTACTGTTGACATATTTTTTTGCTAGTTTCGCAATTTTTATCAATGTTGAGAACGTATATATATATATATATATATATATATATATATATATATTTTTTTTTTTTAAATACATACTTTAAGCTATCGATGATAAAAATTTATTCTATAGTTACTTTATAGCTTATATTATATTTTATATTTATTTTATAGTTACTTAAAGTTTTTAAATTAATATACGTATTTTGATGCAATTTGATCATGTGCTATAAGTATTTATACTTTGTTTAAGTCCATTTTACGTAACTTGAAAAATTTTCTTTTAAATAAATTATATAATTTATATTAATTATATATAGTATAAAATATACTATCTGAATTAATGATTATAAATATTTGTTTGTGTATTTTGCCGTGTGTTTTATTTTTTTTTTTTAAATTTTTTAGAATTAATTTAGCGTAAAATCTCTCTCTACAATAATTTTTATTTACGGTATTACGGTAGCAATGTTTATTTTTGGGGGAAAAAAGATAAAATTGTTTAATCGATGATAATACAATAATTTATTGCACTTATGGCGAAAAAATGAGTCTTAAATCTTTTTTCTTGTACGTTACCGGAAATAAGGAATGGGGAAGGAAGATAATTCGTAAATGCGCAACACACATCGAAAGCGTTATCAACGGAAACATATGAACGGCGATAATAGCGATATGCATGCACTGCATTCGAGTGTTTTTTTTCTTTTGTTCGTCATCCCATAAAGTATAATGTAAGATAATAATATAGAAATATTAAAAATAAATTCTTTTCGCTATAATAATATTATATTATTATAATATTATTCTAATATTCTAATAATTCGAATATTTTCTAATATATTCTAATATTCTAATATTCTAATATTCTAATATTAAGATATTTTATAAAGCAGGTTAAAAAGTATTTGGTCATTTTTAATTTCTCTCACTTGCCTTAAACGTATTTTATCTTCAAATATATTTTTGAGATAATATTTAATATTTTAAATTATTTTAAATTTGCTTTTTAGTAACTTTACAGCTTTATTATTCTTTTATTATATTTATTATATGTTAGAATTTAATTTTAGAATATTTATGTTATATACAATGCCAGAATATATAATTATATATATGAAGGATAAAAAGACAAGGAAAAAGTTCTGTTTATGAAAATTATTTAATTACAAACAACAGTTTCTCTTTTTGTCTAACAATATGTTCTTTCAACACAAAGTGTACGCCTATGGTGGTCCATGCGTCTAAAATCGATCTAGAGAGGCACAGACAGGGCATAGACCTCCCTATAGTAGCTTCACCATAACTTTTTCATATACATATGTTTCTGCACTTCAATTAAACAAAATTGTATTGAATGAGAGAGAGCATGGTTAGTACTACTAGAGAGTGATGAATATTTTGTAATTATATCGAACATTATTTTATAATATAGTCAATAAATCAAAATAGTATCAATAGAATTGATATTTTATTTTATTTTTTTAAATAAATATTTTATTACTTTTATGTGTACAGGGCGAAATGTAATGAGGAAATATAACAGAATAAAAAAGGAGATAATTCTTTATGCAAAAATAAATGGAAATGTATAATAAAATTTTATCATATGATATAAAACTTTGTTTTTTTTTTCAGTAAAATTAATTTTGAAAATTGGAAAATTGATAATATATTTATATTTTTTAATGATATTGTGTCATATATCGTCGAGTTTGTTTCAGCAGCAATTAATACAAATATGAAACAATATTTAGGACAATTTAAAGTAATTAAAGACACACTGAAGAAAAATATATAAAGAATAAAGATAATTTTTTTTTTAATAAAGAGAATGTACTTTTTTATATATTGTATATTTTTTAATAGTTTTAATAAAATAAATTCGATAATGTATAACATAGTATTGCTAGAGATTATTTAAGCTTAAAAAGCATAAAAACTTATTTTTAGTTATTTTTTTTTGTCAGAGAAAAGGTCTGTATACTTTATTAGTGTGTATGAAAACCATTAACGATACATATTTGCAACGATGCGGGTCCATAAATACGTTGTTGACCGCGTTCTGCTGAAATTTTCGCGTGATGGCGAGTTGTGATGAGGACGCTAACCATGCTCTTCTCTTAATTTTATGATAGCTCGTAATGGACGCGCCCGGCAAATTATTATGAGAAGAACTTTGCGTCATGTTGTCGCAAGAGAGTTTCCAAAATAATCCTGTAATCCTAAAGTTGAGAGAGTTTATAGTGTCTTTATTAGATACTATGCTATATTGAAGTATGTGTGTGTGTGTGTGTATCTGTTTATAGTATATATATATATATATATATATATATATATATATATATATATATAATACAATATGAACTTAAATGAAATTATTATTTTATTTCAACCATATTAAATACAGATATGTAATATATAGATACTGATGCACTATTTACTGTAAATAGTGTAAATGCATCTGTGTATGTCTTATCTAAAGCATATTACACGTGCTACAATTATGTGGAATAATTTGGGTCACCATATATATATTCAAATTGCGACGGTAGGAATTTTGCTGCAATTTTCGTGGCCGTTTTCATTCGCTTCATGCATTCCTTTAAATATGCATGCTCTGCGGAAATGTTTACAATTAAAAAGTGGAAACTTTGATAATGTAACATAAGTTACATCAATGTTATCGAATCGTACAATTTTAATCGAATATTGATTCTGATACAAATATTCTAAATATGTAAGAAAACATAATTCTATTTATGTGAATGCGCAATAAGAAATGTAATATTATATATATAATATAATATAATATATATATATTTATATATATATATATATATATATATATATATATATATGTATGTATATTTGTACAAAGAATATAGGAATAAATTTAATATAAAAGGAATAAATTTTTGAGTATATATATATATATATATATATATATATATATATATATATATATATACTCAAAAATTCATTCCTTTTTTATATATGCGAGTCTCAAACCTTACCTGAATTCTGATATACGACAGCGCATATATATAACAGTCTTAATATTAAAACATGGTATTATAATAAAAGAATTAAATTTTATATTGTTTATGTTTTTTATTTTGAATTGGCGCATTTTTTTACTTTTGTAGAAAAGACAGTTTTAAGCAATAATGTACATATTGAAACAACGCGCTTCTTTGTACAATTATTGTTTAAAGAGTGCAAAATACGTGAATAAACAATGCACAAATATGCGTATGGAACTTGTATTGTATTTGAATTATAGATACAATTTATTCATGAATCATATAAACGGTTTAAAGCGATTGTAACGGGCTATTCCGTTGCAATAATCTCGGGTGATTATTCACCACTTTAGATTTGAATATGCGTGCGCATTGACCGCGGGAGATCATAGGCGAAGCATGCGGGATCGCGTCCTCTCGTTCGGCTATAACTTAGAATGTTCACGGATCGGAATCCGAGCGATGCTAATTTCAACGTGGAATTTGCGCGGCATTCCCCTTTCCGGTCATCGTCTGGAAGGCGGTCCACCGCGAATTATATTAACGCTGCCGCGGTCTCAGCAACCCCTCTCGCCCTCGTTAACCGTTGTTAAAGTCGATTTCTCGGTTCTCCAAACCCTCAGCAATTCATTTATTTGAGAAATTATTTTACACAGACACAGTAACATTTATTCGTTAGATGTAATCATTTTTTTTGTCTGAATTTTATAAAATATTATTAAACATAATTAATTAATTTATGTTTTTCGGTGTACAATTGTAATATTTCTGCACGTGTATTTAAAATTTTTAATTCCTCATTTCTTTCTTATACATCGCTTATACACTTTGTTTAATATTTTCTAATTTTATATTTTATAATATAATTCAATACATATATATTCTTTATATATATATATATATATATATATATATATATATATGTATTAAGTAAATTAAGATTGTTATTTCTCCATGTGATAAAATAAGTAATCTACATTGGTCTTGTAATTTCATTTGCGTCGTGAAACTTTGACCCGCAGAGACCAACAATTATGCAGTATTTGCAAATATTTCCATCTAATGCTTTATGTAACGTTTTCTTACCCTCGATTAGAATAATTCTCGTGCTTTCGAGTTACTGCCACGACTTGGCAGTAGGATAAACTCACTAATCTTCTCATAATCTTCCAGATAATAGCGAATAATAATAATGAATAATTGTGGCATTTTTATAATATAATAAAAAATTTATTTTATTTTACAAAATTTTTATTTTAATCGATTTTGTTTTGGTTATTTGTGCAAAAGTTATTTCTCAATAATTATATATAAAATGTTGTACGAAGATAATGATTGCATTTTTGCAAAGAAAAGATTGATTTGTTATAAAAAATATAAATACATATGTATATTGTTTGTGTATCATTCTTGATTAAATTCTCTTTTTAAGTATTATATTAATTTTTAAATATAATATTAAAATTCTCTTATTGCATTCCTCTCATTAAGCGTCTCGTTTCCGATATTGCGCACTGAATCAACTTGAAAATTATTTCGCACTCGTTAGACTTGCTTTTAACTGAAACAACATGTAGATAGATAGATAATTATTACAATAAAGTAATACATAGTTTACTTTAATATTTTAGCAATAAAATAACAAATATTGCAGTGTTACAAAATTAAAAACTCATATTACATAAACTATAGCAATTAATGTTTTATTAGTAACATGATTGCAATTATTATTATAAATTTAAATTAATTTTTAATCACTTTTATTGCTACACATGAAATAGTTTAAGGAAACTTATTTATTGATATATATATATATATATATATATATATATATATATATATATGTAATATATATGTAATTAATTTTGTATCCTATAATTGATTTGCTTACCTCGATCAATACATATATTCAATATTCTATCCTGTTCGGGTTTGTAGCGATAATCTGATATGGAATTTACAAATTCCTTAAGTTTTACTTCATTGATGTAAATACTCGACATCTGGAATTTAAATATACTGATAAAATAAACATAATAATAAGTATATTAATATAACGAATAAAATCTAAATATAAAAAATTAATACTTTGTTAACATAATTATATAATGTTGCATAAATTGAATAAAAATACGTAAATTATTTGACTTAAAAACATGTAATTAGTAATGGGTAAATAATTAGTAAGTAAATTAAATAATTAAAAATGTTTAAACTGATTGAGCCGTACAACATACATACAGCTAAACTCATAAATTAAATAAATCAAATATTTTTCTTTCATGAATTATTTTGCAAGAAATTCAAAAAATAAATTATTTTTATCATATGATATATGTATATATATACACACACAACAATATAACAACAAAAAATTAACAGTATATATTTTATACAATATATAAATATATATTACTAATATTATATATTAATTTATATATTTAATTAATATTAATATTTTTTTAAATCTTACCAATTCTTTTTTTTGTAACAGACAAGCACCTAAACAGCCAACTTTTAAAATTGATTTATCGATATCTATTGTTTCAATATTATCGTCTACAAATTGGTCCAATCTCATCAAATCTTCTGGAAAATACAAATTAAATGTAAACGGATTAATTGGCGTTATTTCTGCTTATCATTAGAATGATCTTTCACACACACTGATAATATTTGCCAATTTTGTTCTGAAATTCTTTATATAGCTCCATAATAAAAGCCCGTAATTAAGATTATATATATACAATATATTAATAAGTTGTATACAATAATAATTGTGCTAGCGTTATTTTTGAACACTTATAATTGTTTAATAAAACATTTTCGGATATAGATTTATATAAATTTTCTTCACCTACTCTACTAAACTACTCTACTAAATTTTCTACCAATCTCTTTAACGCGTTGTATAAAGATGTCTTGTATAATGTGATATTATGTGTAAGTTATTAATTTTAAAACTGTAACTACATAAAACGGGAAGAAGATAATTTTAGAACCATTTTTATTGTGCCAAATAAATTTACCAGATCTTACCTTTTATCAAAGAAGTATTTACATATGTTTTATTTATGCAGATCTGTACATCCGTTTTTGACATTAATAAAAATTGTGCCATTCTCTCGGCAATATCATCATCGATATCACCACTGAGCCCCATTGTCTATAACATAAAAATATAAGAATAATAATTAACAAAAAAATTATATAAAAAGAAATTTGAATTTTTATTTAAAGAAAAATAAAAATTTATTTTTTATATCGTTTATATTTTTACCTTTTATATCTTGCAAAAGAATTAATAATTCTTTATTAATTCTTATTGTTCTGAATAATGTTTTTATATAAGATTGATAAAAATGTCTGTGTGACAGTAATTTTTTCTTTTTTGAGAGAGAAGAAATTCTTTACGATATCTCTTATATTTTTTTATTTATATTAATTTTTATACTTTGTTATCTTAACTTTTTTCATTTGACATTGATGATTTCTCATTGATAATGTTCATTTAAGCGAAACTATATTTATACTTTGCTTATAATGAAAATAGATATTTACAAAAGCGATAAATAGATAGAAAACGAATATTACTGGCTGCATGGTTTCGTAATTATTTTCTATACGTTTTTGAATGATAAATTTTGCGATATCTATTCGCTCGTTCAACAATAAACTACTGTCGATATCTCGATGTACGGTATTTATATGCTATATATGATGATAAAACTATTATGATTTCTACGTATTACTGAGGTTATCACGCGTGACATTTGCGTAGAATTGTAAGACAAGATTTTTCTCAGTCGTCGTATACTGCGAATATTGGTGTGTTGTATTTATATTGCTGGGAAATTAATTTATTAGAAGAATATTAAGTGAATAAACGTAAAAAAGAGATGTATTGACGTTTAAAATATGATTAATGTTTAGTATAGTTTTGGAATTCCAAGAAAAGAATTAAGCTTTGTCAATATATGTATAGTGATTAGTGATGTTTGAAATGTGAAAAATAGTACATTTCCCACAATTTGCTTGCGTATATTATTGTTTGTTTTCTTATAAAAATATATTTTAGAAATATCCGTTTAAATGTGTTTTGTGTATGTGTGTGTCAAAATATTACAAATATTTTATATAAAAATATAAAAAAGAAAGATTAATGTTTTTAATGTTTTTATTATGTGTATAATCTTATGTTGACTATTAGCAGAGTTATAAAATCCTGAAATCAAACATATTTGTTATATTTGTTTACATATTTGTTACACTAACTTTAATATTTAGTTACAAGAAATAAGATAGAGTTTTTATGGAAGTATGTGTGGTGATGCTTGTTGATTTATATTATAATCATATACCGGGTGTCCCAGATCATTTGGGACAAGTCTCGTGTACAGATAGAGCGAATCAAACTGAGAAAAGAATTATTATTGAGTAAAGTCTGGTCAATTATCACCGGTCTTTAGCCGGGTGGTCGGTGGACCACGCTGTAACAGCTGAGCACTCACGCACACTACCAGGCGCCCGGTTAAAAATCAGCGATGATTCGCCAGACTTAATAATAATTCTTTTATTAAGCGTTATAGAAAAAAATGATAGAGTTTTCGACTCAGTTTGGTCCGCTATCTGCACACGAGTATTGTTCCAAATGATCTGGGATACCCTGTATATTTAATCATTAATAAATTTTGCTTTTTGGTGTTCCATTTATTACATTAAATTGTATATTTACATTTTAATCGAAATTTAATTCTTAAAAGTTTACAAATCATGTTTTAAATTTTAATTTTATATTAATATTTTGATTTTAATTAATTAAAAAAATTTATATTGTAAGTTTAAATATTAATAATATCTTAAATTTTTGTGAAAAATTAAAAATTTAGGTTTTAAAATTACAGAATAAAGTATAAAAATAAAATGACATACAAGAATAAAATAATAAATATAAAGAGTAATAGGCAATAAGAGCCAATACAATATGGAATGCGCAAAAAAATATAATAAAATTATTAAAATATAAAACTAAAGAACAGAATATAAAAAAGGGATCGAAATATTTGCGTTTTTTAGTTTTATATTTTAATAATTTTATTATATTCTTTTGCATTTTTTATATCGCGCTGGCTCTTTTTGCCTGTTACTTTTTATATTTATTATCTTTATTAGAGTCGTTTGTAAATTATTTATAAATAAAATATATATTAGACATAAAATGAGAATTAAACTCTAAAAATTTGTACACTTAATAACGCTGCCTTTATTGTAGCAAGTAACAATGTTAGGATATTAAGAATTCAAAGTAAGATACAAAATATAATATAAATAAATTTTTATTAATATAAAGGGAACATCATGTTTATATAATTGAAGTGTCAAGCTATTCTAACATATCTGGGAATCTATTTATTACTAATAATCTCGTCATATTAGATGAAGTCTTTCCAAAGACATGTAAGAAGATCAAGGGACTTATCACACATGTCCGATTTTGTTTTAACTGAAACAATGACATAATTATTGTTTTTACATATTTTATATAGTTATATATGTTTAGTATCTCACATAAAGTTTGAAATATTCATCATTTGAGAATCAATTAAACTTTTTAAATAAAAAATTAAAAAATTGATAGATTGATTGTACAATTGAACAATTGTTGTACAAATAATAATAGAGAATACATAATTTATATATTTACATATATATATACATACATATATATATATATATATATATATATATATACATATATATATATATATATAAATCTATAGAATCAAATATTTATAGATGGTTTTTCTACTTGGTATAACTTGCCTTAATTGTACATGAGAAGTGATACGATTATTATCGAACACCTTGTATATAATATTGATGTATAATAAATATGTATATTCTTACCTTGTTCAATGCAACGATCTACAGTCGCGTATATTTTTGCTTGAGTGGCTTGATTCAATTGAGCATGTGCCGATTTGCCGTACAACTTGTCCTTTTGAATAACCGAATCGACGATCTGGAAATATTTGCAAAAGATAATAATTATAATATTTATAATTTTTGCACATTTTAGATGATATTTGAAATATCGAAAAAGTGTAAATAGGATAGTAATGTCAGTTCTAATCTAAAAATGGCCGAGATCGAGATGCAATATTTTTTTAATTGATAACCACATCGATAATGCTTAATCAAAAGCTGAATATTTAAATGTGAGAAAATTTAATGTTTATAAATGTGTTTAATAATAATATAATAATAATAATAATATAATTTTTTTTTAACAGTTATTTTTCCAAGTTTGATATCTTCTTAAGTAATCAGCTGTTTATATTCAGTGATAAACATTTTTAACATTTGTTTTTTGCGATCAAGGCAGCATTATTAACAAGAATATTGGTTAAAATAAATTTATAATTTTTATATATTAAATTAGCAAAATTTTTCATTAAAAATAGATTAAGAAAACGAAGAATATGTGATGCGATGAATGTATTAATAAAGTTTTGATGTAATTTTTATGGAAAAATGGGATTATTTTTATAAATAACAATTTAATGCATTGTACTACTTGTATACTTACTAAGCCTCGCTTTTCCAATATACATAATGTAAAGCAGCCATTTTTCGTCGCTTTTTCCGAATTTTCTGGATTCTTATAAGAGCCATCTTTTATTTCTGCATTTGTAATTAAATCAGCTAAAAAATAATTATTTGTTATTATTTATTACGTCACGAAAAATAATTATTTATTAAATATTTATTATTTTATAAATACATAAGGTATCTTACAATTAATGTTATCGCATCATTTGCTAATTCTTAAATAAATTCTTATTTGAAGATGATTTTTTCTTTGTCCAAAACTTATATATTTTATGATGATTTTCAGCTTGAAATATATTGTATACAATGAAATATATATACGGATAATGAATCACTATACTTTAAATTGTTTGTTTACAGAATTTAAAAAAAAGATTCAAAGGTTTTAGATCAGATAATAATCACCACACTAAATAAATAAATCTAATCCGCGCGCGTGCTACATAAAATTAATCTTATCAGAGATACAAGCGGTTTTCGGTTTTAATAATACAAATATTGTTCGTCTCTATTTATTCTATTCGGAACAATAAAATATCATTATGATGTGCAAATATTAATTATTTGCTATATTGAACAGACTTAATAAAAATATTATGGGAGAGAGAGAGAGAGAGAGAGAGAGAATTATTAATTTGCTGATCTTACAGTTTAAAAAGAACGAAATGATGTAAAATTTATATTGTTAATAATGTGCATATGTCAGCTTATTATTTGAACAAAACAAAATTTCAATTATATATTTTACGTATGCTAATTGAAACATCGTACACGATGTTTTTGCGAAAAAAATATTTAAATACGCACATATGTTACTTGACACACATATGTTATTTGAAAAATGTTGGTATATTACGTCATGTTACTTTTGCACAAGAAGACAAATCTGTTTCCATTGTTGACAAAGAGAGAT
The DNA here is from genome assembly GCF_021464435.1 of Cataglyphis hispanica. Lineage (NCBI taxonomy): Eukaryota > Metazoa > Arthropoda > Insecta > Hymenoptera > Formicidae > Cataglyphis > Cataglyphis hispanica. Next base: position 10,743,189 of record NC_065954.1, on the reverse strand, counting down.
TGTTTAGATTTAAGAAATTGTGGAGCTAATGGAAGAAACACTATTATAGAAAAATTTCAGCAATAGGTACATGCTAATGTTCCTTTTTTTATTTAGAGAAAATTGTCTTCACGAATAATTATTATAACTTTGATTTGCATAAAAACTGTTATTTCTTCACAGTTTTTTAATAAAACGATATAACATATAAACGAGCGACGGCTAAAACATTAATTATTCAATCGTAGTCTAGACAACATATGTCAAAGTCGAAGTTTTTGTGGAAGCATATATTAATGATATATTAAAATAAGTAATACTGCGCACACTCATAAACGCATATACTCGAGCTCGAGCTATCATTGCGCGCGCATGTGATATAATATATATGCTTGAGTATATATTTGAATATATGTTTCATACGCGAGGGTGCATGTGTAAATTTAAAAAGGTAAGAAGACTTTACCTTCTATCAGATTTGCCCTGTCATAACATTCTTGCAAATCCGTGGCAGATAGGTCTCCTCCATGTAAAGCTACATCCACAATAGTATCTGCATAGGCAACCATCTGAAATCAATATTGTTATGTAAACTAAAAAAACAAAGCGTGTGTAGCAAAAAGACTTAGATACGATAGCTTTGAAAGCTATGTTACAACATAAACTTGATATTAAATTGTAATTAGAAATATTATATATATATAATATATACATTTTTTTAATTGTAATAATATAAATATTTTATAATTGTAAAAATTGTATAATGTAATTTAATCATTACAATAATCATATTTAATAATAATTTAATTGTGTTTACTTACGGCGATCGTCATCAGACAGACGAATAGCGCGAAAAACTTCATGATCTTTATTTTACTGATAACACACTTTCGATGCCGCGTCGTGAACTGGCAGTGATGCGCCAACAAACCCTTATTTATATACTTCATACAAGTGCTAAATATGGCAATCATCGACCGCGAGAAACCGTTATAGGAAATTTGCCGTCAATATTATCTGTGTTATATGCACAGAAAAGATGTAGGAGGAAAAATCTTGTATTAGCAGTCCATGTGCGTTTAAAAAACATATGCTGATCGGGAATTCACGCTGCTTTGCGTCACGTATCCTTTTATATCTCACATATCAATCTAAAATATTATAACTTTACACAGAGACAGGGAAATTGATTTTTATATATACTATAATAACGATATACTAAAAATTTGAGATTTTTTACATCTTATCTGCAATTTACAGCTTTTGTTGTAAATATATTCAGAATTTTGAACAATTTTGATACATTATACACATAAGCAATTTTTTCTTGCAATTTTCTATCTTTTATTATTTTTAAATTATTCAATAATAAAATTGAATATCTTAATTTACTCAATGTTTGATGAGAATTTAATCGGCGTTTTCAAAATATTTTTGAAAAATTTTAAGTTTTCAAAAAGAATTAATATTTGAAATAAATATTTATCGTGAAGAGCTTGAATTTTTAAAATTTTTTAAAGATTTCTGAAACTTTTTTTTCACAAGAGATCTAAACTAGCAAATATTTTGCGTCGAAAAAGAATCGTGAAGCAATCGAGGAAAGTTGTTATTAGAACATAATCACTTCGGGGATTCCCCATGTTCTTAAATCTTGAATAAGCGACTTTATGCGATTTTATTTATCGCCGAGCGATGATTAGTTTTATGTTCTTAAGACATTATTTCTTGGTCCGAACGATAGTTACAAAAATATAATATTGTTTTACGATATATATTAAATTAAATTTTTAAAATTAAATGTTTTAAATGTTGTTCTGTAATCTTAAAATTAAATTAAAATAAAGTTTGTATGATACTAGTAATTACATTTATATAATAATTATATAATAATTTAATATATTTTTTATAATATCGCTTTTGCTGTTTTTAACGCATCACATTTATCTGACTCACGAATTAAAAACTTGAGAGTTAAAAATCAAAACATTAACATCACAGATATGCGATATATTTTATGTCATAAGATAAATAAATTGAATCGTTTATAATATACATATATACATTGATATTTATTAAGAACTGTCAAAATTTTATGTATTGAATACATTATATATATATATATATATATATATATATATATATATATATATTTTTATTTTTAATATATTAAATTTAAATAAATTAATATTTTTATTTTTTATTACGTTGTTTTTTTAAAATATATCTCTAACTCAAAAGCACATTTATATTTAGATATTATAATTTCATTTTCAATAAATCCCAGAATATGCAAAAATCTAACATGTAATATTTTTTTTATTTTTATTTATTTATTTTTTTTAAATTAAACTGCGTTTTAAAATAGGTTTTTCTAAATTCATTTTATTACGTGAATGTGTTACAGGTTATATAAATGAATTTTAAATGGCTATCAAATTTTTAATTAATTGGTTTTATTTAACATTAATAACATAATATAAGCAACAAGATTTATTGTGAGTTTAGAAGAATATTGTGAGTTTACAAAGAAGAAAAATATAGATCTTATTTTCCTTAAACCTCGATGAAATTTTTCTTTTTATGGTATCATCACTGCACTGTAGGAAGAATCGCTATTTTTCCGATTTAGATAACGTTATAAATCTATCGCGCAAATCTTTTTTTCATTTTTTATGTGTCACTCTCCACTAGGCTGCGACTTATGCAAACCAGAAATCCCATTGCCCTATATTCTTTGCCGATTTTAATCATTTTGTCATTTTCGTTCACTGAAAAAGAAGAAATTATGAGAAATATTACAATAAAAAAATTATACAGAAATCATATTATAAAATTGATGATGAAATATATTAATATTTGTTTCCTTATTACTTTTAATTTATTATATATATATATATATATATATATATATATATATTTCTTTTATTTATTTATTTCAACTCATATGTTTTACTTACGTGAATTCACACATTCTGTTACAACCTCCTTGCTTATTCTTTCTGAATTATTTTGGTCCTTGTCGAGCGCTTCTAATATGTTATCTAAAACTAGCTTCCCATCGTGCATCTAAAATTTATTGAAAAGAAATGTGACACAAAAAAAGATGAAATCTTACGTTTATTATCAACTAACGACATGTAAGAAAATAATTATTTGTAATTATTTTGTATTTAATTTTAAATAGAATTAATTTAATTATATTTGAGTTTATATGTATATGCATGTGTGTGCGCGCAGTCAATCTAGTTATAATTATTAAGAAAATTTTGTATAATAATTAAATTGCGTGTGGAATTGTTACCAAATCTTTCTTCTCCAACATGCATGCTGTAAAACTTCCGAATGGCATAAAAGATTCTTTAGTTTCTTCGTCAATTTCTTCATCATCTTTGATGATTTCCGCCCATTTTTGTTTTGCAATATGCATCTGCTCTATCATGGGAATATTTATAATTGAAGATATTTATAATTGCAGAAAATTAAGAATATCTTTTTATGGAAATGTGTGCAAAAAAGTTAAATTTTAATATATAAATTCAAGTAAATTTTTTATTTATATTGTTATATTTATATTATCTTCTTCTTCATTTCTTTTCATGCACGTATACGAGAGAGAGACACAGTTTATAAAAATTATACAGGGTGTCTCTAATTTAAACATCATAATGTTGGAAGTGTAGGGGATCACTAAGAAAAAAAAAAAATCTTTTGGAGATTTGCTTGTTTTTGAAGAAAATTGCAAATAAAGAAACAAAAAATTTTTACGAGAAAACTTAAAACAACACTAAAATTATTAAACTTATCGAAAAATTGATTATGAAATTATGAAATAAAAGTTGTAAAGCATGAAATTAAGAAAAGAGAGTGAATTAAAATATTGCTGGAATAAAATTACAGGATTCTAAATAAATATTGACAACGACAACGAGAAATTTTGCCTCTAATTTTATTTTAGGAGGATTTTAACTTTTTGTTCTTAATTCCATGCCTTACAATTATTATTTTGTAATATTTTTTGATAAACCTAATAGTCTTAGTGTTGTTTCAAGTTTTTAGTAAAAATTTTTTATATCTGTTTTTACGATTTTCTTCAAAACGAGCAAATCTCTAAAAGACTTAATTTTTCGGTTCCCTAAATTCTCGAAGTTTTGACGTTTAAATCTGATACTCTGTATAATAAAAGATATTAAAAATGCTAAAGTTATTTTTTATTTATAAATTTATTTATATATTTATAAATTTATAAATTTTAGATACTAAATTTTATCTATAAATTTTATCTATAAATTTATCTATAAATAAAGTTTTTATAAATTTATTTAAAAAATTATATTTTGAATTTTAAATTACAGATTGTAAATCTTTATGTTAGATGCTAAGTTATACATTATAAATTTGTTCTTTCTTTTAAAATCTTATATTTGAAATATTTATATGTATATGAAATATTCATATATATAAATATTTATGTATATATATATATATATATATATATATATATATATATATATATATATATGAATGTAATACTTACTCACAGTCATGTTAGCTTCATTCAAACATTCTTTTACTGTTTGTACATCGGTTTCGAAATGCATTGCTACTTGTTGTATGTCCTTTTCTTCATCTGCAATTACCTGAAATAATCATATTAGATATTCCTCTGTTATTTTTATACCATTACTGTTAGTGATCGTAATAATAGAATATTACCTAAAATTTATAGCGTAAAATAAAAGAGAACTATACTAATCGAAATGTATTATAATAAAAAATTTATGAGAAGTTCTTATTTATGTTATATACACATACATTTTTACTTACTTTATATATTTTAAAAGAAATTAAATTTTACTTAAGATTTATTCTTTAATATTTTTATGTATTTTAAATACTATTCGAGATAATTAAATTATATGAAGTGCTCAATTTAATTTGTTTTGCACAAAATAAGGAAAGAAAAGAATATGGAAAATAATTATTGCAATGTAGATATAATTTATTGCAGAAATGATAAATTATAAATTATTAACTTACATTAGCTGCGAGAGCTAAAACGAGAAGTGCGATTCTTTTCATCTTTTTGTGGTTTAGTGACTGGAGAACAAACAACTGCGATCGAGGGTTAATTCACCAACTGGATGAAAATGTACCTAGGCTCATATTTATATTGTCATTCCACAATGTTTCATGTGATGTTACATCATCGACTTGCGAAAGACAATATTTATATATATATGTATGTGTATGTATGTGCGCGGATTTGCGGAAGCGCGATTAGAATAATTGGTTGGTATATCAGATTTGCACAAATTTCGATGGCGCCGCGATATCGCACTGCCTCAATTATTTTGCGCGCGCTTGTATGCGAGTATGTTAGACCTAATTAGAGTGTGTGACATTAAAAAAAATCACGTCAAATGTTTTGCGAAATTAATATTTAATGTAATATAAGTTAATATATGTAAGCTATAAAAATGTACAGAAAATATAATTAATACTTTATTTGTAATATTTAAAAAAAATTAGAATTATAAAAATAAATAAACAAATTAGTTACAAGGCACTATGCTGTATAATACAATCAATTAAAATAAAGGGAATTAATTAAAGTCTGAATTAGATCCAAAAATGGCGCAAAAATATTTTACACATATTTACACATTAAATAAAATATTTTATATAATAATATTATAATTATATAAATATATATTATTAAGAGAATAAGAGAATATTAGGAACTGATATTACTTATACTTGTTGCTTATTAAGAATTTTTATATTCTGTGAATTTCAATATATTAAATAATTAAATTAATATTTAATATATATATATATATATATATATATATATTTATTTAATTATTTATTTATTATAAAATATAATGTATTATTTTTATCAATAATATATAGAATAAATCAATTTGAACTATAAAATTTTAATATAATTAATTTTAAGTATAAAAAAATATATTTTAAATAAAATATTAAGATTAAATTTACACTACATATTTTATAGTTTAACAAGCAATTGACAAGAATTGAATAAAAAAAATAGTAAAATTTGATGAGATAAACAACAAAAATGACAGCAGCAAATTACGATGATGATAAATGATAAAAATAATAACTGTAATTATAACAACTACATAAGATCACCGAAGGATGTGCAGTCTCGTTGGAGCGCGCAATAGGTACACAAAGTCGAGCATTATTTTTGCCTACTCGTGGCTATAGTTAAAAACAAATAGTTTCTGAGAAAATATTTCCGTCCTTGTATTGTCGGTTTCGAACTGACAGTTGAATAATAAAATATAACTGGAGTTACTGATGTGAAACATATATATATATGTGCACATATATATACGCAGATATAATATGTATATATGTATATGTCATATCCGCAAAAAGCAGTTTTATTTTCTTTTAGCGCAATAAATTGTATTTTAATGTAACATTATTTTATGTAACGTGATTTCAGCATAGTAAACAATTTTTGTTGGATAAAATAATTACAATTATTATGTTTGACAATTAACTTATTTTTTGGAATATTTTAATAAAATAATATTTAGTAATAATAATAGTAATAATAATATTTAATAGTAATAATACAATAGTAATAATGATAGTAATATTTAATAATAGTATTATAATATAGAATTTAAGAGAAGAATTGATTCTAAATAGAATTGATTTAAATAAAGATAATCTTTTTTATACATATATTTCAAAATTTTGGTTTGTTCTTTTGAATTCTTTAATGAAGAATATAAGTAGAAAATTTAGTAATTTTCACTTAAATTAAAAAATATTAAAAATTGCAATATTTTTGATAGAGTCGCAAAAGCAATTTATATTTCCAAAACGATATGCGCGTTAACATAACAATTTCCTTTAAAATCGACTATCGCATCTAGAGTGTCATTCTCTTCTTGTTTTAGTCCTTGCTCTGTGCGACGACAACTTTATGCGATGCTGTCTATACGACCTAACTTCTACCATTACAGATTGCCATTATATCCGGCGACGTGAGTTGCTTACGCGATCTCTCTTCGCTTTTACACATACACACAAACATAAACACGTTGCATATTGCATTATATACACATAGTTTGCAGAGATCGACCGTTAACACATAGCGCTTATCCCGCTTGTCGCGACGCTAAATAATTCATAAACGTGTTAAAACTACTTCGTTTATTCATATGCTTAGGTTGAGGTGTATGTAACACCTGCAGGACAATTCTTTAAAGATTTTAGAATTTTCAACCGGATGAAATAAGAAATAAGAGCGTAGTTAGAATCGAGGGATTTTTATTATTATAAACGATTAAAATATTATAAAGAATAAAAATTTATCTTTTACTATATATAAAAATATAAAAAATATTTAGAACGAGTATAACATAATCTTAATTATTATAAATATAAATTTTATTATATGTAATAATTTATAAAAAAATTTTATTATATGTAATAATTTATAAAAAAATTTAAATAATAATTTATTTATATTTATATTGATATTTATTTTATAATAATATATTTTTATACGAGTTTTTATATAACGAAAAAGATATATTATTTTTAAAATATATTAATTATATCATATTATTATAAAAGGCAGGTTTTTATATATGTAGTTCTAAAAAAAGGATTAAGTATAATATTTTATTGAAATATAGACATACAAGAAAGTCAATTACAATTTATAAGATAAGAAGACTTTACATGACGTCCTCGAAAATATGTAGTTATAAAGGATTACCAATATCTATCATGAATCGGAATTGCTGCATAATTATTACTTTATACAATATATATATAATATATAAGAGAAGAAATGTACTTTTTTTTATTGAGGCTTATCGATTAGATTTGATACAGGTATTCCGCACTCTATAAAATTCTTAAGCTTTTGATTGTCATTTCCTGGGCCTTGATTTGCTGCATTTGGAATAAAGCAAGTTCAAAATAATTAATTTTACGAAATAAATAACATATTATATATTTTATATATATATATATATATATATATATATATATATATAATGATATATAATTATATAATATATATTTTAAATATAATAGTATAGAAAAGAAAAAATTTTGTTTTAATTACAATTTCTAATTATAAAAAATAAAAGAGAAATGAAAAAACATAGTTTACAGCGTAAATTTTGGAGCGATTTATTGCCTATTTTTGTATTAATATAAGCGATATATGTATAAATAATAATATATTAAAAATTAAATAACATACGATATAAAGTAATAAAGTAATATGCATATATAATAATATTATAGTAATAAAATTGTTTTAATAATAATAAATATTTGAAACATAATGAATATTTGAACATAATTTGAAATAATATATGATATGATATGTAATATTATGTCAATTATACACAAAATATATATTACTAAATATATATTTCATTAATAAATATATATGTTATTTACACATATCTATATGCCATTAAGATGAAAGACATATATTAGATAAATTATTAGATATTATTATTAACAAAGAACATATTATGTTTATATTAGATAAAGATTTATTTAATAGAAAAATAATAAATATTAATATACATATAACATCCTTAATTTTTTATTAATAATAATATTTAATAGTTTATTTAATATCCGTCTCTCATATCTTAATAGCATGTGTATGTATAAATGACAGTAAATGACTGTTTAAAAATAAGCTAAAGAAATGCAATTAAGGATAAAAATTACCTTGATCGAAGCAAGTAGAAATGATCTCTTTTGCATGACGTAAGTTATTTTCATCAGAAGTGATCTTATCCAGGAATGCAAGAATTTTTTCTTTTTTTAATTTACCTTGTTCGTCAATCTGAAGAATCGAAAAAGTATTATTTATTTATTTATTATTATTAACAAATTTAAGAAATTTATAAGTTTATTTTAATCGTTCAAATGGAACATGATTTAATCAAAGCAATTAAAGTGTATTTTGATTTGAGAAAGAATTCATTTTTATAATTAATGTAAAAAGTATTTTTGTGTGATATATTTGTGAATTACGATTTAAAAATGTTAAAAATTTCATAAAAATTAGATGAAACATGCGGTAACGTTGTTTTCTATATCACGAAAGATTACATAAAAGATTACGTTTACATAAAAAAATTCTAAAATTGCTGGCATTGTCCTTTATCTACTTTTTGGCATCGTCTTAATCCTTTATTTACTTTTTGACAAACGCATTTTTGATAACTATGATTGTCGAACAATTTTAGCAAAGCAATTGCTTATAAGTACCATTATACGCATCATATACACAAATAATGATTTAAAATACGAATTTTTAAAAAATCTATAATAATATAATAAAGATATAATTGTTGCCAACTTTTGTAAGGAAGATTAATTTTTTTTTCTTTTTGAAAAATTAAATTAGCTGTATGTTGCATTTAATTTTAAGATTGTTCTTTTCATTAACAAATATTATTTTAATTTTTTGACTTTTTTATTATAAACTATAGCATGTTATTAGTTAATTGCTAATGGCATTTGAAATTAAAATACTTGCTAACTATCTCTATTACGCATAAAATTTTAAATTAAAACTAGATTTGATTAAAATTTAAACTAAATATAGTTTTTAATACCATAAATGTTTAACATACAATTAATATAATTTTTGAAAAAGAAGAAAAGATTAATTTTGCTTACAAAAGTTAAACATATATATTAATAGCGAAAATTATCAATTATCTCAAGAATTATTAGAATTCAAGAATTATTAGAATTCAAGAAACGTTATAATTCTTATTTCATAAATTTATTTCATAAATATATTAATAATCAATTTTATTTGTTGTGCAAAGAAATAAATCAATTGGTTTCTTTTTTGATATGAATAATTTTCATGATTATTGTTTCATGTTTGTTTGAACTTTATTTGTATTACGATTTATTTTTTTAAATTATAAAATAAGATGATATCAATATTTTTGTATATAAAATTATTTCTTGTATAAATTATTTATACCTTATTTCTATAATGATATGTATATATGTATAAATATATGTGTAACGTACCATTTCCGCCTTATATAAATAACAGTTTACTACTTCCGGTGTCCATTCTGAAATATATAAATTACAAATTTAATTATAATATAATTTTATATGTATTTGGCAATTAAATTGATATATCTAAAATTTGTTTAAAAATATTTAAATATACAATTTATTTGTTTATAGTATATTGTTTATAGTATATTATTATTAGTTGAAGAGAGAAAATTAATTTTTTTGTTTTTTGTTTGTTAATTCTTTTTTATTTTGAAAGGAAAATATTGAAGAGCTTGTTTTGAAAATGTCTATTGCGATTATAGTTTTAATTCGAAAACTGTGGAATACAAAAGTCCTCTTTTCAATTCTATTCAATAAATATGATATATTTTATATTATAATTATTATTATATTATATTCTATTATTATTATAATTTTTATCCAATATTTAATGATAACATTATCGATACTTACGTTGCTCATTCAATTCCTCAAGACAACTGTTGTAATGTTCATAGACTTTCTTCAATACTTCAGGGTCAGCGGCATAAGAAATTGTCTGAAAAATATAAAAATATTGTTTTTTTATATTTTTTATTAATTATATTTAATATATTGTTATTAGGATTATTCAACTTTTTGTGTGCATTTCAAATTTTTACACGACAACAAGTTATTTCAAATATTATTGCGCAAGTTAGTAATATTTGATGTATGTGCACATATGTCCCATATTATTTAAAAAAATATTTACTTTTAATTTACTTGTAAAAAAGAAATAATATCATTTATTGAGAATTCATTATCGATATTCACGCTACACATTCCTCAAGACAACTTATAGCTATGTACATATCTATATATATGTTTTCAACATTTTTCTCAATTATTTTGTTTATACATTTCTATAAAATCATGGTAATATAAGAGAAGAATCAAAATATGAGAATTTAAGAACATATTTGGCGGCAAATCAGTAGACCGTCAGACGATTTATTTATTATAATATAGAAGAGATATTTGTAAAAGTATATAAAAGTATTTAAAGTGTGAAGAGGCACTAAAATTATCGGGGTAAAATTTTTAAAGAAATTCTACTCTAGTTATAATAATGATCACAATTCGAGAGTACAGAAAGCGCAACCAAAGTTGAATTTACTTTGGATTCTCTTTAATGATTTATGTTAGAAAGAAAAAATAAATATCAAAATTATTTCTTTCATTCCATCATATATCGACTCGAAAATTAGTTTGTTTATTGTTTTCCACTTACCAGCAGACATGTCACGAGCACGAGAGTCTTCATTCTGCTCTTTTGGATTATAAGATGCACTGATTCTGATTTTTCCTTATACTTCAGTATTTTAACTGATACGCATCAACAATGGAACTGTATTTATATTCACAAGCCGGTGTGATGTAATGCATATTAGCATTAATTACATATATAGTATCTATTTATTATACATATACATACATACTTCTAACTATATCTACGTCTGCAAAGTGATTGATGATGTTAATGATATTAATTGCTCATATAGGCGCGATCATTGTTGCGTTACAGATGATATATTGAGTAGAACAATTAGATTTAATAGATTTCTTGACGTCATGCACTATTTAAATAATAATTGAGTGAAACAAAAAAAAAAAGAATTGGGATGTAGAAAATGAAAAATATTTGCTATTTATTTTTTTTATGCACTGAGGAAAAAAGTTGTTGATTTGACTAAGTGTGTACAACTGATTATTATTTCTTTAATTGAAATATTTAACTTAAATACTTAAATATTTCAATTAAAGAAATAATAATCAGTTGTATACTTTTAATCAAATTAAAAACTTTTTTTTCTCAATGCGTAAAAATATGAAATCAACACGCATTTTATAAATTTTACGTTTTACTTTAGATAAAATAGATATATCGAAAACAATTAATGAAGAATGAAAAATAAAAGATAAAAGACATATATATATATATATATATATATATATATATATATATATGAACAATTTATATATAGATCATGATCCGAGTTCTATGTTTCTCTAAAACTTTATATTGAGGAGGAGTGTCAGCATCTTTTCTTCCATTTTCTGCTATTTTGAATTAATCACAATTTTCCAAAGAAATTATATATTATCTGAAATATGTTTTTTTTAAACCAAATTTGTACAAATTGAAATTATGTAATAAATTGTATTATTCAGATAGCAATGTTGATAAGTAGGTAAGAGAGACACTTTATTATCTCTCTATATCTCTTAGATAGCACGTTGATTTTCAAGAGAACTTCTGTATATTTAGTTATTTTTGATGAGTCCTCATTTGATTGTTTGACTGAATTAATTAACTCAGTTCTGAAGTAAAATTCCGCTCTATATATTTTAAAGATTTAGAAAGATTACTCTGTTTCTCATGTACAGATATTATCAGCTTAAAGCGCGTTATAATTTCTTACTTATTTAAATTAATTTCTGATTTTTGGCACCTAATGCAAGTAAAAACAAAGATTTGAGAGAGAAATTTTTAATAATCTAATTATTTTCAATATTTCAATAAATTTTTTAATATTGATATTAGAAATGTTAATGAAGTGAGAAAAAATCATACATTAGGAAACTATAAACAATGTGAGATTTTTATTAAATATTTTCAAAATATTATTTTTAGAACTTATATCGATCGCCACACTGTTCAAAAAATGAATAATCTATCTGCTTACTTGATTTTTGCGTTATTTCTTTGCTCTTCGACATTTTTTTGTGATCTTGTAGCGGAGATTTCCAGCGGAGGAAAAAGGAAGATTCGAGCAAGAGATTACATTCACACATTTTACACAATAGATTTAAGATTTCTCTATTCTTAGGAAATCCATAGGTAATAAATCATGCAGAATGGTTCGTTATTTTTATCTTTTTTAATCATTAAATGATTATGTAATGATGAATCACACTCTAAAGGTGTTACAGGCCAATATTTTTGAACGAGATACGAAATTCTTATTTTTCAGCGATTTGTGTATTGTTTGAATCGAAGCGGGCATTCGACGATATAATGCCCAGTTCGATACAAACAGTCATTGAAAAATAAGGATTTTTGAATTTGTTCAGTTTTAGAAATATTAGCTTGTAATATCTTTAATGATTC